>NC_080761.1:35786077-36442952 GCF_020826845.1 Diceros bicornis minor | reverse complement strand
GTTCTGCTATTGTGTGTTCCTCATTGCTCTTGTCTTTCATGACCTAAGATAGAAAGTTTTTCATATGTAAATACCTTACTACTATTTGCAGAAAACTCTTATTCACTACATCTGCAATTAATTATTTTAAATGTAAAGTATTTTTCAATTATATTACTACAGAAGTTTTGCTTCCTCTGATATGCTCTGCTGAATGACTATACTAGATTTTCGTTACCAATAAAGCCTTTGTTTTTTAATTGTTGAAGTTGTTTCTATTACAGGTGTCTGTGTATCTCCTTTATGTCTTCTTGGTTGTTTTTCCTAAAGATTTGAGTGACATATTCTTCTTTTTTTGTTGGAAGATAACTCCCAGGTTGATCCTGGGTAGTAAGAGATTTCCCAATGTCCAGGAACATGAGTGTTATGATACTTTCTATGGTAGATTAAAGGTGGCAGCAATGTTTTTGCTAATACTCTCATTAAGAAGTGAAGAGCCTAATTCCCCTTCCTTTGAATCCGGGCTGGCCTTCGTGACTTGCTTGACAATAGAATACAACAGAAGTGATGTTCTGGGTCTTCTGAGGGTAAGTCATAAGGAAACTTGCATCTTTAGCCCAGGTCTCTTGAAATATTCCCTCTGGGAGCCCTGGCCAGTCAGCCTAACCACCTGAGACCACCATCCTGGAGATGCCACGTGTGGATGCTCTGGTCAACAGTTCCAGCTGGGTTCAGCCGTCCAGCCATCCCTGCCAAGGTGACAGACATGCTAATAAAGCCACCTTGGACCCACCAGACCAGCCTACTGGTTGGTTGAATACCAGTGAGTGACTTCTATTCATGCCATGTGGAACAGAATAGTCCCCCAGACTAGTCTGAATTCCTGACCTACGAAATTATGAGATATTAAAAAATGATTGTTTTTTAAGCCACTAAATTTTGGGGTTAGCTGGTTATGCAGCAATTGATAATTAGAACTTTCTTCCTCGACTGTAGGAATATGGTGGTTTTATTCTTTAAGCATTTCACACCCCTTTTCGTGTCAGCAACACTAATATAGCAGGGATTATAAAAATTCTGCTTTCTACAGAATGAATTGAGATGCAGGGAGATTTTTTCATCAGGTGAAATAGGATTAAAAACTGTCCAGTTGGCCATTTTATTAAATGAATTTACAGATTTAGTTAAACTGGAAAAATATCTCCTGGCAGAAGAAATTGATTCTTCCTAGAATGAAGGATGAAGGTACTACTCTTGCTCAGCTTTATTTGTAAAGAATAAAATAATAAAACATTTTTCCAGGGTTAGGGCAGGGGAGGTGAAGGAGCATTAGGGAGGCAGAAAAGTTCAAAGCACATTAGGCAATTTATGGGTTTATCAGATAACAAAATTCCTGATTTCTTCAAGTCCTTTGTTGTTTGTGTTTTTTTTCCCCTAAGTAAGCAGTGTGTTTCTTCCCACTGCCATCATCACTATTTCATACTTGCATATGTGAGATAAAGTCTTGCCTCCTAAACTGAAGATAAGAAGAAAAGTGAAGAGGTGTCCTAGAACATGAGCTATCATCTCTACCTGAATTTGAAAAACGAGCTCAGTGCTAAGATCATTGTTCTTCAGAATAGTGATTCCCAAGTCAGGCCAAGTCATCGCATCAGAAACACCAGAATTTCAAAATACTTTTTTTTTTTTTTTTGTGAGGAAGATCAGCCCTGAGCTAACATCCATGCCAATCCTCCTCTTTTTGCTGAAGAAGACCAGCCCTGGGCTAACATCTATTGCCAATCCTCCTCCTTATTTTTTTCCCGTTGTCTCTCCAAAGCCCCAGTAGATAGTTGTATGTCTTAGTTGCACAACCTTCTGGTTGCTGTATGTGGGATGCCGCCTTAGCATGGCCGGACAAGCGGTGCATTGGTGCACGCCTGGGATCCGAACCCGGGCCACCAGCGGTGGAGCGTGCGCACTTAACCACTAAGCCATGGGGCCGGCCCCTCGAAATACTTTTTTCTAAAAATTTTGACGTGGGATCTGAGAATATGTATGTATATATTTGACAAACTCTTTCAGTGTAAAAGCAACAACAATAAAAACAAAATTAAAAGAAAAAAGCAGAAAAAACAACTCAAACTGACTCAAGCCGAAAAGGGAATCGATTAATTTACATAACTGAATAGTCTACCCTTTTACATGTTTCTATGCTTTCTACTTCTAAATAACAGGAGTAGTTTCTGTTCTTAGTATTTCGGTTTTAGGACTTATCTATTGACTTTCACTATGGAAAATGGGGATTTAGTTTATTCACCGATCTCTGTCCCTCGTATGCCTCTCTAAGCTCCTCCCTACCCATGCTCAGTCCCCAGTACTTTCCAATATGGTTCAATATTCAGAGTTCTCTGCCATTCATACATGAGCCATGTAAGTACTCATTTTTAATTCATACACAAACTCTCTCTTAGAAGTGTTCATCTTTTCTCGGTTTGTTCACACACAATAAATCTTCAATGAATTTCATCTTTTATTGTTTTAATCTGGACTGTTTGTCCTCTAAGACAGCTGACATCTTGGGATCTTTCTGTCTCTCTCTTCTAATGAATCTCTTGCTTTCTGGCTTGCTCATTTTGATTTACTCCCTCATTTCGGGAAATGAGAGATAATATTTTGAGATACTACACACTTGAAAAATATTATTAGACACCCTTAGTTGTGATACATAGCTAACTGAGTTTAAAATTATAAGTAGGAAATCTTACTCCCTTGGAATTTGAAGGCAAATTGCCTTTGTTTTTTAGCTCCCAGTATCGAAATTTTTTCGAATTATTTGTTTAGTGATTTTTCCTCCTTCCGTTTCTTTTGTTCTCTATCTTTGCATCTCTGATTATTGAAAATTTGGGCTTCCCAGACTGATCCTCTTATTCTTATCTTTTCTCTATTATTTTCCACTTTTTCTCTTGTGCCTTATCTCCTGGCAGATTTCAACTTAATGATCTAAAATTATAATGCCGTTTTTCCTCTCTACAATGGTTTTTAAATTCCAAAACTCTTTTTTGTTTTCTCTTTTTAAAAATCATGTTATTTTTTATGAATGAAATCTATTCTTTTTTCTCTGAACTTTAAGTGGTTTGTTTTTGTTTTTGTTTTTACATTTTCCTCTCCCTACATGGTTTCTTCCAAGTTGCTTCTTATTCTATATGTTTAGGTTTCTCTCTTTCAAGTTTGAGGCTTTCTTCAAACACCTGATGTTTCAAGTGTTTATGTTAGCAGACTCTCCAGTGGTAGATAGTATGACCATTCACCAAAAATCCTGTTTTCCCTCCCCGTTAGAGTATAGTAGATGGCCTTCAATGACAGCTACCAACAATTCCTCCCATCTCTGTCTACTTCTCCTCCCTTGTATATGGACTGGCCAAGAGAGTACAGCAGAAGTGTTGCCAGTTCCAGGCATATGCCTTATGTGGCCTGACAACTTCCATTTTAATTCTCTTGAAATGCTCTTACCATCAATAAAAAAGCCCAACCTAGACTACTGAATGAAGAGAATGACTAGTCACATGGAGGAGATCCAAGGTGCTCCAATTAACAGCTGATACCAACTGTCAAACATGGGAGAGAGGCCATATGTTGGCTGTTTCAGCCTCTGCTGAGTTCTTGATTGAATGTAGCTACTTCAGTAACTCTGCCTGACACCACAGAGAGCAGAAGAACCACCCTACTGAGCCAAGCCAACCTTCAGAATCATTAAAAATAATACATCAATGCATACCGTGTTAGCTCACTAAGCTTTACAGTACTAGATAACTGATATAATCGGTATTATATATCCCTACTTTATGACATTAGGCTTAGCCATGTGACCTGCTTTAACTAATGAGATGTTAGCAGAAGTGTCTGTCACTATTGAGCTGTAAGAGTCAGTGCATGATTTGCCGTACGCTTTCCTATCTGCAAAAGTCAGCAATATTCCAGACAGAGGCTCTTCACCAGAAACCTAGGTCTCAAATTGAAGCTGACTGAGCAGAGCACTGCGTTGTTGTAAACCATTGAGATTAGAAGAACATTTGTTATTCCAGCATAACCTAACCTTTCCTGCCTGATAGAGACACTAAATAGCCAATGGGAAACTTGTGCACATGACAAGTGTGGGATTCACTGTAGGGAAATCTAGCAGGTGTTCCCAGCTCCTTCAGAACTGAAGGTCTTATTTCCCCAGCTGCCAGGAGGGTTTCCAGCTGACAGTCCTCAGCTGGAAATTGCCTTCTTTGGAAATTGCCCCAATTGAAGAAAACTTCCTCACCAAATTCATGCTCCCTTCTGGGAGGCAATCTGCCTCCCATGACTGGTCAGCAAGAAGGCATAAAAGTGCGATCCCCTTGTCATAATGCAGGACAACTTTGAAGGACTATCCTTGCTTCAGATCTCCCATTGGGTCAGCTTGAGATATGATCAGTGTCTACCTACCTCTTCCTAATCCTGCTTCCTTCCCTTTTCTTCTCTCCACAAATGTGGTTCCCACAAGCACTCCTTAATTAACTGCCTGCAAGCTAGTCTCCATTTCAGAGTCTACTTCCCGGGGAACTTAACCTACAATAGTGTTCTATTTTTATTATTTTTTAAATTTTTTTAGGGAACACCTAATGTCAATATCTTTAGAAATTTCATATTGAGTTGATTGGATTCCTCAGTAAAGAATTTTCTAATGTCATGCTTAAGAGCATAGGTCAGGCTGTTAGTGCTCTGGGAGCTGAACTACGTGAAGACTGTCAGGTATTAACCATGACTTCTCAGCCTTCACTTTAGTATCCCTACTTTCAGTACAGTATCCTGGCCCTCAACTCTGCCGAATATTCCCCAGGTCAAAGTCCTTTGGGGTTACCCTCCACAAAGAATAACCCAGTCTTCTGCCATGATGGAAAAGAGGCAACAATCCAGCTGTGTGGACTGGGTTAGAGGATCTAGGAGCCTACTTCTACTTAAAGATATGTTCAGTCAATCCCACTGTTTTTGCACTACTTTTACTCTCGTTTCCAGAAGAACCTAGTGCCATCAATTCTCAAGTCTGCAAAGCAAATCAAGTGGTTTTGAAGCTTTCCATCTCTTGCCAATTTCCAGAATTTGTTATTGTGGTCTCCTCTCCCCATATTTTTACTCTCGTGTATTTATGACTTCTTTTTGCATATTCATATCCATTTATTGTCATTTCAGCAGGATTAATGAATGGACGGAAATATGCATGTTCTTATCAACCATCTTTAATTAAAAATTATATGTATTTATCCTTCCATATATACATTAGATTTATTGGGCCAATTTCCCCCTAAAAAAATTTCTATGGGAATCTTTATTAGAATTACATTTAAATTCTGGATTAATGTAAGGGAACTGACATGATGCTGAGTCTTCTTATTTAACAACAGAGTGTATTTCTCCATTTATTCATGTCTTTTTTATGTATATCAGCTGAGTAATAGAGTCTTTTTAATATGTGTCCTAGTTTGAAAAAGTTTATTCCTAGTTTTTTTTTATACTTTCTATTGATTTCATAAATGGGATCTTTTCTTCCATAATATTTACTATGTTTGCTTATAAATAGGGAAGAGATTGAGTTTGGGATATTAATTTTGTAATTGGGCATCTTATTGATCTGGATTTGTTCAGTACCTGGAGTGTTTTCACTGGAGAGATGGGAGAACTTCCTGTCTCAGAGACAATATAGGTGACATCTGAGAGATGGCAGGCAAGTCGTAGGGGTCACATTAGAAATTGTCTCACATGCCACCCTTTCTAACACCTAATCTAAGATACTGGAACTCAGTCACAAGATTCTACCGTGGTCCCTTGATTTTTACTCACTCTGGGAACTGTGGCTTGGGTTTTCTTGGATCTTTCTGGGGCATCTTACTACAGCTCAAGTGGAATCTTAGGAGGTCGTAATATTTCCACACACACAAAAAATTTCTTCTTCTTCGCCCACTTGTGAGAGTCTTCTAATTCTGAGCCGACTGGGCAAACAGAGATAAGAAGGAAATTGTAGTAGATTGTTTCCAAAGATGGTCACAAACATCCCTCCCATACCATATGACCTTAGGTCATGTGACATTGCCACTCCTCTCAAAGAGATTGAGTCTCTTTCCCCTGTCTCCTAGTGCCCATGCCATGCCAGTTGTCAAACATTTTGAATAGACTTCTGCTCAATCTACTAGTCTGCCTCAATCGGTTGCTGATTCTGGATCCCTGTGCTACATAATTTTCCTTTACTGGAAGGAAATGGAGCCGTGGTGCATGGTTCACAAAAGCAACACTTCTGGTGGCCATCTAGATAAGAAATAGCATTATTGCTACTGAAGGATTTTACTGGACCAACTTTTAAAAACACCACTGTAATTCTGAAAAACATCCATCACACAAAAGACATCTTGGTGCTTTCAATTCAAGACTACCTAATATATTGTATAACTGCTTCCCACCTCTCATTACTGAATATTAGATCTGAATTCAAGGGAAATAGATATATGACTATTTGAAAATAAAATAGAACCAAATCATATTCTGCTTCACGTAGTTAGTATCCAAAAAATTTTGTGTTTGTTTAGCCCACTATGCATTTTATCAGAAGTTTTGCTGTGTTTACTATGGTAAAAGCTGAAGCAGTGGTTATAAGATTCTGTGTTTGCAGTAGTAAAAGTATTTTAATGTGTTGTAATTGCAGAGTCCCCTTAGTAATTGTTAAAAAAAAAGAATCTCAAAAATGATAACATTGTAATCCCTGGTTCTACATTAAGGGCCATATTCTTCCCAAGATACTAATGCATGAAGTAAAATAGTAATAATAGATACTTGAAAATGTATACTCAGGGAAGAATATAACCTTTTAAAACTACTTACAAATGGAAATCCATGCACTAGGATTGCCAAAACACATTTCATCACAACTAAAACTAATTTTCTATTCTTGCAAATACAATTACAAAAATAGCAAATGAATTCCAAGTAGTAAACTCCAGATAAAGTTTCCTAATTTCAAGTTCACATAATAATACGGATGGTGTTTCATGAACTATTTCTCTAACACAGTAGTTTTCAAACTTTCTTATAGAGGTGGAGCCTTTCTTCAAATAAAATGTTATCCAGAAGACCAACTGATACAAAACCAAGAAAAAAACAACCTTCTCTAGTTAAAGTGATGGGGGAAGGGCCCAGAGTTATGCTCAACAGATGCTCTGCCTCCCAATTCTATTAATCAGTTTTTTCAGAGGGTCCATGAGGTACTTCTGAGAAATTACCAGTGCTTTTGAGACACCTAAAAGCAATAGTATCTCATTTATTAACGGTTTATAATATATAAAAGTTCTTTAATAATTCTGAAAGTAGAGGACCCCTAAGGACTGTAACGAAGACATGATGGTTTATTCTCTCACCTAAAATAACCATCTAGAGGCAGGCATGTACACCCAAATAGATATGAAAACTCCACGAACATCCATAAGGACCTAACCTTCTTCTCTCTTTCTGCTCTGCCATCCTTGATGTAGGCTTCCATCCTCATGGTCACCACATGGTCCAAGATGGCTACTAGATATCCATCCGTCTTACCTTTATTCCAATAATAGAAAGGAGGAGGAGAAAAAGGACACACACAAAAAAAAGTCAAATGCTTTTTCTGCATCTATTGAGATGATCATATGATTTTTATCCTTAATTTTGTTAATGTGCTGTATCACATTGATTGATTTATGGATGTGAAACCATATTTGCATCCCTGGAATAAATTCTACTTGATCATGGTGTATGATCCTTTTACTATATTGTTGAATTCGTTTTTTGTTGAGGATTTTTGCATTTATATTCTTCAGGGATATTGGCCTGTAATTTTCTTTTCTTGTGGTGTTCTTGTCTGATTTTGATATCAAGGTAATGCTGGCTTCATAAAATGAGTTTGGAAGTGCTCCCTCCTCCTCTATCTTTTGAAAGAGTTTGAGAAGGACTGGTATTAATTCTTCCTTAAATATTTGGTAGAATTCACCAGTAAAGCCATCTGGTCCTGGAATTTTGTTTGTTGGGAGGTTTTTGATTACTAATTCAATCTCCTTACTAGTAATTGGTCTGTTCAGATTTTCTATTTCTTCATGAATCAGTCTTGGTCCAAGAAAATCTTGGACCAAGTCTTGAAATTAACCCAAATATTTTCATATTTGGTCTCCTCTCTTTGTGTCCTTTTAAGCCTTACTAACAATCCCATTAACCACATATTCAGGACTAAATGACTAATAAAGGCAAACTGTGGTCACTGGGTGCTATTTGTAGCAATTGCTTTGTTTCTGATCTACTCTTGCTCTGCTGCAGTTTCTGTCCTGATCCTGATACTCAACCACCTTTCCTGTTTGTTTCCCTGCCTCTGCCTTTGGACTTAACCCTTCTATTTGCTTTCCCAGGCTTGAGTCAGTCATGCCTCTGTCTTCTTCCACTTGAGAGTACTTTGACAAGCTGACTATACTCTAATCTTCCTGTACTAGGCACTGCATTTTTGTGCACTGCACCCTTGTGTATGGAGACAAGGAGAAGTGGGGGAACATCCACTCAACATACTTAGATTTTATTTAAAAAACAATTACAGAATTAGGAAAATATCTGGAAAAGAAATTTGTTTAAGCAAAGTCTACAAAGATATAGGCAAGATGATGATGTTGAAACAATCTTTAGGAATAATTTCTTATAAGTTTCTAATAATTTCTTATAATTTCCATAGACCTATAAAAGGCCATACCCCTTTCTTTAAGGTGGGACCATCTTAGGAACTAAGGGCCATCTTAATTCCAAAACACTGTGTGAGATCTGCTGAGGCCTTTGTTGCAATACTGTAATATTCAACGCCTCCCTTTGCCAGGTCCCACTTCTTTCACAACCCCCTCACCCAGGTGTTGATCCCAAGGGCACTCCCCAATAAACTTAACACTTCCCAGGGAATCTGAGTGATGACAAAATGTATAAATTTTAATTTTACTTTGATAAAGTAACTACAATCAAAAAGTCAAGATTTCAAGGTACAATCATTTTGATACAGAAAAAGCTTGTTTTTATCTGAAGGCTTTGAGGACACCTCTAAAAAGAAAAGCAATACCAAACTAGAGAATAACTTAAAAATTTCAATAATTTTTTGACAGAAAGAAGATTGGGAATAAATAATCAGGAAAGAAGAATTACATGAAATCTAAGACAAGAGAAAACTTCAGGAAGAAGGCATTATCTAAGATAGTTCATTGGATCTGAACTAGGTCAAGTTAGGCAATCTAGTACAGAAGTTGGTTGGGTAAAAATGGCCATAGATTCAAAAAATGTAATTTTCATGGCTGGATGCTTGCTGAGCTGTAAAACTTGGGTCTTGCCTGGTACAGCTATTGAAACAGAGTGTTGTGAGAAAGTCTTTAGGGAAACATGATCTGGAACCTCTGGAGTTTGGGGAGCACAGAGATTACCGTCTGACCCTCCTCTAGAAAAGTTTGAATGAAAGGCTGTCTAGAATTGCTTGTGATGGCAAGTCCAAGACCAATCTGCAGATGTGGGGGAGGGCTGAGTTGCTGAGTTTCTCTGTGGTGCCATAGAGACAAACTTGGAAGGTAGTTGGTCTAGACTAGCGCCATTTTGAAAGGATTTCCCAAAAGAACTGCCTGCCTGGATGGAGTAAATCCTAGCAGGAAGAGGCTGTGTGGGGTGAACCAGGAAAGCAGGAGTTGAAGGAGAGTCTTACGAGGTCAGCAGGAATGTACATCATCCCCATAATGGGCAGAGGTCCAAGGAGCCAGAGTGGAGGAGGTCTCCAAATAACTCACTAAATCACAGCCTAAGAGAAGGAGTTAGCTTTTGGATATCTTCCATTGAAGATATTTTTCAACATCCAGCCAAGCAAAAAGATATTTTTGTTCCTTTTCATCTTATTCCCAGCTTCTTACCCTTAACTTGGATGAGCCAGAAACAGCAGTGTGTGAATGGAGAGGAGGGAGTAAATAAAACCAACAATATCCAACTAAACCTAGAGGCAAAGAGGATACACTTTAAATTGAAAACAAGATGAATTTTTTAAAAATTTCATTTGGATAGGAATTTTTAATACTTGAAAATAAGGGCTGTTTGCTGTTACCCAAAATTGGCTGTAAAAGCAATGGGATCCATGATGGAATTAAAATACATCTGCAAATTCTTTGACACTCCTTTTATCAAGAGATAGAGTCTATGTCCCCTTTCCTTGTACCGGGGAGCCTTTGTGACTGCCTCAACGAATAGAATATGGCAGAAGTTGCCCTGGGTTTCTTCCAAGGCTAAATTAGATAGGAATACAGCAGGCCTGTTGGTTTCTCTTGAGCACTTACTCTGCAAGCCTTCAGCTTCCAAGTAAGAAGGTCGGCTATTCTGAAGCCACTATGTGGAGACACCATATGCAGAGATCAGATTAAAAGAGAGACAGAGACTGAGGCTCATTGACTGCAGGGCTACAACTAGGAACAGGTAAGTGTGGCACTCAACTTGGGCACAAAATTTAAGAGGCGGGACACCAATAAAACCCCCAGTAATTCAGATAAATCATATTTTAATGCAATATATTTTTAAAAATCAATGCAAATGATAAATAAAACATCAACATTTTAAATAAAGACAGGATCAGTATTCATGATTATTCCTTTTTCCTCCAACTCCAACATAACTCAGCAAGACACAGTTACTCATCTGATAGACTGGAAAGGACACAGGCAACTTCCTGGGGTGATGGAAATATTTTATATCTTGGTTCGATTGGTGCCTATGTAGATGTATATAATTGTCAAAACTTAATTAAATGTACACTTAAGATCTATACATTTTATTGTTTGTAATCATACCATTCTCTACATGTGTAGATGTACTTAGAATGGGCATATGATCCAATTTGGTCTAAGGAATGTTCGAGGAATGTTGGTTTTGGGGACAGAAGTTTACTTACTCTAACAGAGAGCAGCTGGAGTGGATGGTCTCTGGACAGCATTCTGTGTGAATGTGAGAGCTGGAGCCACTCTAGCTATCCAGCTGCCAGCCTGAACAGGAAGCTGACACATGGAGATGGGCAGAGCTGAGAGAATCTCAGAGAAACAGGGCCAGAGCCCTAACTGAACTATATCTGATCACTGTGTTTACTCTGGACCTTTCTAGTTACATACGCAGCATCCTTTTTATTTTATAAACCAGTTTGGGCTGAACTTTCTATAGCAAATTCAGGAGACACACAGAGAAAGCAATAAACACAGATAAGCGGTGAGGCAGTAGGAGCTAGGAGCGGGCAGAGGTCATGAGGTAAACGGAAGTAGAGTGTAGGCCGCGTCGAATGCCTACCACCTACAGGCCCTGTGCTAGCCCTGGGAAACAGGACAGGAGACGAGACAGACAAGATCTCTGCTCTCATGGAGCTTCCATCCTAGCTGGAGGTGGGGGACAGGACAGGGGACAGCAATCATTTTAGATAGTGATGAATGCTATATAGACAATAATAGAGGGTAATGTGATGTCGAAGAATCTACTACCACTTTTATTGGAAAGCCAGAGAAGCCTTCTCCACAGAGTTGACATTTGACCAGAAACACGAATGAGGAAAGATGCCAGCGTCCGAAGCTCTGAAGAAAAAGCTTTCTAGGTAAAGATATAGCAGCACATTCCTGGAAGACAAAAACCAGATGAAAGAGTGGCAACTCCCTAAGATCTTTAATGCGCATATAAATCACCTGGAGATCTGGTTAAAGTGACGATTCTGGTTCAGCAGTCTGGGGTGATGCCTAAGAGTCTGCATTTCTAACAAGCTCCCAAGAGCTGCAGATGTTTCTGGTTTATGGACCATACTTGGAGTCACAAGGCCCTGGAGTATTTCTCCCCCAAGTGTGGTCTACAGCCTGGTCCACAAAGAAATTAAAAGTTTCTTTAAAAATCTTTTTAGCAAATTCACATTGACACAACACCCAAGCATGTAAACATTTTACTAGTAATTCATTTTAAGTGCACTGGTCAGTGATACGCTGGAAATTAAAAACAAAAAACCTGACCCTTCACTGCTAGTTTGAGAAGCACTGTCCTAGGGCCTGAAGGACTACGGCTGAGGAGGGAGCTAATCTATCTACTAAAACTGCAGAGAAGCTGGGAACATTGAAATTCCAGGTACAACGGAGAGTGGAAATAAAACGTCAGGTGCAAAACGTGGGGATCGGAACAATAGACATTACCGTCACCACCACTACCATATACACACACATAGACACATACACACATGTGCGGTCTCCATACAGAACTCCTGGCAGCCAGGCATCTAGTTCTCAGACAAACACCCAGAAATGTCCTCTCTAAACACATCAAATGGCTCTGAGCAAAGACTTCCTCATTTTGGAATTTAGGGGTTCCTGAGTGTAATGCTGTTCCCTCAAAAGTGAAGCACGTGAGTCAACAAGCTTTCCCACGGGCACAGAGCCTAGAGCGGTTCATTGCCTCATTGTTAAATAAAACAGAACATTAAGCATCACCAGACTTTCAAGGAACCAATTTAAACAAACATTGTTAGAGGCAGAAGGAAAGCAAGATAAATAGAGACAAGGCTACACTGATTCATAATTATGGTAGAATTGCAAAGACTCTAAAAAAACCTGGTCTCTGGAGCTGCATCCTCTGAAACGACCTTCCATTTCTCTCTGCATGCTTGTGGTATGACCAGAAAGATGTTACATTTCTCAGTGAGTCTCAGCTATGGAAACTCTTGTCTTCCATATATTTCTAGCTATTCTTTAACAAACTCCCACTAAATGAGGTAATTTCATTGTATTCCTTGAAACTTAAAAGTACCTGTCTAGCTCACTGTGAATGGCTCAGTATGTATATTTCATCAGTTTGAATGCTTTTAGTTGCAAATAACAGAAAACCCAACACAAACTAGTTTAAGAACTACAGGAGATTTATTGGCTCCTATAAATGGAAAGACAAGAGATGGAGTGGCTTCAGGTAATATGTGATCCAGTGACTCAGTGGTGATCTCAAAAACTCAGTTTCTTTTCTCTATTCTTTTTGTCAACACAAAGGAGGGGTATTACCTAAAAATACTGTGCAACTTGAACAAGATCTTTTCATTATCATTATTGCTTATTTTTCTTGACTTTTGTTTGGACAACTGACCTACATCCAAGAAATATTTTGTAGGACAGAGATTCCAAAATGTCATTCTAGCTTGCATAAACTCAAGTCAGAGATTCTGGAACAGTGTTTGGATGTGTTCCACCCCCAAAATAACCTGGTCCCAATGCTTTCTCCCAGGATTTCCTCACTGCACCAGAATTATGTGGGTACAAAAGCAAATGAATTCAAGGTCAGAGGGTCATGATCTCCCAGTGGCCTTTCTTTCCTCCTGAGAGAGATGAGATCCAATCAGACACACTGTAGATTTCGGTGCCTTTCTTCTTCTACAAACAGTTTGTTATGTGAAGAGAGACAGATTGCTCTACATGTTCTCAAAAGAGATATAATTTTTACATTTTTCTCATGCCTGGGATTCTCTTGGCCCTTCCCTCCACCTAACGGCTTTCTCCTAGACACGTATATATTCATTATCCTAACATTCTTTTCTTTCTTCTTCATATTCTTCTTTTTTTTGACATTGTTTGTTTTCAATGGAGAAAAAAAACTAAAGATCATTTAAAATGGTCTATTTTTTTTCTAACATTGAATAAACTGGAAAAAAGAAAAACCAAACCTATCCAAATCCCCTTCTTTTATTTGAGAAACTAGAGGCCATTTGAAAACATCAAGTCAGTCAGTCAGTAGACAGAATATAAAAATCTCCCTGCAAACTATAATGCATTAGGACTGCATATTTGTTCTATACTAGATAACCCTTAGGCAGAGCGAGAGGCAAACATGCCATCTAATTTGCACTTAAATGAAGCATTATTAATAAGAGTCACAGCTGGTTAAAGGTACAGAAATAGTCCACTGTCCCACAATTAGAATTACCCCAAAGTCCCTTAGTCCTTGGGAAAGGATTTGGTTCATACAAAGTGCTGACCCTGGAGCCCTACGGTAACACCTACCAGTGGGGACTGCCTCTTGCCCACACCCAGGCTACCCTCTGTTAGGAAAACAGAACAAAGACTGTGTGCGTGGGAGGCAACTAAAAGGGTCCTCTGCATCCTGATGGATCAAAAATGGAATTTCCAGGATCTATTTTTCTAGCAGACATTAAAAGTTTTTTTTTTTTTTTTTTAATGAGGAAGATCAGCGCTGAGCTACCATCCATGCCAATCCTCCTCTTTTTCGCTGAGGAAGACTGGTGCTGGGCTAACATCTGTGCCTATCTCCCTCCATTTTATATGGGACGCCGCCACAGCATGGCATGACAAGCAGCGCATCGGTGCACGGCCGGGATCCGAACCCGGGCCACCAATAGCAGAGCGCAAACACTTAACCGCTACGCCACGGGGCCGGCCCCAGACAGTAAAAGTTTTGATTAGATAAAGTGGGCCTTTCACCAGTTATAGAGTTGCAGAGGAGCTACAAATGTAAAATAATATTGTATACTTAATTTATCTTTGTACTTGTTAAATTACAATAAAAAATAATTTAAACCAATCCTGGAAGTTCCCGAAATCTTACAAAAATGGTCTGAACATTACTCATATTTGAGAAAAATAAATTGCTGTGGAGAACGCCTCACTGGGGATATAGCTGGATGCAGACAACGTTCCTAATTCCTTAATCTTCAGATCCCGGAGGCTGTGATCGACATGAAACAGAATTATTACTCGATACGCATGGGGTGAGTTTCAACGCACCCCATAGAGAAGAGCACCCCTACTTTATTTGCTTTATGCTTTGGCTTTCTCCGTAAGATTTTACTTCAACTTAAAAACATTTTTTTAAACCAGGGCAATACACCACACTGCCTTGTTACTTCTATAAAATCTTGGGCCCTCTGCGTTAGAACAAGTAGAAGAGAACAGAGCAATAACTACATGGGTTAACTTCAAAACGGGAAGCTCCTGGGTGGACTCACCCCCAAGTCCTGGGTAATTTTATCAAAGAACTAATCTAAACAACATGCCTTTTTTCTTCTGTTATACTACTGTTTGAAGTGAGCATGTAGGATTCGCTTTGCTAAATGAGACCAAAACAATAGTGCCTTTTTAACCACAGTAGAATCTTTTGTTTTAATCTCATTTATATACTTGCAATAAAGCAGGGAATTAAAATTTCTTAAACTTACCTCTAATTCAGTAATGATTATGAGCCTGTTTCCTATGGTTCAATAGAACAAATGCCATTTTACCTTTTAAGACCCTCAGCTCAGAATACCTTCAGTAGATAGTTACAGAATTGTTCTCCTAGCAGCTAGCATTTCATGCACTTGTTTCCTTTGTATTTGACAATGACCAGATTTGGAAAATGACAAATGGAAGTGCTTTGCTATTCAAAGAGGAGGAATCCTATGGAATTTCTAAACAGTAAGAGAACCCTCTCCAAATGGGATGCCCTTAGATGACTCAATGGCAAGAACACAAAAGTTATATAGACAAATTTTTCATTCTTACAAAATTTTCAGTCGTATATACATCCTATGCCATTTTGAACATTAACTGGGTGTGAAGCATTTTGCTAGGCTCTGAGGATGAAACGGTGACTTGGTCCCTGCTCTTGTGGAGTTTATGGTCAAAGAGAGAAAAGAGACATTCCATAAGTAATTATAAAACTAAATATATAATTACAAAGTAGGATGAACACAATGAAGCAAAAGTATAGGGTACAATGAGAATGTATCACAATGGTTTCTCCTAATTTGTGGGAATCATGGAGTAACGTTCATGGTGGTGTCATTCATTGAGACACTGAATTGTGAAAGATGACCAGGCTTGATCAGAAATATCATGGTTCCATTTTGGATAATCTAGATTTGAGACAGGCAAACAGGGAAGTCAAATAAACACTCAGATATACGAAGAAGTCTGGATTGAAGATAAAAATTTAGGAATCCTTGGTCAATAGGTGATAAGCTAGAGGTGAAAACTTACTTAGGGATAGAGTTAGAAAGAAAAGAGGGCCTATAACTGAGTCTTGAGGAATTTCAGCATTTAAAGGTTAGGGAGAGGACGTTAGTTGGCAAAGAAGATTGAAGAGTGGCCTGATGTCAGAGGCAGATCTACGTTGAAGCTAATGAAGCTTAAGATTCTGGGTCCTTCCCTTGCCTGGCAGGAGCCCTAGCAATTGTTTACATGGTCATATATTTTTGTAAAATTTTCAAAAGAAAGATATCTTTGTTTTTCTTTTCTGAAAGCAGAGCCCCAAACTGTATAAGCTTCAGGTGCCACACACACATCTGCCCCTAACTAAGAGGAAGGAGCAAAACCGAGCGAGTGATTTCATGGGCGGCGAGGGGCAACACTTCAGAGGAGAATGTTCAAGTTATAAACGCATCTGAGAGGACAAGAAATATGAGGAGAGAAACATCTATTGGATTTAGGTAGTGGGAGGGAAGTCATGGTGTCCATAGCAAGAGCCCTCTCAGTGCAGTAATGGGGCAGGAAGCCAGATGCAGTTGGTTGATCTCCGGAAATTGAACTGTGAAGGAGAGGGGAGAAAGGGTGGTAGCAAGAGAGAGATGGACTGTGGGGGAACGTTTTTTCTTTTCTCTCCCTCCCTCTCTCTTTTCTTTCTCTCTCTCTCTTTCTAGAAAGACTTAATTTTTAACTGCTTTGCTATTCAAAGAGGATGAATCCTTTGACATTTCTAACCAATAACAGAATCCTCTCCAAATGAGATGGCTTGAGATAACTCTACGGCAAGAACATGAAAGTTACATAGACATATTGCTCTTAAGATGGGGAGACTTGAGAGTGCTGATTGAAAGGTTACACAAGATAGAGATGTGTTGAAGATACAAAGGAAAAGATAAGCTGGGATGAGTTTTCCCTTCATCCACTTGCATTTTCAAAAGGCCTACAGGAGATGAATATCCACAGACTGAAAAAATCTAATTGGTGTTTTAATTTACCCAGCGGGCAAATCTACACTGATTCACATGTTTGTGAAAGCACAAGAGGCCTTGGGTTGACAGCACTCTCTTCACCCAGAGCACTGAGTTCAGGTTACTCAACTTCCAATCATTTGCTGGCAAATGATCTATTTTGCAGCTTTCTGAAAATATCCATTTAAAAGCTCAAATCAATTTCCCTCTGAAGCCTTGTATATTTTTTAAACTGTTTTCTCTTAAATATTTAGTGAATACTGGAGAAATGCAAATATTAGATGCAAATATTTAATATCCTAGGTAGGAGGATACCTACCTAGGATATTAAAAAAATTCTTTTAAATATTTTAAATTGGACTTCTCAGTATCTTTTGATGTATATTCTAATATTAGACTTACGTATTGAAAAATAAAGCCATTCTCTCCCACAGAAAAGATTCGTGGGACTCAGAAATTGAGAGTATCAGAAAGACAATCTTAAATGGCACAAAACGGAAATGAATGTTTTTCCTGGCACCATGCAATTCCTCCACGTTTATTGTTTTTGTGTTTTAATTAGATCATATGTCGAAGAATGCATATCGAAGTGTTAAAAGTTATTTAGAAAGTGAGATTATTAGCCCCGCCATGTCTCTTCATTAAAGTGCTTCTCATTACAATCCCATACCACTTTAATAAGCTACTCATGCAAAAAGCATCCACAGGGCAGTTGGTCTAGATAATAAATTTTTTTTTATGTTCTCAGAACTAGAAATAGAGGCTCCCAGTTTCCACAGGTTGTAGCTTTAGCAAATAAAACTACAGGACGTCGTTAAAAGTCGAATTCAGATAAACAACGAATAATTTTCTTAGCATAAGTATGTCCCAAGCATCGCATGGAACACACTTGTCCAGAATAATTATTTTTCTTTGACATTCACATCTAACGGGGCGCCCGGTATTTTCTGTGGCAACCGCACCGAGTCCCTTCCCCACATCCCAGGCCGAGCGCCCGAGGAGCTAGTTTAAAACCCAGAACCGGCTGGCTCGGCCGCGCCCCCTGATTGGCCGAGGCGCGCCCGCCGCCCCGCCGGCCGCAGGCGTCACGCTGCCCCGGCAGCCCGGGCCCCGCCGCCGCCGCCTCGGCAGCCCCGGTCGGCGCAAGTGGGGCGCGCGCGCGGGGGGAGGAGGCGCGGCGGAGCGCGAGGCTGGCGTCGGGCGGCCGCGCGGGATGAAGTTTTCCGGTGGCGCGTGAGTGTCTGCGCGCGGTTGTCCCGAAGCTCCTCGCCGGGCCGTTACTTCGGAGGAGAAGACAGCGAGCGTGGGCGAGGCGAGGCCCCCCCCCCCCCCCCGAGGCCCCGGCGACCCCGGGTCGCCAGCCCTCCTCCCCTTTCGCGTCTCCGCCCGAGGCGGCTGCCGCGAGCCGGGTAAGCGGCGCCGGGGCCCGGGCCCAGAGGCCGGAGCGCGTCCCCGCGCCCTGCGCGCGCGCCGGCCGGGAAGCTGCGCGGACGCCCGGCGCTCTCGGGGAGCCGCTGCTCCTCTGGCTCTTTAAGAGGATGCGGTCTGGAAGTTTCCTTGGCTACTGGCGTGGCCCCCGAGCGATAGTCCGGTCCTTTTAGTCTCCTCCCCACCCCTGCCTTTGCTATTGCTTACTCTAAATGGTTTCAAAGTTTTTTCTTTTCCGTTTCCTGGAGGGGCATAGTCTTGATGCCGAGAAGGGGGCCTCCAGGCCTGGCGCGCGGGCCGGGCGCTCCGGGGCGCGGGAGCCTGTTGCTCTGCGCTGCTGCGGCCCCGGCGCCCCCTCCGCTGTTGCGTGCCGGGCTGTGCGGGTGGGTAGCGGGTGGGGAGAAATGCCCCCGCACTGGCGTCTCTTGCCTCGGCGGCGGGGGGCTCAGAGCGCGCCGCTAATTGGGACCCGCCCCCCAACCCCCCCGGGGCGCTTTCATCCACTGCCCCCCTTGGTGGGAGCTTTGTGCTGTCGCTCCCCCTTCATCCCCCCGCACGCCAACGGGGCGCCTTTGTCTGCGATTTCGCAGCCCCAGGATGGCGGATGTTCCTAGGGAAGCGCTGTTCAGGAGACGCTTTGTGTCTTGGAGTTGTGTGTGCGTCGGCGGTGGTGATGGTGTAAATTTTTGCTTGCGTTCTTTGCAGAAGCACAAAGGCTGGGCTATTCTTTTCCTGCAGATCACATGGAAATTCAAGCTGAGACAGCAGAGAGGAGGAGGGGCCGGGCGAGGGCGGGAGATGGCCGCTGCTGCGCAGTGGCCGGGGCAAGTCGGGGGCGGCAGGACGTCTCCATCCGTCTCCGCGGGTGGGGCCGCTGAGGTTGCGCGGCTCGGGAGGAACCGGAGCGTGGGCGCTGCGTGCCTTGGGTGGGGAGGAGGAAGGTGACGGCTGGTGTTTCACCGGTAACGTCAGATCAGAGGACCGTGACTTCACCAGCCTAGAAGGAAACCTTTCCCTGTTCTTTTGATGTTGAGAGGGGAAGAATCTGAAAAGCGGCCAGACTCTTATCCAGCTTTAGTGGACAACTGTGGTGTAAACATCCCTTTTGTGTTTCCGTAGACATTCCTCATTTAGGTTACCTTTTACAGAATAAACACCACCTAGTCTGAAAAACTAACGAGGTGATGGTTTGGGAGTTTTTACATGTTGAATTTGGGTATAGGTGACTACCGCGAACTTTTTGTAAGGGTCGACTCATCTAAATTGGTATAGTATACGCTCTAGCGCCTGGTGGAATTTAGGTAAACAATTTTATTGAAAAACCCAACAGAACTTGAATTTCCTTGGCTGGAGCTTCTCGTACAATGCAAAGCTCTGGATGGATGCACCTGTGCCCCTGCCTGAGGGAGGGGCTGAGCGGGCTTAGACGGTGGTGGGGCTAATCTTGTCTGGGATGCCCAGATTGTCTGCTTGCTAATGGACTAGTTTACACATGGGCGGGTCTATCTAGATTGGGCTCTCCCCTGCTCAGAGTTCGCACTGGGGTCCATTAAAGCCGAGGTCTGTAAATATAAGGGCCATGGGCGAAATCGACCTGCTGCAGCCTGTTTTTTCCATGAGGTTTAGGAGCTAGGAATGGTTTATACGTTTTAAAATGGTTGAAAGCAAAATCAAAAAAATATTTCATGACGTGAAAATTATATGAAAGTCAAATTGCAGTGTCCGTAAGTAAAGTTGTGTTGGACCACAGTGACACTCATTCCTATTGTCTATATCTCGTTCTTACTGTCTGTGGCTGCTTTCACAGCTACAGTAGCAGAGTTGAGTAGTTGCATAGTTGAAACAGAGAAGTATAGCCTTTAAAGTCTGAAATATTTATTATCTTACTCTACAAAAAAAGTTGCCAAGCAAGACCAGGCTTTTTTTTTCTTTTAAAGGAAGATTGGCCCTGCTCTAACATCTGTTGCCAATCTGCCTCTTTTTCTTTTCTCTCCCCAAAGCCCCAGTACATAGTTGTATATCGTAGTTGTATATCATAGTTGTAGAGTTGTAGCTCTTGTGTATGGGACGCTGCCTCAGGCTTGATGAGTGGTGAGTAGGTCTGCGCCCAGGATCCGAACTGGTGAACCCCGGGGCAGCGGAAGCAGAATGCAGGATCTTAACACTGTGCCATCGGGCTGGCCCCCAAGACTAGGCTTTAAAAGTATTGCTTAAGTCCTCACTCTTGTGATGGATGCCTTGTTTAATTTCATTGCCTTTCAGGCCCTGTTTTTGGTGTCTCTTGAACTGGCAAATTTTTCCCCAATAGGTGGACAGATTAATGTGTTGAATTTTTTTATTTCCAAGTTTCACTCTCAAAAAGTTTTCTTGGGCCTGAGCCAGTGGTGTAGTGGTTAAGTTCGTGTGCTCCGCTTCAGCAGCCTGGGGTTTGCAGGTTCGGATCCCGGGCACAGACCTGTGCACCACTCATCAAGCCATCTTGTGGCAGGTATCCCACATATAAAGTAGAGGAAGATGGGCACGGATGTTAGCCCAGGGCCAGTCTTCCTCAGCAAAAAGAGGAGGGTTGGCAACAGATGTTAGCTCAGGGCTAATCCTCTTCACAAAAAAAAAAATAAAAGTTTTCTTAACTTTTGGTATCTTTCTCTGTTAGATTCTAGGATAAAGTGGAGTTTCTGATTGGCAGAAATTTTGTATTTAGTTATTTTAAGTTTAATATAGATAGCTATATTTCAAGGTTTTCTGCAGTGAGTTCTAGTGACTTCTAGCTGCTCTGTTGCCTGAGCAGGTTTGAGAATGATTGTTTTGTTTATTTAGGTAGAGAGAGAAAGGGTTAGTGGATGTCATAGGTTCCTTTCCACAGGCAAGTTGTCGCTTAGGCAAAGCTGGTTTGGGGGCCCCTTGACTGTTATCACGCCTTTTTCCTACCTCATTTGCTAAAACAAAAAAACTGATGAAGTTTATCTCAACATACTACTAATGGATCAGTCATATGTGTACATTCCTCTTACATGTGTTCCTTTTCTTTCCTTGACTCGTTTCAGTATTTCTTCCTCCTCCTTTTGTTTCTCGGTTTCTTTCTCCCTTTACCACACTCCTTCCCAAGCCTGACTGTTGTGGCTTGGGAAGGGAGAGGTGCCAGTCACAGTGTTTACTGTGCTCCAAATTACTATCAGGTAGACATTGCCCTGTTTGGCCCTTGAAAGATGTCTTTGCATTTCAGGTATGTTTTAAATGCACGTATACTGTGAGGGAGTAGAGACTGTCTTGGGAGTTGACTGTATCTCTGCAAGGTCATGGTGCTCAGAGAGGTTCCTGGAAATCCTTGAAATGTGATCTTGCATTGATGCAGGCCTTTAGTCTTTAGCTGCTGGGGTGGGGAGGCTCTGCTTTACAAATGAAGAAGTGGACCTATTGTCCAGAGCTAAGGTTAAGGGATTTAGAAGCTGGCATGAAACAGTGAATTGCCTGGAAGATAACTGTCCTAAATTAAAGGCGGATTATTTTCTCCAGATTGCATCCCAAGTCTGATGTCGTAGACTTGACTCTCTTAGGTTGAGTTGCAGGTTGGCTCCATTTTGTATGTTTATAATATGCACAAACTCCTCGGAATTTCATAAAATATGTTGAGGCAGAGTTGATGTATTGACCTGGAAATGTCCGCATGTGTGCTAGAACAAACAACACATCTGCCAGCAAAAGATATTTCAAAGTCAAGAGGCAGACGGCTTCTCACAGACTTCAGGGCTGCTTGACAGTGCCGCCTCCCCGCTGGCTGGCCGCGGCCGGGGGGCTGGGGAGCCTGTGCCGGGCTCCCTGGCAGCTTCAGGCCCTGTTGCTGGACTCCCAGCTCTGTGCCCACGGCGAGGGGCGCTGGGTTGGGAGAAGTTCTGCATGTCATGGGCTTGGCCCAAAGGTGCCAAAACTGCTGCACATATAGCTAAAAGCACAGATAACTATATAAATAGTTATATGTGCCAGCACACGTAACAGGTAACTGAAAGCACATATAACTATTTCCCAAATAGTTTATGTGCCTTTAAAACACATTTGGCCTAAAGTAGGAATTCATTTGATATAGTTACATTGTTATGTATATTATCAAACCCCATGTTTATAAGAAGAAAGCTATTGTTTTCTCTGGTAAATTAGTGGCATGCATAGGAGAGCATCACTATACATACAGTTGGGAAATGATGTTTAGTATGGTAAATTTGACATGCTATGATTAAATGATTATGGTGGGGTTCCATGTGGGTGAATAAGAATAAGGAGTTGAAGAACTACTTCTAGATAAAGGAAACTGATGTGAAGTGATCCATTGCCTTCCTGTGAAATATTTCCTGAGAAGAATATTGTCCTAATCTCTTCTTATGAGGCCGCCAGTCATATTGGATTAGGGACCACCCCCACTGACCTCATTTAACATTTAATTATCTGTTTAAAAACCCTTTCTCCACACACAGTCACATTCTGAGGTACTGGGGGTTAGGACTTCATTATGAATTTTTTTTGGGGAGACACTGTTCAGCCCATAACAAAGTTCTTAAAGAGACTGTAAGGTTCTTACAGACTGTAGGCTGTAAACTGGTGAGACCTTGAAGAATGGACTGGTTCCAGGTAAGGGAGGGAGGTCGTGGTATAATTTAGCGTTGTGGTAATTTGATGTTTGAGAAGAAAGGGAAACTGCTCTTTGAGGAGAAAGGTATTTTATCTTTGGTCTGTGAGGCCACTTGTTTTCTTTCTCCTGGTGTTCACTGGGAAATTGACCCATCCTTTTAGTGGACAGAGCATTAGTTTTCTTTTTAAGTGTTTCATAAAAGCATTAATTTTCTTAAAATATTTCTTCTACTACTCTTAAAAAGTGAGTAAAACATTAAATTCGGCGAAGATGAAATGTTAGTGTTGTAAACATGTCATGATGGTTTTGGAGTTCGACTAAAACAGCAAAATGTATTCTTTAAATTACATTGATCTAAAAACTGTAGGTATATCCTGTGCATGTTTTGTGGGCAAATATTTGGCATAATCTTTTTTCCCCAGAAATTTCTTCCCCTTTTTGGAAAAATATAAAATTAAAAAGGTAATTTAAAATATCATGTATCATTAGATAAAAACTTTTTTAAGTGTTGAAATTATATTTGTTGAGTTAGAGAAATGTTAAAGCGATTCTTCCAAATTTGGCAGGCTGAGTTAAAAAAAAAATAAAATAAAACAAGACCTAAATTCTTGGTTTTTTTCTTCTTGCCTATGTTGGTTAAATTTGTTTGGTCTTGGGAATTCTTATCTTTATCATCTTTTCAGTGTTATTTATATCTGTGAAAACAACATTCATTGTTATTTTCTTGTAAACCACTCTACCTCCAGATCTAAGGTGCTATAAATAAATGCATGAGGTGCAAGTGAAAAAGGAAACACTTGTAAGAAAGGAAAAAACAGAAACATCAGCTACCAAAAAAAAATCTTAAAGAAAAACGTATTTAGGTTGTATTGATGATTTAATGTTGATAGCTTGAGTAAGTTTGGGTTACTTTACCATTTACTCTATTGCTTACATTTAAAAACTGTAGTTACAGTAAAATATATAAAATAATTATTTCTTTTAGTAACTTTTTTTTTTTTTTGGTGAGGAAGATTAGCTCTGAGCTAACATCTGTTGCCAATCCTCCTCTTTTTGCTGAGGAAGATTGGCCCTGGGCTAACATCTCTGCCCATCTTCCTCTACTTTATATGTGAGACGCTGCCACAGCATAGCCTGGTAAGTGCTGCATAGGTCAGTGCCCAGAATCCGTGCCCAGGATCCGAACCTGCAAACCGTAGGCCGCCGAAGCAGAGCATGTGAACCCAACCAGTATGCCACTGGGCCAGCCCCTAGTCACTTTTTTTGATGATAAGAGTAGAATATTTTAAAAAATTTGAAAGACATAGACAAGCACAAAGAAGCAGAACTTACCTGTAATTCTATTGCCTAGGTACTGCCTCCTGTCAAGAAAACTCATGTTTTGTGAAATGAGAATGCTTAAATTATTTTGATATAACAAATGAATAACTAGAGCTGTTGATCAAAAGATTTCACCGATTGCTCTTTTTCTCAGTGAGAATACTATGATCTGAGATTATTAAACATCTGCACATTTGAATTGACCCTAATAATATCTGTTTGAACCGATGTCTTGACATCGGCAAAATGTGGTTAACTGCCATGTGGCACACAGGACTCCAGTGGAGAATGCATTTTTACATCTTCATCTCTGCTTAAAATTAAACGTTACATAGTCCTGTAGTTAATTTTGGAATGACTTTATGTTGTGTAATTGGTGGCTCCTAGCACACCTTGCTTTGGGCAACTGGCTGTAGAAAATGGTCATGGGAATCTGTCATTCTGTGCTAATAAAACATCACTAACCTAACAAAACTATGATGATAGAATCATAAAGATTAAAGATTATTCTGCAATTTAAAAGATCCTTTCTGATCTATACAAGCTATGTCCAGCTTCTCTTACACTTGCTAGGCCACCTTAACAGGTCCTGCTTGTCTGAGGCATTACTGGATCAAGCTCATAAAGCCTTAGGTTAGCTGTTCTCCTTGTTTCCCCCCAGTCTTCCAAGGGTACCTTGTTTGCATAAGTCAGGTGTGAAGTTGGCCTCTGGGCAACACTTATTTCCTGCTGTAGGACTGGAGGGGCCTCAACTGTAGGGTTCAGTGGAGTTTTCCCTGACCCCCTCCCCTCTTTCGTACCACATTCCTGGTTTTTCTGGGAATAATAAACGTAGTCATCCTATTCCTTTTTAGAAAAGTAGCTCTAGAATGCCTCTTCATTCTGATATGATCTGCTGAATATATGTATTGGATCAGGCTAAATCACGAAGTGTTTTTAGATCTGTTTTGTGGCTGAGGTGGAAAAACAAAAGAAGAAACAGCCCCTAGGCCTGGGTTATTGCTCCCTAGCCAGCTCCATTAGATTCAGTAAACATCTGTGGGGTGCTAAGCTCAGGACCTTCTGCCTCCACCAGTTTCAAGGGAGGGGGAGGGAGGGATTAACTTCCATTGTTTATTGAGATATTATATATTAGTCACATAAAATGCACATATTAAAAATGTACGGTTTGTTAAATTTTGGCCTATGCAAAACCATCCCCGCAATCAAGATAGTGAACATATCCATCACTCCCAGAGTATCCTCATGCCCTTTGTACGCTTTTCCTGCCTCCCTCCCTCCCCATCTCCCATCTCCAAGAAACCACTGGTCTGCTTTCTGTCACTATAGATTAGTTTGCATTCCCTAGAGCTTTAAATAAATGGAATAATACAGTGTTCTCTCTTTTTGTCTCACTTCTTTCATTCTCTGTTTTGGAATTCATTCATGTTGCCTGTATTCGTAGTTGTTTATTATTTATTGCTGAGTACTAGTTCTTATATGGAAATACCATTCAGTAGCTTTTTAAGAGTTTGTAATTCTCTTGTGCTTTGCCCATTGTCTTGTAGTGTATTTGTTCTTGGTTTCAACAGTAGGTGTCAGAATTTTGTATTTGATGGTGTTTTTCAGTCTTCCTAAATTTATACCCCTTTTGGATAAATGTAAAATTTGAATACCGTTATGTAGTATTACTTGAAGTTTCAAAAACATGTAAATCGTGGTTTAAAAAAAAGAACTGCTGGTAATTGTAGAATAAAATAAAGAGATTTAAAAATTTCAGATCTTTAAAGATATCAAGTGATTGAGTAAAAAAAAAAAAAAAAAAAAGGTCATATGAGTCTTAAGGCTTTCTGTAAGCGTCTGTATCCTGCCCTGTGAAGAGCGTGAGTGCAGCCTGGTCACTTTCAGTGTTGGGCCCAAAGCTGTATTTTCAGACTGCTTGCCTAATTCTCCTCACCCAGTTGCATATTTTTGTAGTTCTTATAATTTTTGATAGATTTATCTGCTACTGCTTGTGACAAATTTATGTGACCATGATAGAGTGAATGGATAACAAAGAAGTTATTTGGAGCCTGAGTTATCCAAATAGTTGCCATTCGGTATATGTTACAGCTAAGATTATCAAACATACCAAGAGTTGAAGAGAGGATGATCATTATATTGTGAAAACATGGTATTCTGGCTGGAATAGTTCTGACTTTTTGGGTAATTTTTAGCATTTAAACGTGTTTGTCTCTACTTTCTGATCACGTAATTGAAATTAAGTGGCAAAAACAAAACAAAACACTACCATTTCAGGCAGATTATTACAGGCTCATTATTCAGGCTCTCTGGATTATTACAAATGTAAAAGTTGGTTTATAATCTTAATATGAACATTTAGTCCTTTGAGTACCATAATAAAATACAGTTAATGAATGTAGTTAAATAGTAGATGAGTTAATTAAGAAGCAAATAGTCGTGTTTATTGAAAGAGAGTGAGACCTTTTAAAATGTTTTCTGAGAGAAAATACCAGTTGTCAAATTGGCCCTAGTGAGTCCTACAGAATTATGTATGGTAACTTAATAGTGTAGCCTATTACAATTATCTGTGAATTAGTAATTAGGGAATTGAATCGGTCCATGCTTATCTATCTTATATGGCTAAGGTTCATGTTCGGATAGGTTCATATTAGTTTGGATTTCTTTATACAATTTTCCCTTATCTAAACTACTTGGAATCTTGCCAGCAAGATGTAAATCACCATCTCTTTTGCTGACTGTCCTCAGCGTATTCTCAGCGATGTAGATTACCACTGACTGACAAGCTTAGCAGCCGGTTTAGACAGTGACATCTCTTTGCTGTCAGAGGAACACGGAGTTCTCTCTAGTAATTCTTTAGTACACATTATGAAAAACATTGCTTTTATTATTGTGGAAAAATTTTATTTTCTCCTTGAGTATATGCAACTATTTAATCAGCAGAAGATCCAAAGGTGAATTTATTTTGATTTAGTATGGAGGTGAATAAGAGAGGATTATGGCTGATTTTATATTTTTTTAGATATATTCTCCTCCACATATGTAGACTTTATTTCATCTTGGAACTGGCTGGAATGTTTTTGACTTCACTAGGATTTTTAATTTACCTCACAGATTATTATTTGATGTCTATTTAAGATATTTTAAATTTTTTTTATTAAGGTAACATTGGTTTATAACATGTCAATTTCAGGTGCCCATCATATTTTGCCTTCTGTATAGACTACATGATGTTCACTACCAAAAGTCTAGTTGCCATCCATCACTGTACACATGCGCCCTGTTTTGATCTTCTCCTCTACTTAATTTGACCTTATTAAGGTTATCTTCCATAAGTAGTTTGTTTTCACATTGGTATGGAAACCAAAGTAATATCAAATAAGCCTTATTTAGTATCAGCTAATTGAACAGTAATACCATTCCTTGCCTAGTGTGTTGGCCTAAGTCGGTGCTTCATGATTGTGGTACTCATTTAGAGTGATCAAGCATGAAGGGTCTTTATTTGTAATTGATTTCTACCACTGAAATAATTGTTGTGTATTACGTTATATTTTTAAATGTTCATGTTCCCTGGGATTCCAACCTCAGTTCTTCCCCTTGTTAATCTGTACCTTCTTCCTGATTAATCTCTGTTATCTTCAGCAACACATAGAGGCCGGTGATTCCCTCCTCTTTATGTCTCCAAGTTCTTCTCTCCTTAGGTCCACATGTGTAATTGATTCATTCTTTCCACAAATATTTATTGAGTGCCAACTCGGGGCCAGCCAATATTTCTAGTGCTGGGGATATAGCCCTGTGAAAAAAGGGAAACGACAGCAACAAAAAACAACAAAAATTCCTACCCTCATGGAGCTTAAAATCTACTATTTCCTATTTTTTAGAGGCATTGCAAGCTCAATATGTCCAAAAGGAATACATTTCCACCCCTTCGTCTAAAAATAGATTACATTTCTCTTTCTGCTGTTGTTCTTTGAGCTAACAAAGTCCCAATATATCTAGTTTCCCAGATTAAAAACATTGAGAGTCAACCTCTATTGCTGTCAATCGACCATTCCACCTCCCCCCATCTGAATCCTTTTGATTCCCTCTAATGAATCTGTCTGTATCGCCTCTCTTTTCTCGCCACTGCCTTAATCTTGGTTCACATTATTTTTTGTTGGGCTGTTTTAACAGCCTAACATCTGGTTGTAGTATCGTTAATTCTTTTTTCTTTTTGGTGTATTATTTGCCCTATTGCCAGAATTGTTTTTCCAGAAAATAAATTTTAGTAATTTCTCCCACCCTCCCCAGTGTATCTAAATGCTCCACAAAGCCTGTAGGGCAAAGTCCCAACAAGGCCACCGAAACATTGCTTTCCTAGCTCCTGTCTAGTTCAGTAGCTCCGTACCATAGAACCACTGTCATTAAATTCTCTGGTTTCTTTGCCTTAGCAGGTGTCCTTCCCTTAGCAAGAGATGCCTTTCCTCCTGGTTCTTCCCCATACTCTCCTAGCTTGTGTATCCTTGATGGCGATTCACATGTCACATTTCCTCCAAATTCTTTCTCACTCATGCTGACAGCACTGGATTCCTCTGCACTCTCATAGAATTTAGCACATCACATTGCAGTGTAATTACTTACTGTTTTCCACTAAATTGAGGGCTCAGAAGTTAGGTACCTGTGCTCATTCTCTGCCATATGCATCAGTGATAGAGGCAGATACAGATTTTTGGGGGGCTTAAAGTTTATATAGAATTTGGGATGGCTCTCTTAAAAAAACTCCAGAATTACAAGTACAGAATTAGGTGTCAAAGTGCATATTTATTTGAATGGGAATGGAAAGATCCTGTGCAGGTATCTTCATTGCTTAATCTGCCTATGCCCCATACCCAGGGAAATAAATGTAAGTACTTAGTTAAAACTTGCTGAAATAATGCTGTGTATATATAATTTTTTTTTTTTTTGCTGTTGATTTTCTTAAACTTAGGAAACAATATCGGTTAACCATTCTGATGCTAATACTGTTAATAATAATGCCTACTATTTCTATAGCACTTCTCGTTTTCTACACACTTTCACATACTATCTTATGGGATTCTGACAACTGAGTCCAAGGAAAGTGACTCAGACTTCATGACTTTTATTGTCTTTGGCTACTTGCTTGGTGAAAGAAGATAGAGTTGAAGTTCTTCCTTTGAGATCAGATTTCACTTTGGTGGGGGAAGTGGCTCGGCTCTTCCTGTGCATCTGTAACTTCAGTCAACACCCTGCTCCACCTCCTGTTAGCCTGGGGAATGCTAAGGAATTTTCTGAGGGTTTTCCAAGTTATCTTGCTGCTGCTGCTGCTGCTGCTGCTGCTTTCTCTCTCTTCTCCCTTTCAAGTTCCTCACTCATTGTTTATTCTTCCTTTCCTCCCTTACTTGTTTATCTGTGTCTCACCGTACATCAAACCTATTCCCTCTCCATCTGTCTTCTCTGGTGGATAAGTGTCACTTCTTTGATGGAGCTGCATTTTGTAGTTTGCAATTGTTGGATTCATTTCTACTTCTTTGAAATATTATAGGCAATGATTTTGGGGATCCTCAATAGTACAAAAAGTGCATATAGTTTTCAGCAATGGGAAAGGAGATGTCCTAAAGCTGAGTACTTTATTTACTGCATAGGTAAGATGGTGCATTTTGCAAAGCCCACTTCAGAAATGATCAGTTTTCATTTGTGTTAAGGAGTTACCGATTTAATAAACCTGGTTAATCTGATGGCAAATAGAAAAGAGCAAGATGAAGAAAACAGTGTCCAGACACTGAGAGAAGACAAAATAATAACAGCAGTAGCTTTTGTATGGCTATTACTCCCAGGCACTTTGCATATGTTATTGTTAATGCCACTTTACAACAGCAGCTCTGAAAAGTTAAGTGACTTGCCCAGGATCTCAAACTAGTAAAATGGCAGAGTCTTTTTGTAAGAGGACTTGATAAAGCAACCTGGGAACACTGAAAGCATAGCTGCCTGGTGCTACTTAATCTGAAGGTAAATAACTGTTTTCTTTCCTGTAGTAGTAGTATTAGAGCACAGAGCTGTGATTTGGTGGAAAGGTCTTGGCTTTGATGTCACTCAGACTTGAGTTGGCTTTAAATGTTAGCTCTGTTACTTAAAAGCTTTGTGAATGTAAGGGAAAACACTTTAGTATCCTTCTGAGCCTCAATTTTCTTAGTTGAAAATAGCTGTATTTAATATAGAGCTGTTGGTAGGATTAAAGGAAATGCATGTGTGTAAAGCATGTATGCTGTGTTTAAGAAGACAGGGATATGTGAAAGCTGTTTCGTAAATGATATTTCAAACTGTAAAAATAATGCCAGTTCATTGCCTAAAAAACTCACTTACGGAGACTATTTTATTCTCTGGAAGAATTATTATTATAGTAGATGCAATAACAGTCAGTTCTTATATGCAGTTTTATTATTAGTTGTTGTTGAATAGCGTTTTTTAAAAGTCCCAAATAACAAATTATTGCTTAAATTTGTAGGTTACATTCAAGTCTACATTTTAGACATCCCAGTGGTAAGTATAAGTTTGGAAACTTTTGCCTCTTGAAGGGAGTATTTGGTGATGAATTTGTACCCGAGGAATGAAGTTGCACTTTTTTTTTAGTCAGCAAAATGATATGGAAAATTAAACAGTTTGTTATTTAGGGAATCTCCTCAGGGTAGACACCCAATCTGATTGAGTAGGGCTTTTAAGCTTATTATTTCTTCCTCCTTCTTCTCTGCCCCCAAATCCTCTGGTAGCTGAATTAGATTACTTTCGGTTGAAATTTTCAGATATTGGTTGATGTTTTATTACATAGACTTTTTAGTACCCGCACATAATAGTGGCTTTAGAAATGATTGCTTAATACAAGGTCTGAGTTATGTGACCTTGAGAGAAGTTAGTAATCGCTTTGACCTACTTCCTCATCTATAAAATGTGATGTTAGCATGTTATGTTTTGGAAAGAGGAAAAGCTCACAGAATTTTCTTATGTCTTCAAATAAGATATTTGAAATTATTAAGTATTAATAATTGCAAAAAAAAATGCATTGATTTCTTCTGCCAGCCGAATTTAAGGGTTCTAAATTGCTCCATGAAAAGTATTGCAAAGAGTGGGCTCAGAGAGAGCGAGAGAGCATGATCTGTCACGAGCCCGTCGCCGATCACACTTGGTACTTCTCTGTGCAAAGAATTGGAGTTAAACCAACAGGGGATGCATACCTGTAGTCAACCACAAGCATAGTATAGGAGCAAAAAACAGCCACATTAAATATCACTCCAACGTGCTGTTTTCCTCCAGGGGATTTCCTATCAGAAATTTGAGCCTGACTTTTTCCGAGTAAAATTTGTAAACTTTATCTTTATTCCTATCCAGATTCAGCAAAGGGAAATCATGAAAGCCACAAACTGAATTTTGGAGGTGCTGATTGATGGGGAAGGATAAAAATATCTAATTACGTTTAGTACTTATAGCTCAATGATAGCTAAGTAGGCGATATGATAGATGACACTCATCATAATTTTTGTAGAAAAGATTCCAGAACAGGAGAACCAATTTGGAACCATAATAGGGAAATGGTGGAACTAGTTATTTTAAAGGTTATGGGGGAAAGACCTTGAAAAGACCTTGAGTAAAGAGCGTGAACTGGAAGTAGTAGGGGGGGAGGTGAGTTGAAGCAGCATGGTCATAATATTCTGGTCTACCCTCCACCTCCCAGTTCCACAGTTTTGTCAGTATTGGAAAGGTTGTCTCTATTCACTATGCTTTAGAACTTTACCCTGAGGAATCATTCAGTCACAACTAACAAAGCCACCTATTGTTCTGCCCCAGTATCATCATTGAGATCTCACAAACTCAATGGAAATCCAGTCCCTGAGAGGGTGGCCGAGGAATGACAGATATCTTCTGTATTGTCACCTCCTCCTGCTATTGACAAGTCCTAACACAGAGCAGCTGCCAGCCCTGTTTCAGGGTCCCAGGGGGACACTTTGAGTATCCACGGTTTTTCTAAGCACCAAGGACACAGTCTGCACGGGGCTTCTGGACAATTGCCTCATTCCAGGCAGGCAAAAGGGCAGGAGGCAGGAGCCTGAAGTAATTTCTCTGGAGAATTGGTTGCCAGTGTAGGAGTTGCACCTGAGAATTCTGTGGCACAGAGTTAATCCTTCCGCACATTTTTGGTTTCCCTCAAGAAAATTATGTGGCTGGAGTGAATGGTTAATGAGCAGCTAACTGCCTCTGGAGTCCGACGTCGACCCACTGCTGTTCACCTGCAAGGGCAGCACTTGGAGGAGTCCCTGTGCCTGGTTCTGTCCAAGAAATCTGCCCAGCCTGTTGAGTCTTGATCCTTAACGCTGAAAATGTGGTAGCAAATGGGCGAACTGCCCAATAACCTAAATTCCTCTGAGTTTAACTAGCGAGTGAGAGACCAGAAGAGGCTAAATCTTCATTCTCAGAAACATCTAAATCTTTTCTCTGAGTTAATATGTTTGGTATGAGTTAGGGGCGGGAGGGCTCCTGTCTTTTAGGGATGCACTGAGAGAGAACATTATGGATGGAAAATATGTAAAAACGGGTTCCCAGAGAGAAGGTGTTGGAATCCATAGTTGTCTAGGATGTGTTTGCTTATATTTTTAAAATTATGGGTGAAGGTGGAGGAGGAAGGAAATGAATATAATATAATAGACTATAAGTGATTTGTCTAATATATTAAAAAGAAAGAAAAGTCAGCCTTTCAAATAGTCAGTTGAGTAATAGCAGCTGCCCGAGGTTCTAATCCGAGACACACCACCGATTTGTTATGTAACCAAACCTCAGTGACCTTTAGCCTGTCTGTGAGTTACATGGTCTTGGAAGCTCCTTTCAACTGGAAAATTGACTTGGTACTTGGGTGTTGGCGGTAAATAAGGGAGCTTAACTCAAAGGCATCACAAAATATAATTTAAGTGTGTAATTCTGGAAGTGGATATGAATCCAGTAAAATGTCTTTATAAAGTTAGTATCTGTGTGCTTTAGGGAATCTGCAGTTAATGAAAGAACATGTATACTTTTTGAAAGGACAATGAACCCTTCACCTCAGGGCAGCAGTCTTAAAAATAAAAGGAAGTAACTTTCAAAACCAAAATAAATTTAATGAACACGTTTGTTAGTATAAATACGTTTGTTGTATATCTCTAAGTAATAAAATAGCCTAATTTCTATATTATAGGTATTTGCCTTTTTAGTAGGTTTTTTTCTTCCTATTAGGGAATTCCTGGGAAAAGGAATGAGGTGATGATATTTTCACCAAAACTTGTTTAGAGTATGTGGATTCTTGGTCAAAGTAATGATTTTGGTTTATGTATGTCTACGTAATTGCGGATTAACATGCCACTTCTCCATATTATGGTATTAGCTTAGATACATTATGTGACTATTCATTATATTGAATTGTTGTTTGAAAATGCATGAAAGATAAATAAGTTTTTTTTGGTTTACCCATCTTTTCCAGTGGTGGGGATTTTGGTTTGCACTGTGTGTATGTTCAAAGTAGAACAGCAACAGTCATTCATCACTTTCTGCCCTGCTCTCTGTCTCTATCACATGGAGTTGGCTAAACCAGGGCCAGAAACTTCTGCTTCTAAAGCTCTTATCTAAAACAGCTTGGCAAAACTAGAAGCAGAGTAGCCATCAGAAAATCAGAGTAAAAGTTTGTTTTTAATGGCGAAAATGAGAATTCCATATGTTTTTGAAGAAATCGTTTCATAATATTTCCTATTATTTTGCTGGAGTTAAGTAATCTAGCCTGAAGAAATTATTTTCCTGGCAGCATTTACCAATAGTAAAAATGTTTTTCCAAGTAATTTAGTAGTTTGAGATGAAATCTTTTTTTGCTGAGGAAGGATGATAGGGAGGACTTGAAAAATACTGTAAATTATAAAGAAGAAAATAATCATCTCTAGTCCTGTCCTCCAAAATCAGATATTAACATTTTCATGTGTTTATTGCCAATCTCTTTTCTGTTTTATTATGAAAAATGTCAAATGTATATATTACAGTGAATCCTCATGTATCCACCATCCATCATTCAGTTTTAACAGCCATTGGTTCATGGCCAATTTCTTCTGTCCTCTTCCGTTTCTTGGAAGCATATCCCAAATATTTCACCACCTTATCCATAAATATTTCAACTCAATTACTTTTTACATATATACTTTTTATTTATTTATTTATTTTTTGTGTGTGAGGAAGATCAGCCCTGAGCTAACATATGCCAATCCTCCTCTTTTTTTTTTTTTTTTTTTTTGCTGAGGAAGACTGGCCCTGGGCTAACATCCGTGCCCATCTTCCTCTACTTTATATGGGACACTGACACAACATGGCTTGCCAAGCGGTGTGTCACTGTGCGCCCGGGATCCGAACCGGCAAACCCCGGGTCATGCAGCGGAGCGCGCGCACTTAACAGCTTGTGCCACCAGGCCGGCCCCTTTACATATATACTTTTAAAACATTCTAAAAGTATAGTTTTCTAAAAAAAATAGAGAGTGCTCAAGTCCCCTTTTGACCTCTCTCTGATCTTGCATCTGTTCATCCCTAAAAGTAACTAGCTCTGTAATTGATTTTAGAATGTGTCCTTTTAATATATTGTTGAATATGATGAAAGTACATGTACACATATTTATGTATTTATATATAGAACATATATTATTGTTCTATATATTGTTAAAAATATAGATAAATGATATCAAACTATACTTATTCTGCAACTCTCAGTTTCATTTTGAGATCTGGATTGAGTCTGTTCTTTAATAAGTGAGTCTAATCCATGCATTTTTTTTTGTGAATATGGATATCTGTATTTATTTTAGTCTGATTGGTTTGTGTTTTTTTTTTTTACTGTGCTTTTTCCTTTTTTCTTTTCTTCTCCTGTTCCCAACCTCTTTTAGATTGTTCCATCTTTTTTCCTCCTGTTTTATAAATTATAGATTCCATTTCTGTTTTTCTTAGCGTTACTTTAAATTTTTAACATACATATTTGACTCATTTTTCTAGTGGAGTTTGAAGGAAAAGTATTGCTATCCTGCTATGACTGGATTTTTTTAGCCAGAAACATTTTCATTATTTATAAATGTTTTTCAGAGTTACTGTGGTTTCATTTATAGAATGAAACCTTGTCAGATCTCACATTCCTTTTTCAACAGTGGATTTATGTTGTGTTTAGTTGAAACCTGGTGACTTTTCTCAGGCTCTTATCAAAACTGAATACTTTGTAGTATTTTATTCACCTGCCATAGTAGCAGCTTCCTTAATGCCTTGTTTTTCTGATGTAACTCTCTCTGATGTAACTCTCTCTTAATTACCTTGGTGGTCCTATTAAAGTTATCTTTGCTTATAAGCTCCTTCAAATCTTTATTGGGAGTAGAGTGTCAAATGAAGTAGTTAAAGGAGGAAGGGTACTTCTTAAGCAAGGATGTCTGAGAGGATTGGTTGGTTTGGGATGTGATGGTATGGTGCCATACCAAAGCAGCCTGTAATAGTTAGGTGTATTTGAATGGAACAAACAGAGCCTCATAGTAATTACCTTTGGCAAAATGGAGTTCACTGTAAGAATGAATATTGGTGACTGTGAGTCTTCGGGACCAATTACTCTGTTTGCCTTGCACTGGCTGTGTTGGGTCTCCTAAGGACTACCTGCCTCTCTCTTAATGTCAGCTGTGTTCTTCTGTCTCTATCAACTGATTCATTTTGCTCTCTCATAACTCTGGCTTGCATGTGTCCCATCCTAGCCTCTTCATCCTTTACGCATCCTCCTTCTATCTTTTTTTTTTTTTTGTGAGGAGGACTAGCCCTGAGCTAACATCTCTGATGCCAATCCTCCTCTTTTTTTCTTCAGGAAGATTTGCCCTGAGCTAACATCCGTGGCCATCTTCCTCCACTTTATATGGGACGCTGCCACAGCATGGCTTAACAAGCGGTGCATCGGTGCGCGCCCGGGATCCAAACCTGTGAACCCCAGGCTGCCGCAGCAGAGTGCGTGCACTTAACCACTTGCGCCACTGGGCCGGCCCCCTCCTTCTATCTTTTTAACTCTAGCTCCACCACTAAATAGTTTCTGTCAATGTTTCCTCTTCTCAAGTTCCCAGGAGAGACACCTCTAGCCCAGTGTTACCTTCCAGGTGAGCACTTAGATTGTCTTCCCTTGGGTCAGGAGCCCAACCCTTGCTCCCCTGGTTATGGTTGGAGGAGGGGGCATAGCATAGTGTGTAATTGCATATTCTTTGGAGCAGGGGCTGTGGAAAGGTTGAAATCTGTATTAGTCGGTTTTGCTGTCATAACAAATACCATAGACTGGGTGGCCTAAACAACAGAAATTTATTTCCTCATGGTTTCGGAGGCTGGGGAGTCCAACATCAAGGTCTAGTAGGGTTTGGATTCTGGTGAGAGCTCTCTTCCAAGCTTGTGGATGGCCACCTTCTCACTGTGTCCTCGCATGGCCTTTCTTTGGTGCTTGCATGTGGGGAGAGAGAGGGGGAGAGTAGGAGGGGAAGAGGTGGGGGAGGGCAATATCTCTTCCCCTTCTTAAAAGGCCATCAATCCTATTGGATTAGGGCCCCACCCCTATGACCCCATTTAACCTTAATTAGTTCTAAAAGCCCTGTCTCCAAATATAATCACATTGAGAGTTACAGCGTCAACATAATTTGGGGGGGTATGATTCAGTCCATAGCAGCATTATAAGGTACTGTAACTCAGTCTTTTAAACTCTTGATCAGGACAGATCTTTATTTCTAGAACAGTCATACCGCTGACCTGCTATTCTTTTTATATTCTCTATCTTGGTGATCGGTATTACCGTCCCATCAGTAACTCAAGCAGGAAAGCTGGGATTCATCCTAGACTCATCTTCCTTAGCTCCACGTTACCAGGTCCTATCATTTATAGCTCATAATTAATTCTTGAATCCGTCTCCCATTTTCATTTATTTTTCACTTTCATCTCTATTTTTGAAAATGCCTCTTACCTGGCCTTCTTGTCTCCAGTTTCTCTTGCTTTGCATAGATCTTTCACACCATTGCCGGAGTGATCTTTCTAAAACAGAGTTTGACTGTGTTATTCACTGTGCTGAAATAAACTTCAAAATTAAATATCTAAACTCTTTAAGAATGGTATGCAGGGCCTGCCGTAATTTATCCTGTTCTCACATCTCTAGCCTCATCACCCCTGGTTTTCCTTGAGCCCCCGTCCAGGTATAAGAAGCTGCTTGCAGTCCTGTGCCCTCTTGCCTCTCCGTGGGAGCTCTTTATCTCTCCTTCTGCCCCAACTAACTCCCACCTGTTCCTTAGGACTCTGTGCGGGGGTCTCTGGCTCCAGGAAGCTTCCCCTTTCTCCCCAGTTTGGGTTTGGTGTTACTCTTTTGTCCTCTTGTATGTTAGGTGTCTGTTTACTTGTTTTCTCTTCCATTCACTTGTCCTGTGAGTTCCTCACGGGAACTGTGTCCTCATTTCTCTAGTTCTGCCACCCGACCTGCCAGTCATGCAGGCACCCCGTGTGTGTTGTTGAATCAGTAAATAGCAGAATTTAGGTTCTTTTCTACCCACGTGGCCTCCTCAGCATTTTTACTTTGGACAGGTAATTTATCTTTCTGTTTTATAAAGGAAGGACAAGATTATCCATCAGTGTTTGACATATGTTGTAAAAGCAAGCTTCCTTGATACTTGATTTTCTTTGATATTGGGGAGCAAAATAGAATTAATAAATTCTATTGTTATTGTAGGAATTTGGAAAGATTCATAATTGTCAACTTGAAAATAATTTTGTTCATGAATGCTTTTTTGATCAAGCCTATAAAAATGAGGGAGAAGTTCCAAAGAAGAGATACGGAGAAGAGGCCTAGTGTTTCTGTTGGATGATTGATTGTATGATGTTGGTGGGTAGTGTGATGTTTTCATGCTTTTGGAGCAATAGGTTAGTAACGTTACCCTAGAATATGAGTTATGACTGAAAGTGTAAGTTTTGCTGTCATGGCCAATTGACTATGACAAACTACCTGCAAATGACTACAGCCTTGCATTTGTCTGCTAACTTCAGGTAGTGCTGAGGCAGCTATGAAGGAGATAAATGCTGAATTTAAATGCAATAACAGATGCTGAGTGACTTTGACAAGCCGCAAACCATTGCAGCAAGCTCTTTTAATGTTGTAGTCCTTTTGCAGTCAGAATTGTGTAAGATAACTAGAAAATTGTATGCATTTGGGGCAGTTTCTCTTAGAGTTATTTTTAGCATAAAGCATATTTTCGCTTGTTAGTTGCCATAAAGTCTGCATTGGACAGAATGATTTGTTTTATGTTTCAGGCACTGATTCTCTGCTACATAAAGGCTGTGCCTACTACACATTACCGGTACAACTTGTCAAAAAGTAAAATGATTAGTCAGTTAATCAGTTCCTGTTTCTAAATAAAACCAAATATCCTGTTTGATTTTTATCCTCTGCTGAAACTAGTGTTATCAACCAGCTGTTGGAGAATCATATGGTCACAGCTAAAATATTTAGAGATTTATAAAGGATTTGACAACTCTGTCATTATATTAAAGTTTTGCAGGGAGCATAAAGGCCTTAATTTAAAAATGATTTTTAAAATTTGATTTTTTTTCTAAGCTAATATATACATAAGTAGGGTTGCCGGATAAAACAATGGATGCCTGGTCAGATAGTCAACAAATTAGTGTTTAGTATAAGTATATCCTGAGTGTTGCATGGGGTATACTTATACTAAAAAATTATTCATTTATCTGAAATTCAAATTTAAGTAGGTATCCTGTATCTTTATTTGCTAAATCTGGCAACCTTATATTGATAAAAAATTTAAAAATCACAAAGTAAATGCAGTGCAAAATAAGTTTCTCTTAGTGTCCTCCAGTCCCCCACATCCCACTATTAGTGTCTTCAGAAAGCTTGCAGAAATAGTCTATAGTTTTATAAACATGCACATATTAATTTTACTTACACAAACATTTTCCCTTCTCTTCTTTTAAACAAATACTAGCAACTTAATACATTGTCCTGCAATTCTTTTTTCCATTTAACAATGTATTTTCAACATATGATTTTTGCAAGACAATATGAAAAATATGGGGTAATGTGGTAGAGTGAATGTGGACTTTGAAGTCAGGCGGAGTTGGGTTCAAATCTAAGTTGTCCAGTTTACTAGCTGTGTGACCTCAGCCTCTCCTTTCCTCTGTTGTCTTACCTTGATAATGGAGAGAATAACTTGCCAGGCGGTGCAGGATATTGTAGAGAGGAAGGTGGTCAGGGTCCCTGCTCCCATGTAATGTCTGTAAACGGCGCTTGCCTGGCACTGTAGTGCTTCAGGTACTGAGTTCACTGAGCTGTTATTGATATGTCTTATAGTTCTGAGTGCCATGGCCACTGAAACAGGTTCGCTTATAACCAAGTAGTGGTATGGCTACAAGCAGAATACGTGAACAGTAGCTAGTATTTTCTGTACTCTTTGCATATGCTTATTCTTGTTGCATTGAGGGATTTAGTATCTTGAACTGTAACAGCTGTTTTTTTTTTAATATACTTTGAATATGAATATAAGGAGGCTTATTTTTTCTTGGGCATTTTTCAAAATGTTGGATTTTGAAAGCAGTTTGTTTAAACATATGTTTAAATGAACATTATATAGATGGTGAATATGACTGATCTTTCTTTGCTGTACCTCCCCGTAGTTTCTAAAATACTTAATTCTGACTTGTTTATGCCTTTGTACGGATTGTTGGCTATGTTGAATTGTCTACACCAGTCCATTTCAGACCTCACTCACTACGGGTCCCTATTTCTCCCTTTGGTTTCTCCTTGTGTAGGGCAAAGTCTGTGAAATTTTGAACTTGGAAGTAGGAAAGAGAATGGTAAGGTGAATCTTCCTGCTATTGAGAGGCAGCATATTGTAGAAGTTAAATTGTTCGTTGGGTCTGGAGCCAAACTGTCTGGGTTCAAATGCTGGTTCCATCACTTACTAGTGGTATGACCTTGGGCAAGTTACTTAACCTTTCTGTGCCTCAGTTTCCTCATTTGTAATGTGAGTGAGTAGGGTGAAGATTAAAGGACTTCATTGGATGACAGGCTTTGAACAGTGCCCAGCATGTGGTAGGTGCTGTGTGTTCACTGTTATTACCACTCCTTCTGCCCCAGCATTAATGTCAGTCTCCTTGTTATTGTATCTACATCTCATTTATTCTCTTGACTGCCCCTCTGATTCATCATCCTCACTGCTAGCGTGAATTGCCCAGAAAAACTCTCAGAGCTTGGCTTTCTTCTGACATGTATCGGATCTCCTTTAAGTCTTACCCGTTGGTCATGACCCACTGTTATCCCAGGTACCCTTCTGTTTCTGTATAGTGGAGATGGGTAAAGAGGGAAGGGTGGTGGTGGTGTGAAAAGGAGAATTGGTATCTGCAGTTTGATGGGAGTGGACTCAATCTCTCCAAATCAAAAATTCCGTGATTACAAATGAGTTTATTTATGCTTAGAACTGAATCCTTGGGATGGGGTATAGGATATGGAAAGGAATAGTTTTTTTAACCTCTTGTCTCTTCGTCATGTTTACTAATTGTGACATCTGGAAAACCTCAAAAAGTGTATTTATTTCAGGGACATTAGAGCAGAGAAGAGAAACCGTGAAACTGATTTTTTATCACTGAAATCCAGAGAAGTGGAGCTCTCATCTGGGAGCTAATGTCAGTGACTTGCAGCTGAATTGAGTTTTTTTTCCTTTTTTTTAAACCTTTATGATAAGAATTTCTCTGGAAAAAAAATGTAGTTCTGTTTCCACATAACTCACTTTAGGTGAACTTTTGAACGACAGTGTTTTTCTCCGTTGGGAACTGCTTACTCTGTACTTTCTCTGCAGACTCTCCATATATCATTTGCCTTCTAAATCCATAGGCTACCTCCCTCTCCCCATCGTAAATACCTGTATATCTTTCTGAGTTAATTTTTCATAGGGGAAAGAGGATAGAACTAAATTTTATTGTGCATACCAAGCACTCATGTGTATAATTTTACTCTTTCAAAACTTTATGAATATCATTCATATGTAATTAGAGATTTTGAAGTTCAGAAAAGATAAGTGACCTAACAAGGGCATATCGCTAGTAGGCGGTCAAGCCAAAGCTTTAATTCAGGTCATCAGCCTCCCTGGTCCATGCTCTTTCATTGCTATTATGCTTCCTCCTGGGTGGTTCAATTAAATATACCTTTGGGCTTCCTCATATTGGGGTTTTTACTTTTATTTTTTTAATTGTTAGAAGTAAACATTTTTTTTTGAGATGGGGGCATAATAGTATACTATTTTATGAAGGAATATTGTACTCTCCATGTAAATAAGAATAAAAAATATGACTAGTTTATTTTTAAGATCTCATGTATTTTTTCCCCATGAAACTATGCAATGTCTGGTGTTGGCATGCTCATCTATCTGTATGGGCTCAGCGTTAATCTGGAATATGTATTTTATGGCTATGAGTTCTGGTGTGAGCAGGAAATTGGTATACTTTATTTATCTCGTTTATCACAATATACCCAACGAGTAAGTTTGTTTTCTAAGAAACGAAGGTTAAGATGAGAGGCCCCTCGCTCAAGACCGCAATCACTATTTAGGTTTCAATTCCAGGTTAGAGCCAATGCCCTCTTTTCTTGACACCAGGGCACTTTTTAAAACAAGTGCAGGTGGTTGAGCTATGTGACTATTTGAAATGGAGTTGGTATTTTAAATAGTGTATTCTAAATTGAGGTAAGGGAAATCGGTAAGTACTGTTCTCTGTTATTAATGCAGAGTGAAGTGCAGGCATTGATGGTCTATGTATCTGCTCATATACATCACCTACTTCCTTTCTTCCCAAATGCGTTGTCTCTTAAGGAGGTAATGGGACAGCTTGTTCCTTCTCAGAGAAATCCTCTGTTTCATCTTTCAGATGAAAAGTGAGGACGTCTGGTTGTAGATTCCTGTTTTCTGTTGAAGGAGTAACTGACTGACCTCCTGATGATGCAGGGTTTTCTGTGAGGCAAAGGATGGGTGTAACTAGGGAGACAATTGTGCAAAATTGTTACACAGCAAAGATTAAAGATGGGTTAGTGATGTGGACATTGTCACTGGAGATCTGTATCGGATACTTGAAAGAGTCTAGAGAAGTATTGTCAGAGAAAGATGAGATCTATGTGAGTTGAAGGAGTTGAGAAGGTTTTTTTTGAATGAGAAAGAAGAGAGCACTATAGTCAGGACAGTATTTTGAAAAATCTTCTTCTGTTTAACACCGTGTTCTCTTTTATTCAGTTTTTCGCCCATGATTTAATATGTTGTTTTCTAGTCGTTAATGTATTACACGAGTGTCACAGTTCATTTCTAATTGGTATGTGTGTATTGTCTCCCCAGTTAAGACTGTGAGCATTCAAGGGCAGTATCACGTCTTTTACTTTTTACATGTTAAGTTTTTTGCCCACAGAATTTCTCATGCAGAATCAAGTAAGCTCCTTCCTCTGTGGGTGAGGATCTGTAAGTGAATCCAAGGTTATAGTGGTCCATGTTGAGAAGCTCTTAAGGAAATACTTTGGATAGTTTCTACCATCTTATTTAAAACAGATTTTATGCCTTTTACTTTATTATACAAATGTTACTTGCAAATATAAGATAATTTTGAATAAGCTTTAAAATGATTACCTTTTTTTTTTTTACCTAGAAAGAAAACTATCTCAAGTTAAATCAATAAGATTTTAATGATCAAAGGAATTATAGTAGTATCAAGTGCTTTTTTGGAGTATGTAGTTTGAGAATATAATTTTAAAGTTCTGATAAAACATAATCATTTCATTTTATTTCTTTTCTCTCTAGAGTTCCATTTTAGTTGCTGTTTATAATCATTATAAAGAAGAACACTGAACTTTGAAAAAAATGTTAGAAACTATAGGTAAGACCTGTTCTTTCCTGACTACTTTTAGAAGAATTGAAACTCCTTCTGTTGGCATCTTTGAAATGTGGTGTGTCCTACATAGCAGGATTCTGTCTATAGTAACTTAGTTTAAAAAAGTTTTTATCTACTAGCGTTATACCAGGATAATGTGTTTCTATATTTGGACAGTTTCAATTGAAGTGTTATAAAAAACACATCATTTATAAGCAAAAGTTAAAAGCACATGAGATGTTTTACCAATTATGGGTTTTAATAAAATTTAATGTAAGCTCAATTCTGATTTATGAACCCATTTCTGGTTAATGTTTGTTTCTGGATAGCACTAGAAAGTTTAACCATATTTTTAATACTGAAAGAAAATCATTGCTTGTGTCTTGTACTTTATTTGTGACAGGTGCGATACTACTGGGCTTTGCTTTTAGGTTGATAACAGGAACAAACACTTAGGCTGACAAACTTCAGTGACGATGTAAGGCAGTGTAATTTCTACATGGGATAATTTAGGTTGAAATATCCAAATTTCCCAGGCTCGTGTGTTAATCCTTTTTTCACACTGCTGTCTAGTTTTAAAGAAACTAGTTTGTAGAACTAGTTTCAGGTATATCAGGTATGGTACCTCCCAAGCCCTCATTGCCTCTCATCTGATGCCACAGTCCCTCACGCATTCCAGGGAACTCTTTGGGTATGACTATGGGAAGGTATCTGGATTTCATTCTGGCACCTTGATGGTCATGGCTGGTGCCTTGACACCTACAGTCTTTGAGGGGTAGGGTGAGAATGGGTGGCAGGGAAAGGAGAAGGAGCTCTTTTTGTGACAGTGGGGATCATTAGTGTGACTTTTGTTCCTGGTACTGTGCCAGCGATAAAAATGCATGGGTGTACATTTCCTTCATCACCCATTTTATACTGTAAGTCCCACACACCATAAAAACTACTAGTCCACATGGGACAGTTCTTCATTAGAAAGTGGACAGCAAAGGGGAAATACATTGTTATTTAAAGCATTGCTTTCTAATCTTTATTCTGTAAGTTATTACTGAGTTGTACACATTTCAAGAATTGACATGGGAATTAATACTAGATTAGTATTCTGAGATACCATGGGAAATATGACCCAGAATAAAATTCATATGCATATCTTTATTTGCTTTTAAAATTCTGCACAGGAATAAATATTGTTCGTTTAAATTTGCATATATGTGTGAACTCATGGTCAATATTAATTTGTGTTTTAATTTTTCCATTTCTGTGTAATTCCACATTTGGTGCTATAGAAAGTGTCTCTGGTGATAATTCCTACTCTTTTTGATTACTATAATACGGCAAATATATTTTAATAGATACACTTGTTACCATAATGAATTGGTTAGTCATATGTCTGAAGAGTCTCCATTTTTTTTTTTAAACAAACTTGGTTTCACTTATAAGTGAGAGAGAGAGTGTGTGTGTGTGTATTTTAGGGTGATGTTTTTAACTATTTGTGGTAGAAACTCACTGTCTGGTGGAAGCATGCATGTAAAATGCTAGGATTGTTAGGAACATACTTATTCAAAATATTTACTTTAGCAACTTTGTGCCCGATATATAAGGCGGTCAATAAATATTTGAATTGTGTTGGTTCGATGCATATATAAATATGCTATTTAATTTTGGGGAAAGACATTTAAAATATGAAAAGTAGTGTTTTTGAAGGGATGTGCATTATTGTGATGTTTTTCCAAGTAAATTCTGAAGTATAGAATGCTTTGCCCCTTAATATATGAAATTGTCATATTTTGGATGTTATGACGCATCAGTGAAATTATCCACATCCAGTTATAAGTGAGTTAGTTATGTTTCTAATTTTTCTTATATGTAAATAAAAATTTTAAGTGAAAATAATCACCATGTACAAGATCACAGAGCATTTGGTTTTCAGTAGTTTTTATGAAAGAGTTGAAATAGTTGGCATTGGAACTCAAGTATGCTTCATCTGAATTAGTTTCTGTACTTTAAAAACAATTAACTGCATGTGGCATATACCACAACCAGTTCCCTGCTTTCAAACAAAATTTCTTACCAGAGACTTAAAGGTTTGAAGGACATGTTAATAGTGACATTTTTAGTGACACGTTTGAAGAATCTGTTTATAGTCCTTTTTTTCCTGAGTCAATTTTGTGCTCTCAAAAGGAATAGTTTTTGGATTTCTATAAGCATGGTTTGATCTGTGTCTTTTGAATCCTGTTATTGACTAATGCTGCTCTTTGGTATAGACAAAAATCGGACCCTGCAGGCAGCAGAGCGCTTGCAAGCCAAGCTGCGAGAACGTGGGGATGTAGCAAATGAAGACAAACTGAACCTTCTGAAGTCAGTTTTGCAGAGCCCTCTCTTCAGTCAGATTCTGAACCTTCAGACTTCTGTGCAGCAGCTGAAAGACCAGGTAGGACATGAGTCACCCAAAGCAGGCGTTCGTGACATGGCTTAGATCTTCTGAAAGTCTTTTGTTTTTCTGAAAGGCTGATTTTTGTATGTGTTAATGAATAGTTAATGAACTAATTTAAACCTCCAAACTAAACATTCAGATTCACTGTGGCTTTTCCCCTCTAGTTATTTTTGTAATGGTTGTTGCTGTATAGTGTAGATGACATGACATTGTGTTGAAAGCTGTGTGGATGCTGAAGAATGAGTCCCTACAGTAGAAGAGGATGTTAAAAATATGTTTAGGGTGGATGGCTCTAGACTTGGTTTCCATTATCACTAAGGCTCATTGTTCATGGATCTTGCTCATTCAGATTCAGTCAGTACACTTACAAGATTTCAGATAAGCCTGGATTTGCATGTGTAATCATGTGTGTGAGGAAGGGAAATCACCTCTATTTTGACAGTAAAAGGAATAATTACATTGTCATCAGTTAGAGGAATTGCAATTCTCACTTCTTAAAAGAGTGTAAGTAGCAATTGCTCCCATGACAGCATCAGATGGTGATAAACATTAGAACTTCTAAATGTAACACACTTTTTTTTCTGTAAAAATTGAGTATTAAAAAGTCCTAGCACTTACATTAAAATTGAAACATATCACAATGACAGAATGAAAACTGAAGTCAGATGTTCTTTAAACTTTCTTAATTTAATCACCATTTCTCAGGTTTAGAAAAAAATATTTTTAAAGCAGTTCTTATCCTCAGAAGGTTTGGAGTAAATGTAATTATGCCTTCAGTCCAAGTTAATTCTCATTCTAATGTTTTTAGTATTAATTTAATGGTTATGGACCACTTGCTAGCAAATGTTCTCCCTTAAAAGGTTAAAGATGAAACTTGAAGACTAGTTTCGTTATTCAATGAAAGGACAGCTTCGATTAAAAAAAAAAAAAATCCCTGAGAGCCAGCCCTGATGGCCCAGTGGTTAAAGTTCGGAGCTCTCACTGCTTTGGCGGCCCGGGTGCATTTCCCAGTCGTGGAATCACACCACCTGTGTATCAGTTGCCATGCTGTGGTGGAGGCTCACATAGAAGAACTAGAAGAACTTACAACTAGGATATACAACCATGCACTGGGGCTTTGGGGAGAAAAAAAAGAAAAAGGAGATTGGCAACAGATGTTAGCTCAGGGCAAATCTTTCCCTAAAAAAAGAAAAACCTGAAAACGTGCCAAATGCAAAAGGAACAAATAGTAGCAATAGAGAAGGAATTTGTTTGATGTCATGTAATTTCTTAATCTAGATACTTTGGTAGCCAAAAAAATAAATAAAGCCAGAAGAATTTTTAAAAATATTTTTTCTCTAGTGAATTTCTAGTTAATGATTTTAAAAGTCATGATCATGAATTAAGAAAAAGAGGTGTTTTGTTACATTTGGTTGTGTTTGTCCCCTTAGCCAGGTATTGATTGAAAAGATTGGTTTTAGGTACTCATTTTCAGCATGGGTTGGCTAACTTTTGGAGAAACCAGTATCGTGAGTATATGCATGATTTGATATGGAACATTATCTGTTTTTTCAGTGTGTGTGGAGAAGTTGAAGAGGATGTCTTCTCCTCTTATTGTATTATGTGAAGATATGATTAAAATGAGAGGAAAAGTTGAAATAGAAAGTTCTAGTAAATATGTTAGGGAATACCACTGGTCCAGTGAGATAACAGTGGAAATATCCCTTCCAGTTAGCCTCATGCAAGGGGAACAGCATTTGTACTTACCCCGTCTGCTGAAAAGAGGGGAGAAATAGGCCCGCTTGTTGTTGAGCTGGTTAACCATTTCCAAATAGAAGGAGGATATGGACTCTAAGACTGTTTGGATTCCATGTGATTCAGCTGAAACCTCCTCGGAGGTCTGTGCAGCATAGTATTATTGAACCTCATAGTCTGTGACTAAGTACAGTGTGATCTTATTCTTTTATGAATGATAGACGCTGATATAGCTGAAGACTAGGTAAATTGTGAGGCCGTGAATTCTATAGGCATGTCTTACATGCCTTTGGACTTTTGGCTTGTTGGTCACCTCTTCAAAGGGACCAAGGAAACCAGCTGGCCCACATCCTGCTTATTACAGCAGCTTAGAGCAGTTGAGTGAATTGTTTATAAGCGTAGAGCCAGAATTAGAACTCGGTTTTCTTGGCTCCCAAGGCACAGTCTTTTCTCTTTTCGTACTCTGAAGCTTGTCTTACCTCATTTTTTCTTTTTTTTCAAGGGTAGAAGCTTGGTCCCTAGATACCAAGAGTTTCATTTTGGTTAAAACCATTGATAACTTCTCACGGTTTCTGTGACTCTTCACTTTAGTCGCCATTCTGACTAATTCAATTTCATTTGTTTGTTGAACCAGTTTTTTTTTCTTTTATGACCAGACTAAAATTTCAAAAACTCATATTATTTTCCATTTTAAAGTTTAAATATAAATATTCTAGATTTTACCATGTTAGGATTAAATTTTCTATATAGTTTACCAACTGCTAATATATTAATATTTATAATTTAATATTTTATTAATACACCTAAGGAATGAAATTTGCGCTTTCCAACCAGTAGCTACACAAATCAGATCAATGGCTAGCTCTTATTTATAACCTTATTCCTAAATTATCATTTTAGATGTATAATTTTATATGCAGAATAGGTGCAAGTTACTGTCTCCAGCTGTTTTAGTATAACCGGAAAATTTGACCCCTCCAGTTTTCCTCGCTGTCATTCTCCTGTCTCTTAGAAAGCGAAAGGAGTGAATAATGGAAAAGCCTGAGGTATATGCAGTGTACTGGAGAACATGATCATATTGTTACATTAATGACAGATGCTGACATGCCATGTTGAATTAAGCCTACTATTTTTTTTCCCTCAGATCCTTCTCATTACTTCTATTCAGTAATGTTTAATTTTTCCAATTTGCTTCTTCAGCATTAAGACTGCCCTTAGAAATCAGACTGTTTCCCTTTGGCAAATTAAACACTTGACAGGTGTGTAACTGAGAGGGCAAAAAAGCCATGCCCTGAAGGGATGTGCTATTTAAATATTGTCAAAAATATTAACAGGTCTTAGAGTATAATTGATGCCTCTGTTTAACTCTGCCACACTGTGTATTGTTCTAACCGCCAGCTAAAAGGATGTGTGCTATTAAACCTGAATAATCTCTAATAGCTCCAGTTCATTTCCTATTACATGATTTCTGTTTCAGTGATGAGAAAAAAAAAAAGAACCGTGACTGTGTGTCAATGATCTGTCAAATGCAAATTCTCAAGTAGTGTCCTCACTGTCACCTAGTCATCACAGCTAATAACTGCAGAGCTCAATGCGTATTCACGACAGAAATCCAGCTATTGTGGGGGAAATAAACACGTTAGCCGTTTAATAATAGAAACTTGTCAGCCATGAGGATATTGGATTTGCATATTTATTTTATGACGTTTCTGCAGTCCAGTATAGGTGGATACTACTTCCCTGATTAATTAATTGCCTTGTCATATGAATTGACCACAGGCACTAAAGTAAATGTCTCTTGACCCTGAGTTATTTGTAGGAAAACCGTGAATTAAAATTATTAATTTCAATAGAAATTTATGACTAATACTTAAAACATTGACACTGCTAAGATTTTTTTTAAAGCTATGGCAACAGAGACCAGTTCCAAGATTGAGGAAATGGTGTGGATAATTTAGGTTACAAAAGCTGCTGATATGGGAAACAAGCCTTGGGCACAGAATATCTGGAGATTTCTCCTTGTCAGTGATTTCCAGCCTTTTGGAGTGTGACGCTCTATTATTTTGTTGTTGTTCTTGTTGTTTGCTATTTCCAGGATCCTAGTTCATTCACCTTTCTCCCAGAAAAGTGTTGGCTTATATACATATCATCTAGGTGCGTAATGTATATATACACAAATTTAAGCCAGATTTTTCTAAGTTTTTCTTTGGAAATTTTATGACATCTCTTGAAATAATTGGAGAGATGCTGACTTAACATAGAATCAGGTTAGAAATCACTGTTTAGTGTTGATTAGAGTAATTAGATCCATCCTTTTCATTTTTATTTTTGAAATTTGGTCTTCATGGTATAAAATTTTGTTTTTATATTTCGAAGTTTTACCTGTTCACCTTTCAAAAAGAATTTGGCACAACTTCTGATGGCAAAACATATTGACTAATCAAAGGTAAATCTAAACAAAGACCAACTAGAAATATCAGAGAACTGGATATTCCAAGGACTTTGGGTTGCTAAAATTGAGTATATCATTTAATTTCCATTTCCCCAGAGCAAAAGCAAAAAAAAGAAACTGGAGGGTTATATATTGCTCAATGTGAGACACCATTCAGTGAGCCAAATTTTCCTTGGCAATGGGTGGCTTATCTCATGGATACTTTTATAGAAAACTCATAATCATTTATTAATAAAATCAATAAAAATACAATGAATAAATAAGATGGAGGTTCTTACTATCTAGCGGGGAAAATAGAGCATATATTTATTTTATGTAATTAAATAGAAAAACGGGGATGAGTGGTATAAGAGTAAGGAATTACTAATTTTGACTAGAAGAAAACTTGACAGTGGAGGTGACATGTAAGAGGAGTCTTGAAAAATGAGTAGGAGTTTTCTGCATAGATGGGGAAAATTATTTCAGGTTGAGAGAAGAGTGTTTACAAGAGTATAGGTCAGTTGTTCTCAACTGGGGGTGATTGTACATCTCCTTCCCCAGGAGACATTTGGCAGTGTCTGGAGACATTTTTGATTGTTGCAGCTTAGGGGTGGGGGGACACGATACTGGCATGTAATGGTGGAGTCCGGAGATGCTGCTGAACATCCTCAATGCACAGCACAGCCCCCTAAAACAAAGAATTATCGGGTTTGTAAGGTGTGTAGTGCTGCAGTTGAGAAACTCTAATACAGAGTCAGGTACAGATCTGTATTATCAGAGCAGTAGAATATGTGCGGGGTATTGTCAAGAGAGGAAACTTGGAGGCAGAGATTTCTTAAGGTAAGGTTTTTTGGGTTTGGGTTTGTTTTGTTTTTTATCGTCTTTGTTCTTTTGCATTCAACTTTCTGTATCAGACTTTATTGTATCAAGTTGAAATTGTGTCAACTTTACCTCTGACCATTCTATTAAATACAATATTTTAACAATCATTTTATTTATTGATTTTATTTCTCCACATTTTTAAAATTGTAGTAAAAAACACATAAAATTAAGGTAAGGGTTTTAATGACATTTTGATAGATAAGACCTACAATTGTAATTGTAAAATACGTGAGTCGTTCTTCAAAGCAATGCTTCTTTCATCTTTCTAAGAATGAAATACGCTAAAAATACGGTCCCATCCTAATTTAGTGATGGGTTTTCTGCCAAAGTGTACGTGAGGTACACCATGTATTTTTTTTTCTTTTCTGTTGCGCTGTCTTAAAACAGGAGCAAAATTTAGAGAACCTAGAGTCAGTGTGTATTTCAGAGTCACTTTCAAATATCTGACATAGGCGGGGGATGTTAGATGGAACACCACTTTCCTGCGGCATGCCTGAAGAGTCACTGCTCTGTAGGTACGTATTTATGAGACAGCTAAATCAAATCTGTGGCCGAAGTGTTGAGATATTCAACGGCTCTGATAATTCCTTACATTTATGTATTTTTGGATTGATGGAAAGATGAGAATTTTGATACCTGAGCATTTTGTTGCTCTGTTTTGACTTTGGTAATTAGAAGGATGCTATTTTGTGTGATTTCATGGTAAAGAGCAGAAATGCCTGTGTTTCCTCAGCTTTATATTATTACTTATATAAATGACAAAAACATAACCTTTCTCTCTGTGGTTTCTGATTTAAGAGTGAAATGAAGATGATTCATCTGTAGGCCTGCTGTCAGTAAAGGGGAAATGACCACTGTCTCCTAGGAATGCCTAGGTTAAATTATGACTTGGTGTAGGTGGAGGGAGGGAGTACAGAGAGAAAGAAAATATGCCTTGACCCCAATAACAGGAGTTATCTAAAAATTGAATGGCATTCTTCCCAGTTGATGTTGCTTGTGAAAATGAAAAAATATTTTTCTTACCCCTGGAATGGTTTTACTTTTATGACAGAGTATTGCAGCCGCCTAACAGGAAAGGATCTGTTTCTTGAGACTTTAATGTACGTTATCTAGGAGAAGTTAAAAGAGAAGGAGTGACTCTTATGTTTTTACATTTACCATAAAGTTTATTTACTGTAGGAATTTCAAATACTTTATTTTTGGTACAATAACAGCTTTTAAATGTTTGTTCTTTTAACTAAAAGTTTGTAAATATAGAGCCTTTGAAGGGACTAAAATTCTTGTTTTATCCTGGGCAAGAAGGCACTGTTCAAGCTTTTTATACAGTGCTGGATTAAAATGCAACACCATCTTGCTATTGAGTATGCATGTGTGTCTAAAACAGCAAATGGTGCTAATTGTATGGTGGTTTTTGTGACAAAGTTAAACGGTCTTTGGAGAAGAGGGAAAACATGTGAAATTTACTGGGTATAACCTAAATGAGTTTTTTTTTTTTTTTGTGAGGAAGATCAGCCCTCAGCTAACATCTGCCAATCCTCCTCTTTTTGCTGAGGAAGACTGGCCCTGGGCTAACATCCATGTCCATCTTCCTCCACTTTATATGGGACGCCACCACAGCATGGCTTGACAAGCGGTGCGTCGGTGCGCGCCTGGGATCCGAACTGGCAAACCCCGGGCTGCCGCAGCGGAACACGTGCACTTAACCGCTTGCGCCACTGGGCTGGCCCCGTAAATGAGTTTTTTTAATCCAAGAATTTAAGAACAATAGAGGTTGCTTCACATTTGAAGCTATGGCAGCAACAACAGCAGCAATTACCTTTAGGAAGCCCTTGTGCCTGTGCTGTGGACTCTGTCTCATTTAACCAGTCCATCAGCTCCATGAGGTGGATTTATCCCCATTTTGTCCAGTGAGGAAATTGGGGCTTAGAGAAGTTACGTAACTTCATCTGGGCCACACAATTATTCATTGGTAGATTTAGGAGAAGAATGTAAGTCTGTCTGACCCTGAAGCCAATGCTCTTTTTATTTTTAATTTATATTGTTTCTAAACCCTTAGTTTTCTAATATAAAGGAAGAAATAAGTTGAAAATACAGTTAATAGTATTCCTAAAGAGAAATGAGCTTAAACTAAATGTTTTGTAGACTCAAATTCGTTAAGATTTGCCATTTCCCTAAAATTCTTCCAATTTTAATCAGAGGGCCTTTTTAGTGTAAACCAAAACTTTCATTCTGCTTTTATTTATGTTTATGCTAGATTTTAAAGTAAATGAACTGGGTAAAGATAATAGTGGAATGGAGAGGCACTATGGCAAAGTAATATCAGTCTTCATTGCCATATATTTATACTTGTCTGTAAGGTTTTGTTTTATTTTTATTTTTCTCTAAGCAGACTGTGAACACTGAATCAGTTTTATTTGTCTTTTGAAAATGTGGGACTGATAGAAAAAACACTGCAAAACTTGTAACATGTCGTTCATCTACATTTTCAATTTCTAAATTTATATGTGTTGGCATTTAAAATAGATTAATTTACTTAATTTTGATACTTTTTGCCCCTTTGATGTAGATAATTTCAGCATACTTTGATAAGCATATTATTTTTGGTCAAGCTCCATTCTTTAAATTTTTCCCCTTGGAAGTTTTGCTCAGAAAGCACAGAAGTGTTGAGGTTTAAATAAAGAAAAGACATTCGGCAAATACACATCAACACACATGCCTAGACCGTGGTGTATATGCTGCACTGCACTTGCCATTTGTTCTTAACAAGCATAAAAGGGGTTTTAGAATTAATTGTAGTTTAGGTTTTTTTGGAGTCCATTTACAACTTTTGGGATGAAATCCATTCTATATTCATCTTTGAATATCTTGTACCTGACATAATACTTTACTCAAACTCAATAAATGATTCCCTGATTAATGAATATGTGAATATTCAGAACTGTTGTGCATTAATAGTTATCTGTCCTTGCCAGAGAACTAAATTTTAACATAAATAAATTGGCCAAATAACTGAAGGCACTTTGAAGACCTTGTGTTTTTCTCTTCATAACCGAAAGATGCACCACTCATCATCATCATCATCATCATCATAGCAGTTAACATGTACTAAATTCTTACTATGTGCCGGGAACTCTTCTACGTATAGTTACCTGTTTCATCATTACAGCAATACTGTAAAGTAGATACTATTATTTTCCTTATTTTACAGGTAGGGAAATGGAGGCACAGAGAGGGTAAGTGGTGGAGCTAGCATTTGAATGTCGGCCTGCTGACTTCAGAACCCCTGCTGACTTCAGAACCCCGGTCTTAATCGTAGAGCTCTGTCGTGTTTGGTTTCACTGTCCTCGTAAACAGTGCAATGAACATAATTTAAGGATTTCCTGGTGATTTGAGGCCTTCGTTATGATGATCTGAGCTCAAATGCTGACAGTGTGGTCTAGTAGGATTTGGAGACACATACAATCCAGATTTGTATTCTGGTACTGATATTTATTGGAAGATGATCTTAAGCAAGAATTTATTTCTTTATGTGTGTGTGTGTATATATATATATATATCTTCACTGAGCCTCTTTTTTTCCTCCTTTAGTTGTAAAATGGGAACTAAATAACATGGATCTAAAAACTCTAAGGCATAAGCTCAGTGCTTACCAAGCACTTAGTAAATCTTAGTTCTCTTCTTATTGCTTCTGCCTCCTATTAAAATTTAATATTCTAAGGCAGCAGTTCTCAAACATTTTGGTCTGATGGCCCCATTACACTCTTAAAAATTACTAAGGACCTCAAAGAGCTTCTGTTTATGTGGTTTTATCCATCAGGATTTATCAGGTTAGAAATTAAAATTGAGAAATATTTTAAATATTAATTTATTTAAAAATAACAGTAATAAACGCATTACATTTAAAAATTAGTGAGAAGAGTGGCATTGTTTTACATAGTTGCACATCTCTTTAATGTAGCGTAATAGAAGAAAACTGGATTCTCATATCTACTTCTGCATTTGATGTGTTTGGATTTGTTGTTTTAGTTGCCGTATATGGAGAAAATCTGGCCTCATGGAGATGTGTAGCTGGGAACAGGAGGAGTATAGCCTTTTTGTGGATATCCTTTGATAGTGCACCAAAACTATTGATAGTTTCTTAAAGGTTAGTTCCAGTGTGGAATCTGAAACCAAATCAATAAACATTTTGTACTCTATTACAGTCAAATCTATCTTGTGCTTTAATTTTTTTTCAACCATGCATAATCTTGTATTACGTTGGTCATCTGGAAAATTTGAAAAATAGAAAAATTACATTTCACATTTCCTTATATAATATCAAAACATTACACTTGCTGATATTGCTTCTGATCTTATCAACAGAGCCTTTAAATTACGGGAAAGTGTCAAGCTCAGGGTGGCAGATACAAGTTTTCCAGAATTCTGATTTTCACTTGAAAGCTCAAATTTTACTGTTGGCAACAGTTACCGTCAGTTGTTTTTTTTAAAGTGACAGGCTTACTTTGTTTATTTTTGAGAAATTGTCTGCCATATACCCAAGTCTGTCTAACCATTTTTTGATTCTCTGTCATTTTTTCAAGTAATGTGGTGCTTATAAAAAATATAGCTAGTTTAGCTTGCAACTCACTCAAACAATAGTGTTTTTCCTCTAGACAGTTGTATTTTTTTATACAGCAGATATGCGTTACGTTTACTTCTTATTTTGAAACAGATTATGAAAGGATGTACACTCAAGAGTCAAGATTGAATAAAATTAATAATTTTTACTACTTCATCAAGAACTTTTTTAAGTGATTCAAAGGTGGGGAAATATAGACTATTGCTTTTGATGAGAAGAACTGAAAAGAATTTGTTGTCTTTTTTTTTTTCAGCCTACCACAGATACCTCTCCCCCAATAACAATAATAAAAAGTAAAGATATTACCAAAAAAGATCAAACAAGTATGAAAAAGAAACCCTTGTTTTTGAAATTAGTGGAATCTAATTGGAATCTCAATGGAACCTCACGGGATAGGTTAAAGAATCATATTATATTTTACTTCATTGTAGAACCTACCAGTTTTTAATGGTAAACAAGATTTCTTTTATAACAATAATGAAAAAAGTTTAAAACAAAACTGTTACTGTTTTAAATTCAAGTTATTTGCTAGTCTTTACCCAAGTATTCATATATATTTTAGGAAATTGGGGGAAAAATCTGAATCTTTTCACATAAGAGTATTTCTAAAGATTTCAGTGAAATTTAGACCTTTAAAAAATTAGTTTATAAAATACACATGGAGTACTCTGCATTATGTTGCCTGAGCCCAACATTTTAGTGCACTATGCTTTGTGGGTTGATTCTAATAAATATCTTTTATGATGTAATTTTAAGAATGAATAAAATTTTCATAGATGCAGCTTTGAGTGAAAAGCAGAACATTATAAAATGGCGTAACCTGCTATATGGCCGTTCACTTCAGTTGACAACATTGTAGTATAAAGACATGAAGTTTACAGTTGTGTACTTGCGCTTGTCATTTAATAACCTGTAGCAAAAGGCATTGTTTTGGGTAGATTATTGGTCAGCCATACGCGCCTTTCTCAGTATCAAAAGGGAGCAGACAAGAGTCTTACGTACTCTAATTCATTTCCTTCTAGTGTTCTTTGCCTTCCATCTTGAGTTTCCTGGTTGATAGTTTATCTTTCTTATTAGCACAGAGGAATTTTAAGACAAATATGTACTAGTATCTACATAGAGGCAGATGCAGAAAATTTACAGTTTGATTACTGAGAATGACTCCTTAAACATTCTTGGGTTAAGGAATTATTTTCTAAATTTGGTATCTTTATCTTTTTAATTTATCAGCCAGTGATAGTCAAGGGCTACTTTAAGAATACTTCAAATGATAATGTGGGTTCTAGACCACAATCTGCTTTGCTATTCAGGAATTCATAGCTATGAAAAGAAGGGTATTCTGTCTCAGTAGGTGGGTGAACTAAGCCTGCTGGAGTAATTTTATAGGATATCTAACATAGTAGTGATTATGGAAAGCATTTTGTCTCTTTAATTACCACCTCATCACCGAGAGCCCAACGTCTTAGACATTTGAGGTGCTTTTATAAGTATTTGAATGAACGAAAAGAAGGTCTCATAGAAAATGTAAAATTATGCTTATTCCATCTGAAAATGTTTTTCCCTCTTTTCTAACTTGCTGTGCCATTTTGTATCTTATTTAGTTCGGGAGCTGTGAGCTACTTTATGTCCAAAATAGTCTCGTCACATTAAGCTAATCCCCTTTGAACATGCAACTCAATTTCTTTAATTAGCTTTAAAAATAAGGATCATTAAATCAGAGTGCCACCATCAATTACTGTGCAAGGGTTTGCCTGTTCAATAATGCATCAGAGTTGTGCTCTAATCAGTATTTCACTGAAAGATTTATGGAAAAGGAGGCCTCCCTTGGTTCCAAACTTGAAATGCAGTTCTATTTTGTCTAAAAAAATTTTCCTGTGATTGCTACCATTTTAGGTGCTATATTTCATTGAATACTCTCAGCATCCTCTCCATCTTTGCATTTCATATTTGGGATCAGTTCCAGAGAGTGTTTTACAGCATTTTTGTAAATTCGCAGAAAATGAGCACTTTGCTTGCTCTGCGAGAAGAAAAGACAAGGTGCAGATTAAAAAACAGTCTGCATTTTTTTGAGGTGCACCTGTTCTCGCAAATTCCCCAGAGAGTACCTTATTTCTGATTTCTCATTATGTTAAGGAGTAACAAACAAACAGAAAATTGGGAAATTGAACTAGCAATGTATGTTTATAAATTTGTTTAAAATCTACCAAAACTAGGGTTACAAAAGCAGTGGTCATTTTTCTTGCTTAATTCAAGATAATATATATTTTAGCTCTTAAATGATAGAAATGTAATATCCATCGAATGCACATAAGAATTTGGGTTATTTATATCTCATTCAGAACAAGTCACAATAACAGGACCACAAAACAGGTTTTGATAATCTATATAAAATACTTTAGGAAATTCAGTTATACAAGTACTTCTGGAAAGATTGATGTTAGCTATTAAAATAGAGCTCATAATATTAACTTCCTTTTCAGTTAACAACCCAGAAGGCATAGATAAGAAGTCAGTATTTCAAGATTTTGTAGCAGATTTAGTTAAGTGAATCTACATATTTGAAAATATTCTATTTGGTTAAGCCTGAGTGCATATCATATTTATATGATCAAAATATTTAAGACATTGATCCTTTTGAGTATTTTTGGAATGACATTAATTTTACAGAATAGGTATTATTATGAAAAAAAGATAAAGAACAATTTATAATTTTGAAATCTCACAATTATATCATCCTCGTACCAGGGTGGGTCAAAATACTTTAGTGTAAAGTATAAGTTAACACAATGATTTTTTTTCTTGTAGTTTGGTATGCAGTTAAATGATTATAAGTTTTAAAAATTCATAATCTTTGAGGAAGAAAAATCTAAACGTGCTACGAAAGTTCAAACACATTTACTGAGGATTCATCTTGACTTGAGCACTTGTTAAAGGATTCGTTCTGAGAATGGGAATGTCAGTTGAATCCATATCAAGCCTGTGGAGGGTCATCCATCACAGTAATAGACTAAGCTTCATCTTCAGATATCCAGTTTCTATATTCTCATTCATTTAAGATGAATGCCTGGTAATTGAACTTTAAATTCAGAGTTTCTGTCAGAGAAGGTTTAGTTTGATATATAGAGGCTGTTCCTACCATCTATTTTCTCTAAAAGAAGTGTGTTTTTATATCATTCATTGAAGTGCCCCAGGTTCTATGCTCTGATTGTATCACTTATTTTGCAAACTTTAAAAAAATTGAGAAATAACGTACAGTAAAGGGGAAACCTATATAGCTCAAGGATTTTTTACAAATTGAATATACACATATAACCCTTCACCTAAATCAAGATATAGAAAGTTACCATCGCTCCATAATACTCTGTCTCTTCTCAATCAGTCTTAACTCTCGACCCCAAAGGAAGCACTGTTTTTTTCCAACCTATTTGAGATGTTATTGACATATCACATTGTGTAAGTTGAAGATGTACAACGTGATAGTGGAAGATGTACAACGTGATAGTTGATATCTTGTGGAATGATTACCACAATAAGATTAGTTAACACATCCATCACTTCACATAATTACTTTTTGTGTGTGTGTGATGAAAACATTTAAGATCTCTTTTCTGCTATTGGCAGCTTTCAAGTATACAGTACAGTATTGTTAACTATAGTCACCATCCTGTACATTAGATCCTCAGAACTTATTCACCCTATAACTGGAAATTTGTATCCTTTGACCAACATCTCCCCGTTTTCCCCACTCACCCCCAGCCCCTGAACCACCAATCTACTCTCTGTTTCTATGAGTTTGGCTTTTTTATTTTTATTTTTTTGTGAGGAAGCCTGGCTCTGAGCTAACATCCATTGCCAATCCTCCTCTTTTTGCTGAGGAAGATTAGCCTTGAGCTAACATCTTTGCCCATCTTCCTCTATTTTGTATATAGGATGCCGCCACAGCATGGCTTGATGAGCAGTGTGTAGGTCGATACCCGGGCTGCTGAAGCAGAGTGCTCAAATTTAACCACTACGCCACTGGGCCAGCCCCAAGTTCAGCTTTTGTAGATTCCACATAGAAGTCAGATCATACACTATTTTGACTTTTATCCCACAGATAAGTATTTGAATTTTATATAAATGCAGTCTGAGTGTATATATGCTTTGTGCTTGGCTTCTTTGTCTTCACTGTGTGTCTGTGAGATTCATTCATGTCATTGTATGTAGCTGTAGTTCTTTTCTGTTTTTCGTCGTATGAATATACTAGGATGTGTTTGTCCTTTCTTTTGTTGATTATAATTTTGTTTTTTCTAGTTTTTGGCTATTATAAATAAAACTGCCATGAACGTTCTAACACATGTCTTTTGGTGTTCACAAGTGTACATTTCTCTTGGATATTTACTTAAGAGTAAAATTTCTGGGTCTTAAGGTATATATTCAGCATTTGTAGATTCTGTCAAACTGTTTTCCCAAGTATTTGTAGGTGTACCCTCTCATTATAATGTATGAATATTCTCATTGCTCCACAACATTGCTTACACTTACTGCCAGCTTTAAATTTACTTTTTTCCAGTTTTGGCCACTCTGGGAGGTATGTTCTAATATCATTATTGTTTTAATTTGCATTTTTCTGATGACTAATGATGTTGAGCATCTTATATGCTTATTGGTCATTTGGATATCCTCCTTTGTGGAGTTCTTAAGTCTTTTGCCCATTTTTCTATTGATTTGTCAGTCTTTTTCTTATTGATTTATAAGAGTTTTTTAATATATTCTGAATACAACTTCTTTGTTGGACATTTGTATTTCAACTGTTTTTTTCTGCTTTGTATTTGGCCTTTTGACTCAAATATCTTTTGATGACGAGAAGTTTTTTTTTTTTTTTAAGACAGTCCGATTTTTCAAGCTTTTCGTCTGTGAGTATTACCTTTTTTGTCTTACTTAAGAAATCATTGACTGTGCCAAGAATGTAGAGATTTTTTCTCAGAGGTTTGTTTTACCTTCTATATTTTGGCTGTGGTGTGGGGTAGAGATAAAGTATGTATGTTCTTGTGTGTTTATAATTTTCCATGTGAATATCCATTTGACCCAGAGCCATTTATTGAAAAGACCATCCATTTCTTCCTTACATTGGTGCCGTTGTTGTACATCAAGTGGTCATGTATGTGTGGATCTGTTTCTAAACTTTACATATTCCCGTTTTTTCAAAATTTTTTATCGTATTTTAAATGGAATCTTTTTAAGTTTTATTTTCTAGTTAGTTTTTGCTAGGAAATACAGTTGATTTTTCATATTGACTGTATCCACCAACTTTTACTAAATTCACTTATTAAAGCTAATAACTTATTTGTAGATTCACTTGAGTTTTGAGTGTACACGGTTATGTACTCTGCAAATAATTACAGTTTTTATTTCTTTAATTCCAGTTTTTGTACCTTTTTTTACTTTTTCTTGCTTTATCGTTCTACCTAAAACCTTGAGTCTAATAGAAGTGGTGATGCTGGACCTCATAGTCTCATTCCCTGTCTTAAGATTAAAAACTTTCATTATTTCCCTATAAATATGCATTTTATCCACTATTTTTTCCTGCAATCTATTGAGCTAATCCTGTGTTTTTCTCCTTTATTCTGTTAATGTGGTAAATTAAACCTAAACAATTTTGAAATGTTAATTCAACCTTGCATTTCTGGAGTGCCCAACTTGGTCATAATCATTCTCTTCTTTATGTATCTTTGGCTTTAGTGTGTTAACATTTTTGTTTAGTATTTTTGTATCTATGTTTAGGAGATATTAATCTGTAGCTTTCTTGTCTAGCAATGTCCTTGTTAGGTTTTGATGTCACGGTTATGCTTGCCTCAAAGAAAAAGTTGTGAACAGTTCCCTCTTTTTCTTGTCACTGAAAAAGTTTAAAAACTTGGTGCTGATTTTTTTTTCGTTTTAATATTTGGAGAATTTACCAGTGAAATCATCTAGACCCGTTTTTTTTAATATGTGTGGGAATATTTTTAATAATGGATTCAATTTCATTAATTGGTACAAAATTACTGACATTTGGTAATTTTGTTTTTGACATTTGGTAAATTTGTTTCTTAAGGTATTTGTTTATTTCATTTTTTCTTTCAAAATTTTTGGTATAAGGTTGTTCATTATATTCCTCTAAAGTCTAGTCAGGTCCCTCTTTTCATCCCTGATATTGGAAATCTGTCTTTTCTTTGTATTCTTTTGTATTGTAGAGCATTGCTGGAGGTTTATCAATTTTATTAATTTTTTCTTCCAAAAGCCAACTTTTGGCTTTGTTAAATTTCTTTATTCTAATTTTTTTTTTTTCTATTTTCTTGAATTTTGGTCTAACCTATGTTATTTTCATCCTTTTTCAGGTTTGGTGAACAGTTTTTTTTTAGTGTTTTGATACAGATGCTCAGTTTATTGATTTTAAATCTTTCATTTTCTCTAATATATTTCAGTCTATAAATTTCTTCTAAGCATTGCTTTAGCTGCATCCCACAATTTTGTGTTGTATCTTCATTATGATTCAATTCAGAATGTTTTAATTTTTATTATAGTTTCTTCTTTGAACCATGATCCCACAATTTCATGTTGTATCTTCATTATGATTCAATTTGAAATGTTTTAATTTTTGTTATAATTTCTTCTTTGAACCATTGGCTTATTTAGAAATATATTGCTTAATCAACTAGCATTCTTTAATTTTCTTGTTATCTTTCTGTTATTGATTTCCAGCTTAATTCTACTATAATCAGAGAGCATCTTCTGTGTGATATCAGTTCTTTGAAATTTGTTGACACTTGCTTTGTGAACTGCATACAGTCTATTTTGGTAAATATTTCTTTTGTATTTTAAAAGAATGTGCACTCAACAGTTGTTGAGTGCAGTGCTCTGTCTTTGTCAATTAGGTCAACTCTATTTAGAATGTTGTTCAGATCTTTTATATCCTTATTGATTTGTTTTATCTATTTCTGTCAGTTACTGAGAGAGATGTGTAATAATCTCTACTTATGATTGTGGATTTGCCTGTTTCTCATTTGGATTCTGAATCCTTTTGCCCTACATGTTTTGAGGTTATACTTTTAGATTACTAAAATTGTTTTATCTTTCTACCAAGTTGACCCTTTATCTCTGTGAATTGTCTCTCTTTATCTTCAGTAATGCTTCTTGCCTTAAAGTCCGCTTGTCTGATATTAGTTTAGCTATACCAGGCTTCTTTTGGTTAATGTATCTGTGGGGTATCGTCTTTCCATCTTTCTACATTGATCTTTTCTTGATCTTTTTCTTTATTATTAACTGTCTTTGGTACAAACAGCATGTATTTGGGTTTTATTGTGTTATATAATGTGACAATTTTAATCTTTTACTTTGAATATTTAACTTCTTCATATTTAATGTAATTGTTGATAAATTTTCATTTTAATTTACTATTTTTTGCTTTCTTTTTTATTATTTATTCATTTTGTCTCTATTGTATTAACTTTTTAGTTCATCTTCTACCTCTATTAGCACGTTATTTATACTTGATTTTATTATTCTTTTAATGGTTACCCTAAAGATTACAGTAAGTATCCTTGACCTATTTGAGTCAACTTTTAAAAAAACCTTTTTATTTTGAAATAATTATAGATTCACAAGAAGTTTTTGGTATAGTAGAGAATCGTCCTATATAACCTTCACCAAGTTTCCTCCAGTGGTTATATCTTAATAATTATAATAAAATATCAAAACCAGGAAACTAATATTGGTACAGTGTGTGTCAGTTTTTTCAATTTGTGTCATTTTTTCACTTGTATCAAGTTGTGTAACCACCACCACAGTCTAGGTACAGATCTATTCCATCACCACAATCTAGGTACAGATTTATTCCATCCTCCCTTATGCTACCGCTTTATAGTAATACCCAGCCCCCTCCCCCACACTGTCTCGAACTCCTGGCAACCTTTTGTATCACTATAATATAATCATTTCAAGATTGTTAAAAAATATATATAATCATCACATATGTGACCTTTTGAGATTGTCTTTTTTCAGTCAGCATAATGCTCTTAGCATCCATCCAAGTTGTGTGTATATTAATATTTTGTTCCTTTTTATTTCTGAGTATTATTCCATGGTATGGATGTACCTTTTGAAGGCATTTTGTTTGTTTTCAGCTTTTTACTCTTATGCAGAAAGCTGCTATGAGCATTGTGTATATGTTTTTGTGTGGACATAAGTTTTTATTTCTCTATACTAAATGCCCAGGAGTGTAAATGCTGTGTTGTGTGGTAAATGCATGTTTAGTTTTTTTCAGAAACTGCTAAATTGTTTTTCGGAGGGGCTCTACCATTTTAGAGTCCTACCAGCAAAGGATGAGCAATCCATTTTCTCCACATCCTCACCAACATTTGGTATTGTCACTATTTTTTGTTTAGTCATTCTGATAGGTATGTAGAGATATTTTTTGTGCTTTTAATTTGCATTTCTCTAATGGATAATGATGTTGAACATCTTTTATGTTCTTATTTGTCATCCATATATCCTCTTTGGTGAAATGTCTCTTTATGCATTTTTCAATTGGATTTTTTTTTACTATTGAGTTCTGAGTTTTCTTTATATAAGCCAGACATAGGTCCTTTGTCAGATATATTACCCTTAACTTATTTGATTTTACTCTAATTAGTACTTTCACTACTTCCTGGAAAATGCAAGGAACATAATATATTTCAACCCCATTTACCCTACTCTTCTCTTTTGTGAAATTATCATGTACTTTCTTTCTACATATATTTAAAATTCTACAAGTTTTAGATTTATTGTTTTAAGTAGTTTCTATTGATTTACTTACATTTTTGAACTCTTTTTTTTGTCCCTTAGTCTGCATTAGGGAAATTCCAATAGGGATTTTTTTCTTTCTGCCTAAGAATTTACTTTGGTATTTTTTTGGTACAAATCTGAGACAACACTTTATGTGTAAATGTGTGAGGTGGAGAAGGTGTTCTGAAAATGCTAGGTTGTCAGATTTTTTGTTTTTATTTTTAATTTTTTCATTCTGTCATGTTCTGTCTTTCATTGATTCCTTTGAGAAGTCAGCTGTCAGTTGTATTCTTCTTTGAAGATAAGGTGCCTTTTTGCTCTGGCGGCTTTTAAGATCTTCCCTCTGTCTTGGCTTTCAGCTGCTTTGCTATGATATGCTGTGATTATCAGTCTTGAAGTTGGATGCTGATAATCCCTGCCTTCTGGTGTTCATGCTCTTGTGTGGTCCCTTCTCCTTGAGTGTGGGCTGGGCTGATTGGGGGTGTTTGCTTCTAATGAATAGAATATAGCAGAAGCGATGGTTTCTTTTTGATAGCTTTGAAGTCCTTTTTTTTAAACAGCTCTTTATACAGATCTTCTAATTGATCTCAGTGGAAGGGTTACTCTGATACAGCTATTCCCACAGGGTGAGCTTAATATTGTATAGAACTAAAGGAAATTTTTGTTTTCTTGGGATGCTCTTATAGAAGAAACAGCTCTCTTAGTACACCTTCAAATAAGTGACTTGCTAGGTGAAAGGATACTGCCCATTTCTACTATAAGGCGTATTGACTGATGTCCAGAGCACTAAACCCTTGTTTATTTAGATATTTTCTTATTTATGTGCTTCTGCAGCTGTCACCAGGTAAATGTACCTTTATGAAAAAGTCATTTTTAGAGCTATTTATGCCAGTCATAATTATTTTTTATAATTGTGTGACTTTAGTATAAAACATAAAAATTTATGACAAAACATTTTTTTCTCTGAAAACGTATTTAAATTTTTTTGGAAGACTACATAGATGAATTGCTAAAACAATTGTTGGTGAATTGGTTGTGTTGATCAAACTGTAAAACACTAAGGAAAGATCTCATAAAAATCTAGAAGATTTCTTTAATGAAATTGTTTCTCAAGGGTCCAAATTCTTGCTCCACCTTAAAGAGGCTGAAAATAATGCCATATTATATGAGTATAATTTATGCAACGAAGAAGGTGGGGACCTGCCACACATCCAGATATTTGTGAATGAATATACATGTGTTTTAAGTTAAAATAAAGTACTTAAGTTATATATTTGTTCTTTGTTATGATTTCTGGTTTATCTGACCTTTTAGAGTAACTGAACCAATTACTGGTTCTGACCGCGTCTTAGAAGAGGGCTTCTCATATACTTCTTTTTTTTTAAATTTTTATTTTTTAGGAAGATTGGCCCTGAGCTAACATCTGTTCCCAGTCTTCCTCCTTTTCTCCTTTTTTCTCCCCAAAGCCCCAGCAGGTAGTTGTATGTCATAGTTGTACATCATTCTAGCTGTTCTTCATATACTTCTAAATACTGAGAGAGTGTTTCATCCTTCCCTTTCAAAATGATTTTAACAGCTTTTAATTGGATAATTCACGTAAATCTTTATTTGTTACGTTTTAGGTATTAGCACTAATTAAAATCCATAAATTAAGTTAATATATGTTTATTTACTAAGAACATAAAAGCCTTTTTTAGACTGAAATACTCAGCCAGAAGTTAAACAGGGAACAGATAATTATTTGGTGACTCTTGCTCATTTACTAGCAACTTCCATAAATTACACAGATTGTTTATCTGTATATAAAAATCACCAGATAGTTGTGTTTTCGTCTGTTTATTTTATATTCTATAAACCAAGATGGGAGTCAAGTTCTTTTTATTAAACATTTGTACTGAATCTTCTATGAACAGGCCTATCCAAGCAAATAAGATTCCTGTTATTCAAGAAGATTGTAGTTCAGAAAGCCATTTTAATAAAGTTATAGCAGAATCAAAAGGTGCCTTTGAGTGTAAATTTGAAAATTTAAAAACAAGCCTTTTGTAAGATGATATAATTAAATTATAGTTTTGACATATATAATCTCTTTAACCTTTGCTTTTACATTTACCTAGACCTCAAGGGCCAGGAGAAGATAGGAAGAGTCATTGATAGTGGTTAAACCTTTAACAAATTTGGAGAAGACAATCGATATTCAATTCTTTTATATGATTCTTGTAATATCATACTTGTTCTGGTCCTATAACTTTACTCTTAGATTGTCTTTATACCTTGTCTTACATAATATCAGAACTTCTCCTTCACCAGTTAACTTCATATAGATAGACTTGCTGTTCTTAAAATGTGATTTGTTCATTCTGGCTTACCGTAGCACAAGTCCAAATATTATTTTCCTGTGCAAACATACCATAAGCGTTAGGTCCTGGTGTGTCAGATCCTCAGCCTGTCACAAATTTCATTATGCCATCTGCTTCAACCTGAGCAGTGTCTCTTCTGCTGGCAGACTTTATTGAAGTTGCCATGGCGTAGGATGAAAAAAATCAGGTTGGGCATAAGAAGCTTGCTTTTGAAAAAAAAAATAATTGATCATGCCTGCTGTAGATTTTAAAATAACCATTTGAAAGGATTCCCAAAGGCCTCTTTTAGACACGTTGATCTCTTTTTCATCTGTGATTGTAGATAGCCAGTATGATGGTTGAATTGTTGGTAACTTTGGTAACTTAGTGAGTTTTCTGTTTTATTTTTAAGGACAGGTAACAAACTCTTAGGCACGGAGTGGTGATATATTGTGAAATATTTTGATTGCTTCTGTCATTGGAAGCTCTTTACCTTCTTATTTCCAGAAATGATATCTCACATGACTGTTTGCTATGTGTATAACACAAAGATGATATAGGAACACCATGGTGAAAAAATCTAGGTCACAATCTACTTATTAGGTGTGTGACTGTGTGTAATTTTGTCATCTGTAAACTGAAAATAATGATACTTGGAGGGTTGTTTGGAGATTAGATCAGAGTAAGTCCTTAAAAGATGGCTAAATATTTATTCTGCAAATGTATCTTGAAGGCCAACTATGTACAAGACACTTTTCTAGAGAATGAGGATATAATAGAGAATGAAATAGTCAGATTCCTCCACTGGAGAATTCTGCGTTATAGTCTGTCTCTACAGGTAGGGATGGAAGCTCCATGTCAGTAGGATGCATGCCAGGTGGTAATAAGCACCATGAAGAAAAAGAGGGCAGGGTGAGCTCATGGAGTGTAATGGTGGGATGCTGTCTTGAATATGGTTGCAGGGAGGGCAGCTCTGAGGTGATGTTGAGCACACTCGAATGCAGTAAAGAAGTAAGCACATAGATACTTGGGGGAAGGATGTACCTGGCTGGTAGAGGGAGCAGCTTGACAGTTTGAGGAACAGTGAAGTGGTCAGTATAGCTGTAGCTATGTGGGTGAAGGACAAAGTACTAGTAGAGGAGTTCAGAGAGTCATCCAAAAACGTCATTGATGTAACTTTTCTGATAAATAACTGTAGATAGAAAGTTACATTCCAGAGACCCTATAGAAATGTGAAATTAGGATTGATTATTTGCACTGTTTTATCAATTATTTAGCTTTAAATTGGAGTTCATTATAACAGGCACACATAAGTAATTATAGAATATTTTTCCAAAATGGAATTATCTTTTTTGTTGTTGTTTACTTATGTCATTGTACCTGGAGTTAGCCAAACTGTGAGGTTTGAGGGCACAGTTCTCCAGATTGACAACTCTGCCCAAGACTTTTGTCACCAACAGCAAGGAGTTAAGGTCCAAGTACAAAGTTAGAAGGAAGAGTCCGCACAAGGCCTCCCTCACTTCTGACACCAACTTCAAGTTCAGGAGGTTCACCAAACCAGCCTCAGGTTCAATAATTCACTAGAAGGACCTATAGAACTTACTGAAAGCTATTATACTCTTGGTTATGGTTTATTATAGGCCAAGTATACAGGTCAAAAATTAGCCACATGAAGAAATGCATACTTGGTGCAGAGTCGGGGAGGATTCCAAATGAGAAGCTTTTGTTTTCCTCAGGAAGTGTTGTCTTCCCAGAATCAATGTGTGACAATATGTGTAGAGTATTGCCAACCCAGAAGGCTCACCTGAGCTCAGTGTTCAGAGTTTTTATTGTGACATCATTTCATAGGACTAATTGGTTGATTGATTGCCCATGTGATTTAACTTAGTCTCAGAATTTGAGCTGATATCATGTGGCCTTGGGGCCCACCATGAATAACAAAGACGCTCCTATCATCTGGGGAATGCCAGTGGTTTTTGAAGTTACTTCCTAGGAGCTGGGCGCAAAGTCCAGACCTCTCTTTGGGAAAGACCAAATTCTTTATTACTTACATTGTTATAAAAATTCAAGCAGTATAGAAAGTAATTGGCCCTCTGGAATCCCATCTCTCAGGGACAGCTAGTGTTTTATTGGTTGTTTGGTATATATTCTTCCAGATGTTTAATACATATATAAACATCTTTTTTTTGAATGCACATTGAATCATACTATACATATTGTTCAGTAACTAGCCTTTTTCACTTATAAGTGTGAGTACGGATGTGTATATTTTTGTGTTTTAATGAGTACCTTGAAATTGAACACTGGAGGTAATTAGTTTTTAAACATTTTCCCATCTAATAAATAGTGCTGCATTGAACATCTTTGTATACACATCTTTGCATATTATTCTAATTTTTCTCCTTGAAATAAATTTCTTGAAATAGAGTTGCTGAATCAAAGGATATGGACACTTTGAAATTTCATATGTACTTCATTATTACCCCTCTTGGGGTGTTTTCTGTGAAATAGTTTATGAATGTCAAAATTGTTAATAATCTCCATATTACTTTTAGGTAAACACTGCAACTTCGGCAAGTTCAAGTGTCGAATATGCCCACGTTCCACATCTCAACCCAGCTGTAATTCCTACTCTGCAAAATGAGTCATTTTTATCATCCCCAAATAATGGGAATCTGGAAGCACTTACAGGATTGAGTATTCCACACATCAATGGGAAACCTGCTTGTGATGAATTTGATCAACTGATCAAAAACATGGCCCAGGTAAGAACATTTCTTCCTGTTATGATAGAACCTAGGAGATGTAAGAGTGTAATCAAGTCCTGGATAATTTGAAGAATGTTTATATATTTATATTATATGTGTTAAATATATACATTAAATATATTCTTATTTATGAAGACATTTATAACATCTGAAAAATTGGAATGAAAAAGAAGTAGATTTTGTGTGATTTCGGGTGGTTCAGAGATTTTTCTATTCCATCTTTTTTATTATCACATTTTAAACTGAGTGTTATATGTTGTTGTTCCAGAAATATTCTTCAGAATAAATAAAATATCTCATTCTAGGTGATGAGTCATAAACGTTATCTTGGAAAATGTGTTTTCAATTTCTTTCTCTCTTTTTTTTTTAAACAAAATAATGCCACTAATAAGATGACTGTGAGTGCAGTGATTGGCTTGTCGTTGTATTTGTTGCTTTGTTTCCTGAACAGGGTCGCCACGTGGAGGTTTTTGAGCTCCTCAAGCCTCCCTGTGGAGGCCTTGGGTTTAGTGTTGTGGGCCTGAGGAGTGAGAACCGGGGAGAACTGGGCATATTTGTGCAGGAGATCCAGGAGGGCAGTGTGGCTCACAGGTGAGACTGTCCCAGCACCTTCTCTGTTTTTGATACCATATGAAGACGGTGTTGATCACCTTGGGAGAATTTAGAGAAGCAAAAATGAATAAATACAAATACCAAGTGTCCAAGTTTAATCTGTCATTAACTGGTTCTTAGAAGTCATTAACATCGTTACGTAAAAGCTTAGATATAGTCATAACATAATCACTTTTTAGTGAGGAAAGAAAAATTTGTGTAGGACATTATTCTCATTGTTATTAAATTAGCTCTTTTTGATTAGATTTTTAAAATTACTGTATAGAAAAGTATACAAATGGCCCATGATAATGGGAGCTATATTTTATTAATATAGTCTAAGCAACTTTGCTTTCAGTTGTAGAAGATGTGAACATCCAAGATATAATGTATGGGTTGAGGGGGTAGCTGAAAAGAGAGGGCTTTTAAATGGGAGGGGTTGATTAGAGATAGATGAGCTGGAGCCAAAGGATGAGTTTTTAAAAGTAAAACCACAGGAAAAAGCTTAAAAAGTGTGGACATTAGAAAATAGGATTAAAAATAACCTGAAAATATATGCCAAAAAAGCTGTCATTTTCTTGAGAGCTGTCAGATATCTTTTCCCCTTTTTTCATTCTTGATAGAGATGGAAGATTGAAGGAAACTGATCAAATCCTTGCTATCAATGGACAGGCGCTTGATCAGACAATTACACATCAGCAGGCTATCAGCATCCTGCAGAAAGCCAAAGATAATGTCCAGCTAGTTATTGCCAGAGGCTCATTGCCTCAACTTATCAGCCCCATAGTTTCCCGTTCTCCATCTGTGACCAGCACAATTTCAGCTCACTCTAATCCGGTGAGTACATAAGATTTTCAAAAGGAATAGAACATTTTTCTAGTTCCTTTTGCTTGTCTACAGGTTTCCGATTCCTCTAGGTTCTTTGTACGTCTTGAGTTTTTGCCTTTTTGTTCTTTTATCTGTCTCCCAGCCTGGAATGTTTGTTAGTTAATTATGATTAAGCTTCTGGCTTCTAAAAAGTATACTTTCTTTGTGTAGTCTTTTTATGTGACAGCATTCCTTAAAAAAAAAAAATTAGTCCTTTAAAATAATTGACTCTGCCTATAGACAGATGATAATTTTTTTTTTTTTTTTTTTTTTTTTTTTGTGAGGCACATCAGCCCTGAGCTAACATCCATTGCCAATCCTCCTCTTTTTGCTGAGGAAGACTGGCCCTGGGCTAACATCTGTGCCCATCTTCCTCTTCTTTATATGGGATGCCACCACAGCACAGCTTGACAAGTGGTGTGTTGGTGCGCGCCCAGGATCCGAACCTGCGAACCCCGGGCTGCTGAAGCAGAGTGCGCACACTTAACCGCTACACCACTGGGCCGGCCCCTATAGAAGTTTGCTTTGTAGAATTATAATTATAGAATTGTTATACACGTTTAGAATTGTTAGAGTTAGCTGTTAGTGACTTTAAGAAGTCATCTAATTTGGAATCCTGCAAGGCAGGATTATGCAGTAGACATTCTTAACAGGTGACAGTTTTTTCCTTGATCTTTTTCTTTTTTTTTTAAGAAGTTCTACAAAGGATCTTGTAAATCAGTGCCTATCTTTACCTGGTTAAATACAGTCACTATAATGATGTGTTGATAATTTCAAGAATGATTTTATCAATAGCTGTGAAAGGGAAGTGTACTAAATAAAAGGGACATTGTTAAGGCTCATCATTATGTCTGAACTCAATTGTTTAATACTAAGCACAAAATTATATTCACAAAAAACTCAACTGTAATAAAAATTTTAGTTTTTCCTAGATTTTTTCAAATTCATATTGTTTTCAGGTTCACTGGCAGCATGTGGAGACTGTTGAATTGGTGAATGATGGATCCGGTCTGGGATTTGGCATTGTAGGAGGAAAAGCAACTGGTGTGATAGTAAAAACCATTCTGCCTGGAGGAGTAGCTGACCAGGTAAGCTACCTTTATGTTGTTTTATCAAATTATATAGCTTCTTCTTTTATATTATTTGTTATAAAGAAGAAACTTTGGCTTTAGGTAATGTCAAAGTAGCTGAGTTAGAATTTTCTGTTTTGCTAGGCTGTGTCTAAGGTGTTTTCTTAGACCTGGGGAGAAATATCTTTGAAAGGGGACATTGACTTTAAGTTACAGTTGTAGGCAATGAGCTTATGACTCTTTAGCACTGCAGACTAAAGACAGGGTTATTGTTTTGATCATTGTAGAGGTAGCTACCTTTTATGATTATAAATCATATTTATAAACCTAGTCAGCTGTTTTTTATAGCCATGATATTATGGGAAAAAGAATACTTTATTATTGAGGGAAAAAACAAGATTCAATTTGTCCCTTTAGTGATGGGTCATGGGGTCATTTGATATGAAGCACAACCTATTTTTATCACTTAGAGTAGTTCATTAAAGCATTGCCATTTATGATATGTGACGTTGGAATATATGTGAGAAAATTTTTTTTGTAAAGTTACTAGTTATATTTTATATTTTAATTTGATAAGTTTTTCTAGTAGATAAATAATTTTTGCCTTGATTATAACATTTTGTTTATAAAGCTGTTTGTTTTTTGCATGTTTTTGAACTTAAACTAGGAAGTGAGGTTCATCAGATATTTCTCATATTCATAAAGGAAAGGCCTGCTTAATGGAAACCATATCAGTAGAGGTATTAATAGTAACACAATAGTATGCAAATTTTCTTCCTTTTAAACATTAGCCAGCATATAGCAGTATCCAGGGAAATTCCCGTAGTTGACAGGCTTGTGATAAATAAGCTTCATCTTCAATATAGAGCTGCACTGTCTAGTACTGTAGGTGCTTGCCACATGTCACTTCTTCAATTCAAATTTAAGTTAATTAAAATGAAATAAAATTACAAATTCAGTTCTTTGGACTAAAGTGCTTTATAGCCACATGTTACTAGTAGCTGCCAGATTGGACAGTGCAGAACATTTCCATCATTGCAGAAAGTTCTAGTAGATAGTGCTTTTATGGAGGCGTATTAGACTGCTTTTCACTCCCCTCTTCTATCTGAATTTTCATCTTACAAGGATTTCGTGTGCAAATGAGTTCTTTAGGGACGTTTATAATTGAAATAGAAAGACAGAAAATTGTGGTAATAATTCAGTGGTTTCTTGTGGTTCATACCATATTTTGAGAAATATGTATTTGCACTGTGACTTATATTTCATCGTTGCTTAATGACATTGTCTTTTTTCTCCAGCTCTCAAAAAATTCACAGAAAGGCTTAATATTTTCTTGCATCTAGTAGGTAGAAATCAAACTGAAAAGCTCATATTAACTATTGATTTAAGGAATATTTGTAAATTTCAGTTGCTTATATTACACTGAATGATGTTAGGATGCTTCAAAAGACAGTTAAAATTACAACCACATGTTTAATATCCCATGATTGGCAATTCGTACCTTTGCCATTTTTTTATTATTCCCTTTCCATTATTTAGGATTTCTCTAATAGAGTTAAAATAATAATAACCTGATTAATCAATCTCTTTTTATTCAGCATGGACGATTATGCAGTGGAGACCACATTCTAAAGATTGGTGATACAGATCTAGCAGGAATGAGCAGTGAGCAAGTAGCCCAAGTCCTCAGGCAATGTGGAAATAGAGTTAAATTGATGATTGCGAGAGGTGCCATAGAAGAACCAACAGCACCCACCTCTTTGGGCATCACCCTTTCTTCATCCCCATCATCTACGCCAGAGATGCGGGTAAGTAGGTAAAAACAGTTAAAGGGAAAGTCATGGAATATAGCACTTAGATCACAGTGATGTTTACTTAGAAAATAGACTTATTAATGTTCATATGTTAGTGCTAAACAATGAAACAAAATTCAAATGTAGTGATGTTTTGGTACCAATATTTTATTAATTAGGAATAATGTATAACAGATGAAAAATACGTTCTTAAAAAATTCTAGATTGCTATCTTACATTTTTTCCCTAAGCAGCACATTTATGAGGATAATGTTTTTTTTTTTTTTTTTTTAAAGACTTATTTATTTATTTTCCCCCCAAAGCCCCAGTAGATAGTTGTATGTCATAGTTGCACAGCCTTCTAGTTGTCGTATGTGGGACGCGGCCTCAGCGTGGCCGGAGAAGCGGTGCGTCGGTGCGCACCAGGGATCCGAACCCGGGCCGCCAGCATAAGAGAGCATGCACTTAACCGCTAAGCCACAGGGCTGGCCCCATAGGATAATGTTTTGAAGTATGGATCATGTTTTAATTATTTGCTACTAATACCTAAAATGTTTAATTCTATCTTTCTCTTATTTGGAAGGCCCTCTGTAAGGTAGGCCATAAGTTCCAATCTTTCCTTTCAACAGCTTTCTTTTTAGTGTCTCTTTCTTAGAGAGGGAGATGAAGGCAGGCTTAGTGGGGATGAATACAGCTTACTAAAGCCTTTCAGTATTTAAGAAGAGAATTACACCCAATTTCCAGATAAGCTTTGTAGCAAATATAAGCCCTACAGTCCTTTCTCATAGATCTAAAAACATCTATATGATTTATTCTACTAAAGTTTTTTCTAACTAGTTGCTGCAAATTCCTTTTGTTAATATCCTAACCTTCTCTACAAGCCCTTTAAAACTTTATTAGAACACTTGAAATTTCCATGATTCTGTTGTTTTTAGGATTGAGTTTGGTTGCTATTTTTTGCAAAGAGAAAGAAGTAAAGAAAGAAAGCTTGTTTATGAAAGTATTTAAATGGCATTCTTTTGTGGTAAACAAAACGTTTTATTCAGCAATATATAAATGAATGCAATACCGAAAACCACTTGATGTAATTGAAAGCTTAGAAGCATATCTATTCTGTGCATATCATCATTTCTGAAGCTTGTGCCCCTTTTAAAACCATTCGATAGTCAAATTGCCACCCTCTAAAATAGCACTCGCATAAGTCTTATTAAAAATAGAAAACACATTTGTTTCAATTGAAGCAGATTTCATCCTGTCATTTTCTTGTAATTATCTAAACTTTAAACTTTTGCTAAGTTTGCACAGATAATTATGTGCAATGAAAAAAATAAATCAAACTTTACTATAAAATTATATCTCATTTAGGTGGACTATCAGTGAGATAGAGTTTGCTTAAAGAAAATCGGAAAACATTACCAGCTAGCCCCAACCTGCATGTCCATTTGAACCCTTGCCTTCATTCTATTGTGATCTTCCCAGGGTTCTCTGTGGAATCTGCTGACGCCACGCTAGTTAGTACATAATGCCAATAGCTTATTGATGAGTTATTGCACTAATCCACTAATGCTTAATTCAGGGAGCCTTGCCCTTCAGTCCAATATATAATTAATAACAAGTCTACATGTTAGAGGAAGCTTCTTTCAGCTATCCTTCCAGAAATGAAGGAAATTGATGCAGAAAGGCATACTTTTCTTATCAAGAGCTTTTCATATTAAATCTTGAATTTACAAAACAAAGGGACAATTTTAAATGGCTCTTTGGTGCATTTCACTGGTTTTCAAAATAATCATCAGCCTATTAATAATATATCTGGAGGATAGATTAACTCGTATTTATGGTGTTAGAATCAACTCTCACCTTAAGATAGTAATAGCAACAACATGTCCTGAGTGGACACTGTGGCCTTACCTTCTGCTAGGGATTTTACATAGCATACAGCATTTAAGAGCAGGGGCTCTGCAGCCCGACCATCTGCATTTGAATTCTGCCTCTACTAGATTGCTCGCTGTTTGTCCTTGGCAAAGTTTGTGTTCCTCAGTTTCCCCAGAGAAAAACTGACAGTAATTGTACCTACCTCATAGGCTTGTTCTAAGGAGTAAATGAATTAAGACATGTCAAGTGCCTATTATAGAAACTGCTCAATAAATGTTAGCTGGACTTGTTTTTATTCTTATTCCTGATAGACAGTTGAGCAAAACAATGCTTAGAAAAATTAAGTGGCAAAGCTAGATTTGAACTTGTTGATCTGAATTCAAAACATGTGTTCTTTCAACTGTATTACCTTCTTTTTGTGTGTGTGTGTGTGTGTGAGGAAGATCAGCCCTGAGCTAACATCCATGCCAATTGTCCTCTTTTTTTTTGCTGAGGAAGACTGGCCCTGGGCTAACATCTGTGCCCATCTTCCTCCACTTCATATGGGATGCTGCCACAGCGTGGCCTGACAAGCGGTGCATTGGTGCGCGCCCGGGATCTGAACCCAGCCCGCTAGCAGCAGAGCATGCACACTTAACCGCTACGCCACAGGGTCGGCCGCTGTATAACCTTCTGACTCCTTCAAAAATGAAGATGAGCCATCTCTGACAATAGAATTTGTTAATAAGAAACTATTTGATTTTTAAAATTTTGTGTACACAAACAATAATGTATATATTTTTTTTTATTGGTGAGGAAGATTGGCCCTGAGCTAACATCTGTTGCCGGTCTTTCTCTATTATGTATGTGGGACACCGGCACAGCATGGCTTGATGAGTGATGTGTAGGCCTGCACCCGGGATCCGGACTGTGAACCCCGGGCCACCGAAGCAGAGTGTGCGAACTTAACCAAAACGCCACTGGGCCTAACGATAATGTATTTTTCTGATAAGAGGAGGTTCAACTTTACTGCTGACATTCATTTTGAGTAAAAATGTGATGCTCAGTCCATGTTGTCAAGATTAAAGGAGTAATCTCTACTATAATTCTCCAGCAGAGTTCTGTGATACCTAATTACATCATCTTATTTCAAGTCTGTAGCTTTTTGAACTTATCTTGTTTATTTACATGTTTATTTTTCTGCATAATTATTTATCGATTTTATTTTAGGTTGATGCTTCTACTCAAAAAAATGAAGAAAGTGAGACATTTGATGTAGAACTCACTAAAAATGTCCAAGGATTGGGAATTACCATTGCTGGTTATATTGGAGATAAAAAATTAGGTAGTTTTAAACATTAATGTTTTATTTTTTTTTTTAACTTGGCAATTGCCTCTAGTATCTTTGTCTTACAAACATTATGTATTCTCAGATTGTTGGATAAACTGATTGGAAACTTGCTTAGTATTAATTTAATGTAGGCGACTCTGATATTGTGTTTGTCAGACAAAACATTGTCTTTTTGTCTAGCCTAAGTTTCTTCTGGTGATTTTGTTTGTGTGGCTTGTTGATTTATATTTGTTCAAAATTAGGACTTTAGAGAATGGAGGATGGATATTCTTGAAGTACGCTTAGTAAATAGTAAAAAGAAAAAACCCTATTTCTAATCTTAGAACCTTCAGGAATCTTTGTAAAGAGCATTACAAAGAGCAGTGCTGTGGAACATGATGGAAGAATCCAAATTGGAGACCAAATTATAGCAGTAAGTAACACATTTAATAATAGCTTTGTTAATTTTCATGGTTGAAAAATGCATTCTTGTAGTTTACTCAGTTTTGAGAACTACAGTTAGCTCCATACCAATTTAAGCTTACTTGGGTGATTCGAGGCTGTCATTACAATTACCCATTTTATTGTTTTGTGAAAGTAAGGGCATTGAATAGAAGCTTTACTGACCTCAGTCAACCTTTAGGGTGGAACTTCTGGGTGAATAATTTCTGATATATCTGATTTCTGATTGTAATGAATTTGTTATATTAATGTCATACTTATACTTTAGTTGCAGGCACTCCAAAGGTAAAAATCAGATATCATAACCTTTAGTGTACTTCAATCTGAATTTGGAATTTGTGCATTTTCTTTTACATCAGCAGAATGGCACTGTTTTGTTGGCTCCATGACCAGGGCTCCTTTTCACTCTAAGAATATACAAGAATAAAATAAACGGATCCAGCTCCCCTTAATTAGGTCAAGTCCATCATTGTTATTATAGTAACATCAGTATGTTTTGAGCATATGGCTAGTCAAGACAGTGTACAGAAGAGTCCAACTTTCAGTTGAGCATTCAGTGGAAACTGGACTGCCCTAACTAATCCTCAGAACACAAATCCTAGAGAATCTGCTCCAAGGGCATCTTGGTCAAGTAAGTTTAGGAGAAACTGCATGTGATATGGTCTCCTAGGGATTCACAATGCACATTGAAAACTCAAAGACTCTTGAGAAGTTCTACAATAGAGAAACTTTTTTCACTTTAGTGTTTCCTAAACTTTTGTAATCATGGATTCTTTCTTTCCTTAAACATATATTAATATTCTTTGGAAGACGTTTTGGAGATTGTTGGTTTTGTTAATATTTATTTGTTTATGCTTAATTAAGTCTCTGTTGTTCCCTTGGGATCTTAATAATAGTAAGAAAGTAGAATGTTAAGATAGAAGAGTCCTTGTTCATAGCAGCATTATTCACAACAGCTAAGACAAAGAAGTGACCCAAATGTCCATCGACGGATGAATGGATAAACAAAATGTGGTATATACATACAATGAAATATTATTTAGTCTTATAAGGAAGTATGTTCTGTCACATCCTACCACATGGATAAACCTTGAGGACATTACGTTAAGTGAAATAAGCCAGTCATAAAAGACAAATAGTGTATGTTTCCACTTATATAAGTTATCTAAAGTAGTCAAACTCGTGGAAGCAGAAAGTAGAATGGTTGTTGTAAGGGGCTGGGTGGAGGGAGAAATGGGGACTGTTGTTTAATGAGTATAGAGTTTCAGTTTTGCAAGATGAATATGTGTTTTTGGAGATCTGTTGTACAACAATGTGAATGTACTTAACACTACTAAACTGTACACTTAAATATGGTTAAGATGGTATATTTTATGTTATGTGTTTTCTACCACAATTTAAAAAAAAAGATAGAGGTGTCCTTCACCTCTGCCCTTTGCTTCTACATTGCAACTCCCTGAATCTTCTTGGGCTAAGTCATATAAAATTCCTAACTACACTTGTTAACCTCTTGAACTCTACTCTAAGTGTCAAGTTGTACTTACCACCTAAACTGGCTATATCCTGGAAATGAGCTTTCCCCACAGTATCTCCATTTTAACATACAATGAAAATTAACTGCTTTACATTTTTTATTTTGGAGGAAAGGGAGGGAGAGAGAGTGGATAGATACAGACTCTAAATCCGTATCTGATACTGAATTAAAACTTGAAAACAGGGGACCGGCCCAGTGGCGTAGTGGTTAAGTGTGGCACACTGCTTCGGTGGCCCAAGTTCACAGGTTCGGATCCTGGGCATGGACCTACACCGCTTGACAAGCCATGCTCTGGCGGCTACCCACATGCAAGATAGAGGAAGATGGGTGCAGATGTTAGCTCAGGGCCAATCTTCCTCAAGCAAAAAAAGAGGGAGATTGGCAACAGGTGTTAGCTCTAGGCCAATCTTCTTCACACACACACACACACACACACACACACACACACAAAATTGAAAACATAGCTAATGTACTCTTTTTTTCCCCTAAGCTGTATATTTTAATCCATTAGAAAGCTTTTTAAAAAATCAGCTTTATTGAAATATAATTCACATAACATACAATTCACCCACTTAAAGTGTATAATTCAGTAATTTTTAGTATATTCACAATTGTGCATCCATTATTACAATTTTAGAACATTTTCGTTACCCTAAAAAGAAACGCCATGCCCATTAGCAGTCAGTCCCTAACTCCCCTATCCTCACAGCCCTAGACAACCACAAATCTACTTTCCATCTCTATAGATTTGCCTGTTCTGGGTATTTCATGTAAATGGAATCATACAATATGTGCTCCTTTTGGATCAGCTTCTTTTGCTTAGCATAATGTTTTCAAGATTTTTTTTATGTTGCAGCATGTATCAGTCCTTCATTTCTTTTTATAGCTGAATATTTTTTCATTGTGTGGGTATACCATATTTTATTTATCCATTCATCAGTTGATGGACATTTGGGTTTTTTCCACTTTTTGGCCATTATGGATAATGCTACTATGATCATTCATGTACAAGTTTTTGTGTGGATGTGTGTTTTCATTTCTCTTGGGTATATACTTAGGAGTGGAATTGCTAGACTATATGATAACTCTATGTTTAATTGTTTAGCAAACTGCTTTTACCTACAAAATTGGGATAAGGAGACTTCCCTTGTATGATTTTTAGGAAAACCAAATGAGTAATTTATTTAATTAATTTACCCATCTGGTATAATATTTGGCACATAAGCCAAATTAATTAAGCAGATATTTATTGAGGGCCTGAAATAATTACACATTTGAAAGAGTCTCACAAAAGCTTCCCTCCAAACTTGTCATTATTCTCATTCTTATATAAGTGGAACCTGAAATATAATTTTGCTTAGGCGAAGTCAGTGATAAAGGAAATTGTTGACTCAAAAGTGGAAGCCCCCTTCTTCTGCAGTGTTTTCTTCCTTTCAATAAAAGCACTTGTCTTCACTGTCATCAGTGTTCTGATTTTTAGTTTTTAGCAACATTCTCTTCCAAGTTAGAAGCACCTCAAACTCTTAGGGAACATTGTGCAATGCTTTGGATCATGCATTAATTTTGTGCAAAATATCACCATCTTGTGGACTTTTGAGATATTGGTAGTAAAGTTCTTCACGCTGGTTGCATTTTCACAACTATTTTTGTCTTTTTTTTCCATTTTTGTTTGACAGCAGCTATTTGGAGCTACATTCTGTTTTTATTTTGTAATTGTTGAGGTGGTGAGAAGATTAAGAAATTTTTTCTTACTATTTTGAGGAAGTGTTATTTTATAACATTAAAACTGTTTTGTTGCAGGATTCCTGTTTTACAGATAGTGCTCCATTGACCTCTAGGGTTTCACTAAAGTCATTACAGGGACAGGGAATAGAGTGAATGATTCCATTTTTTTTGACTTTATATATTGGTATTCTATATAAGAATTATTTGGTAAGAGGACTCTTGTTTTTTTAAAAACTTGACCAAACTTGTCATTAGATAAAATCATATATTCATTCTTTTTAAATTGATATACACAGATCCTTGCTAAAAGCAGTATGGAGTTATGACTGATTAAAAAATTATTAAACAAGCATGTAAATAAGGAAGGGCATCAGATGTTGCCTTTGATATTCTGTGACTTTGTTAGTAGGCTCAAATTCTCTCTCTGTATATGTAGGTATAGGCTGTGTTGGAGAGGACTTTGCTGGCTAAATTGAGGTGCTAAGAAGCTGGGAGTTTTGAGTTGTTCCAACTAACATTTCTCTTGTATAATTAGTCCTATTAATTGTGGTGTCTACACTGCACATTATGAGGATGTTGAATCTCTCCTTGAGATAACACATAAGGAGTTTGCTGCTGTTGCACCCAGTTCCACTGCACTTTTGTCTGTGGTACCATTGGGTCTGAAGCCACATCTTAATTCTCTTCCTGTGATAATGAGGGACCAGAGCTGGCTGGGGCTCTGATTTAGGCTTCAGTGACCTTGTCTCATATGTATGATAAGTGTAATTATATTAAACAGAAACTGCCCCTTTGAAGGCTTGGGGTTTTCATGTTTCAGTGTTTCAATACCAGCTTCTGAGTATCTTCCCACTACGAAGTGCCATGCAGTGTAATTTTGGGGAAATAGGTACCATTATTGCCATATTGAAGATACTGAGAAATTTGAACCGAAGTCTAGCTTTAAAAGCCCGTGATTATTCCATTATAGCAGTATCTTCTGTGCTAGTACTATGTCTGACATTTGGGTAAGGAATATATTTTTAAATTCAAGTCATCAAGTTTTGAAAATAAAAGAAAGACGTGTTTTTTTTTCCCCCTACATATTTGAATTTTATTACTATTAAATAGACAAAATCGTATAATTTGGGTTTTTTTTAGAGTTTTTAAACAGTTGAGCAATAAAAATCTATTACAGGTGAAAACTTGCAGCCTGAATTCTGTGCATTTTAAGAATTTTTTTGTGGAATCTCAAAGTTGAGATTTTTCTCCTTTTAAATACCCTGAGAGTAAATAACATGTTCATTCACTTTAGACTAATTTTTGTCTTTGAGGTTTAAAGAATATAAAATTTGAACATAGTTAAAAAAAACTTCTCATACAGACCACTACTAATAGTTTATGGTTTAAAATTTCAGGAAATTTCCATGTATCTATATTTAAATGGGATCATATTATATTTGTTTATACCTTTTTATTTTTTATTTTACTTAGAACTATAGCTGGGAGGCGTAGTCATATCAGCACATATAGATCTATTGTAATATATTTAAGCAGCCCTTATTCATGGACAGTTATGTTGTTCAGAGTTGTTTGCTATTACAAACAAATGCATTACTTTATATGTCTTATGGACTGAGACGTGAAACATTTGATTTTGCTGTAGTAGTAGTATTTAGATTTGAATTTTACTTATTTTATTACTCAGCACTGGATCTCATATGCCACTATTTTCTTAATTTGAATTTTAAACCTGATCAATTTCTCAGTCATGTAGAGCGTTTTGAGTAAATTTTACAGGAATAGAACGTGTTAGTGGACCTTCCGAACCTTTTCTTTCTGAGAACCTCTTCTTTTGCCTTTGCACACTGACACTTTGGCTGGGGATAACAGAGAACATTGCACAAGGAAGACTTAGGGAGGATAATCCTCAACAACTTTTAAAATTTTGTCATCAACTGTCTGTTTTAATTTTCAATAAGGATCTTCCCTTTCCCCTGCAAGAAATCTTAGGTAACCCCCATGACTTACATTATTCCCAGAGAGTAAAATGTCCTATGGCCAATCAGAATTGCCAGACACAGCCCCAATTTAGTAATTAAATATTCCCCATCCTAATTAAGTATTTCCCATCCTAAATAAAAATTTAATTTCAAAACTACACCCTGGCCTAGTAGAAGCCTGCATAAACTCATGGCTGCTCATGAATAGAGCATGTACTCTCCAGTCTGTCCTTTCCTACCTGGCTTTTCTTTTCCTCCCTCACCTTCTTATTGTGATTTCTGACCCTACCAGTGTAAAAGATAAGAGAAGGGAGAAAAGGAAGGACGATGAGACATTTCATCCTTGAGTGGTACTGCTGTAAGATGGCTTTGTGCTGAGTGAGCCTTGTGTGTTTAGAACTAACTGTCTCTTAGGGTTCCTTCTTGGGTTCTTGGGAGATACTAGTGGAGATATTTCACTTAATTTTCCATGACAGATGGTGGATTTTTCATCTGACTGACTCTTCTTCCTTTTGGCCCGTGGTTTCTCAGCAATCTACTCCATAGATTCTCTCTTTGGGTACTGTTATTCCCTAGGGGTACTCTTGAGTAGGTTTCAAAATGAATTGGGCCTAACGTGCTCATGTGTGTGGCCGTTTTCTGGTCTATGCCCAAAGTCAGGTTGTTGAGGAATTCCCAGTGTAACAGGAATTTACCTTGCTCTACTGTCAAGGCAACTCTCTTATCCTCCCAATCGAGTTTAGACACAGTCCACTGCATCCTCCTCTACGACAGGTGACACAGCTCTTCTGACTTGAGGTGAAGGGCAAAACAACTAAGTGGGTGGGGTGGGGACTTGCGTCTCTCTTCTCTTTCTACAAAAACAAAACAAACCTCCTCTTAAATTGTTCCTAACCTTTAACGACCCAGCCCTTTTATGTCCTATATCTGTACAGATTGTGGTTCTTGACCACTTAGTTTAAATTTCTGCATCATGGCCCCTCTCACAACTGACTTTGGTATAGGATATAAATAATCATAGCATCTCAACCATAACTTCCGTTTTCACATATGTTACACTGAGTATAAAACTCTTGGTTTGTAATTTCTTTACCGCAAATTCTCTGGATAAGCTGCTCACTCTGTTGCCTAGATGCTGGTAGATTTTTTTCTTTTGATCTTTGAAATCCTAGAATTTTACCAGGATATGTCCAGGTGTTAGTTTTTTTTTTTTTTTTTTCCATTTATTTTCTGGTTTTTCATGTACCTCTTTGATTTGTAGACTCAGGTGAGTTTCCCTACCTCCTAATCATTTCTTTGATTATATTTTTTCTCATTTATTCTTTTCTCCTTGTAATTCTTTTCACAATTATATTAGATTTCTTAAATCAGCTTTGTGTCTTCAGTCTCATTTCTCAAATCATTTTTATATGTTTATCCTTTTCTTCTGAAATATGGAAAAATTGCATGTTCTTGTCTTCCATTTCTTGACTTCGTTTTTGTAATATTTAAAATCATGCTGACTGTCTTCATTGTAGCAGTTCCCTTTTTCTTTTTTGGTAGATTATTTGTTTCTTTTTTGTGGCTATAATCCCTATTCCCATAAATACAATGAAATATGAATCCCTTTGAAGAGAAGTTTCAGAAAATATCTTTTTTTCCTGTTAACTGCAGTAACAGTTTCGTAGGAAGATGTTTGTATTGATGCTGTGGTACAAGCACCTTCTTTTGGACTGTGGTATTTTGTTCTATATCTTGTAACCTTTGATTATTCTCAGTAAGAACTGTGCTTGTGCAAAGGGCAGTTGAGATGAGTTCTGTTGAAGATTGTATAGGTTTTGTCCAGATGAGTCAGGAATTGACCAAGAAGGAAGGGGAAAGTTTAAATTTACTCAACTTCACTTAATTAATTTGTAGAGTAATAGAATAGAGAGGAGACCACTGCTAGAGCATCACAATGGGGAACGTTGCCCTTGTGTACTGGAGATTGTTTTCTTTGTGGTGTAGCCAGGAGTTAGTTGGGATTGTGTGTTTATGTGTGTGTGTGCACAGTGTGATTTCATTACATATATGTAGTTCCGCGTTGCTGCGTGCTCCCAGCCTGGTGTGCCCTTTAGCACTGTGTATTTCTTGGAATCACTGGTTAGGATCCACATGTGCCATCTGACTGCCTCCTTTTAATGAGGGGCTGTTGTTGGGTTTTTACTGAAGTTTCTTCTTACAGACCAGACAAGCTATTCCCTCACATATGGGGATTCAGCTGGCCTGCCTTCAATCTGGTCAAGTCCAGACCATTCCAGTAGAAGTTCCTTCAAGTTACTGGAGTAGGGACTTTTATTCTTCCTTGGTTTGCAGTTTTCTTGCAGTCTTTTCTCTGTTGTTATATTTGTAGTAGTTTTTCCAAAAAGAAATCAACAAGGTGGAGGTAGGAGGAAAGGGCAGCGAGTTAGACACCTTTGTTCAAGTTGCTGTCTACCTCAGAAGTGTCATACAAGGTTTAAGGAACCCGCAGAGTATAAGATTATCATCTAGATCAGGGATCTCTAGATCTTTTATTGAATATCTTCATCAGAAAAAAAAAAAAATTACTTCTTTCTACCTCCTCCTCTTTCCTAATCTTTATATATTCATATATGATATATACTGTTTTATGTATGTATTATATATGTTTTATATATTTATATGTAATTAATATGTACATTATGTATGTGTGTGTATATATAAATGAAACAAATGAGATTTTAAAATATGTTTAATTAGAAGTTTTATTATATTTTTTCGGAAGCCTCTGTAGTAAAGGTGCTTCATTTTGGAGACCACTGATCTAGGTCTTATTGTAATTCTCATTCGTTTAGTAAATATTTTGAGTGCCCAATGTGGCTAGCACTGTGCTTAGAAAAGCATGACACTTACACAGCCTTTTAATAGCCATTTCACAATTCAAAAGGAATATCAATGACTTTGAATTTCAACATTAAATTTGTTTCACTTTTCCAAACTGTTTTCATTGTTATTTTATGGATTTTTAAAAATAAGATGTTATAATCTACATTTATTTATTTCAAAAGGTAATTTACAAATAAATATTTGACACGTGAGCCAATGGCTCTGTATTCCCATTTGGGATGAAGATCTACTGTGCAGGCAGCACTGTGTTTTGGTAATACAGAGAACCTGTCCTCTTGGAGCATGTACAGTCATGTCTTGCACAGTGAGTTTCAGTCAGCAACAGATGGCATATATGACGGTGGTCCCATAAGATTAGTACCATGTAGCCTAGGTGTGTAATAGGTTATACCATCTATGTTTGTGTAATTTCAATCTATGATGTTTACACCATGACAAAATCGCTTAATGACACATTTCTCAGAACGTATCCCCATTGTTAAGCGACATATGACTATAGGCATAAACTAAATAATGACAGAAAATGTAAAATTAAACTTCTGATAAATGCTGTGAACGAGAAATGGTAACAGGGGTCTTTGCCTATAGTCAGGGACATCGAGATAGCTTATGTGGAAGTAACTATTGAACTGAGATATAAAGCGATTATAGGTGTTTCCTAAGTGAACAGATGAGAAAGAGCATGGGCTGGAGTGGGCTGTCCACAGAGTCTTGGCTGAGGGAACAGAACTTGTGGAGACCTCCTGGCTGAAGGGAACACTACAGGTCAGAAGGATAGAAATGAGCCCTCTGGAGCTGGAGGGGGCAGAGTAATAGGCAGGAACATGCAGGATGAGGTTGGTGATGGGAGGTGGGGACAGGTGACACGAGCCATTCTAAGTCAAGTTGAGAATTCAGAACACTGTCCCAACGGTGTTCTGTGGAAGGCAGGTTTGGGATGATATGGTCATACATGTAGTTGGAAAGATCGCAGAGGCATTTTCAAATATTTTGTCATTCGTGACCTAGAAAAAGGGAAAATCACATATATTTTTTGAAGAGGCAAAGAAATAAAAAGAAAGGTAGTTTTGTCATCTTTCTTTTTTTTCAAAGCCACTATAAATATGCTTTTGGAATATGTTAGCGCTCTGAGTAACCACTTTGATCCCTGTCTTAACATACCTTTATATCCTGCATAGTACTGATTTCCAAACTTGTCTGTATGTAAGGATCACCTGAGGAATAGAAAAGAATATTTTAAAAGGTATATAAGCCTGGGCCCCATCCTAGAACTGTTAGCTCATAATTTCTAGAAGTGAGACCCCATAATCTGTATTAAACAAAACAAACAAGACCCTCCCAAGTGATTCTAGTGCATCTAAGCTAGTGCTGGTCCCCAAACAGGTGTTAGGGTATTATTGCCCATTCCCCAATTTGGGGAATACTCATTCCCCATTCTTTTCACACTAACGAGCAGTAAATATGCATTTCGTGAGTTGGTAATACAAATATCTATGTATTTTTCTTATCACAGGTGGATGGCACAAACCTTCAGGGTTTTACCAATCAGCAAGCAGTAGAGGTGTTGCGACACACAGGGCAAACTGTGCACCTGACACTAATGAGGAGAGGAACAAAGCAGGAAGCCGAGCTCATGGCACAGGAGGATGTCACAAAAGACACAACCTTGACTCCTGTTAATGCCAGCATAAGCAAGGGTAATGCCGGATTAATCTGATGATATCCAGTTAGATTCTTAAATCATTTAGATTTTTTTCTAATTCTGAAATAATCTATTTAAAGAATGATTTTCACTCTTAACTATTGATTATGAATGAATAATCAAAGTAAAAAGTGAGTAAAAGATAAGTAAAAAGGAAATTTAATAAAGTTGGGATTAACTGGAAGCAGCAGTGTGTCCATTAACTATGGAATGGGTTTCGAAATAAAGCAGATTTCTTTCTATCCTATTCATTTGGTTACCATTTGTCAGTCGGGGGACATGCTGAGACATTTACCTTTCTGTCTCTGCCTTACTTTTGGATGTCATTGTCATGTTTTCTCGTTAGGGGCACTCTGTGCTGCCTGGATTATTTATGTGAGCCCCATGATTTCTGTAAATGCCTAGCTTTTCCTTGAAGGAATTGACTTTAATTCCACATTTAGAAATTCATAAGTTGTTTGTCATTCGTAAGCTGTTTGTACACTAGTATCTCTTACAATACTGAAATCCCCATGTTGCTCACTGATGTAAGAGTTTGTTGGTAGAAGTCAAGCTGTTGACTTGAAAATGCTGTTTTATTTCTCAAAGTGTCGATCATTCTGGTATTCTTGCCGTGTACACCTTATTGCAGTACTAGGAGACGGGGAAGCAAATCACAAGAGAGGTTTATTACTTCTTTGTCCTGTCAACAGGAGAACTTTCCTTTAAGTACATGTGGTTATTGAAAAGTTTACCTACGAAAAACAAATTTTCATCTAGGGGTTCAAATAAATACAGTGGGGTTAGAAAAATTCAAGTGCTTGATTATTTTAAAGACTTAACTACTAAACTATTCTTATCTTTAAGAAAATTATGAAAAAGATGAAGATTCTTTATCTTTGAGGAGAAACACCAGCATATTACCAATTGAAGAAGAAGGTAAACATCTGAGGCCAGGGTATTATGGTCTTTATTATTTTTTATAGAAATGATGTTTATAAATGTGAGTAAGCCTCTTTGGATATATTGTAAATTACCAAGAAACATCTTTCAAAAAAGAGATGCTTGTAAATCCTTATTTATAGATTTGATTAATTGCTCTGGTAGATTAAAATAGTTCATTTATAGCTGGCGTATTTTCTTGCTGAGTCAGTCTTTTCTTTCTTCTACATTTTTTTAACCAGAGCCCTTTAGGACTTAATCAGTTACATACATGGTTTTATTTCAATCCCCTTGTTTCTGTATAGCCACCATATCTCTATCTTATCAAGCAAGCAATGATAAAATTGTAAAGTATTTTTAAAATAAACACAAGGGAATCTTTAAAGCATAAGCTTTTAGGAATGAAACTCTTCGATTTTGGGAGGCTTTTTCTTCTCAATTTTTCAAAAGTTCTAAATTTTAATATTAGGAAGTTGGTTTGGAAAGGAATTATACAGAGAAATTATTAAACCTTTCTGAAATTTCTTTCACAATAAACCTAGAATCCATCAAGCTGTTTAAAATTTTTTTGACCAGCATTGTTTTAATATATAGTTATGCCAGAATGTTACCGTGGTCTTTTTAGGCTGAGTGCTGTGTGCTTCCCTTACCTGTCAGACAACTTTAGGTACTTTGGTAACTGAAATTCACTGAACAGAGTCCAAGACTGGTCTTCCTTCATGCGAATTCTGCCCTTCACTAAATAATTATTTTGAAGCTTTGTAGTTCTTTAAAAATATCTACTCCTTCATTATGTAAGTTTTTTTTTCTGCTGATGATTTACTTTTATTATTTTAAAGGAATATCTGTGTTTGCGTTGATATCCCGAGAGTGAGATGTATAGGACTCGCAAGTGTTAATCGCATTCTGCCATTTTTACACTAATAGGTGAAGACATTATTTAGGCTAAAGTGATTATCAAGAGTAGCAGGAAAGGATAAAAGTGTTTCAAAGCACAAAACTTGAGATAGTAAGTGGGGATGGGTGTGGGAGATCGTCTTGGAGGCTCAGACCATCTATTTTGCTTTGGTGAATGTGCATATGTGTGTGGGAGGATGGGTGGGAGAGGCTCTAGACTTAGAATCAGGAGTCCCAAATTCTTTTTTAAACAAAATAAGCTAAGAAAAAACTTCTAAATGCTTCTGATGCATCTGCGGTAGTGCTGGTCCTTAGACGCGGGATAAGATATCTTGGCCTCTTCCACAGAAATTTAACTCATTGTGTGTGCCTGGACAAGTCATTTGACTGCTCAGTAAGATCAGAAGACTGGACTTTATGATTTTTTAACTATGCCTGAAATCTGGTCTTGGGGCAGTTGGGAGAGGGGAGAATGGAGGGTTGCGTGACTGTGGGTTGGTTGTATGAATGCAGATTTCAGGCTGCTTTTATCAGCAGCTTACAGATGCCCCACTTTCTCCATTCAGAATCTCACCTTGCTTGAATCACTGCCCACTTGGGTAAACACAACAGAATCAGAGAAAAGGTGGTATGGGAGGAGGTAGGACTCTGAGCTGACCTCTTTCTAACCTCATCAGATTGAAAGGTTCTCTGTAATCTGTGTTCACCCCTGCATAGTTATCCCTCTCTGGACTGAATTTAATTTTGAAGAGAAAACACTTATTTTGGGGGGATAGTTTCAAAATTTTTTCTAAATTATAGTTTATTGTTTCCAGTTTCTCAAGGAGAATTACAAAATTTAATTAAATTATTAAAATACGTAGAGAAATAACAGTAACTCATGTATTGGGTGAAGAGTCAGACTTGGTATGGCAGACAGGTTCTGATGACAGTGTTCCTGGTACAGAATGTTAAGATATGGAGATTTTTGTAGCTATGTCGACTATTGTGTTGACTATTAATTGTGTTGACTATTTCAGAGTATCCCTTGCTGTCAGCTGAGACAGAAGAAATAGAAGATGCACAACAACAGGAAGCTGCCCTGCTGACCAAGTGGCAAAGCATTATGGGAATTAATTATGAAATAGTGGTAGGTTAGCTTACCTTCCCCCTAGCTTCCTAACTTGTAACTGTATTTGATCAGAAAGTTCATGACAATAATAAAAATGATCATCATGAAGAGTCCTAGAGAAGTAGCAAATGCCCCGGCCTTTTTTCTGAAGATCTAAAAATTCAGGTTGGAAAAAGTTGGGTAGTAACCAAGGAACTGACATAAATGGGATGGAAGTTTTAGAACTCACAAGTCATCAATATTTTAATATTTCTGGCAATAGTATATATTATATAGACACAAGAAAGGGTTTTTCTGATTCTTAAACCTGAGATTTATAGAAAGAATTGGAATAGAATGACAGAATTTACTTAAAGATAAAACAAAAAATCATCATGACCTATATACAAAATTGTAAAAGGATTTTTTCCCGCTCTTTCTTTATCACTCTTACGTATTTACTTTCCCTAAGAGGTGTCATTCTTCATGCTTTTTTCATATCACTTATGCCATCGTGAAAGTTTTACGTTTATGAACAGTTTGCATACCTAGTATAGAATTTAATTTAGGATCTGCTATCCTGAAAAGGAATTTAACAAAGGTGACACAAATGGTCAATCTTGAGATGCATACTTGCAAATGTCAGGGATTTCAAAAGGAAAAATAAAATACTGGGTTAGGTAGAAATTTTCGTATTGCTTATAATATTCTGGTAACTCTAGATTAGAAGAGATAAAAGACAACAGATGCCACATAACAATAATAACTAGCGTTTATTAAACACTTTGTGCCCAGCGGTATTCTTAGTGTTTCATTTAATCCTCATGACAATGATCTTTTTCTTTAAATACTCAAAATGGTTAACAGTCAAATAAAAAGTAAGTACAGCTGTTATTACCATTTTTAATTGAGTCAAGGGAAAATGTAAGGTGCTGCTTAGCTGTGGGTAGTTTACCATGGGAAGAAGGGTTGGAAGACCCGTTCTGTGGGGCCAACATGGCTCACGTGCTTAACTGAGACTGCTCCTCGTCAGCTGGCAACTGAATAGTGAAGGGAGCCCTTTGACTAGCTGCTTTGTCAAGAGGTCAGACCTGAGACTGTGAACTTTATTAACGACCCTTTGTGCACATCATCTCTTGGTGGCACCCCTAGTCATCTCTCAAGGGCAGAAATGTTCTGTAAGTAAGAAAGAACTAAGCTATTTATTGGCCCTCATCAAATGAAAGTAAGTAAGACATAGATATGACTTTAAATTGTTTGCGATGTGGTTACACAGCATAAATGTAGTCACAGGAGGAGTGGTGAGGTAGAGAGAAGGATTGGTGGGCATTCTCAGTGGGGACCTGGAGGGCTTCTCAGAGGAAGTGATATCTAAATTGGGTTTTAAGAAGTGAGAGGGATTTTATTTATCCTTAAATTTCAAAGTCAGATGATGAGGCTTCTGCTAATAACCCTGCACATATTATCATCAAGATTGAAAGAGATCTTTTTTAATTAAACAGTATTTTTCTCAGTCCTTCTATCCCTTAGTAACTGTAAATAAAGGAGATGCAGTAGATCATCTTTAGTACACCTTCTGATTTTAATATATATTTTTTTTGGTGAGAAAGATTCACTCTGAGCTAACATCTGTTGCCAATCTTCCTCTTTTTTTGCTTGAGGAAGATTGTCCCTGAGCTAACATCTGTGCCAATCTTCCTCTATTTTGTATGTGGGTTGCCACCACAACATGGCTTGACAAGTGGTGTAGGTCCGTGCCTGGGATCTGAACCTGCAAACCTGGGCTGCTAAAGTGGTGCACGCCAGACTTGACCACTACGCCATGGGGCCAGCCCCTGATTTTAATATTCTAATGATTGGATTCTTTGTGAAAAGGATGATTTCCTAACATTCTTCATTATTTAGTGTAACAGTAGGAAATAGGAAGTTCATTCTCCTGTTTTAAGCTTTGATTCACTTTTAAAGACCAGCGTTGTCCCTAGATACAGCATAAGGTCAGGAGTGTGGGCTGTAGGTTCAGACCACTTAGGTCCGAAGCTCTTTACTAGCTGTGTGACTTTGGCTAAGCTAACCTCTCTGAACCTCATTTCCCTAATTTGGGAAACAGGGACAGAAAGTATACCTATTTATGAGAAGCATGTGAGATAATCCATGGACGGGCGTTGGCACAGTTCCTGGTACATAGTAAGTGCTAACTGTTGTCTTTTCTGTACTGTTGTTTGAGTTCAGGCGTGTCATTTTGTGTGAGTTCAGGCGTGGTAGTTTTGACTACCCTCCATCTGTTATCAGCATCCGTAAGCGCTGCAGTGTCTGGGGTGCTTGCACCTGGCTGCTTCCTTTTGGTTAGTGTTGGTTCATGAAACCTGTGGATATCAGTACTCTTTCAAAGGCAAAGCTTTGTAGCTCATAATCTTTTTTTCAAGCTTCTATGAGGAAGTTGACCTTTTTTTGGGTAAGCATAAAATGTAAAAATGAGAAGGAAAAAACAAATGAAAGAATATTAGAATTGTGATGATTTTTCTCCTTTCAGGTGGCGCATGTGAGCAAGTTCAGTGAGAACAGTGGGTTGGGGATAAGTCTGGAAGCAACAGTGGGACATCATTTTATCCGATCTGTTCTACCAGAAGGTCCTGTTGGACACAGTGGGAAGCTTTTCAGTGGAGATGAGCTATTGGAAGTAAGGAGCTATGCCATTTTCCCCTCCTTAAATAAAATTCTGAAAAGGCTGTGGGAGGCTTCATGTGGTGAATAACTAAGTTCTTATTTTAAGTTTCTTCTCCAAAGGGTACTTGAGAGAGAGAGACAAATAAAAATCTACCCAAAGCAAAACTTTCAAATCTGTATGTACGTCGATCTTCAGACCTAATTCCATGCTAAGGTTTTTTTTGTTTTTGTTTTTTTTTAGGTCCAGAGAACTATACAAACATTATTTAAAAATTTTAAGACATTTATTCAATTTTTAGAATAGTAATACATTCACATGTTTCAAAATCACAAAGATATACAGTGAAAAGTCTCTTTCCTGTCCCAATCCACCCAGTTCTCATCATCCGTCATTAGGTAACTACTATTATATTTGGTTCTGTGCAATCTTCCAGATATTTTTAATGAATAAATAAGAAAATTTGAGTATATTTTTTTCCACCACTTTTTATTTTTTTGCTGAGGAAGATTTGCCCTGAGCTAGCATCCGTTGCCAACCTTCCTCTTTTTTTGCTTGAGGAAGATTAACCCTGAGCTAACATCTGTGCCAGTCTTCCTCTATTTTGTACGTGGGTCGGTGCCACAGCATGGCTGACGAGTGGTCTAGGTCCACACCTGGGATCTGAACCTGGGCCGCCAAAGCAGAGCGCGTAAAACTTGAACCACTCTGCTTCAGGGCCAGGCCCTCTCCCACTTTTAAAAACATGCTAACATATGATATGTGCCATTTTCCATTTTGATTTTTTTCACTTAATAATGATATAAAATGTCAGTTTTTAAAATAACCTCCTCCTCTGGGAATGTTTTTATTAACTCTCCCTTTCCAAATTACTACACTGGCGTGTGAAACATGGATGAAAGCTAGTGATTTTTCCGTGAGTTCTCTAGAAGGTCCGATTCCAACAAAGCTCTAAACTTGCATGTATAATTGTTTCAGAGAGTACTGCTATAGGTCTAACTATAGTTCTGAGCACAGCAGAACTATGGTAATCACCATAGTCAAGTTTATATTTAATAAAAAATTATTTTAAAAAGAGTATTCATGTTATGAAATGTTCTTTCTTGGACAACTTATCTTTTTGCACAGGTGAATGGCATAACTTTGCTTGGGGAAAATCACCAAGATGTGGTGAATATTTTAAAGGAACTGCCTATAGAAGTGACAATGGTGTGCTGTCGTCGAACTGTGCCATCCACCACCCAGTCTGAATTGGATAGCCTGGACCTATGTGATATTGAACTAACAGACAAGGTATCAGATTTGTGGATAAGAGACTGATCTGAATATATAATGGAAAGGCTAAATGGCAGTTAAAAAATTTTTAAATCCTTTTTTCTTCTGTTTGGTATTTGATTTCTTCACATAGCCCACGTATTAGTATAGAGCTTGGAGTTAGACAGACCTGGGTTTGAATCAGGCTTGGCATTTTCTAGCTCTGTGACCTTGGGCAAGTCACTTTGTCTCTCTGAATCTCAGTTTTCTCCTCTGCAAAATATAAGTCACGATCCCTGTCTCAGAGTGTTGCTCTGTGGGTTAAATAAGGTAATATAATGATAGTAGATATTATTGCACACTACATGCTCATATAATTTATTCGCAGTATTCCTATGAAATAGATACTCATTCATTGTGCCTATTTAGTGAAGAGAAAATAGGAGTATGTAAATAGTGAGTATATTATACATATATGGTAAAAGATACTTTGGTATAACCTACCCAGCTCAGTGCCTGGCACACGGTTACTGCTCAGTGAGTGGCTAAAATATGGATGGACACATCATTTCTGTGTGTATAGGTCTTATTTGCACACTTATTACAAATTTGAAATGTGAGAAATTCGAGTTCATAATACTGCATGTCAGGTAATACTCGGTGAGATCCAGAAACTCCCGTTTTCCTGTTTGCTTATTCTTTTCCATTCAGATCAAAATGTCAAGAAATAGAGCTCGTCAGCTTTTCTGAGGACTCATAATAGATATCGAAAGTTAAGATTTGGACTTCGCATAATTTGCAGTCTAATCAAGTCTCATTTAAGGTATAATGAGAGATGATGTTAGGATTTGATTTACGTTACACTGAAGACATCAATACAATGGAATAATTTTGAAAACTTTGAAGAGTAAAGTGCATAGTTTAATATTCACTTGGGTGATTAGAATTGGGTAGAATAAGAAACAATTCCAGATTGTGTAGAACTCAAAGTCTAGCACCAGACAGATCCATACACATTTTTCTGTGGTATAAACAGGATTATTACAATAAAGCAGGTGGACATATTTGCATCCATGATCAGATGCTCAGTAATTGATAAAAAGCATAGGTAGTATACAAACTAAAATTTCATCATCAAAAACATGTCTTTCCTAAATTCGATGTGTTCATACAGATGAACAAAGCTGAATTAACCTGGATTCACTTTAATTTATTTTTAATGAAAGAAGCTAACATTTTGAACCCCTATTTCTGTGCCAAATGCCTTATAAATGTTACCTCATTTAATCCTCAAAAATTCTATGAGATGGGTGACTGTGAAGCCCAGGTTAAGAATATTACTCGAGGCAACACAGATAAGAAATCACAAAAGCAGTCTTCGGACCAGGCCAGTCTGACTTCAAATCTTATCTTGCCCCTGTGCGTGTTAATTTATTAATAAAATAATCACGTGCGCGAGACACAGCCTTTTGGAACCCTTGTTTGCATAGAGTATAGAACTTTAACGTATCGCGATTTCCTCCTGAATTTTTCCTGTTTGTCGTAAGAATTCTTTTTCTTTAATATCAGAATAGCTTGACATTTTTTTTCCTGACTACAGAGGTGATTCAGACACCCATGAAAGAAGTGAAAATCACTCACAATCGTGCTGCTAAGATGTAACCATTGTATATATTTATAGAAGATCTTTGAACCATGCATTTTAAAAATCTGTTACAAGTTAGGTATTTCTTTCTCTTTAACAACTTCAAATAATTACTATGTTGATTCGTAAAGGTTTCATGGTAAGCTGTTGCTGCTGTTATATGTGAGTATTTTGTTCTGGACAGATGCTGGGCATCTCCCTTTTCCTTGTGGTGTTGGTATGTGTATCTGCTAATCTAGTGCCTCTGAAATAAGAGCTGTCTGGTCTGTTATCCAGCCTCACATAGATCTAGGTGAGTTCATCGGGTCCTCGGAGACAGAGGATCCTGTGCTGGCAATGACTGACGTGGGCCAGAATGCAGAGGAGGTACAAGGACCTTTGGCCATGTGGGAGGCGGACATTCAGCACATCGAGCTGGAGAAAGGGAGCAAAGGACTTGGTTTTAGCATTTTAGATTATCAGGTAAATATATCCTGCTTTTAGCAATTTTTTTTAAAAAAATGATATACTAAAGGTATATTGTTGATAGCAGAGAAAAAGCAGATAGTATTTTAGAGTCATCAAAGACATTTTATTGTTTCTAGTAAATCTTTCAAAGTAGTAATTTATATGGATTCACTGATCATAAAGCATTTCTTTTAACATTGAATTTGTTGAGCTCGTTTATATTTCAGCTCTTGGAAATTTGAAGAACATGTGGAATATGTTTTAGGAATATTGTAGAAATACTGTTTTTTTTTGTCATTTGGAGAGTATGTCTAAATTATTTTTATTTCCATGCTCTTAAATTGATGGTTCATATTTTAATGGTAAGATAGAAAGTATTAGATATTGATTTCATTTGTCTGAAGTGAATGATAGAGTTATAATTGGGCATATTATAAATTCCATTATTTCTGTCATTTGACTAAACGACTAAATTTATGAATAAGCCTAAATTGGTCAAGTGTGGCCTGCATCCTTACCCTGCATTGTGTTCTGTGCTGAGTAACCGAGGAAATGCTGATAGAGCACAGCTGTTGCTTCCTGGTTAATTAATACCTAACCAGAAACCATCTCCAGTGACTCCCGGGAGCTGTGTTCTTTGTAGGGCCTGATTCTGGAGCCTTGTGCTAATGTTAAGGTTGCTGTGTATCTAGACACTGCATCACCGAATACTATATGGCCTCTTTCTATATTTCTTCATTTCAGAGACAGGCCCTACCTTCAGTACACTCACATCTACTGATGTTCCATGACAGTAACAACCTATTTAACAAATGCTGCTGTTAGTAATTCATATATCGGACATCTAGCTTCAGATGATAGTTATAAAATGGAACAATTTATCAAAAATTAAAAGTATAATATTAAAGTTATCTGTACAATTTAAGAGGTCTACTCAGGAACAGTGGAAAGGGAAGGTGCCATTTTTTAGGGTGAGCTCTTCCTAAACTCTTTACAATGGAGACAACTTGTACCCAGATAATTCGTTATAAGGGTTGTATGAAAATTTTTTTAAGACATTTGAAACAATTACCCATCCATTCCAATTCAAAGTGGACAACCTGTAAAAACATTTTTCAGTGTAAAAAGGAGCTACCTTCTTTTTCCTTTTCTGTGCTGTCAGGATCCAGTTGATCCAGCGAGCACTGTGATCGTAATTCGTTCTTTGGTGCCTGGTGGCATTGCTGAAAAGGATGGACGACTTCTTCCTGGAGATCGACTCATGTTTGTCAATGATGTTAACCTGGAAAACAGTAGTCTTGAAGAAGCTGTGCAGGCGCTGAAGGGTGCTCCATCAGGAACCGTGAGGATAGGAGTTGCCAAGCCTTTACCAGTAAGAATTTGGATTTTTTTCATTTCTTCTATTTGCAAACAAAATGGCTCTTAGGCTTGCTTTTAGCTTCATATGTTCTCATGATTGAAATGTGATTTTTGGTACTTTTCACCAACAGGGCTGTTGGCTCCATGAGTGTAAAGATTTAATTTTGAGTAGTATTTTTTAAAAGAATAAAGGAAAGAAAGCCAGGAAGTTCAGAAGTAAAGTTATGACATATCGCTTTGTGGTTCACTTTTGACCTTTTTTATTTGATAATAAGATCATGATGAATATAGAATCAAATATTTTCAAAGAAACATGCCTTAAAATATCTATACCAGTATAGTGGGGTATTAGAGAAATTAATAGTATTAACAACTAACAGTGGAATCTTTAATCATAATGGAATAAAGTAGAACCTCTGTCAGAGTGAGTCCTGCATTCTGTTGACTCCAGCACATCTGTTGTCTAATTACCACAGAGCAAGAAATTGAACTTTCCAAAGTAGGTTCATTGGCTTGTGGCTCTTCTCCAGGGAAGGATAGCCCTCGTGTCATTAATTACTGCAGTTTTAAAAACAGCTACTGAATTCATGCTACATGATGTCAATATGTTTATTAGCTATAGCGATTGCAACGTAGCACTTATCACTGAATTGCAATTAAATATTAGAGACATTCTTAATATTTGTGGGTTTTTTCAGTGTATAAATATATTTTTAAGTGAAAGGGCAAATATACCTTCTCTTAAGAAATCACAAACACATAGATATATTTGCATAAATGTCAAGTTAAAGATTTGTTGACTTTGTCAAAGAATTTGTTCAGATAGTAAGCTTTGTTAATATATTTAAAATGTTAATTAAATTTTTCTTGCTCCACTTTTTATTCCACAAAGAATGTTGGTAACCTATGAAAATATATTTATGAAGACAGAAAGGGAGGGAGAGAGGGAAGGAAGGAGGAAGAATATGTTAATCCAGCCTGAAATCAAACCAGGATTGGAGAAATCAGAACAAAAGATCAATACAAAGGAGCATGTAAGAATGAAAATAGGCCATTATGGGACTCTGCATATACAGTTGAGCATACATTTGGTTCTGGTCTTTCTGTTAGACAAAGAAAAATGGCAAACATGAACCAATATATGTTTTTTTACTACTTTTGAGGAGTTATTCAGAAGCAATGTTTTTTTTTTTTTCCTAGCTAGTTCCAAAATAAATTTGTTTCATGAGAGTATTTGATATTTAAAATCCAATATACTTTGCAATATATGATAAATATCTCTTTTACATAAGTGAGGTTTACAATTAAACTCATGTATGAGAAAAGAAAAGAAAAGCTATTTTCTAAAATGCTTGTGCATATTTGCTGGTACAGGGTAACATAGACAAAATAATCTGAATATTTTAGCCTATTTTAGCTGAGATTGGAATACAAATGTTAGCTTTTCTGTCAGTGTGATCAAGGATACAATATGATAGCTCAGCACTGGAATTTAAGTAGATTGTGTACACGTTTTTTTTTTTAAAGCCATGCTAAATTAAGAGACTTCATTGTAAGGTTCACTAACAGTTCTTGTCAAGTAAATTACATTCTTTTTTTTGTTTTGTTTTTTTTGTGAGGAAGATCAGCCCTGAGCTAACATCCATGGCAATCCTCCTCTTTTTGCCAAGGAAGACTGGCCCTGAGCTAACATCCATGCCCATCTTCCTCAGCTTTATGTGGGACGCCGCCACAGCATGGCCTGACAAGCAGTGCGGTGCGCGCCCGAGATCCGAACCCAGGCCACGAGGAGTGGAGTGCGCACACTTAACCGCTATGCCACGGGCCCGGCCCACTAAATTACATTCTTTAAAATAATATTCTAGTAAGGGATGACAGAGAAGTTGATCCTACTTTTTAATGTTTTGTTTTCCTGTGGCTTCTTTTATGTCTTAACACCTAAAAGTTGCCTTATTTCTATATTAAGAGGTCATTGTTTTGCCGAAGTATTTGGCAGATAAAAATGACTAGAAGGGGGGCTGGCCTGGTGGTGTGGTGGTTGAGTTTATGTGCTCTGCTTCAGCGGCCTGGGGTTTGGTGTTTGAGTCCTGGGCTTCACAGGTTCGAGTCCTGGGCTTCACAGGTTCGAGTCCTGGGCACAGAGCTGTGCACCACTCATCAGGCCGTGTTTGGTGGCGTCCCACATACAAAGTGGAGGAAGATGGGCACAGATGTTAGCTCAGGGCTAATCTTCCTCACCAAAAAAAAAAAAAAGACCAGAAAATTACTATAATATAAAAAAAATTGTGGATTTTGATAATCTTTTATAAGAAGAATGAAAAAATTAGATGAAAGGGATTCTCATCTAACAGATGATGTTGGTATTAGAATAAATATATTTATTGTGTCTTAAATAAAAATGTTAAATATGAATATCATATTTCATGCTCATCATTTTATGTGAAAGTCATATGTTATCATTTGAAAACTTGCCCGTTTTTTCCGCTTACTTTTCATCCCCTCTCCATCCCCCCTCCCTGTCCTTTCCTCTTTCCTGGTCTCTGTTTTTCTTGAACTCATCCTCAAACGCCGAGCTTCATTCTCCCTGCAGCTTTCACCAGAAGAAGGTTATGTTTCTGCTAAGGAGGATTCCTTTCTCTACCCGCCACACTCCTGCGAGGAGGAAGGGCTGGATGACAAAGCCCTCTTCAGGGCTGACTTGGCTCTGGTTAGTGGCCACAACTTATCAAGCTTTCTTTCAGAAATCTTATGTATCTTATTTTTGCCTTTTAAAATATTCTAAAGTCTTACTGTATTCTTTGTTCGTTATGTTTTGGAAAACTAAACATTTTCTGTTAAACTCCAGTGGTTCTCATAGTTCAAAATGGGAAGAAAAACAATCCATATGTGTGAAAACTATTTGTTAGTTTTGTGGAGGAAATTCAGTTAGCAATGCATTGTATCTATATCATACCTAAAGTTGTTGGAGCACTTGATTACTCTAATTTCATAATGGGGTATCTCCGGCATTCTTTAACTATTTTCAGTACTCAATCATGAATCAGTGTTTTGGCTACCCTTTAATGAAGTAACAGGTGTATTTTTTTCCATTAGCTATTAATAGTGTGAAAATCATATAAATTGGTTTGGTTATTGATGAAGAACACAAAAGCTTCCAGAATAGTCAAAACACATGTTTTCTGTAAATACATATATGTAAACGTCACTGATTTACTAGAAAATTTTAAACTAAAATTGTATTCCTGCTTGATCTATATAGAATCATTCATTTGAATAAATGTATTTAGGAACCACCAGGGGCCACTTTGATGAATAAATACATGATTCCTGCTCTTAAGAACCTTCCTGTCTGGTAGAGGGGAAAATGCTATGTCAGTAATTAAAGTATATATACCAGATGTACATATACGTATGACATTTATGCAATATAACGAATTGTACACTTTATTCCTGGTGCTCCTGCCATTAAAGCCAGGTTCATGACCTAACTTTCTGGGGGTCAAACATTGTCCAGGGTCACTAGAAAGGAATATACCCACTTTTTAAGTACTTGTTTTTAGTGTTTTAGATTAGAGCCAGGTTTAAAACCTGTGAAATCTCTCCATTATGTATTTATAACCAATTGTGCACATCTTGCTTTAAACCAGAGTATGAACTTTTTCTTTGATTTTGATAATTGTAATTTTGAGGGAGACAGTTAATATTTTTAAATTGCCGGCTCCTGAAATAGTCATTTGGAGAGTTTTGGTGTATCTTATAATAAATGAAACAATTTCATATTATAATACTTAGCTTACTAGGTGGCATTTAGCTATGTTCTCCATGGGCATTATGTTAACACTTCAAAACTTGATAGTTTAGAATGCTATGAACTGCATATAGTACTATGGTATAAATGTGTTAAATAATACCCAGCCATAGAAAATTCTTTTTGAAACGCTGCAGAACACAAATATATTATTGTCTCTATCAGTGTCCCAAAAAACTATTTTCCCTGTAGAGTTTACATGGCTTTTTTAATGCTAATCACAAAGAAGATTAATCCCGCTTTTCTGTGAGCTCAGCATCTTATGGTGGTAGGCATCCTGATTCTTCTGCCTAACCAGCTATTTAGTCTTGTATTGGTCACTCAACTTCTCTGGGCCCTAGTGTTTCTATCTCTGCAATAATTAGAGGAATTCATTATTAATGTCTCTCTTAGGATTCTAAGGCATCAACAATAGATATACAAATTGTTTTGAGATACTCTTTTGTTTAGTGTTACTTAAAACAGATATTTTTCTATTGTAATCCATGACACAAGGCTTAGTTAATAGTAACTGTCTAGACAGCAAATGTTAAGTATTTACTATTTAGATTATTGAACATAATGTACATTTGTAAAGGGTAAACCTCCGCATAGTCACTCACTAGTGAATTTGAATATGTATTTAAAATATATCATTAGAAAAGGGATTACTTTGAAATAGTCCACCTGTGTTCTTGTCATGTTTTTGCAAGAATGTGACCTAGGATAATGTTATAATGCTTCTGACTTCTCCTGGCTAAACATGTAAGTTGAAATCACAAAGAAATAGAACGTTATGGGATTTTGCCATCAAGACAGAAAGTACAGGTAATTGGAGAGGGTAGTCTTTATGTCAGCTCTGCCTATTCTAAGGTGTAACTGTGAGTGAATTGTAAGAAGACTTTCAAGCTCATCATGACTTAATCCCTTCCCTTGGGTCTGCTGTGGAAGACAGCAATAGGATTGTTAGATACTATGTGGTGAAATTCTCTACCTCACTCTGTACAGAGTTTTCCAACAGTAGAAATTTATAACTTATAGCTTCACCATAACCACATTATAATTAGGTCCTTTATTTGTTAGTATAATTTCAGCATGAAATCACAGATATTCTTTTTGGTTTTTAATGATCACCATCAAGTTCTGGACCTGCAACTTGAATGGTTTTAAAATTTAGTTAAAGATAACTTAGATAAAATATATTGTTTTAGTGAGCTTTACAAGTAGGTAATTGCCTGGCTGCCTTGTTGAATAATAGTTTATTTTAATTGAATAGGGAAAGTAATGACCTCATTCATTTTATTATAACATTCCAGGAGTTTGGTAGGTGCTGTTAAAAAATAATATGGACTGGAAAAAAGTAAATAGTTACATTAATTTATAGAGCTATTTAAACTTAGAATTGATCCAGGCCCTTTGTTTTGTTACCAATACCCTTTTTATTGATGAAATAAAATAAGCTTCTGTGCCAGCCCCCTCTGCTGTAGGTGGGCAGTTCATCTTTGTTCTGTTGCATTAGTCAGTCTCTGATGTGTTGAAGAGGGTAAAGAGGTCATGGAGAAAATAGAATAGATGAATGATACCACTATGCCCTTTAGTCGCAATGGGAGACTTTGTCACATATGTAATAGAATAGAATTCCCAACAGATATTATTGTTTTTATTCCAAGCTGAACAGAATTCCCAAATGATACTATTGTATTTATTCCTAGGTGGACACCAATGACGCCAACTTAGCAGATGAATCTACATTTGAGTCTCAGTACTCTCCTGATAATGACAGTATCTACTCCACTCAACCCTCTATTTTATCTCTTCATGGCAGTGCTTGTAGTGATGGCCTGAACTATGGTCCCTCCCTTCCAACTTCTCCTCCCAAGGTACAAAGGGAATATCATTTTATTTGTGGGAGAACCTTGTGTGTAATTTGTCCAGAGGTCAGTGTTTATGGGGTTGTGGGAGTAGCATGTGAAGGACATATGTTTCTCCAGTCATGGATTCATTATCAGATTGGAGTGCAGCTTCATGTACATAGTGTTGATTGGGTGACTGTTAGATTCTTAGGGACTATTGAAATCTAGGATCTGTGATACAAAGTGATAGACACAAGGGTTCAAAGCGTTGAGTAGGATTTTCCTGTTAGAAAGAAAAATTTTAATGAACTGTATTTCTAAAATTGTGTTTTTAGCTGTGTCTACTTTGGAAAAATTGCAAGAATCACTTTATTTTCTTAATGGTTTTAAAACTGACTTTCATGCAAAGTTGGATAGTAAAATATTTTTTGCATTAATTTAATATTTACTAGCTAGGTTAAACTCAATGCTGTCATATGTTTTTGCATAAAATGATGCCAAGGAATACTTTACATAAAAATCACAAGGAATGGCAGAATATGTTTGTCACTGGATATGAATGAAGAATTTAGTTGCAATTTGACATATCTGTGCCATCTATATTTTATAATTGATTATTGACATAAATGCCCCAATTCTGTTCATTTTCTTGCTGATATACTCCATAATGTTTAATAAGTAATATTTTAAAACCTATCCAGTCTTTTGGGTGTGAAATGGTATCTTACTATTTTAATTTGGAGTTCTTGATTACTAGTGAGGTTGAACACTTTTTCATATATTGGCCATTTGGTTTTTACTTCTGTCAATGGCCTCTTTATATCTTTTGACCATTTTTACATTGGATGCTTGTATTTCTCTTGATTTGTTGGAATTGTTTATATTTTCTAGAAATTGATATACAGAGCAATTTGGTGTATTTTTATGAGTATGTGTGTGAATGTGTGTATTAGAAAACCTGAAAATGTGTGGGAATGATACTTCTCAACTTCAGGAAAGAAGTTGTTCTTGGAGAAAAAAGGAAGCATGGGATTTAGCTGTATTCTAACACATTATATCATTTTAAGAAGAAAGAGAGATTGAAGACAATATGGCAAAATGTTAATATCTTTTAAATGTGGGTGAAGAGTTTGTATTATGGATATGTATATTTTCTTTATTTTTCTATTTTGGAAATATACTATAAATAAACATTAAAAATTAAAATGAAAAGATTGGAGAATAATTTTTTCTTAACCATATGAAATGTATATTTTCCAGATAAATTAAATTCAGTAGGAAGGGAAACTGTATTTATGAGTAAGTTAGAAAGTAGAATTTCCATACGTCTAGCACAGTTTTTCTCCTTTCCCGATTAACAAGTAATTTTTTGGCCAGAACATTTTCAAAGCATTTTCTTTTATGTTCACGATGCACCTGTTGTCCTTGCAAATGATGCTGGGCGATCTCCTTGAATTGGTTTGCAACGCATAGTCTTGAATGGAGCAGCTGCTCCTCTGTCACCACACCTGAGACTGTCTATCTGACTGCGCCCTGTCTGGAGTGTGTTCAGTCTTGACTGGCCTCGGGGCTGGAAGCTGAGTTGTCTCCTAATGGAATCTCCTAATCTACAGCGTAGCACACTCTTCTTGCCAGTGAGACAGATCGCATTGTTTAATTTAGTAATTGTTACTTAAAGGGATTACACAATCTGCATACTGAGAAGCATATATTTTACAGGGCAAATGCTGGCTGTATACAGCACAACATATTGGCTTACTGAAGTCTGTTTGCCTCCTTTTTTTTTTATCCCAAGCAGTTTACTCTTTTGTTGAAGCAGATTTTGGCAAGCAGGCTATCAACTGAAATATTTAAACTACAAAACAACAAAGAAGACATTAATGAGGGTGTTGTAAAACACATTGTGAAACTCCTGTGTGCTTTCAGTTTTCTTAGAAAGTAGGACTGTTCCTCCATCCTGGTAAATCTCTGCAATGTTATTTTGTTTTTGTTTTTTTGTGTGTGGCATTTTTTTAGTACTTAGATATTTACTAGGAAATTGTATGTAAATAAATAGAACATTAGATGATGCATTCATCTTCCTGTTTCTTTGCACTAAATTCACTTTAAAAGAATGGCAATTTGTTATGGAGTTTAGAATTGACCATTTTTCTTAAAGAAAAATGAGCTCACTTTAGGACTTTTTAATGGATAAAATAAAATTGTATAGTATATGATATTTAAGAAAAACAAAGAAGCTTCCGTATTGATTTGAAAGAAGGATAAAATAGAGTGTGAGGATTTCAGCTATCCCTCAAGTTTTTGATTTTGCTAAATATGTAATAATCTTGTAGCCTTAAATGGTGGCTGGAAGTACACAAATTTTACCTTTCTCCTGACTTTGATGAGAGGTCATTTGACCTTGGTCAGGTATGCCGGCAGAAGGTGTGAGAACTAATCACCCAGAGGAGGGACTCAACGTAAAGGGAGACCTTGCTCTTCCTCGCAGAGCCTGGGCCTGCGAAGCTACTTAGACGCGAGAGGGCCGCAGCGGTACCTTGGAGCTCCTCTACACACAGTTCTCTCGTTTGGGGACCCATTCTGCTTTTTAAAAATTTTTTTGAAGGAGTGATGTTTGCTTAATTTGATTAATTATCATATAAGGATTTAAGGGAATAACCATTACTCAAAAATCTGAAAAATATGCCATTTCCATCGCATTTGGATTAATAGAGGCAGGTCATTGAAATGTGGATTTTAAAGGCAAAAAGCCAGTGGATTTTTCCCTTTCTCATCGTTCTAGGTTTTAATTTTTTGACTAATCTTTTTATCCCCTTTTCCTTGTCACCTACAAAGATACAACAAAATGCAGAAATAATTTTCTCCAAACTTAAATGCTTGTAGACTTTTGTTTAAAAGCTCAACATAGTTTTGGGAGAGAAGATGCTTTCATTTATTTTTTCCCATTTTGGCTTAACAATACACCCAATAAAGATTTAATAGCTATGTGATGAGCTTCCCTTTATACTCCTTATCCACACTTCCAAACCCACCCTCCCTTGTGCACTCATGTTCTCACTCTTGCTCCAGGGATGAGACGATTACCAATTTGGTGCATGTCCTGCATTCCTGAATATTGATCCCCCTAGGAAATGCTATAGATTCTAGTGCAAGTTGAACACGGTGTTTGTTGACATAGAAACCTCTCTCTATCTTGTACACCAAACACAGCTAATGGATTCCATGATTGAAAAAAAAAAATCTACATATTCCTATGACTCTCTACTTAATGTCAGTCTATATATTGCTGCCTTCACATCCATGTTTACAATGTTGAGACTGTTTGTTACTTTTTTCATTTTTGGAGAAGAGGTTAGTATCAAAAACTAATTAAATCGCTCAATATGGTGGAAGTGATTGTGGAAGTGTTAGTGACAGAGCTGCAAGCTCTCAATAGTATAGAAGACGGTGCCTTTTTGCTCAGTAGGGTCAGTGTATAAAAAGTAAAGTAAGTGTGCGTTATCTCAGAGTGGGAGAATGATGATAAGTTGCAGCAGCTGTGCTTATAGTAAATTTTTCAAAAGTATAAGACGACTTCTGTGGTAGACTGCTTACTGAGGAAAAGCAGTTGTGTCCAGTGAATGTATAAGTATATAGCTGGTTTGTGTAAATATAATATTATCTGGGTAAATAATGTGCTCAGGTATAACCTTAACTTATTCGTTACACTTAAGGAACAGAGCTATTTTCAAGTATATTTGACATTTTAATATAATTTCTCCCCTATTTTTTCCTGAAGACAAGAATATATCAAGTGGAGGCACATATTAATGTGGATTTTTGAAAGACTTCAGTTTAGAGACCACGTTGCACTGGGAAATTGTAGAGTTATTTTTGGACATCTTATGGGAGAAGAACTGCTTTTCTTTTAGATCCATAAGACTTTTAAAAATAAAACTCACTTGGTTGTTCAGCAACCAGAAGCATTCCTGAAGTAGGCGTGTGTTGTCTGGTGTGTTGATTAGCTCTCTCTTTTCTCTGTGTCTGTGTTAACTCCGTCATGAATAATGCATGGAAATTTCTGCTACACGATTTACAGTAAACCCCAGCTGACAAGGACAGCTTGACCTCTTTTTCTGAGGAAAAGTAGTTTTGATTGTTAGCTTTATTTGAGGAGTGGGAGAGATGATTTACTCCTAATTATTATAATTAATTTAGTAATACAGAAGCTAACCAATTTTGTAGTAAATACATTGTTGTTTGTTGTAATACTAAAATAATCAAAGTCGAGTGAATGAGCCGACAGGTTATTGTTTAGGTTCTAGGAGTGTGGAGGATGATACTCCCCTAACATTTGTTCCTGAGGATTCTTAAGACGTTATTGGCTTGTGTGATGTTCCCACTTGCCTCAATTCTTTGTACCAGGAATACTTGATAATTCCAGAGAGATGAAGCTTGATTGAAGAGGAGGAGTGTAATAAATTGTGTTGGAGCAATTTATTACCCATTTGGAAAAAATGAAAAGAGACCCATATCTCACACCACACCCTGAAGTAAATTCTGGATGGGTTAAAACTGAATCTGAAAACAAAGCATTTATAAAGTAGAAGAAAAATATTAGAAAGAACTTAATTTACTTCAGTGGAAGGACTTATTAAGCAACATATAAAACCCAGAAGCACAAAAAAATTTGACAACTCTGATTTCATAAAGAATTTACGTAAAGCACTCGATTACATAAAGAACAACTTCTGCATGTATAAGTGTGTAACACTTACAAACTTAAAAGTCAAGTGATGAGCTGGGAAAATACTTGCAGTATATATTACAAAGACTTTATATTGAGAATATGTCAATGACAACAAGTGAAAAGCCATCTGATAAAAAGTTGAGTAAAGTATATGAAGGGAGTGTTGAGAGGAGATATACAAATGGCATGTTCTCACTAATTGTCAAGGACATGCGTAGTAAAATACTAAAATACTTCTGAATATATTTGGTACAGATCAAATCGTCAAGTGATCTCGGGTTGGCAAGATGAATTAATAGGTACTCTCATATTCTCTTTCTGTGAGAGAAAATTGGAAGACCATTTGGCAATATATACCAGCATTTTAAGTTTGCATCTCATTTGACCCACGGCTCTAATTCTAGGAGTTCATACTAAATAAATTCTGACATGTCCACAAAGATGTATAATAAAAATAACAGCTATGACTAAAAGTTATTGGGCATTTTCTGTTAAGTCAAGCATGTTTTTACCACTTCGTGGTATTAACTCTCTCTGTCCCCCCAATAGTCTTGCACCAGGTCCTATTATTTTTCCCAGTTAATAGAATAGGGGGAACCAGGGCACAGAGTATTTAAGTAACTTGCCACAGCTCAAACAGCTGACTGGTAACGGAGCCAGCCTCTGAACCCAGGCAGCCTGGCTCCAGAGTCTGCACTCTGGTCCCTTCCATACTTAGGAATATTTTATAGCTATAAGATTGAAGTTGACTTTTATTTGCTAACATGGAAATCTCTTTTGTCAAGATAATAAAATACTTCAAAAAAGCTAATAAAAACATACGACTTAGTGTATAACTCAGTTTAGGTTTTAAAAATGTATGTATGGATTCACGTGTGAATGTGTGCTTATGTACTTGTACATATATATTATGCAAATGCATTTGCTTGTGCACTTGTACATATATATCGTTTGTGTACTTGTACATATATATTATGCAAATGCATAAAAAATCTGATAAATAACAAAAATTGATGAATAAACATCCAACTGATGCCCCTATTGATTTCTACTAGGGAAAGGACTGGAAATAGTGGTTTAATATTATGCTCCGTATGCATACACAATGTGTATCTGTATGGCTTGAATCTTTTCTGATGATGGTGTATTCATACACTGCATTTATACTTTAAAAACATCAGTAAAAGAATCGAAAGGAAAATTGATATATTTATTCAACAGCAGTTGATGGAGCACTGGTGCCCAAAGCACATAATTGATACAATATATCTATTATAAGTAGATATGGGTATTTATGTAGAACTGTAGAATTTTAGAGTTTCAGGGAATTTCATACATTATCTAATGTAAGGCCAAGAGAGGTTCTGTGATGTACAGATTGTTAATATGAGAACCTGCATTAGAACTTACATTTTATGACACCCCTTCTTAGTATTCCTTCCATTATATCTTGCAGAATATTTGTGAAAATTTTCCCTATAGTAATATGAGTCATATGGCTTTCTATTCTTCTCCGCAAATACCCGTAAATGCCTATCAAAATAACTTTCTCTTGGAGGTTGTCGTGAATCTAAATTAATATCATACTCCTTATGCTCTTGATCTTATAATAAATAGGAACTTCAGACTGACTGGAAATGGACTACTCTTTTTTTTTTTTTTTTTTTTTGTGAGGAGATCAGCCCTGAGCTAACATCCGCCAATCCTCCTCTTTTTCTTCGCTGAGGAAGACGGCCCTGGGCTAACATCGGTGCCCATCTTCCTCCACTTTATATGGGACGCCGCCACAGCATGGCCTACCAAGCAGTGCGTCGGTGCGCGCCCGGGATCCGAACCAGCGAACCCCGGGCCGCCGCAGCGGAGCGCGCGCACCTAACCGCTTGCGCCACCAGGCTGGCCCCTGGACTACTCTTTAAATGAGATTTGGAAATATAAGTTATTTGCTTTTCTATGTAGACTGAACTCTGAATAATTTTATTTGTGGGTAGAAAATAATATTCTATCTAAATGATCTTATATACAGTATATCTACCAGTATAACAGTAGAATATGTGATGTGTGATTTGTGGGAAATGTATTTAAAAACATTTATGAAAATAAAGATATGCAGAATATCAGCTAGGTGAAGAATTTGTATGTTTGCTAATGCTTTGAGTAATGAATAATTATGTTTGTTTTTCATTAATTAGTTGTCCATTAAGATCTTACAAAATACATTGATGTAATTCTGGCCATAATTTTTTATTTTTTCTTTAATTATCAGGATGTTACTGAAAATTCTTCAGATCCGGTACTTGATCTGCATATGTCCTTGGAGGAGCTATATGCCCAGAATCTCCTGCAAAGACAGGATGAGAGTCCACCTTCAGTAGACTTGAGCATGGGGCCTACTTCTGGCTTTACCATAAATGATTATACACCTGCAAATGCTGTTGAACGACAATACGAATGTGAAAACACAAGAGCGTGGACTGATTCTCACCTACCAAATGAAGTTATATCAAGTGGAGAACTCACTTCTGTGCTCCCTGATGCAGCTGGAAAGGTAACGTTGTAAAGATATGTTTTGTGTATTGTGATGATGTTGGGGAGAGTGAAGGGTTAGAGTATTCTGGCTTATCTCTCCATTTGGAGCGAGTGCTCTCCTGACACTGAGATTTTCAGAAGGCAACCTTTGAACTTGTTTGGTTATAGGTTCTTGCTGAATAAAGCACAACCAATTAGAGAATATCAGTGACTTTGATTTCATACTCCAAAGTCTAGTTTTCCTTTCCATGTGACTTATTTTTATTTTCTGTCAGGACTCCGAGTTCTTAATTCAGCAGAGCTCTCTTGCCTCTACTGCCGAGTGTGTCATGTTCCAAAATATGTCCAAAGAATCTTTTGAGAGGACTATTACTATAGCAAAAGGCAATTCTAGCCTAGGTAAGTTCCTTATTTTCTACATATACTTTTCCCTCCAACCCTCTTGCCAAGAGGAAATATTGAACATAGTTTCAGTATTTTTGGCTGTAGATAAGAAGATAGATGTTATAATTTTTCCTGTAGTTTTTATGATTTCTCTTTTTATGTACTTTTTATTTTCCCTGAAGTGGTTAACAGATTTGTTTACTTCAGACTAGCTTAAATCCCTCATGTCTTAATTATTTAAAAGTATTCATGAACCTCATTTACATTCAAGTAAAAGATATAAGAATTGTTTGTGTATGAAACAGCAAATCAGAAAAGGAATTCTTAGAAAATGAAAAGTCAGCAATTTGGAGTTCTAAATTCTTTGGAAAAGCAAATTATTAGTTTCTTTGAATGTTACCCGTTATTCATAAGTCAGTTTGTATTTAGTTTCTTTCATTCATTGAAATAAAGACTAAAAAGACCAGCCAGGTGTGCCTCTACCAAAATATAAATGCACATTTTTCAGTAGTCCTTCCCAGGTGGCAGGATTTTTGTGTCCTCTCTTACCCATAAAAGGTCACGGCTGGTGAATAATCACAAAACCTTCTGAATTGGGCAAAGAAGACTTCCTGTAGAAATAAAATCCTAATTACAGTAGCCAAAATTATTTCGAGGCAGAGCACATTTGTTCTTTTGAGTTCAGCAGTGACGTGACTCAGCTCTGTCCCTAGTGCTCGGTGCTGATAGATAGGATCATCTGTCATTTGCTGTGGGTGCCTGATTGCAGCCCAAGACTCAAGTTAGTGCTACATCAGAGATCTTGTTCCTTCTGTGATGTAACCTACCGGTACCCTTTACATTGATAACTTATGGCAGGGTCTTGTTTCTTTGTTAAATTTGAGACTTGGCAGAGGAATTGAGCAGTGCTGACTTGGTGAGTGGGATTCCAGGCTCTGACTCCTTCCAGATTTTATTCCATTTGGTGGTGACTGAGTACCACCAACAGCAGCTAAATGGAGAATTAACAGCAGAGAATTTCTACTCAGTTATAATTATTTATTATATATTACATTTAATGGAATGATATAAAACTTAAGCTACAGAACTTTCTGTTCATTAATTATGAAACAGATATTATAGATATCTAAGCATGTCAGAATATTTTGTCTGCTCATGCAGTGTTTCTGAAAGCATGTCACTTAGAATACTAGTTCTGTGAGATGTTAATGGGAGTTATTTATAAAAGGGTTCCAAGTTTAAAAGTTTGGAATGTGATAAAGAGACAGGTTTCTGTTTCCACTACTTCTCAGTATCTTTGATACTCAAATGTGCGTTGTGGGTTTCTAAGAACAGATTATAGAATGCAGCATTTCTCACATTTAATTGACGATAAAACCCATTTTTTTGACTAGCTCGTAAGACACATTTTACAAAGCCCATATGAGAAACCCTATTCCAGTGTATTTATTTACTCAACTATCAAACATTTATTATTTTCTATATTCCAGCCACTATGCATAGACACCATAATGGAGCACCAGTTTAAGAGAGTAAGCTAATCAACATATAAAATCCTAAATGCATTTCAATATTATACATGCTATGATAGACACTCATACGGAGAACATCAAAGGCTTAAAAGAGGGAATAGCTGATCCCTGCTCTCTTAGTGTGGAGGAATTTAGAAAAGTTTCAAAGAGGAGAAGATGTTTGATTTAGTTCTTGAAAGAGTAGATTTTTACCACATAGTTAAGGAATTGGGAAAAGTTGGAAGCTGCTAGAGCTAAGGCAGAGAAATGTGAAACGTTACCGAAATTTGTTTGGTATGGATGAAATGTAGTGTGATGGCAGGTATAGTTAGAGTTGAAGCTAAAGGAATGCCAAGTGGGAGACTACTGCTGCTCCAGGACATGTGTGGGACACAGGTCTTCCGTTGTAACACCCTCCTGCCTTAAGCTCCTACAGTCACAGGGAGCTAAAGGCAGAAGAGTGACATGATCATATTTGTGTTTTAACATCTTTCTAGCACAAGCTGGTGAATTAGATTGGAAGCAGTTGGGAGGCTCTTGTAAGAGCCATGGTTTGAGTACATCTGGTTTTACAATCTGACCCTTTGGATTGCTCACCTGTTTTTAGTTTGCTGAGAGAATGTTGAATTTGGTCAAATATTTTTCTTCATCTCTTGAGACAATCATATGGGTTTTTTGTTTATTCTGTTAATATGTCAGGATACATCATTTTTGTAGTGTGGTACGAAATACATAACATAAAATTGACCATTTTAACCATTTTTAAGTGTACGTTTCTGTGGCATTAAGTACATTCACATTGTTGTGCAGCCATCACCACCATCCATCTCCAGAACTTTTGCATCTTCCTCAACTGAAACTCTGTACCCATTAAACACTAACTCCCCACTCTTCCCTTTCCCCTTGCTCCTGGCAACTCCACCATTCGACTCTCAATCTCTATGAATTTTGACTATTCTAGGTACCTCATGTAAGTGGAATCATATAATATTTGTCCCTTTGTAACTGGCTTATTTCACTTAGCATAATATCTTCAAGGTTCATCTACGTCGTACCATGTGTCAGAATTTCCTTCCTTATTAAGGCTGAATACCATTCCATTGTGTGTATATGTGTGTGTGTGTGTGTGTGTGTGTGTGTGTGTATATATATATATATATAAGTATGTATATATAGCAACCAGATTTTGTTTATGCATTCATCTGTTGTTGGACACTTGGATTGCTTCCACCTTAGCTTTTTTTTGTTTTTGGCTTGAGGAAGATTAGCCCTGAGCTAACAACCATGCCAGTCTTCTTCTATTTTGTATGTGTCAGCATGGCTGACAAGTGGTGTAGGTCTGCGCTCGGAATCTGAACCCATGTATCCGGGCTGCTGAAGTAGAGCATGCTGAACTTAACCACTACACCACTAGGCTGGCCCCCTTCGCTTTTAAGTTTTGATTTAAAACATATGCTAAGATGATTAAGCTCCTGAGGAAAAAATAGTGAAAGGTGAAGTATCCTTGCTTTCTATCATATCAGGAAATGCATTGAAATCTCAGTAGTTTAATTTTAAAATTAAAGTATAAAAGAGCTTTTTCATTTGCTGTGTGAGACTAAACCGCTTAAAAGTGAAATCGTAGGACCATTAGTTTACCAACCAAATTGTAATATAAAAGTGTAACTCTTCATTTTACTTTTCTGCTTCATATCTATTATTTGAATTAATTTACATACCCACAATGTTTATAGGGCTTTGTCCCTGGCTGTTTGATTTCCTGGGACCCAGCGAGGTTTCTCTAGCATTTTGGAGTTCAAATTCTGTATACCAAAGCAAGAACATTTCTCTGTTATCTCATTTGACAGGAGACGTTTAGTATTCTGATTTCTACGGCACTTAGAGTAAGTAAATGTAAAAGAATAGTGAAAAAGGCCTATTTTAAAAATCAGTGTAAAACCTTAAAATAATTTAATTAAAGCCTTCATTTAAGCTTTTTTAAAATTTTTTTAAGTGAGGTGATGTTGATTTGTAATGTTATATAAATTTCAGGTGTACATCATTATATTTTGACTTCTGTCTGTACTGCATCTCGTTCACCACCCAAGGTCTAGTTGCTATCCATCTTCATTTAAGCTTTTAATGTAGAAAGGTGTTGCCTTTACAACTTGAAGTAACAAAAAGTGTGGTAAGATTTTAGAAAATCTAAATAGAGGCTGGCTTCGTGCTGGTAAGAGAGTATGTTATGAAAGGGTCTATCACTGAACACCTTTTGTTAGATTCATGGGCTCCTTTTAATCAACTATATGAGGGTGTTTGCAGTTTTAGCTTTCTGGGTAATTTCTTTCTCTAGTGATAACCAGAAGAAATTATTAATAAATGATAGGTTTCTGTAAAAGCTGTCATAATCCATTTGCTTTGATTTCATGAATCACTTTCTTTTTTAGCTTTGTTAAATTTAGAGGGGAAATGTCATATGCAGATACACACATACATGTACACATGCATATAGTGACCTTTAAAGAGTTTAATCTTGATGATTTTTGACAGGTCTGTGGTCCATTGGCTGATTATGTAGTATTAGGACTTGAAGGTAAACAGGTAAGAAGGAAAGGAAGGTGTTATCCTCTCTTCCCTGATTAGGCACAGAAACATAGAGACTCAGGAGTTTCTCTGCAAGTGCTCAGGACTTCGGAGGGGAAGCAGGCCTCCAGCCTCAGTCTGTCTCTGGATTTCACACACTACACGATACATTTCAGTGCTGGAGTTACCCAGGGGACATTGAGATTGCTGTAATAACAAGCTTCGTTTTGAAGCTGAATTAAGATTTGCATATAGCCTTTAGAGGACAGTGTAACTTTGGATTGGGGTAGAGATGCATTTTAAATATATTCTGTGAGTTTTCTTTTGCTTTTTTTTTTGTACTTTGTTGAACACTTTGTGCCAGGCACTTTGAAAGGTATCTACATATGTTTTTTTCACGTATTTCTTTAACAGCCCTAAAAGTGAGCATTGTCCCCATTTTACAGATGGGGAGGCCCTATGTGAGGTTAAGTCAGGTGCCCAAAACCACACTGGTTAGAAGAGGTAAACTCGGGTTTGGAACCAATTCTCTGGTTCTACAGTGCATAGTTTGGGCTACTCTATTATACTTCTTCCAGGAAAAAGTTGAGCGATCTTACAAGTTACAACCAAAATCTAGTTAGTAGATATTACCTCGAAGTTGTTGAACCCTGAAAATTATCATTTGGTGAAAGGAAAGTATAAGCTGATCTAACCACCCACTTGGTTTATATGGTTGACATTGTTGACAGCCTTGATTGACATGACCTGACAGCCTTAGTAGCTGATAGAGTCTGGAGTTAAATATATTCATATTAAAAATGAATTCACGGGTCATGTCGACCATAGCTCATGATGACTTGTCCCATGTCTGTGGCTGGCTGTATTGTAGAATGCATGGTGCTAATGAAAACAGATGATGGGTTAGATTCCCAGTATGGACCACTGAGTTAAATTTTGGTTTGTAGTCATCCATTTCAGTTTTACCACAGTACAGTTGTTCGGTGGGTCTTGGTAGGAAGGGTGGCGGTGTCAGGGCAAACTAGAGCCAGCCTCTTTGCTCATAAGAAACCCACCTTGGATGAAATAGTGTCTAAACTTGTTTGTTGGCTTATAGTAAGCAGAAGTGTTTCCTTAATAACAGTACATTTAAGAATCATTAGTATGAGTCTAAACAAGACATTTCAAATACGTTTGGTAATGATTTATTTCTATTAGAAAATGATAACTAGGAGCCTGGATGACCCATATCCAGACATGAAATATCAGGCTGGAAACAGTGTAGTCAGGATCATTTTAAAAAATACTTGAAATAGCCTGTCTAATTTGGTAAAATTAGAATTAATATTTAGAAAGAAAGAATTTCTTTCTGTTTTAAAACAATATATAAAAACCTGGAATTTGTGACTTCTCTCAAGGAAAGTTTTTATAAATACCCTTATAGCTTTATATCTTTCCCTATCTTAATTATGTAATCTTGTTTTGGAAGGAACTTTCAGCGCCTGGTTTTAAGTGGATTTACATTACTTTATGTAGAGTTTTAAACATAATTTCAAAAGGTTTTATATTTTTGAAGGAATAGGGTAAGTTAGGATGCAAAGGGAACATTAATTTAGATGGGGTTTGTTGAGAAGGCCTTTCTGAGGAAGTGATGTTGAAGAGTGAGAAGGAATTAGCTGTGTGAGCTGTAGAAATCGGATGTTAGACAAAGACTCTGAAATGGGGAGAGACTAGCTGTGTGTATTTTTGAAGGAAGTCCATGTGGCTGGAACACAGGGAGCCAAGGAGGACATGGCACAAAGGAAGGGTGCATGTTTGGGAGGGCCAGGCCACCAGTGCCCTTTGGACTGTGCCAAATAGGTGTGGTGTTAGCATAAGAGGAAGGATCATTAGCAGTGGAGTGATGTGATGTGTCTTTTTGGAATGGTCGCTCTGTCTGCTGTGAAAAGAATGTATTGGAGGGGACAACACTGGAGACCAGTTAGGAGGCTGTTTCAACAAGAGATGCAAGAAAAGGTGCTGGCTTGGTCTAGAGTTAGTATGGAGAAAGGCGAATGGATTCAAGGTAAGTTTTGGAGATAGCAGTGACAGGACTTGGTGATGGATTAAATGTAAGAGGTGAGAGAGACGTAGGAATCAAGAACAATGTTAACATTTCTGCTTTGAGTAATGGAGAGTAGTATGGCCATGCCGTTTCCAAAAAGAGAAAGACAAATGGAGAAATAAGGGGAAGTGTAAACTTGGAAATGCAATTTTATACGTACTCAGGTTGCATTTCCTATTAGTCATCCAGGGAACATGTCAGGAGGGCAGTTGAGTATCCAAGTCTGGAGCTCGTAGAAGTTCAGATTTGGAGATTAAACGGGAGTATATTAGAATCAGTTCAGTTCAACAGACTGCTATACGTTCCGGCACTGTGGTAGGCACTGAAGATAAGACTTGAATACAAGCTTCTTGATGTTAGGAATCCTGTGTTATGCTTTTTCATCTCAAGCAACTGGAGTATTACTTGGCACATGTAAGCATATAGTAAATATATACTGAATGACCCAGTGATCTAGAAATAAGGTAATAGTGTAGAGTTTCTTAATTTATAGAACTCATTTTCCATTCGTAGTCTGCTCTTTATTCTCTTATATGCATGAGAGATGAACTGCTATTATAAAATTGATTTGATACAGTCAAAATATTCTCCCTGGAAGAGCTTTCCATTTAAGGGGCAGCACATCAAATAGCCTAAGTTACATTCACCCTGCAGTATAGACCTATTTCATCTCTAATGTATTCAACATGGAGTGTCTTTATCTAGATGCAGTTTCACAAACATTGCAAAACTTACTTAAAAAATATTTTTTGTTAGAAACTAGCTTTTTCTCTTTTTTTCTTTGATTGTTTTATATTGGCTAAGAAGGGTACTCCTATTCTTTTATCTATGAATCTATGGGCATTATGAAATTCAAATTAAAATGAATTTGAAAGCCACCTATTTAATATGTATCTGTGTTTCTCCTTTACCATAGGGATGACAGTAAGTGCTAATAAAGATGGCTTGGGGATGATTGTTCGAAGCATTATCCATGGAGGTGCCATTAGTCGAGATGGCCAGATTGCTGTTGGGGACTGCATCTTGTCTATTAATGAAGAATCTACTATCAGTTTAACCAATGCCCAGGCGCGAGCCATGCTGAGAAGACATTCTCTCATTGGGCCTGACATAAAGTAAGTATCATTTGGACCCCAGTTTGGCTTGGGAAATTCAGGAATTTCAATGATTTAATCAGAATTTTTTTTTCATTATATACTTCTGTTTGATATACTAAAATTATCACATTTATTTAATATAAATCACTTAAGAATTTGACTGTACAATAGTTCTTGATTGTAGATATAGTCTCTTTAAGATGATAGCAAAGTTGAAATATTTGAAAACAGTGTTACATTCTGTTTTTAATTTTACTTCTCCAATGATTTCTGCAAAAACTTAGAAGTGAGAGATAGCAGACATCTGTCACAGAGCAGGAGGGTCCACTCTTAGGATCTTAAAAAGAAATGTGGTTTGGGCTTAATATAAGGAATTGTTTACTACCTAATTGACTAGTATGAGCCCTAGAACTACGCCAGTTCTTGAAAGGGCCAGGCATGGAAAGGACCATATAGAATAGTGCCAGTCTGACATAATTTACCCTTTTTTGAACTGCCTTGTGATCCAAGAGAATTTTCCAATATGTTGATATAGTCTGATCATAGGTCATATAGGGTATTTTGTTGGGAAGTGCTTAAAATGTCCCATAATCCCATAACGTGCTAAAAGCACGTCATACACATGGTTTGGTTTTTAAGTCACTAAACATTTCTTGTGCCAACATAAAAATGATTTCATGACTTTATTGTCACACCTCATCAATGTAATAGCTTGGGTTTTTTCTCTGGCATTAATCATTGAATGTTTGTACTTAATGTATAAGGGATAAAAATAATAAAATAAGAGTCCACGGAAAGATTATCTTAAATTGATTTAATGATTACTAGTAAGGGAGATTTTTTTGTATTAACATTATTTTACTGACTGCATTCTGTATTATTCTTTTGCAAAATATGTGTTACTAGAGCTTAGGGGAGAAAAACTATTTACAGTCTGTTTTTCATTCCACCGTCAATAAAAAGCAGAAAAATATGTACCATTTAGAGTGGATTCTGTTGATTTATTAAAGAGGTATTATTTTTAGGCAGAATTTCACTAATGGGCTATCATATTTTTGCATGCTTTTGACTTTTATAATGGAACAGATCATCATGTGACAGTTCCTTAATTAGTAATAATGTTAGTACAAGTGAATAGCATTAAAAATGTCTGTGCTTCTACACTAAGAAGGAGAAACCTTAATGCTTTCCTCACCACTCTTTTTGTGTCCATTCCTTTTGCTGAAAAGGTGAATGATATGGATCCACATGGAGACTTTATTGCAAGAGTTTCACTTACATAGTTTAGAGGTAGTATAAAATGCAGGTGGCCTAGTAACTGATCACTTGATTTCTTCTGTGATAGTGCTGTGTCATGCTATAAGCACTGACGCAGGTCCCTGCCCACTTGTAGGCACTCTGAGCCCGAGAATTGTTGCTTGGTTCTAGCCTTACCCCTCAGTTCTAATGTACTGCAGAACTTAAAAAGTGGATAAAAAATAAGACCGTTGTGACACTGATTTGGCCTAAGTCATGTATTTAGTCAACTCTAAAAAAGTTGTCAGGTATGTTTTCAATCTCCTTTCTCCTTTCCTAGTTTCTGTTGTTACTGTTTTTTGTTTTGTCTTGTTTTTTTGTTCATTTTCCCACCCTCTGGTTCAGCACCAGAATTTCCCCATTCATGCAGATAGCAGCTTGATTGTGACCTTAAAAGGATATCTAGAGAGCTAGCTTCATAAATAATTGCTTTAGGATCTCAGGAGGCAAAATATAGTGTAGTATCTTATATTAAAAAAAGAAAATAAGAAAAATCCTATAACATTCCCTCCCCTGGAAATCAGTCACTCAGTCAATCAGTCTTTTTCTCACGTGCTCACATATGTGTGCACATGCACACACACTCACAAATACACCCACAGACACATGGATTTCTTCTCAAGTGTCCTACTAAAGCTATGATTCAGATGGTTATAGTTTGACTCATTGGGTAAATGGTAGAAAGAAATTAGAATCATGTAATCCTTTTTCAGAAAAAATGTGTTAAATGATAAAACAAATAGCCATTTAGATTGCACAGGACCAAGCAGCATGTTCTGTGTGTTTTGCATGAAGTGTTTTTTGGCCCTGTCTCCCTCCCTATTGCTTACTTTTATGAAGCAAAAGCTTTAGAATTACCTTGAAAGCTGTGTGAATAATCCTCCCAAAAGGAAAGTCTAGTCCTTCCCTTACTCTGAATGGAACCATAACATTGCCTCTGGCCAGTTAAGCTTTGTAGCCATCGCCTGGATTTGGGCTCCATCCACATCTCCTCCTCTTTATTTCTTGCTCTGAACCTCGCCTAATCTCGGGTGGCAGTGGGGGAGGGTATTGTAGGGACTTTAAAAACAAAAGACTCTAAATGGTTCGGTTACATAACTGATTGGTTTTAGGACAAGCATTGCTTATTAAGACAATGCACTGGATTTCTTTTTTGCCATTTACCATAGATGACTAGGAACTCTGTATGTGTGCATTCATGCATGCCTGGGTAGATAATTTGAGTTTCAAGAGTTCAAGAACAGCCAGTTTAAGTTCCAGGTTTCATTATTTTCTATGGAAAACCAGATGTGAAGCCTTACCAGAATGCATTCTGTTTCACTTCTCACTCCACCTTGCCAGGACCGCTTATATTTCTGTAATAATAGCCAGGGTTTTGCGCTTAGCAGCAGCTGCTTGTAACATCTGCCAGATAATTACCAAGCTGAATCAGCATTCACCTGCCTTAACCTAAAATGTGGGATGAATTCCTGATCAAGGAATAAAAGATTGATTGCAGTTACGTTTTCCATGCTTGCTAATAATCATGGCTATAGACACCAGTAAAGAGCAGATGCTTTTCTGGGGGAGGTGTAGATGGGAGGGAGGTGGAAAGGGGAAAAAAACAACTAGGAGCACCCACTTTTAACTACATATGTATGCATCTCACATTCAGCACAAGACATTGACATTTGTTAACACCATTGTAAAAAGATGCCGCGGCGTATGCTTCACATTCTAGATTTTCTTCAGCACCTGCTGACGATCGAGCCCCATTTTATGTGTGAGTATCGGTGATTCAAAAGCTTATTATGGCTGTGTGTTACAACTTGTCTGTGAAAACCATTTCGTGCTTTTGTAACGTCCCGATGCAGGGATGGATCCAGATATAGAATCAGTGCATACATTTGGGCTTTTTTTTCCTTCATTTATAGAAGAACGTAAATTCCAAAAGAGCTCTGAGATTGTTACATTTTCACATTGCACTGATGAGTGTGAGCTCATTTGGAAATCGTATTTTCCAACCACTAAGCTTTCGAGCTCCTTTGTGAGGGAGTGATCCTGTCTGCGCGTGCAGGCGAGGTTTCTGGATTAATAGGTGTGTCACATTTCCGCATCACTAATGCTGTTCTTTTTTCTTCCACTTCATGTGTAACCAAAGGTTAGTTTATGTTTAAGAATTTTTAATACAGCTCTCAAATAAGCTGTTGCAGTGTGTTGACGCAGTTTGTAATTCAGTTTTGGTGTTCTTTGTTGGTGGTTTGGAGGTTTGTGTGGCTGTGTGACCAGGCATGTGTTAGAATTGATCTGCATTTGCTGTTGCATTGTGAGATGCTTGTTCTGGTGGCCTCGCTGTCTGTGTTGGGCTAAATATTTATGAAAACTGCCTTCTTTCCTCTTTCTCACTGCTACCTAGAGTATCAGAAACATGTTTATAAAGCTCCCGCTCCCCCACTGTTTGGTAAAAGGAAAAACAACTTTGAACAAATACAGAGGAAAACTCATTGTCAACATTGTTTGGGACAGAAACATCTTTTCCTTTTCAAACCCATTAAAAAATTAAATACTTGGAACTGATTATTATTTTCATTATTATGTTCTAGCTTTCCCTCCTTACCTCTTCCTGGCTTTTTTTCTTAAGGTTTTATTTATATAAGTTTTACCTTTACTGAATCTTCAGAAATAATGCCAGTTTTCTTGAATAGGCTTTTCAGGTTTTAGATTTTATATAACCCTTTTTCTTTGTGTAAAATACAATCAGTCTTCTTTCCCGACATAATGTCTTACACATTTTTGTTGGATTATTTTTGAAGGGATAAATGCAGATTGACTATTCAATGTATTTTTGTAACACCATCGAGAAGGTGCTTCTATAGATGAATAAATTAAGTAAGGCCAGAATTAGGATGCAGTTCTCTGACTCACCCCAGTCCTAACTCCACCAAACTGTGCTTTCTGCTTCATTTTTTGATCCTTGAGGGAAAAGTGTCATGAAGAGATTTTCACAGTCCACGGATTTTGCCAGAGTGCTGAGGTGTGACCAGGCTGGCTGGCGCCTGTGAGAGCACTGCCTTACATTTGTATTATGCTCGTCAGCTCATGTAGCCTCGTGACGAGTGACATCCTTTTTGTGGTTGAGGATATGGAGATTCATTGGTAGTGATTTACCTTCCCATCACCCTCCTGATGAGCAACAGAACTGTGTTTTGTGACTCTAAACCGAAGTGACCTCACAGACTGAATGCTTTTTATGGAATAACCAGTATATCTGAAATGATATATCCTCCTCAATAAATTATGCCTTTGGTATAATTCTTATTTTATTATAACATAAAAGACAATCCTTTTATCCTTGCCCTCCAGTGCTAAGATTTTATATACTTACTGTCTTCACAGGTAAGTTATGGATAGCTGGTTTAATAGTCTTCATGATTTTTATGTTGTGCGTTTTTAATACATTTTTTTAGTTGCACATACATGCTGAACTGACTGAAAATGCAGTATTTTTCTTACCATACTGTTCATTAATTTGAGGATCTTGGAGCAACCTACTTAAATATATCAGCTATGTAGCCTTATGGGACAGCAGTAAACTTGAATTTCAAATGTGAGTTTTTAAACATTGCAGCTGTAGCCAGCATCCAGCTCAGTGGCTTGTACAATATAGGCATTCAGCTAGTACTTGTCAAATTAGTAAGTGACCATTCAAGTGTAAACAGTAGCCCTTTCTCTGAAACCAAAATGAACCTTTACGAAGTTGCTACAAATTAGTATGAGAGTCTTTCTATAAACTTATAATGGTTTAGCTTCAGACTTGAGAATTTATAACTTAATAGAGCTAATATATAATTAGTTGATAATGCTTGTTAATATCCATAATTAATTATGTATTATGGAAGAATGTGAAGTAATTTGGGATACCCAGTGTTTTAATAGAGTACAGTCCACCTAATTTGTTTGTGCTAAGGAACCCAAAAATCTTTGGATGAAATTAATGTTATTACTGACAGTTATTTTTCTGAGGATTCATAGATCTTTCTAATTTCAAAAAGTTGCTGTTAGTCTTCTCATTTGGAAATATTAACGATGCTGCTCTGCTCTCCCCTATGATTATTGGTAAACACATAGGTTGTCAGCAGCATTTTAAAATTTAATTTCTGTTGTTATTCTTGCCCATAGGATACTTTATGCTTTTGAAGTTTGGATTCTCTACTGAGTAAGCTGATTAAACGAGTTGTGTGAAAAAGTAGGGATAAAGGGACAATATAATTTCATTTCTATATTTTGGAAGCTTTTCCTAACAGTTAGCCAAAATTTTGCTTCCCTTTGCTTTTACGAATTGTGTTCTGTTCCAGAATTACCTATGTGCCTGCAGAGCATTTGGAAGAGTTCAGAATGAGCTTAGGACAACAATCTGGAGGACTAATGGCACTGGATATTTTTTCTTCATACACTGGCAGGTAAGTAAAACAGTCAGCCTGCTACAATGAATGAATGATACAGCAAGTTACAAAGAAGAGTTTTGAATCCATAGTCAGGGAGAACTAGCAATGAAAAAGACTGAATTCCTTTCCCTCTTTTAAGATTTAAAAAATATTTTGAATAATAGAGGGAAAATCCTATTACTTAAGTAATTATTATACAGTGTGGAAAATAGATGAATTCAAATTAAGAAACTAAAATCATCTTTAATTATACCACTCAATATAGCACTTTTAACATAGTGAGTTTGGGCAATTCGCGCCAGATAAGAATATTATTTCATTAATTCCCTGGAACCTACAATTTGTGTAGTATTTTATCATGCCTTTTTTCTCTTTCATAAGTCTTTTCAAACATTTTCAGAAATTTTATTTATTCCTTTTTTAACATACAGGTTCAGAAACGTTTTTAGTGGTTATTTTTTTAATCTTTTGGAGAATGTTGAGCTGAACATCTTGGTATATATGCCTGTTAGGAAGGAGAATATATGGCTTTTTAAGGGCTCTTGATACACACTGTATTAAGAACCTTTAAATAATAAAGGGAAAAGGGTTTTTTCCCTTAGAAAAGGCAGGAACTAGATTTTGATGCTCCTGCTGACTGAGTTCAAAGCAGGGAGAGAAATAATGTTTTACCCTGAAGAATGTACCATTTTATACTCTCAGATACGGGCCTGTTTTTTTCACTTGCTTTAGCAACTCAGTACCAAATTTCTCTTTAAACATGCTGCAGAGCAACAATGGCTTTGTAACATTCTGAGGTCTTTTCAGAAGAGTTCTACTGTTCCTCAGAGGATGTCAGAAGGTCCCAGAACACCCTGGTGTTAGTGACTCGGCATATATCGTGATAGAGCATCATTGTTTTCCTCTATAAATTACACGTGACGGAGGTAATACGGGAGGTGTTAGGGAAGGGAAATGTGTGTTACATTTAATAAGTGGAAGAAATGTCATAGCCCTTAGGGCCTCTTGAAATTTATGGGGAAAGGAGTGTTCACTCCACCCTGTATGAAGCTCAGGCACACTCCGCTCTAGAATTTCCATCTCAGAGTTAATGACATGAATTGATTATAGCTTCTCTGTGCTTCCTGTCAAAATGGTAAAAGCAATCATTCCAATGTCCCTTTGAAATATCATTTCAAATGGCTTAATTAAAGAATATGCCGAGGTAACATCATATTCCTATCAAGTTCTCAGGCCTTGAATGCACTCAAAAGTTATTAGAGAGAAAGAGCCACGTTCAGCACTGTGCTTCCTTCCCAGCACAGAAAGAGTGACCTGGATTGTCAGTGCTGTGACTAGCTGCTTCACTGCAGAGAAAGCACGTTTGCTATTAATATAAGGGTGATCAAAACAAAACAAAATGATATGCATTTTACAGAGGAAGAATCTGCACCAGAGAGAGGGTAAATAACTTACCCCAGTTCCATAGCTAATAAGTGGCAGAGCCAAGATTAGTTGTAAGCAGTCAGGCTCCATGTTCTTGACCACTGGATCCAAAGAAAGAGTTGCACAAGCCCAGTATAGAAGTATTGGGCAGCATAGCCTGGAGGTTAAGAGCTCAGGTTTTGTAGTGAGATGGCCTCAATTCACGTCTCACCTCTGCTACTTTACTGTGTGACCTTGTGCCATTTTCTTCACCTGGCCCCCTAATGCAGATGTAGAGAGTTAGTTGTTATAGGTGACAGAAGTGTCATCGGTATTCAACAGGTGAACACAGGGGCAAAGAAATCTAATTTATTCTTGGCTAAGTGAATGCTGGAGGAAGAGAACGGTCCGTTCTGCTCTTTGGAGTACATGACACTTGAGTCCTATAAACCATACTCTCTGATGGACAAAGAATGATCAGTACATTTATAGGAGCATATTTGGGTTAGTGAAAGGATTCAAGATTATAGAATCATTTAAAAAGAATGGGGCTTTTGTATCTGAGGATTCTGAATATTAGTCGTCTTATAGCTAAAGGGGCAGGAGCGTGTGATCCAGTTTGTCTGAGAGTGTTTCTGAGTGGTTCCCACAGCTTAGGTTTTAGGGGTCAGAACCTCCCCCTACCCCCATGGCTATCATTGACTATTTTAGGGACCCTTTCTAAATTCTCATTCTTGTCTGTCTTCTATACCTGCTTTTTCTATCATATTCTTTCTATATGTGCTTAAAGAGGGTGAGGCCTAGTTTTCACCTCTCTGCCCTGCATTAGTCCTGGATTAGGGCTTCACTCAGACTCTCTAGTTCTCAGTCAGCTTCTTAACATCATTTTTAAAATCCCCCTTTTGGATCCGTTCCCATCAGTCCTGCCCCACTGTCAGGCTGAGGCTCTCAGAACCCCAGCTTCATTCAGAGCCTTGTTCCTCAATTTGCACAGGAGGGAAATTCAAACACACAACCTATAGGACCTACAGGCAGATAGATTTCCTTTGAACACTTGAAAAACAAAAATCTAACATTCAGGTCAAAGAAAGAATGAGATGTTCACGGAGAGCCTAGACAGTTGCTTGCCAGAAATGTTGTGAAACACATTCAAACACAGATGGATTATTGGATTAGATGACTTCTGATCTCAAAGTGTAAAGATTATATAATTTGACAGAGTTCAGTATTCCTGTCAATAGAGAATCGTACAATTTGAACATACAGTCATGCACCTCATAACAACATTTCAATCAATGATGGACTGCATATACAACGGTGGTTCCATAAGATTAGTACCATATAGCCTAGGTGTGTAGTAGGCTATATCATCTGGGTTTGTGTAAGTACACTCCGTGATGTTCGCACAATGACGACATCGCCTAACGACACGTTTCCCAAAAAGTATTCTCGTTGTTGAGTGATGCATGACTATACTTTCTTTAGATTTTTCAATTTCTATAAAAATCAACTGCAAACATTTATTGAATCAGAACTTTTATAGCTGTCTCTGCTTTCAAAGGAATATGTGGGCATATTTCTTTAGAAATTTAATTTTTACTAACAGCATAAGGACACACCATACTTGATTTAACCATTCTCTGTTACCCTTACAATGTCATTTATTGATGCAAAGTATACCTTTGGAAAAACAAAATATTTCTTGATATGGTTATTATTTCACAGTTTTATTTACAGTCATTTAGCAGACTGGACACATTTTGTTATATGCCTGACGTTTGGCAAAATCTGAATTCCTACAGAAATTGAAAAGTGACTTTGGACACAGGTGCATTGCAAACTACTTCCTGTAAGGAATATTCTGTGTCTGGCCCATCTGGATGGGCTGCAGCTGGACCATAAGCATCTTCCATCTTTCTTTAAAAGTTGAAGGGGATGTGTTGGTCCATCCTTAAGAAGCAGAGATGCCAACTCCTGGCACACTTGATGATAAATTCTTTCAGGGCTGTGCTAGCTTGTAACCCACATGGTGCTTTTCTACCTTCTTGCACATGGTAGGTATTTAAGAAATCCTTGTTGAATAGTTTAGAATTCTGGTATTTATCCCCTTCTTATTCTTTTTTTTAATTCTCCCATGTTTCATCAGGAAACAGACAGACTAGACAAGACTCTTAGTGTTCACCTATGTCTCCAGAATAAGTAGGGTAGATTGATTCTATTATAAAGTTTTTATTTTGTTTGATCAGGTTTTCTTTTCCCCTTAATGTAAAGTGTTATATACGTATTGGCCATGTGTGGTGAAAATATAAAGCAGTTCTGCATTGTTAGCCAAACCAACAAAGTACATATAAGGTAGTCTTGCATAGTTTTACTAGGGTTTGGGGTACTCACTGTGTAACTCTTTAACAGAGACATTCCAGAACTACCAGAGCGAGAAGAAGGAGAAGGAGAAGAAAGTGAACTTCAGAATGCAGTATACAGCAATTGGAATCAGCCCAGGCGGTAAGGGCTATTTCTGTCTTCTGCCTACTCAGTGTTTCAAGGTAGGGAGGTGTGGTTTCAACTTGCTACTGTGACATTGGGCAAGTTGTTTAATATCCCTTACCCTCCATTTCCTCATGTGCAGTGTGGAGTAGATAATGTGTATCACACAGGGTTAAAACTAATATATATGCAAGGATTTGGCACATGGTATGGACTAAATAAAATTAACGAGAGAAAGTTATGCATAGGGAGTTGGAATGGATGATATTTTCTGTAGAGTTCAATCTTAGGTATACCACCAAATGTTAATGTAAATTTTCTCTAGCATTTGTAGAAACCAGGTACTCAAACATATATATTCAAAACACGTGTGTGTGTGTGTTTGTGTGTGTTTAAGTAAGCATCTTGTTATCATAGGCTGTGGTTATTCTGAACCATGCTCTGTCTAGAACCAATTTCACATATAATAGAAAAGATGACTTTCCTAAATATGCCCAGATACATCACTACACATCACTATGGCATATTTTCATGTTCATGCTGAGTAAAAGAATATTTAGTTTAATAAGAATTTATTGAGTCCTAATTATGGACCCAGACAAGAGGCAGATGATTTTGTGAATAACAGGGAAGTTTAAGACATAAATCCTGCCTTCAAGGAAGCTATAATGTCCTTGGGCAGGCAAGATATAGAGACACACAAAATAATTAAAAGAAAAATATAAAGTATTTTGCATTAAATATAAAATATAAGTAATCGTTGAATACTCCCTCTAAACAGATCTAAAAGTGACTGTGAAAATGGTGCCTTGCACTTAGTCAACACTTAATATTTATGCTACTGTGAATAAATGGAATACTCAAGACAGAAAATTTTCTATTCAGAGATGTAATACAGTTTGATGATTTTTCTTTCTCACAAATGAACTTGAGGCTGCAGCCATCACATTTAAACATTTTCTAGGTTGAGTCACAAAGTATAGAAAACATTTTATGTTACTTTCACAAAAAACAGTAAGCATTTCCAGCCATCTAAAATGACTTTTTGATTTCAATTCTTTAAAAGCTGTTCTGCCTGCTTAAAGAAATCAAGGTCTCTGTACATCATGACCCACATTGAGGACAAAATATAAGTGCTAGATCTGTGGCAGAAAATATAAGATGTTAAGTTTCTTATTTATTTGAGGATGGTGGCAGAGGTAAGTTAGATGAAATTATTTTGTAGCTGGTGATCAAGTGATAACCTTGAATTTTGTTGGAGGACAGTAATCGCAGGAAAAGAAAAAGATAGGTTGGTCAGTTTTAATAACATTGTAGGAGGAAAAGTCATTTTTAGAAGGCAATATGCAGACTGTCTGGAGTCAGTAAGAGCCATGTTTGAATTCTAACTTTGACACTGTGAGACAAATTTCTTAATCTCTGCTAGGTCTCATTTACTTCATCGGTAAAATGGGATTAATAATAGAACCATTTAAATTTGGAGGAGAATTCAGTGTGATAGTAAAATCCTTAGCATAGCGTCTGGTACAGAGTGAGCACTCAGTCAGTGGTTGGTCTTGTCAGTCATCATCATCATCATCATCATCATCATCATCATGAATAACTGAGCAAATAGTGTTGAACATAGGAATCATTATGAAATTTTCTTGCAAAAATGAATTGAGTGTAACTTCTGGACTGGAAGATTTTTATACTTTTATCCCCAGTTTTAACCTTCACATCAGCCTAAGAGATGTCTCTAAGGTGGTAACTACCTTGTGAAGAGAGTATGTCTGGAACTTCCATAAATCTTAAAGAAGGTATCCTGCACTCACTAACATATATAGAAGCACTAAGGTACTTTTGGGGGAAAGTTCATCAAGTATTATGAGGACACTTACCAAAATAACCAGAGCTTTTAGTAAATGAGGAGCAAGTGTTAAGAATATGCTTTACAACATTGGAAACATGATGGGACATTCATTCATGCAGTCAGAAAAATTCCCTTTGTGTGGAAATAGAGAATACGTTTTAGCAAAGTGTAAATTTTAAGATTATAAATAAGCTGGGTTATTCTTTTATTTTGCATGTGATTTTCATTTACAGAATTAGTATCATGCTGTATGTATCATTTTCCAGCTTGCTTACTTTTCTCTCCATCTAGTGCTTTGGGGATCTATCATATTGATACTTAAGAGATCTAATTATTCAACCTAGTTGTTGCAATGCATTTCAGTATATGAATATACCACAGTTTATTCCCAGACTGATATTTGAGTAATTAACACCTATTCACTATTATAATAATTCTGTGCAGTAAATATGTCTATTTCCTTATACTTATGTATGAGAATGTATCTAGGTGTATATCCAGAGTGGAATTGCTGGCTCATAGATTTAAATGTATTCTTTACTTTATCAGAAGTTGTCAAATTGCTTTTTAGGATGGCTGTACCAATTTTTACTCCTATTTACAATTCCTTTTCTCCACAGCCTTGTTACCAAATCATATGATCATTTAAAAAAAAAGGGTTCTTGTCAATCTAATGGGTAGAAAATGGTACCTACCTTGTCTTAATAAACAGTGAACAGATGTAACAGAATTGAAGTGGTGGGGTACACATTTGCTCATTTGACATATAGATTGAATTTTATATCTTATATTACTTCAGTAATCGTAGTGATCATAATAAGACTAATAAAAGATCTGTTGATAGCTTACTATGTGCCAAAGGTTTGTTTTGGCCTTTACGTATATTCATTAATTTAATCCTCACAGCAGCTCTCTGATGTAAAGACTCTTACTGGCTCCATTTCACAGCTGAGGAGAGTAAGAGAGAGGGTCACACGATTGTTAAGTAGCAAAAGAGCAGGACTTGAACACAGGGACCCTTGTCAGAGCTCAGGCGGGCTGGCCTCAGACATCTGGTTTACTTTGCTTTTCTGAATTTCATTCTTTTTAAAGCTACATATAAGTCGCAAGAAAGAATGCCATTTTTCCATAAAACTAACTCTGAATAGGTCCTATAAAAGTTTTCTTTTATAGGTTTCCTTTTTCTTCCCATGGAATGTTTACTGTGTTCTCTTCAGTGAATACTCAGTCTGGTTCCTCAGCACTGTGGTCATTTTGGCAGCTCTGTTTTTGGTATTCTCCAGTGTTTTAAGGAGTTACAGCCTTTCTTCTAGGGAGTGTCTGTGAAGACACTTTGCTGTCTGTGCCAGACTCTGTTTGAGCATGCGGTGCTCTTATCCAAAGGTTGTCTCACCTCTCTGTGCCTCTTCCCTTCTTTGTAAAATGGGGCTAGGAAGAGTATCCACCCTGTGGGATGTTGTAAGAATTAAATGCAAGTGTGTGTTACTCACTTAGAGAATCATACTGAGCACATGATAAGCCCTTACTAAGTGTTTGCTGCTACTGCTGTTATTTTTATTATTCAAGAAATCGTAAGAACCGCTTTCTAAGTTACACCAACCACAGAGAACCCTAGAAGACATTTTCTTTCAGTCTTTCTTTTATTTTTTTTTCCTTTTTAAGAGAAGAGTTAAGGAGTCCCACCTATGAATTCTGGATTCTTAAGTATTAAATACAATGGCTAGCTTGATTGACTTCTTTACTTTGCCGTTTTACCTCAGGAACTGCTTTCAGAAACAAGGAAGTCTCTTGGTTCTTTCACGAAATTCCTAGAGTGAAAGAAAATGATGAATAGGATTTTAACTAGTTGAAACTATTCACACAAATTTTATAAGGTCAAGGATCATGGTGAGATCCTTTAAAACTAAACAGGTAGAGTCTCTAGGATTATAGATTTCTAATAAAGAAAAAAGTGCTGACCGAAGACAAGATGTGTCTCATCATCTGTCCTCATCTCACCAGTTGCCTGCCCTCTCACTCCACCTGTGGTGCCCTTTTCTCCCCAGCCTTTTCTTACTGCAGCCTCCCTCATTTCACAGGAGTCCTACTCCACCTTTCCTCTCCTCTGGGAGCATCTCACTTGTCAAGGTTGAGGGCTGTTTGGACCATGCCTTCTTCCCCTGTTTAACGTCTGCCATTGTCTCCCTTCCTGCACATGGAACAGATTGCAGTCTCATTATCTGTCTCAGAGCTCTCGCTTGGTATCTCTGTTTTCTTCCAGTACCCTGAGCTGCTCCCTTGTTGTGTGTGGCCAAGCATATCACTGCAAATCACCTTATTCTTATATCTCAACCTTTTCACAAGGCACGTACTTTCAATTCATTCATAGCACTTAGAGCTATTTGCGGCTATTATATATGAGTTCATGTGTTTATTTTGTGGGTAGGGGAAGTGCATTCAAGGCAGAGGAAGTAGCAAGCGCCAAGGCCCCAAGGCAGGAGAGCATGTCTGGTGAACTTAAGGAGCAGCAAGAAGAGGGTGTGGTAGCTGGAGTGGAGAGAGGAAAGCAGAGAGCAATGGGAGACGTGTTTAGGAAGGTGGTGGTGGGATTAGATCACGTAGATTCTTGTCAGCCACTGCTCTTCACGCCCTGGCTGTTAGTTGCCTGGTCTACCTTGGCAAGAAAGACTTCTACAGAGGTATGCTGCACACACAGTGTGTGCAGGAATGTTCTTTCTCTTGATTGGGTTGCTAAGCTTAGAAGCGACCATCTGTTCAGGGATAGCTGAATTTCTTGATTACTTAATGTCTGCAGTATTAAAGCTCCTGGAAAACAGTACTCTTACATTGATCTGTGCCCTGGCCTGGAGTGTGAGACAAATATTTACTTGTAATAAATCAGCTTCAGAAATACATCAGTATTTATCAGCCCCCATATACATGTAATTGGGAAAGCATTTGAAACTATCTTGTTTTACTACTGGTAAAACTAATAACTTGAGCAAATAATATTTGCAAAAATTAACGTATAACAACATTTTATTCCATTGAATTTTTAAAAATTTATTATTTTTTAAAATCATTTGAACCATTTTTAAGTGTACAGATCAGTGACATTAAGAATGTTTACATTGCTATGTAACCATCACCACCATCTATCTCCAGAACTTTTTTTATCTTGCAAAACTGAAACTTGCATTAAATAATAACTCTGCATTTTTCCTTCTCCCCATCTCCTAGCAACCACCATTCTACCTTCTGTCTCTATAGATTTAATTATTTTAGGTCCATCATATAAGTGAAATCATAGTATTTGTCCTTTATTTCACTTAGCTTATTTCACTTAGTATAATGTTCTCCAAGTTCATCTATGCTGTAGCATGTGTCAGAATTTTTTTCCTTTTTAAGACTGAATAATATTCCATTATATGTGTATATCATTTTGCTTATCTTTTCATCTATAGATAGACACTTGAGTTGCTTCCACCTTTTGGTTATTGTGAATAATATTTCTATGAACATGGTTGTGCAAATATGTCTTCAAGACCTTGCTTTGAATTCTTTTGGGTATTTACCCAGAAATGCAATTGCTAGATCATATGGTAATTCTATTTTTAATTTTTTGAGGAACTCTCATATTGTTTTCCATAGTGCCTGCAAAGTTTTACATCAGTAGTAACAGTGCACAGGGTTCTAATTTCTTTACAGTTTCTCCTTGCCAACACTTATTTTCCGTTTTGTTGATAGTAGCCATTTTGTTGGGTGTGAGGTGGTATCTTGTGGTTTTGATTTGCATTTCCCTAATGGTTAGTGATGTTGAACATCTTTTCATGTGCTTTTTGGCCATCTGTATATCTTTAGAGAAATATCAGTTCAAGTCCTTTGCCCACTTTTTAATTGGGTTGTTTATTTTTTTAGTGTTGAGTTTTAGGGGTTGTCTATATATTCCAGATATTAATCTCTTATCAGATATGTGATTTGCAAATATTTTCTCCCATTCTGGGTTGCCGTTTTACTCTATTGATCATATCTTTTGATGAACAAAAGTTTTTAATTTTGTTGAAGTCCAGTTTGTCTATTTTTTCTTTTGTTGCCTGTGCCTTTGGTGTCAATTCTAAGAAATCACTGCCAAATCTAGTGTCATGAAGCTTTTCCCCTATGTTTTCTTAACAAGAGTTTAAAATTTTATCTATTTTTATAGGGTTGAACTTTGGAGAGAACCAAGCAAATCCTTGGGCATCAGCATTGTTGGCGGACGAGGGATGGGGAGTCGTCTAAGCAACGGTGAAGTGATGAGGGGCATTTTCATCAAACATGTTCTAGAAGATAGTCCAGCTGGCAAAAATGGAACCTTGAAACCTGGAGATAGAGTCGTAGAGGTACCCTCCAGTGAGCTTTCTGTGCTAAAATTCTTCACCTCTTCCATGCTCTTTATCAGGGGAATCATCATCTTTACACTGGTTACTCGACCCAACATCAGAGTAAAATGTGTTTGTGTTTAAAGCATTTCTTCCTTATTTGTTTATTTTCATCCATAATTTTTGTCTTCAGTATATAGTGACAGATTATATATCTTGATGTAGCGCCTGATGTTTGGAGGTATAACCAACCATTTTAAAAAACATTGGCCCTGAAATAAAATAATTAAGTTCTGATTAAAAGAAGAAAGCAAATTTCTCGAGGAAATAATTGAATTGTTTAAAAGGATATATACACATACCAAATGTGTACCTCATAATTAAGTTCTCCAATGAGACTTTATTTCAAGAAATCTTTATTATTATCATTTCATTGTAGATAAATTTTGTTGGATGAGATTTTTTTCCAAGTGAGTCTTTTTGGTGAAATCTTGTATGCTGAGACCCTGATTACTTTTCATGTAAATACCCACCCGCCTAGTCCAGGCTGGGATTTTTCCTCCTTTTCAGTGCTGTGCCCATTCATCACTGAGGGCTGTGTGTGTGTGTGTATGTGTGTGTGTGTGTGTACAAACTTGCATGTGTGTACACATGTGTGTCCTTTTTATGTGTGAGAGAGAAGTGTTTGGTCAAATTGTACCTGATCCCTCAATTCAAAGCAGAATTTAATAAATTAAATGTGTTCTTCTCTCACAAGTCACTCTCTCATTTACTCAGCAAATCTTCCCGGAACAGCTTTTGCATCCTCGGTGCTGCAACAGGCTCTGGGCTCCCACAGTAAACAAGGCATCGTGCCTGCCTGTCAAGCGGGACAGATGTGACAAGTAATCAAGTCACTTCAGAACAGTGTGATAAATCATTTCATCAGGTTAAGCATCGTTTTAGTTAAGAGGGTAGAGGAAGGGGTGCCTCACCCGGATTTGCTGAGTTGTCAGACTTTGTAGAGCAAACTAAAAGAGACAACATCCAAATACAAATCGATTGCTTTGTTACTATAATGACCATTATAGTTACTTTGTACAAGTGATTGTGTCTTATTTTGTATATAACTTACACATTAAAATGCCTTAGTTATGTAGAAGGTTATAACATATCCACCATGACTTTAAAATAAACATTTGGGGGATTTATTGATTGATTGATATGTTGTTTCTGAGAGCTGAAGAAGGAAGAAGATTGAGACTTGAAAGAAAACAAAGGCCATGTCTGTTTTTTGCCTCTGACCATTTATAAGGAAGAATGATGGGCCTTTTCTCTCTTCCTGCATCCTTACTTTTCATTAGATGGTATCTTAGCCCTTTTTTTTCCTAGTTAGAATACTATCTAAAATTTCCAATTTTAGATTATCCCAAGGCAGTTTATTTTATGAATACTTCACTATTATATACCTTTGACCTAAGCAGAAAAAGGAAGACATATTTATAATTATTTCTAGAAAGAATTGATCCTACTTTGTACCACAATGTTGTTTAGATGTATTAAGAGAGTTAAAGCATCCTTTTCAAATTGAAAAGAGAGGATTTTTTTGTGTTATAAAATACTATATGCTGTTTAGCAGTGGTTTGTTGAGTGCTGTTCTGTGCAAGGGCTTTTCCAGTAAATAAGAAAGCCTTAGCCCTCTGTCGTCCTGAGGATTATAAAACATGTCTCTGTTAAGAGTTTCTGAAAAGGTATGTAGAGTAGATGAGTAGAGACTTGCAAAGTATTCCATTCTAGGTATAGAGTTCTTTGGACTTGAACAAAGATATTTCACATCCTCTTAGATTTTCCCACTAGTGGAATACATGGTACACATGAATACTAACTTTTAATCTACAAAAAGTCAGTAGCTATTTTTAATATGCACTGGAGTAGATACTATGTCATCTAAGTATCAGTCGGAGGGAGGTTTTCAATTAAATGTATATAATTCTTTTAAAGGTGGTAATGTTGTATGCAGAGATCTAATAATTAATTTTTTCTTCCAGAATTGTGTCCACTCTTATTTTACTGTTTTGTTGAATATACCATATTGCAGTAATTGGAAATGATAAAATGATAATAGTATCCTATAGTTTTCTGGCAGGATTAGCATTTGGCCTTTCAAACTATTTTCCTTCCTATTCATACAGTGCCTAAGCTGACCCAGGCAAGCCATGGTCAATAAAAAGTTAAAAAATAACTTTCCTTTTCAAGCTATTTATATAAGAATTACTAACAAATAAGCACAATTTCTTGGCTTCCAGCTCCTGTCATGTCTACTGCAAAGATTCTTTTGCAAAACTAACCTTACCATAACCTGATTTTTCTGAACATCAGAATTTTGTTTTTAACTTCAAGCTTCCCTGTACAGAGAGAAATACACAAAACATCACCCACCCACTTCCCAAACCACTCAATGATGAATTGGAAGAAAATTTGTACAGTGACTTTCGTGATGAAGACAGTGCAGCTAGGCATTTCCTTTATATTATTTCTTTAATGATGCTGATTTATTAATTTAAAGGAACAACTGAGCAGTGTAAGGAAAGCAGAAGCAGAGCCTTCATTCCAACTGATTATTATTTCAATTGACTATTGGAGACAGAAATCAGTGTACAAAATAAGGGACCACAAGTCTGCTGGACAGATTAGAAGTTCTGGAGCCTCACAAGTAGTCTCAATTATTTTTTATTCTGAAACAGAGTTTCTAGGAGCTTCACCCAGGATCCTCAAAACTCCAGATCCACAAATTGTTCTGTTGTTCTGTAGCTTCTTGAAATGTTAAGCTGAGGCCTTCCATTGCAGGTGGATGGAATGGACCTCAGAGATGCAAGCCATGAACAAGCTGTGGAAGCCATTCGGAAAGCAGGCAACCCCGTAGTCTTTATGGTACAGAGCATTATAAACAGAACAAGGGTAAGCGAACACAAAGGGCAAGGTAGGCATGTCCAAACAGTTTTCAACTTGGAGTGTAATGTGTCAAGGGCCAAGTTGTCTCTAGGAGCAAAGATACAGAGTCTTGAAATCTCAGGAGACTTGTGAAAAATTTGTTTTGCTTTTTTTTATTGAATTGTCCTGGAAATCCCTTCTACCATGTTTAATAAACATCTGAAGTCTGTTGAAAACACACAGAAGTAGGATGCATTGGTGGCTGTGGGTATCTAGATGGATAATTATTAGTATTCATTATAGTCACAAAATACATAAGTTGTTAAGAGGGCAGTGGTGTAGTCATTCAAGTTAATAGTCTGTGAGCTCTGATGGAGTCCCTTAGAAGCCAGAGAGATTACATTTTCTTTATAAATTTATCTCTAGACAGAATTTCCAGCTTGTGCAATCCCATGATCACCTGTGAATGATCACTAATGCATTTGTCTATCCCACTGAACCTTATATTTCCACATGGTGGATTTTGTTTAAGCTATGTGTTTATATCCTAGTGATTTCGTGACTGCTGTTTCCCAGCCACAATGGCTATGTAGCTCTTCATCACTCTATAGCCCGTGGTGGACAGAAATCTACTAACTCATTTTACCGTCAGTCATGCCAGATAAAATTGCTTTAAAAAATATCTTAGAAAGTATAAGCACATTTAGTGAATATTGTTGATGGAGAAGATACTAAGTGAGGCTTTGTGTATTTGATGTGCCCTAATATTGAGGAAGATGAAAATTATGCCAAGAGTTTAGAACTATTTTTTCTATTCTTTATGCCTCAGTGAAAAAAATTATTTTCATGTGCAGCCATTCTCAAATATATTTGGGCCACATACCCCTTTGAAAGTTCTTCAGAAACATACACATTCACTGAAAAGTTTGCGTAACATTGCAGTTTCCTAAGTGTACTGAAGCTCACGGAGAAGTTCTACGTCTGAATTTAAGAACCCCTGTCCTACTGATTCTCTTTGAAATACCAGCTTTTAGCTTTTAGGGTTGGTTGTCTTTAATAGGAAAATGTCAACATATGTGAGGGAAGTTAAAAGAATCATCTAAAACTTAAAATATGTAATTTTATGCATAAAATACATTTAATTTTAACTTTTAAAATTAAGAATTTAACATATCAGTGGTCAAATGATGAAAGCAAAGTAGCAGACAGCCCTGTAGAAGAGATCAGTAAAAGTAACTTGTCAATATTCTATGCCACGGAAGACAAAGTGACCAGATTTGTCCTATTGGGTCTTCCTTTTGTTGTCAAGACAGGTGTAGCTCCGGTCTGGGTTCACTGTAAGAAATGAATTAATGTAAGCAGTTATCTTCACATCTGCAGTTTTTAATCGTTCAGTTGTTTATTGTTAGGTAATAATTATCCATTCAGATGAGAAAATCTGCCAAATGGTACGGCTGCATCATACTGCATTCTTTTCAAGTACTGTTCAGTTTGTTTAAATAACTACAGATCTTTCTACATTTGTTTCTGCTTATTGTGTTAAACATAGACACAGCATGATAATGTTGGTAAATGGCTGTTTAGGTTAAGTTAAAGCTATTTTTTTGTGTGTGGGTGGGTTTTATTCCTTTTTTTATTTTTAATTTCCAACTTTTATATCATTTAGGACAATACTATAAACTGCTGAATAGGATTCTCAGTATTACTTTTAAAAACTTAAACTACAAACATTTCTTTCAATGCCAGTCACATTTTCTAATGAGCTGGAAAGATATTTTCTTCTGCACCTGGAAGATAATCCTATTTTATTATCTGAGGTATAATGATGCCTGATTTTATAGCAGTTATTCCAGGATAAATCTTGCTTACAATGACATGTTTAGTCAAGTTATACGTAACAGGGTTTAAGACACGCTACCCCAAAATATGGCACCTTGGCATACTGGATATTATAAGCTGAAGAAATTTGAGAAAAGGCAGATACAGAGAGGATTCTGACCTCTCCCTTCTCCCTTGAAGCAGGTCATTAGACTCTCATGTGAGAGGTGCCCTTCCTCTACATGGAGGAAATGAACATCCTTATCTCCGAAGATAAGGGGCAGAGAGAGGAATCTGAATGATTAGGCTTTGCTAAGTTTCCCCCGGTTGACTACAGTTAGCTCATGCTCTTCTGTCCGATCATATTTGCCACGACTTTCCATTCTTCATTAAACCTAGTATAAAAACACACAGATTTAATGATTTCTTTGAGTCTTCATTTCCTTATGAAGGCTCTGTATCACATAAAACTTATATTAAATCACTATGTATACTTTTCTCTTGTTAATCTGTATTTTGTTACAGAGATCCAGCCAAGAACCTAAGAGGAAAGATATTTTTCCTCTTCTACATAGGCATTTTGCTTTGGGAAATTAGAATTAATTTTGCATTTAAAATGAGATATACCAGGGCCAGTCCGGTGGCGTAGCGGTTAAGATCGCGCTCCTCGGCAGCGGCCCAGGGTTCGCAGGTTCAGATCCCGGGCGCGCACCGACGTGCCGCTTGTCAAGCCATGCTGTGGTGGCATCCCGTATAAAGTAGAGGAAGATGGGCACAGATGTTAGCCCAGGGCCAATCTTCCTCAGCAAAAAAGGAGGATTGGCGACAGATATTAGCTCAGGGCTAATCTTACTCACAAAAAAGAAAAATAAATAAATAAAAGGAGATGTACTTCATTTTCAATGACTTACTTCCCTGTGGAAATAATCATATCTCCAGTAAGCTAAAGGAAAAAATCACAAATACATAAGAGTCCCTTAATGACAGATGTTTTACCTGTGGATGTCATAAAGCTTCAAGAAAATCTTATACATAGGCTGAAAAGCCAGTGAGTCTCTTTGGCTTTTAGACTGTTCAAGAATCAGAACTTCCCAAAACTAGCCCTGATAATTCCACCATATTATGCTTCACAGAATTCAGTCTGAGCACATTGTCATACTAAAGGGTGGGCCACATTAACGTGGGCCAGAGAATGTTTTTGTCTTCTCTGTGCTTCTTTTTAGTTAATAATGTTTCTATTTTTAGTTAGACCTTGGGACTATAAACAGAAGTTTCATCATTGATTTTTTAATAAGAAATATAATCTGTTTCTACAAATATTTCCCTAATAATAGAATTATCTATCATTTCATTTGCTATGCTCATGCTCTACTTTTATACTCTGCTATCAGGGCCAAATTCTAATCCTTTAGGAGCTGCAAATTGAAAAAGCAAAAAGCAAAGCAAAACAAAAAACTAGAGCTCTTTTAAAATATTCCATTTTTTGCCATTATGGTTTTTGTTTTACATTGTTCTGCAGAACTATAAAAGAAACATAAAACCTCAAAATTCCATGTATGAGGATTAGAAATAAACACCTTCCCTAGCATTGAGTTATTTTGCCTAGGATATGTTTTTAATCTCTTCCTAGTCATTTCTTCCACCTTAATAAATGGTCATGTTCCTTGGCATTTGTGATCTTCTCGTTGATAAAGCAGGAGTTGACATTTTAAACTGAAAAGCAGAGAGAAAGTTGAGATGAGCAGAAATGTCATTGTGCCCATTTCTTTTTCCCGTCTTCCCTCTGTAGGAGAAACATTGCAAGAAGAGCAGATTGAAAGGGTAATGTGGCATAAGCTTTAGTACAGGCGTACTGAGGGAGGATAGAGTCTTTCTAGCGTGTTCTCCCATACAGGGTGGTGTCACATGACAACCTCTCCCTACTCTTGATGCTTACCAGGAGGGCTTTTTTATAGAGGGAAGTAACACAAACATTTAATTGGAGCCAAAATGAATTTTAAATGTCTGCAATTTCCCCTGAAAGATGCAGTCAATAAAAAGAAAAAGATAGCGGGTGTGAAAAGAAAGAGAAGAATTTATTGTGCTAAGGAAATTACTTTTCTTTTTTTTTTTAAACCATGAAAATGCTAAATTCTATCTGGCAGTCATCCTGCCTTTAATGTGTATATTCAACTCCAGTAGTCCTAGCTCAGGGCGAGCCACGAAACCTATGAGAAACATGCTAAAGCAGGACTTCAAATGTTATCCAAAGCCTCATAAATTCCCCAATAATATGGAAACTTTTATGGGAAATTAAAAAAAAACATGAATCTCCATGCTCCTACCTCTGTAAACAGTGGGCAAAAATAAAGACCACCACTATACAGTGGTTGTTTCTTTAAAAATGTTGATTTCATTTTTTAATTAAAAAATAACTATTGATGGGAAGCAACATTAATATTTGGTCAAAGTATGAAAAGTTTCCTTATGGGAAACAAAGGATAAAAGATAATAAAGTTATCAATGAATTAGCAGACAAAAGTTTAATTTGCATTCTGGAACAGAAAAACTATTATTATTTTTTACAAAAAGGCATAATTCACTTTTAAATGTAAATAAAAAACATTTATAGTTTTAATTTTGAAACATGTTTACCAATATGCATGTAACATATATGTATAAAGTAGGCGAAATCTGTATGCATCTGTCTGTGATAGCGAAGACATCCAGTGAAAAGAAAGAAATTTGGGATCAATTTGACAGACTGTGTAGTTAGTTTGTGGCCAGATTTAGATTGAAGTGTAGATTCAGTTCACTGGAGGTAAACCTTTAGTTCCAGACTGTTTAAAAGATGTTGTTATTAATCACCAGACATGACAGGCTCTAGTTTCACACAGGTATTTAAATCAGTAAGTACTTTGTTCTTAAAATTGGAGTTGTTTTAAAAGCATTTCTTTTGCGCTCAGCGCCTCTTATGTTTCCTTTTAGAAATCCCCTTTGCCTTCCTTGCCGCACAACCTTTACCCTAAGTCCACCTTCAGCAGCACTAACCCATTTGCTGATTCTCTGCAGTTCAACGCTGACAAGGTTGGATAATGCCCATTGTCTTGCCATTGCCTTTGCAAATGTTTTGTTCTTTGTGACTACTGTGCCTTTGTCCCAGTTCACTGTTTGCTAAATTTGGGCAGGGAAAAAGAAAACAACTGTGTTTGGAGTGGGCACGCCAGTCTTTCTTAAGCACATTTTCTTGCTAGAGCATATTCATTTTTATAGCTGAAATTAGTTGGTCCTTCTGAAGAATAAGAGGAAATCAGAAGTCCAGTGCCTTTCCTGTATTTTGGTGTGAGTTAAATTTTCTGATACTTAAATATTTGTTAGTTGCCAAATATGTGGACTACTTTCACACATAATTTCTTTAAAACCTTGGATTGGTTTAAATCCTTCTCAGACTTATACAGGGTCCTAAACTCTTCTGTGAGTTAATCGCTTCACAAATAATTGTGTAGGAGTCTGTTGAATATTCATAAAGTGTGTCCATGTAAATGCCTGAATCAGGAAACACATAACTGTTTCAATGCTTGTAAATCTATACTCGGATGTTCTCATATTCTGATGACATTATAAATCCAAAATTGAAAGAAAAATTTACAAGAATGTATATACTGTAATCTGATCATGAAAAGGAAGAAAGCTGTGAACAGTTTCTTTCAGGAAGCATTTTATGAATATTCATTGGATTTTTCATGTTATTGTAATATAGATAACCAAAGATGCTGTATCTGAAGGAATATGTTTTCTGTTACTGTAGGAATTACAGAATTCACATAGAGTTATCTTCTGTTGTTCCCCAACTAACCCTTTTGCTCCCACACCATTTAAGGTTTGTCTTAGTGTGAAATGTTCACGAGTAAGCGAGTGTGTTACAGTGTGCTCTGTGTGTACGTTATAGTTGTGTGCATACGTGGCATGGATTTCAAGTGCGCTTCACATTTTTGCCAATGAAGGCTAAATAATCTTTGCTAAGGCGTTCTATTTTCATTAATTTTAAGAAGTGTCAATAACAAGCTGATTACACATTCTCAGTGAGAATGAGGGTATGTTGTGCTTAAGTAAGATCCTGAACAGTTTTTAGACAAGCAGGTTTTGTTTATTTGTTTTTAAGGAAAATAACAGCTCAGAAAAGTTATGCAGCAAGTAAGATCTCTAAAATTTGCATCCATAAATTTATTAAAATTGTGAGAAGTTTAAATTAGATTTTGTTCCACTTTTTAAAAATGAAATGGGTTTAATTTATGCCTGCTGACATTTCCCATTGTTACAGAAAAGTAAATTTTTTATTTTAACCAGAAAAATTCTAAATTAGACATTCCCCCCACCTTAGTCTGTTTAATAAACCTTGATTGGATCAAATGAGGTTTTTTGTTTGTTCATTTTTATTTGTACGTTGTTAATTTGAGAGTTCTATGGCACAGCATTTGGGAAGATCACAAGAGTTTTGTTTACACTAGTAATTTTGGTCTGTTTGGCCAATGATGTGTAAACCAAACATTTAGTACAGCAGATTCTGTAACTTGAAAATCTATTGCCCTTAAGTCTCTATCAGTCAGCTCTCCTATGCTTTGCTAGAAAAATAGTAATTCATGTTTATTAGGATCATTTTGGGGTAGCTTAGAATCCTGAGGCATGCATTCTGGATCTTCAAAGAAGGATCACATTCAGTGCCATATAGTTTTAGTATTAGGTATATTTTGTGGTATTCTAATTCTTGACACCAATTAATAATCCCTAAGCATTTGTTCATGCCTGTCATGTAGTGTGTTCTATAAGGTGTTTTTTTATCTTTTTCCAGATATACTTGTATAAAATGAGGTATATCAGAAGGATTTTTTGTAGAAAAAAGGTAAAATAGAAAAGGATAGGAAAGATTTAGGTTCAGGGCATCAAGGACAGCTTCACACCAGGGTTAGACCTTCAGCTGGGCATCTCTGATCCCTGAATTAGCTACTGTCTTACTATGGAAATTGGAGGACACAACCTGTGTAATGGAAAGTGCATTGGATTGGATTAAGAACTAAGCAAAAGAAGTCTAGTTCCACGGTGTGATTTTTGAACAAAATCTTTCACTTCTCATGGCCTGAGGTTAGTTAATTTGCAAAATGAATAAAATGAACTCAGTGACTTAAGGGCCTTTCAGACTCTAATATTCTGTTTGATGATCTATCATTAAGAACTTGATGATACCAAGCCCTTTTTTTGAAATAGGACTCGTAGCCCTAAGTGACAGCAAGTATACCATACTTTGGGTTTGTGTGAAGTATTCACCCATGTTTTCTCATTTGCCTGGCGAAGCTGCCTTGGCAAGGAAACGACGGTGTTGTCCCTTAAAACCAGCCTCTCGGATCTGAGTCCATGTGCTCTATGCTAACAGATTGGCTCCCTGTGGATGAACCTGCATGTGTAATGCTCATTTTCATGTATTTGTTGAGAGAGTTGTCTGGAGAAAGGATTCAGGTAGCAATAAAAAATTCTGTATATATAGTCTCACTAATAAATTTTGAACTTTGATTTTTTGATTAACTTCTTTATTAATTTTTTTCTAGTTTCTTGGAAGAACATTTGTAGACCCCTAAAATCTTGCCTGGAACCCCTTCACATGCATGATAACTTTTGAATGAGAATTCTTTTTTCCGAAAGGGGAAGTTTGTGCAATTTTCCATCTTAAGTTATTTAAGCCTTCAAATTGAATAATTCATCACCTTGAAATACCAAATAACAGTTTAATGACTTGTGCTCTGCACATACTATTTTGTTTTGTATATTTAAATTTTCCTGAATCCTGTCTACCATTTTATATGTATATTTTTTCCCGTTATTTATGTCAGGTATTTTAAAGCCAGTTTTTTGTTTTTGACATTTTACTCATTTCTTTTCCGTTAGTTTTTCTTCCTTCAACTGCACATACCCACTGCATTCTTCTTGTCCCCACAGGCACCCAGTCAGTCAGAATCAGAGCCAGAAAAGGCTCCATTGTGCAGTGTGCCTCCACCCCCTCCCTCAGCATTTGCAGAAATGAGTGGTGATCGTGCACAGTCATCTGCGAGCAAAATCTCAGAAGAGGTGGACAAAGAGGATGAGTTTGGTTACAGCTGGAGTACGTTGTCTCTCTGTAATGTGTTTAATTCTGAGAGCTATTAAATAGCTCTGGGCTCCTCAAGGCTTATGCCTGGATGAATAAGTATGTTTCAACTTTAATTATACATACTGCAGTGTTGTGGGGAAAAAAATACTATTTGTTTTCCTCACGTATAGCACACGTTCCCAAGGCATGAAATCATGTTCTTCCTTTCCTTTAAGTGTGCATTCCTGTTAAAGCCCATTCTGCCATTGGTCTGGAAATGACGGAGGGCGGGGCACGCCCGCGGAAGCTAGCACTGGCCCAGCCACCTGGTGGTCTTGAGCTAGTCATCGCCCCTCTAGGCCTCAGCTTCCTCTGTGTAAAATCTGTTGTTGATATTACACTTTGAACTTGGGCATTTTCTGTACTAGGGTGGTAACAGAGTATAATTGTTGAGATCAGATCTTTGGGCACTTGGCAAGCTGTTTGACCACCTCTGAGTTTTAGCCTGGTGGTTGTCCTCTTTCTAAAATGCAGTGCTGGGGCCAGCGCGGTGGTGCAAGCGGTTAAGCGCGTTCGCTCCGCTGCGGCTGCCCCGGGGTTTGCTGGTTCGGATCCCGCGTGCGCACCGATGCACTGCTTGTGAGTCATGCAGTGGCGGCGTCCCATATAAAGTAGAGGAAGATGGGCATGGATGTTAGCCCAGGGTCAGTCTTCCTCAGCAAAAAGAGGAGGATTGGCAGATGTTAGCTCAGGGCCGATCTTCCTCGCAAAAAAATAAAATAAGATAAAATGCAGGTCTTACCTCAGGTTGCTAACATTAACTTAGATAATGTCTGGGGACTACTAAGCACCATGCCTGATGCACAAGAAGCATTCAAAGGCAGCTGTTATTAGGATCATTGAGGTGTTTCTGTTTTCTAAGGAAATAAGCCATTTCACAGGGAAATATTAAAAATTTAAGCAAAAGTTATAAATGCATCAGCACTTTAAAAAGTTTCATTTTAAAAATATAATTATTTCCTTTAAGAAAGCTATTGTATATGCTTTTAGGAAGTACAGCTGCTAGATTCTAGAAGGAATCAGGAAATGGCAGTTTATGAAATTGATGCAGTTAAGAATCAATATAGAATGCATGAAATTACCCATAGAGTAACATTTTCTAAGAGATGATTTGTAAAATTTGCAGTTTTCTAAGTCTATTTTCAATGAAATTAGAGTATATTGCTAATCTGTCAAGGTGGCCAGAATGTACTCTGAGGAAAACATGAAACCGAATGTTTCAGTTATCTATTGTCATGTCACAAGCCACCCTAAAACTTCATGGCTTAAGAAAACAATTTATTATTAATCTCTCAAGGTGCTGTGATTGACTGGGCTCAGCTGGGCTGGGCCTCCAAGACGGCTCACTCAAAAGGCTGACAATTAGGGTTGGCTACTGGCTGGTTGCTCCTCTGGGCCTGTGGCCTGGGCCACCTACATGTGGCCTTGCCCTCTCAGATTGAAGAATAAATTCTACCTCTTGAACCTGTGGAATGGGAGATGTAAGTGGTCTCAACATGTAAGTAGGGCATGTATCTGAAAGCTGGGATAGGTACATCGATTTGTCCTGGCCTGATGGCTTGGTGCAAATAGAAAACCCATTCCCTTTATTTTAAATATATGTACCAAGCAACTGCCCAACATGATGGGACACGCAATATAGATGTTCCTGTGGGAGAAAAGCTTCCACTGACCAATGAAGACAAATACTCTGGATGTCCTCTTCTCCTCTGAGAATGATAAAGTAACATGTTTTTTTTTTTTTTTTTTTGTGAGGAAGATCAGCCCTGAGCTAACATCCATGCCAATCCTCCTCTTTTTGCTGAGGAAGACCGGCTCTGAGCTAACATCTATTGCCAGTCCTCCTCCTTTTTGTTTTTCCCCTTTTTCTCCCCAAAGCCCCAGTAGATAGTTGTACGTCATAGTTGCACATCCTTCTAGTTGCTGTGTGTGGGGCGTGGCCTCAGCATGGCCAGATAAGTGGTGCGTCCGTGCGCGCCGGGGATCCGAACCCGGGCCGCCAGTAGTGGAGCGCGTGCACTTAACCGCTAAGTCACGGGGCCGGCCCCAACTTTCTGTTTTTTTAAATGCTTTCTTTTTTCTTTTTTTTGTGAGGAAGATCAGCCCTGAGCTAACATCCGTGCTAATCCTCCTCTTTTTGCTGAAGAAGACCGGCTCTGAGCTAACATCTATTGCCAACCTTCCTCCTTTTTTTTTTAACCCCCAAAGCCCCAGTAGATAGTTGTATGTCGTAGTTGCACATCCTTCTAGTTGCTGTATGTGGCACGTGGCCTCAGCATGGCCCGAGAAGCGGTACGTTGGTGCGCGCCCGGGATCCGAACCCGGGCCACCAGTAGCGGAGCGCATGTGCTTAACCGGTAAGCCACGGGGCCAGCCCCCAACTTTCTGTTTTAATCACAGTCTCTTGAGACTATGTTAATGTGAATCACTTCTCTTGGGCCTGATTACCTCAGGTGAGCTGACTAATCAGACACTGTACTGTCTGCATCCTGGATGCAAAAAAGTTGCTCGAAGTTTGGGTGCTCCAGGAAACCAGGCTTGATGCTCTGGTGGCCAGTCTATTTAGCTTTTCTTAACTGCCAAGGATTACATTTTGGTAAAAATAATGCCCTTTTGAGCCTATTCTAAATAGCTTTCCATAGTAAAGCATTTGGCTGTGAATTAACTCTCAGTACCTAAGATTTTATTTGTTATTGTTGTGTAGAAAACATCAGAGAGCGTTATGGAACTCTAACAGGCGAGCTACATATGATTGAACTGGAGAAAGGTCGTAGTGGTTTGGGTCTAAGTCTTGCTGGGAACAAAGACCGATCCAGGATGAGTGTCTTTATAGTGGGGATTGATCCAAATGGAGCAGCTGGGAAAGATGGTCGATTGCAGATTGCAGATGAGCTTCTAGAGGTAAGTTGTGGAAAACGCTGAATTTACTCTTGCTGAATCAGTGCAGTGGAATCATCAGTTTCCAGAATATCCACCTGGACCTCACACGGTGACTGTGAAAACTATCACTTGTGTAATAAAATAGATGCATTGCAGCAAATTTGGCTCTACACCAAATCTCTGCTATGTAGTGTCTATGTTCCCATTAACTTCCTTTAAAAGGTTGTGACTTTGTAGCACCAGAAACAATGTTTGCCCCAAGACAGTAATAAAGATCACACTTGAAAATCATTTTTTGTGTGCTGCGTTTTTATTAGGAGCTTTTGAAAAGCCAAATGATCAGTCACTCCCTGGTAATGAGGCCGACCCACTGGACATTCTGGAAGTTGAATCCCTAATGGTAGAAGTAATGGCAATGGGGTGCAGTGGGGGTCAAGATTAAGGCTAAATAACAAAAACAGTAACTCAGCCCACCAAACAAAATAAATTTGTGGACCATACGTTATAGTGTTAGGATTGTATGCGCTTGTATTGTTTGTCCTTGCCTCCTGTAGCCTGGAATCCACATGTCTTTATATTGCCTTAATACTCTTCCCCATACCTCGTGTGTTTCTCTATTGGCTAGGAAGGCTCAGTCAGCAATGGATAAATGACTAAATGCCTGGCAGTTTCCATTAGGTACTGTGCTTCTTAGGCACATTCTGCTGCCCAAGTCCTGCATCTGCCAGCATCGCTTCTCCCAGTGGCCTCCCAGGGCTCAAGTGTTGAGATTAACTAGGAAATATGACAGTAGGGGATCTCCCAGGATGATCCATGCAGGTCACAAGTGCTTCCACAGAGCCCTTGGTTTGTACAAAGCATTCTGGAAGCCCCACGCATGCCAGGAAGTTGACTCTCTGCTCTCCAGTCAGTCCAAGCGGTGCCTCTTTAGTCCAGGGAGGTCGGACTACATACACGTCGTTTCATGTTGGCTTTAAACATGAGCTTTTCTTTATCTACCATCAAAGTCAGGTTCAGGTTCTGGGAAAGAAAATATATATAATATTTTACAGGAAGAAAAAATGTACTTTTCCTTAACTAGATAGGATGATAAAAATTTACAAAATTAAAATTCCAGGCTCAATTAATGATATTTATTTCTCATAGATCAATGGTCAGATTTTATATGGAAGAAGTCATCAGAATGCTTCATCAATCATTAAATGTGCTCCTTCTAAAGTAAAAATAATTTTTATCAGGTGAGCATTTTCTTTTCTTGGTTTACTAAATACTTTTTGTTAGCCTTTCAATTCTGAGTTCTTTCGAATGAAAATAAAACATTTATAAGTGTGTGCATGTTGTAGTTCCAGGTCTTGAGGGTTACAGAACTTTCTCTGTTAATCCTTCTGAGTCTTCAAGTAAAAGAGTAAAAATAATATGAATCATTATGATATGATAGGTCAATGCTTTTTCTTTTAGAAATAAAGATGCAGTGAGTCAGATGGCCGTATGTCCTGGAAATACAGTAGAACCTTTGTCTTCTGCCTCAGAAAATCTACAAAATAAGGAGGTTTGTAGCTTGTGTGTTTCTCTGGGAAGATGTGATTGATATACCACTTATTAATTCAGCTAACAATTATAGAACCCTTACAGGGATATCAAAGATAAATAAGTCATAGCCTTAGCCCCCAAGGAGTTTACAGCCTAGTACAAGAAACACTCATGTAGATAAGCACACCAGTTACATGAGGGCTAGTAGTCGAGTCTGCATAGGGAATAATGAAGGTAGAAGAGGAGTTGTCAGTTCTGCCTCAGGAGAAAGAGTGAAATAAGCCTTTATAGAGGGGATTACACATGAAGTGTGTGTTGGAAGTAGAAGACTGGGGGGGGTGCAGAAACAAGGTAAGCAGAGGGCATGGATTGAGGAATGGCCTGGAGGCTCTGGCAAATGCAGAGAATTGAAAACTGCAGAGCATTGCTGAACAGTGGAGACAGAGACTGGGGAGCTGGTAAGGAAAGGGTCAGCGAGAAAGGAGGTAGGGTCAGATGTTGGGACTCATGATGCAGACTTTGTCTTTGAGGCAGTGGGGAACTCAAAGAATGAGAATTGTAATTTTAAACACTTCCTGGAAATGGTGTGGAGAAAAATCATAGGTTGCAAGGAAAGTAAGTTAAAGGGAGTAAGAAAATTATTGGGGTAGTTCAAGAGAAAGATAATGAGGGCATGAACTCATGCAAAAAAACAGGAAATGGTTGCATCAGATATTTAGGACCCAAATTGACATTACTTCATCCCCACCTAAATTTACTCAGTCAAGAAAAATGAGTGGTTGAGACTCTATTTATCCAGCAAACATTTATTGAGTATACGCCTTGTACCGGATAGTGTTCTTTGGGCTGGGAATAGGCCAGTGAATGAAACAGACAAAATGTACAAGGCTTCCACGTGTCTGACTTGGTGGCTTGTGGATGGCTCATTTTCACCAAAATAGAAAAATAAGAAAGAGCAGATATTTGTAAAAGTAAAAACATTCTATTTGAAGCAGCTTAAGAGTGAAGTGCCTGTTGGAAAGCCTGGTAGAAGTGTACACTGGGACATTTGGTTTAGAGTTTAGTGATGAATTCCCATAGATGCAAATCTGGCATTTGTTAGCCATGGGAGCTGAGGCTCTTTCCTACAGAGAACAGAAAGAGAAGAAGAGGTCCAAGGTCAGATCATGTAATGTCAGCAGTAAGGAGGAAGGCTAATGAAGAGTGGTCAGAGATGAAGAAGGACCAGCAAGTGAGTTGCACAGCAGCTTAGGAGACCGTGTTGCAAGGAGAAAGGTATTTTCCACAACGTTGAATTCTGCAAAGAGCTCAAGTAAGAAGATGAATAAAGAGACTCCACTGGACTTGGCAGTTAGGACGTTGTTAGTGATTTTGAGAAAGCAAATGATGGATAAGAAATTAGGAAAAAGAAGGCAGTGGTTAGAGGGTGACAAAGAATGAAGAGAGTTTTTGGTGGGAGTTTTGCCTTGATTTGGAAAAGCTTTGGATACATGTTTAGGATGAATAAAAAGGTGGTAGTAGTGAAAAGCTTAAAATTAGAGGAGCCATGATGACTCTCAGTAGGAGAAGGTCTAGAAACAGAAACACTCTTCCCTAAATGAATATAAAAACATGGGGCTTGTCTATACATAAGATAGATGTACGAATCATTGTCTCATTCTAGTGAACTGAGTCATTGCTCATAAGGTGAACTGAGTCATTGCTCATAAGGTAAACTGAGTCAAATGGTTTTTCAAGATTATAAAGGGGAAATTTTTATTTGCATATGAATTGTACCAAATATGTCCCTTAGGAAAATGGAGTATTTTAATAATTTTTAGGTAAAATATTTAACAGCTCCTAAATTCACTTGATGGCTAACACATAAAATAATGAATGGTTCCTCTGCTGGTGTTCTGCTTTCTGGTGAGTTTCACCCTTTGGTAGCTGGGTTGCTATTAGATTTCATTATGGAGTAAATCCGGGTGGTCTTGAGAACAACTTTGTGTCTCTGTGCTCTAAAATTATTGCTGTCTAATCATACCTCATTAGTATTTTGAAGATAATATAATGTTCATAAATGTTATGATATGTTAAAATAGTAATTATGAATTACAATATATGAAATAATTTTGATTAAGTGGCCCTCATATTTAAACAAACAAAAATACATAGCACATGGTTGCCTGTTTTGCCATTTCTTTCCCTCTGTCAGGCTGAACCAAGTGTTACTGCTTGCGATGCAGCTGTGGACCTCAGTTCGTTTAAAAACGTGCGATATCTGGAGCTTCCCAAGGTAAATCTGCTTTGAATTGGAATGACGTGATGTGAGTACCTTCACACCAGTGTGCTAATTCACTGGGTCTCAAAAGCGTGCTCTCCAAACCAGCAGCGTTAGCATCGCCTGGGATCTTGTTAGAAATGCAGGTGCTTGGGCCCACCTAGACCTACTGAAAGAGTAACTCTGGGGGTGGGCCCGCAGGTTGTGTTTTAATAAGCCTTTTTGGTGATTGTAATGCACACTAAAGTTTGAGAACCACTGTGCTAATTGATACTTTAGTAGGGACCCAGCTTTTCCTGCCTTTATGATTATCCCAAGGTATGGCATTTAGTAGTCTCTCCTTTGATTCATTTACCAAGGACCTGCTATGAAGGAAACAAAAAGAATGAAGAAACAAGAGTTATAGTCTTTGTCCTTCATAAAGCTGAAAGCTCAGATAACTAGAAGTTTCACTGATAGGCATCAGCGAGGTATTTACTTTTGAAAAGATCTGAACCTTAGGTTCAAACGACCACTTTAAAGAAGTGATGTGCTGAACAGAATCCTATAAATGCTTTCACGTGCTGCAGGCTGGTGGTGGAATGCAGGTGGAGAGTGGATAAACAAGAGTATCAGGAGAAAGAGCGGTGAGGTACTCAGGGAGAAGAGGAGGGAAGGAGGTAGAGTGGGGGGAAAGGGGGATATCTACATGAAATGCTGCAGGCAGAAAGAAGAGGCCGGTGGTCCCTCTGCCACTCTCCAGCTGACGCAGTGCAGCTTGGTGCTTAAGAGCCTGGGCTCCAGAGTCAGCCTGTGCACTTACCTTTCTGAACTAGGTGCTATAGAGGAATGTGAGAACCTGAAGAACTTCAGATTTTATTGCCCACGTGAAGCTTCCATTTATATGTAGATTTCAAACAAATCTCAAGCTCAGGTCACTGAAATGTATTTATTGATGAAAGCCAAAGTGACTAGGGGAGATTGTTCAAGAATCTTTTAAAATCAGCTCACAGAAGAGGCAATCAACCATGATTTTAAGTGTGGACTTTTAGAGCCACTTCTCTGGGCTTCAGTTTCCTTGTCTGTAAGAGGGGGGAAATAATAATACCTCTATATTAGAGATCTTTTTGTAAGGATTCAGTGAAAGAATTTATGTAAAGCCCTTAGCTCAGTGTAGGTTATTATTTTCATTAATATTTTTAATCATGAGGCTCTGAATGCTCCAGAGAATGTGTCCTTGAAAACAGGCTTTGAGGAAGCCACTGCTGAAAAGGACATGTTAAGTGATATATCTTACTATAAGCCTGTGTCCTCTGAGCCCCATTATTAGTCGACTCTGGGAACAAAACTCAAGAAAGCAAAGAAGGGAGAATTAACCAACCTTCTAACATTCATGCTTCATCTGAAATCCTTTGTCACTTATGGAATCCTGTATTTTTTAAAATTATGATTATTTGAAAAAATAATTTAATGGTAAAGTCACGTGTGTACATTATGTCATTTACTTCTTAGCAGCCCTGTGAGAGTGCTCTTATTTTCCTCACTTTGAACAGCTCCTATAACTCAAAATGGTAGAGCTAGAACTTAACCTCTGGTCTTCTACCTCCAAGTCCCGTTTTCCTCTCCCTGTTTCAACTTGCGATTGGGCCCTGTTTACCTTTCCAAACCCCTATATGTTCCTTATGAGGCTCCTCTACTTCATTCATGCTGATTTGAATCAGAGCCCATGGAGATTGTTAGGAGAATTCATGGCTCCTTGCCTTTGCTTATATCACTTGGGATGTCCTTCTGCTTTCTTTTAGCTTATCTAAATCCTACGTGACTCAAGACCTAGCTGAATCTCACCTCTGTGTATTTTGAAATATTCCTCCAATGTTCTGGCCTATATAATGCTTATTATTAATGTCTTCATTTATTTGTCATATAACCATGCATGGCCTAAGGGCATGCCTCTTGCGTTAAACTTTCATGTGAGTATATTTTCTATACATCTGAATTGCACATATGTTAAGAGAAGAAATTCTTAAACTTTCTATCCCATTATCTTATACAGTGTTGTGCACCATAGTTCATACTAAGTATTTGGGAGGGAAGAATGAATGAGTGCTTATATGCAGTGTATGCACAAGGGAAACAGTGTGGGATCAGGAGAGTCAGGAAGGAATGAATAGTTTTTGTACTGTTTCAGAATGGGAACTGTAGTAACAGGTTATTACTAGTTCTATTTTGACTCCTTAGAAACTCTCTTGACAGGTCGATTATCCTTTTTCATTTTAATTGTTTTTTTTAATGGGAAAATAGAAGTATAAACAGAAAGTTTATAATGTATATAATCTGAACCCTCAGTAACTGACTGAAATGCTAATTCAATTTATCAGACAAAATATTTTTGATTAAAGATTTATTTTCAGCACATTTTGCCCAAGGAAAGTACCTACACTTCAAAGCAGGTAATAACCTTACATGATTGTCAGAGAGATGTTTCATATCCATCCAGTTTTATATGGTGAAAGTCTTCAAATACATTTAAGAGTTTTTCTTCTTCTGAAATTTAGAGAATCTTCCAACTTCAAAATAGTTCTGCTGATAATAATAGTAGTTTGTTTAGCTTAGTCCCTTTTTCAATTCTTGTTTATTCTTTTCTAGCTGTTTAATTACACAACTGTTCCTCCATAAATATATTTCCTTAATTTGTTTCACATTCCCTCTGTGGTGGTATTTTAATAACTAGCTCAGAACAGCGTTTCTCAGATCTTCTGTTAAGGACTGTGTGTACTGTGACAGAAGTAAGGTGGGAAGTTGAGCAGTTAAATAAGAAGTTGCACACTCACACCCTGTTATCCTTACTTGTATGTCATCCTGCTTTTCTGATATCAATAAATTGTCTGTAGATGTGTATATACTTATTTATTTTGGTAGAATGCTAAGTGGGATTGGGGCATGTATAATATTGTATTTGCAGATGTATAGCTTATTGTTCCTTTTAGGACTCTTACCTGTTGCAAATTAAAAAAAAAAAAACTTACTCCATCAGGCTTAATCAAAGAAGGGGATTTATGGGCTCGGGTAACTGGTCAGCAATCTTCAAGGACAGTTGATCTCCTGTGATTAAATAGTGTCATGAAAAGCCAGTTCTTTCCCTCTCCCCGCATAGCCATCCACAGTGTCAGCTTTATCCCAAGGCTGGTCTTCCTCAGAGTTTTAGAATGGCTGCCAACCATAGTTGGGGTCATGTACTACTTCTTTCACATTAATTGGGGTTCAGAGGAGAGAGGACTGTCCCAAAATTCTGAGCACAAGTCCTGAGATTCGTCCTAATTGAACCAGTTCAGATCACATGCCTGCTCCTGAGCTAGGGACTGTGGCTGTGGGAATAGAATCGGACAATTGACTTAAGTCATTCAAACTCCGTCCTTGGAGTTACTTATCCATTGCTACATAACAAATGACCACAAAACTTAGCAACTTAAAACAATAGACATTTACTATCTCTTAGTTTCTCTGGGTCAGGAATTTGGGAGCAGTTTAGCTGGGTGATCTGGCTCAGACTCTCTAGTGTAGTTGCCAGCCAACTGCCAGCTAGGGCTGCAGTCATCTGAAGGCTGGCCAGGGGCTGGAGGATCCACCTCCAAGATGGTTGACTCAAATGGCTGTTGCTAAGAGTGTCCTCATGACATGGCAACTGGCTTCCCTCAGAGTGAGTGATCCAAGAGAAAGAGAAAGGAGGAAGCCCTGATGCCTTTTGTTGAGCTACTTGTGAAATTACACACCATCACTTCTGCTTTATTCTGTTTGTTACAGTCAAGTCAAAAAGTCCAGCCCACACTCAAGATTCCCTTCTTGAAGGGAGGAATATCAAATAGTTTGTGAACATGTGTTAAAACCACCACCCAAAACATAGGCAGAGAGAGAGAGTGTGTGTATGTGTGTGTGCGTGTGTGTGTGTGTGTGTGTGTGTCTGTCTGTGGTGTTTGATGCAGCAGGGGGTGGGGACCTGGATATTCTAATGAAAATCTTAGTGTGTGTACAAAGGAGTAAGATGAGAATGGGTGTTAGATAAACAACCAGCAAATGCCCACTGTACTAGTAAAGTACTTTCCTGACTACAGTTAAGTGAATAGACGATAATAGAAACAAATCTCAGGACTGAGTATATGCAGTCGTAGATATAGAGTATCACTTACTCAAACAAATATTTCTTTGTAGTAATCGGAAAGATCATTAGTGTGGGAAATCCCAAATAGAGGGTAACTAAATTATTTCCATTTGTTATTGGCATTGGGATTTTGTCAGTTTGGTAGCACGTTGACCTTCCTATTGATTGAGCCTAGTTCTTTGACCACTAGATCAGGGTTCAGAGTTTCAAAATCCTGGCAAGTTTAGAGAATTTATGTGAAGTAAATTTGATTATATCCTGTAGGGTTGTAAGTATAAGGAATGTAGGTGGAATAACCACACTTTTGTATAGTACATCAAGTTTTCATGCTGTTTCTTATTACACTTGATCCTCATAACAACTTGTGGTTGGACAAGTATTATTATTCCTTGCTTTAGTTTTTTAGATAAGAAAATTGAGGTTTAGAGATGTTATGTGGCATATCCAAATTTCTACAGCTAGGCAGAAAGTAAATTAGAACCGAGTTCTGCTCACCCCAAAAGCACAGTTTTTGTTTATACACCTGACTGATTGCCTGGAAAGAGAGCGGTGATAGAGAGAGGTGCACAGTGACAGTCTGAAAGTCGTCAAGCATTAATAATCTACCGTAGAAAAGCCACAATGTTGATAATCTTTAAAATGATGCAGCCTTACATCAAGGTCATAGTCATGATCCTAATGTCCGATGCCAAGCTTGGCTCTCACGTATACATTTCGGAGAAACCATGACAAGATTTCCTTTTCTCTCTTGCTTTATGTTTCCCTGGATAGAAACTATAATGAAAAAGGTTACTGGCTCCAACCAGAATGAAAATGTTCGAAACCCTATTTTAATTTTATTAACATAAACATTAAGGAAAAGTAAAAGCCAATATTATTGAACATTTGGTTTCGATAAAAGAAAATGGGGAAAATATAGACAAAGTAGGTATAGCTCTCTGGCGTTGGCAGGTTTTCAGTGCGGGTCTTTGGGCTCAGAGTTGAGAGCATTTTCGCTCTGCACCAAATCCAAACACAAGTCTCTGGAGAAGCAACTCTGAGTATTCAGCCCCAGAAAGGACTGAGCACGCAGCAATAATTGCTGTCTGTCAGCTAAAGGAAGGCAATAGAAAGGGATGAAGGGGCCAGTCTTGGTTGCTATTTCAAAGCTGTAGGCCAGAAAGAGGAAGCAGGAGGATGCTCTGATTGGTCTTGAATGACTGACTTAGTCAGCCAGTTACACAAAACTAAATTCACAAGTGTTGTACGTTCATTGAATTATTGAATGCGTTTCTGTTCTCTGGCTATTTTGCTCAAGTTACTAAAGATATGTTAATGGATATAATTACTAAAGATACTAGAGATATTAGACATATGGGAGGAATTAAAACATTTGAATATTTAATGGAGGGGAATTTATTCCCATTAAAAAAATTTGAAAATTTGCTAAGAGATGAAGAGATTTCTAATAGTGGACTTTAGAACCGTTTCAATTGCTTTTCTAACCCTTGGGTAGAAGATGACATTCGGAAGTTATGGCCACATACCTTTCCATTTGGATAAATTTAATCTGTTTCCAGTTTTCTTAGTGTTCTTGGTTTTATTCTCTAGGATCAAGGGGGTTTGGGTATTGCTATCAGTGAGGAAGATACACTCAGTGGAGTCATCATAAAGAGTCTCACAGAGCACGGGGTAGCAGCCAAGGTGAGGCTTTACTTTTCTCACTGTCATGAAGTGGTGGACAAGGGAATGATTTATGCAGAGTCACTCAGAATCTTCCATGTTTCCATTTAGGATGGACGGCTCAAAGTTGGAGATCAGATCTTGGCTATAGATGATGAAGTTGTTGTTGGCTATCCTGTTGAAAAGGTACTTTTCCAAAGGAAAGCAAATGGTACTGTGAACCCATGCTTGGGCATGGCTAAAGTGTGTGTTTGGGGGCCGGGGAGGGTGGTCAGTCATAGAGAATTAGAGCTATGTAACTATACTGGACACATATGTTTAGGGAAGAGAAGAGATTATTTGGCAGTTCTTCAATTTCTGTTTTATATTTTCCAGTCAAGGTGATGTTAAGGTATTTTCTGTTGCCTGGTAAATTCAGTCTTCAGTGATACATAACTGAATTTTTGATACATATCACTTCCATTTTCCCTTAGGAAAACTTGAAACTTCTAGACAAAGTTCAACTTAGTGTTAAGACTGAAAGGATAAGTTTTTAATGAATATTTGCTCCCATAAAGATCCACTATGTATAGTGCTTTATAAACAGATATTTTAAGACTCAGCCATTAAAGGTATAACTTTTATTGGGGTTAAACTTTTACTTGTGCCTGAGTTTTCTCCTCCTCAAAAGTTATCATACTTGCTAGGAGTCTCACTTGAGGCCTTTCATATGTAAGTGCTAGAAAAAAAGCTATGTTTCTCTTGAGATTTGAAGTGCAAATGTTTCCATTTCTACATTGGCCAGCAAGAAGCTTAAACCATTTTTTTATTCAGTTTTAATAATTGTATAAGTTGGATCCTTTAACCCATATGGCTATGTTCTCACTTTCCATTTGGCTTGATTCTTCTGTTGCACAGTTTTCTTTATCCTGCTTTTAACATAAGTTTCCATTTTATTAAAAGTGTTTGAGTAAGCTGTTCCAGATTCTCTGTAGAATCAGGAAGTGGGTAAAATACCCCATATATCTTCTAAGGTGGTAGGGATCCAGAGAAATGGATCAGATTAATTAGAAATGTAAAAAATTAGAAGCCCTATACTTATATGAGGAAGAATATGGTAGAACTAGACTTATAGGAGTAGAAATTAACTGTGGCCTTAATCGATATCAGGCAATCAGAGAAACTATAACCATTCTTTCTTGAGTCCTCAAGTCCGGACAAGGAAACAATTTGCCTGTGTCTCTTCTCTCAACCATGGATAGTTTTAGATTCCAACTTGAATAGTGACTTATTTGTGTAAGTATACTAATTTGCATTTGGATTTTATTTCCCCTCCACACCAATACCCTGCCAGTTTATTAGCCTTTTGAAAACAGCGAAGACGACAGTGAAACTTACCATTTGTGCTGAGAATCCAGATTCCCAGGCACATGCTTCAGCAGCTGGTACACCCAGTGGAGAAACGAAGAACAGCTCCCAGTCTCCGATGGTCCCACCGTCTGACTCCCCAGACCCAGAGCCCATCCGAAGTAAGGGCTGGTCTCTTGCGAGTTTTGCTTGTTTGGCACACTCCCACTTGGGAGCCACCTGCCTGTGTGTAGCTCACTATTTGAAAGGCTATACAGGGAACCCTTTGGTGAAAAGATGGTATCAGAGAGGGGCTCCTGAAGAAAGAGCACTGGACTGTCAGGCAGGTGACGTGTGTGCGGTCCCTCAACCAGCCGTAGGGTCCTAGGAACCCATCCACCCCCTCTGAGCCTCAGCTGCTTCGTCTTTACACAAAGGAGTGGTGCTCTGTGCTCTCCCGAGATCTTTTGCTAAGGGTACTGTGATTCCAGGTGTCTGACTAATGAATTAGAAACATCATTTGTACCTTTCTTTTTTATACTGAGCAAGTAATTTAACTTCTCTAAACTGCAAGTGTTCTAATCTGTAAAATGGATACAGTGATACCACTTCACTGGTGTAATCAGCGATGCCGGGCACAAGATACTCTTAAAAATGCTAGTCATTGCCACAGTGTACGTAGTTGATCTGAGTTCTGTGGTTTGGGTCTAATTGTAGATCCTGTCAAAGTAGAGGAAATGGTTATATGTGGACCAGGGGTGACACTTCATGTATCAGTAAAATGGCAGTCTGATGTATTGAGGCAAATTATTCCTTTGAGTTACTTTTTGAGAAAAATTACACTGGTGTTTAATAAAACAGTAAATTTCAAGCTTTGCAGCATTGAAAAAAAAACTACTTAAACACATTGGCTTTCTCTGCATTTGGGCAAAAAATTGTCTTTTGGCCTCCAAACTGAAACATTTAGTTCTTTTGACAAGTTTTTAAGGAAAGAGCAGTTTAAAACATTTGTAATATAGTTGGACAAAAAAGTCTTAAAGTAATACATATCTGATGAAAGTAATTCTTTATTTAGAAAGACTGGGTAATTCACTGAAGTGTTAAAAAATTTTATGGAAATTTTCTCATTTTTCAATTTTATGTTGATTCCTAAATAGCGATGTCTATAAAAATATGAAAAATGAAAACGTAACATTACAGAAAATATCTTACACCTGCTCTTACCATTTCAGGAACAGAAAAATAGTCTGTCTCTGGTTTCCTAAAAAGAGAGCCTCTTGTCTAAAGCTACTCTACCACGTGTCTCTGCTTTCCCAAAATAATGCTATTTGCTTTATGCTCTTTGGTATATCATAAAACATATGATAGGAAGACTATCATAAAACAAGGTTTGAAATTATATTCTCCTTGTTCTCTTATAACCTATTCTTATCTGTTAAATTTTGAGCATATATGCACCAGGATTTAATATCTGAGTTTATAAAACATCGAGTGAGACACAAGGAAAGAAATTGGGTCTCACTTGACATTTTATAAACTCAGATATTAAATCCAGGTGCGTATATACTTAGATGTGATTACATAAGAAGAGGTGCTCTAGGATAAGAAGAAAGGAAAACCAAAACAAAACCATAAAAAGCCCTGAAAGGCAGGCACCACGACCAGAATTACCAATGGGCTTTGCATTTTGTGGTCTTCCCTTCATAAGAAGTTTGTTTGGTCCAGTGAAATGTAGAACATCAACATGAAACTAGAGGTTCAATTCAGCTCTCTGTTCTTGTTCCTTTATACATATTATCTCTAGCACTTTTAAAAATACAGAATAGTGCAGAAAGTAATTTTGTGCCCACCACCCTAAATTAACAATGATGATTTAATTGTATTTGTTTGATGTTTTTTAATATAACTAAAAGATTAAGGTAAATTTGAAGTCTTCATTGTCCCCAATCTTGGGCCTGTTTCCCTGCTCCATTTCCCAAAGGCAACCAGTGTGGTGAGTTTGATGTATACGCCTTCTAATCAATTTTTATTTGTAATTTATTTCATTTTTAACGTATTTTTAGGTACAAGCAGGTCATCTACACCAGCGATCTTTGCTTCTGATCCTGCAACCTGCCCCATTATCCCAGGCTGCGAAACAACAATTGAGATATCCAAAGGGCGAACGGGGCTAGGCCTGAGCATCGTTGGGGGTTCTGACACACTGCTGGTGAGGACACACCCAGAGATACTTCAGATACACAGACACCCCTTCATGAAGATCATTATCAGGAGATTTCTATCAGTTTTATTAAATGAAATATAAAAGCTTAGAAAAATGTATCTTTCATTGTTATTTTAATTTGTATGGCAAATACTCACTTGGGTACTGGGCTTTTTATTTTGACTAAGCCAGTGCTGATTCAGTAAGATTCTGTTACACTGTTGGTTGTGACTTTTAGCTTCAAAATACTTCTGTCAGTTCACCAGTCCTTGTCATATTTTAATTTCCTCTTACTGACTGGATATGGTTGGATTTGATGCATATTGAGAGGAGTCTGAAAAATTGGATAATTTGGGGCCGGCCCCATGGTGTAGCGGTTAAGTGCGCGCACTCCACTGCTGGCGGTCTGGGTTCGGATCCCGGGCGCACACCGTTGCACCGCTTGTCAGGCCATGCTGAAGTGGTGTCCCATATAAAGTAGAGGAAGATGGGCATGGATGTTAGCCCAAGGCCAGTTTTCCTCAGCAAAAAGAGGAGGATCAGCATGAATGTTAGCTCAGGGCTGATCTTCCTCACATACACAAAAAAATTGGGTAATTTGTAGAGAAAATTTTCTAAATGTCAAAAATACTTTTAAAATCTGATTATTTCATTTGTCAATAGGAAAGCTGATGTATATCTGTTAATTTAATTTGCCGATAGGAAGGGTGATGTGTATGTATCTGTTAGATGTGTGTGTGTATGATTCATATATTTTATAATTTTTTCTTTAAACTTCCCTATCATTAGAAAGAAGTATAAGCTTATGTGAGCCTTTTAGCAAAAATTATGTTGTTACACTTTTCTTTGAATTTTGATGTGACTCACGTATGGATCCAGTGAGTGTATAACCCGCATTGCCATCTATAAAAGTGCATTGTGCTTTGACTCCATGTCAGCTCGCCATTCCTAGGGAGAATGGGATAAAGCATGGTGTGTTTTGTTTGGGCCCTTAGGGTGCCATTATTATCCATGAAGTTTATGAAGAAGGGGCAGCGTGTAAAGACGGAAGACTCTGGGCTGGAGATCAGATTTTAGAGGTACAGAATGCTGTGTATTTGACTTTTACAGTTAACAAAGAAAAGGCTACTCTGGAGAGGGTGGTTTTTGCTTGTTTGTTTCTTTGTTCCTTGCTCTCTCTCTTCCTCCTTCCTTCTCTCTCTCCCTCCTTTTTGCTCTCTCTCCTTTTTTCTCCCCCCTCCCTCTCTTTCTTCACTTTACTTATCTCACCTGGTTCCTCACAGTCAGTGTCCCATTGTACAGGTGAATGGAATTGACTTGAGGAAGGCCACCCATGATGAAGCAATAAATGTCCTGAGACAGACACCACAAAGAGTACGCCTGACGCTCTACAGAGATGAGGCCCCGTACAAAGAGGAGGATGTGTATGACACCCTCACCATTGAGTTGCAGAAGAAGCCAGGAAAAGGCCTGGGATTAAGTATTGTTGGTAAAAGGTATGACTGAAGAGGGCAAACCCAATGACCTTTTGGAAATGATTGAATTTAGATTCTTTAAAAGAGTACTAGCAGTAGTCGAAACTTGATCAACTGCTAGTGTTCTATAGGTAGCTATCGTTAGCCCACTTAGTAATGCAGCATCAAAAGACATTGGTTTTGAACTTTTTAACTAAGTGTTTTGTGGGATTTTGAAGGTACTAGACAAAAAGTCATTTGCTGTTTTTTTTTAGTACCTGCTGTGTGCCAGGAAATACATTAGGTTCTAGGTAACAGAGTTAAATAAGACATGGTTCCTGACCTCAAAAAACTCACAGTTTGGTAAAAGAGAATTGAATATATTCTTACAACAAAGGTATCTATTGATGAGTGACAGAAGTGTGATGTGGGGAAGCCACAGAGGCAAAGGATAAAGGGACCAAGTGACCCTATTTAAGGGAACTAGATTAGGGAAACGTCTCAAAAAAGAGGTGCCTGAGTTGAAGCTAAAAGTGATAACTGATGGTTGGGCTATCAAAGGGGAGTGGAGGCTAGTCTAGGCAGAAAGATCAGCGTGAACAAGAACGTGCCGTCAGAAGGGAACAGAAAGTGTAAAGTAAGAGGCCAGTGTGGTAGATTGGTGAATATACATAAATTCAGTACCTGATTTATTTAAATATTTGTATATAAGTAATATTTACAAACACATAATCCAGCAAGTTCCAACATCTTTATTCGAAAGATGGGAAAGCAGAGGATCAGATGGTGAAATGGCTCCTTTGAGGTCATGACCTTGGGAGGAATGAGTGATACAATTCAGCTTTCACTAAGCATTTCTACGTACAGTTATCTTTGTATCTCAACAAGAAGTTGTTGGGTTATTTACAGTTTTATGAAAGAAGGGCGAATTAGAATAAGATTAGTATTTGTTCATTTTGCATAAGTCTATGTTGTGTGAAAGTTAGATCCATAATGATTTCAAATAAAAGGCACCACTGCAATGGTACTTAAGTTTTGGGTAATGGGTGGTTTTAGTTTGAGATACACATCCATTATTTATTTTCCATACTGTTAATGTTGTTGGTAATAGCAACATATTTATGTAGCCACAAGTCAGTATTCATTGAAGGATGTGTTATGATGTAGAAAGAATAATAAATTGAGCACCTAAGGACTGACTCTTCAGTCCCATTTCTACCATTTCGTAGCTCTGTGACCCGTAAAATGAAAATAATGGTAGCCACTTCTACTCGCAGTATACAGTGGTCAAAGAGTAAACATGCTTATGTAAGATCTATTTAACCTGTGAAATACTCTGACATAAGCTATTATTAACCACAGAAAGTAATTCTAATAACGTTGCTGAAAACAATAAAACTTTTAAAGTAATAAAAAATAGAAGTCAAGTTTTCAGTGAAAATATGTTAGCTTTTCATTAAATAAGCATTGCCTTACTCATTAGAAAAAATAATGTTGAAATTCAAAATTTTGTTTGCAGAAATGATACTGGAGTATTTGTGTCAGATATTGTCAAAGGAGGAATTGCAGATGCTGATGGCAGACTGATGCAGGGGGACCAGATCCTGATGGTGAATGGAGAAGGTGTCCGTAATGCCACCCAGGAAGCTGTGGCTGCTTTGCTGAAGGTAAAAATCAAATGCCAGAAGTAATTTTGTGGAATAGTGTAGAAGAAAGAGAATTTCACTTTGGCCTACCACAGTCAAATAAGTACTGAATTCTCTTTATTTAAAATGTTATCTCAAATAAGACATATTTATAAGTAAAATCGTATTTCAGTGATAAATTTCTAAATAATAAACTGATAATCAGCTATTTATTATGTTGTTTTATATATAGCAGTAGTAAGAATTATGAACCAAGTATGTGACCTTAGTAAATCTTTTGTCTTAAGATGAACATTGTTTGGGCCAGCCCGGTGGCGCAAGTGGTTAAGTGCGCGCCCTCCGCTGTGGCGGCCCAGGGTTCACCGGTTCGGGCCCCGGGAGAGCACCGACGCACCGCTTGGCAAGCCATGCTGTGGCGGCCTCCCATATAAAGGGGAGGAAGATGGGCATGGATGTTAGCCCAGGGCCAGTCTTCCTCAGCAAAAAGAGGAGGATTGGCAGATGTTAGCTCAGGGCTGATCCTTCTCACAAGAAAAAAAAAAAAGATGAATATTGTTTGGATCTTTTCTCGAAAGAAAAACGCATATTCAGACCACAAAGGAGAAAGAAAAAATCTTAACATCAGTTCCCCCGTATTGATATTTGGATTTATTCTCATGACCTCTGGCATAAGTGAAGACTCTCACCCTGGGCTCTTTGAAAAGTGACTTGAGTGAAATGCTCCATGTGGGAGATGGAAGGAGATAGGAAGGGTGCCCACAGCACCACTGGAGATGGGATCATGCTTTCTGGACTGTCCTGTCCCAGGCCCTTCCGTAACCCTTTCCTAGGCACACTAAATTTGATGTCCTTATATTTCCTTAGAGAGGAGGAATGTGGGAGAAAGATTTTACCCTCTTTGAACCACAAAAGATTTGGTCCAAATCTTATTTTGACTCAAAACTGTTGAACCATTTAAAGTTGCACAGTTAAAAGTCGAGGTTGGATGGGTCATCCTTATGAAGCGAAGGTAATTTAATGCAGATTGACCTGGCACTACCTTCGTTAGGAATTATCTCAACCATTATAAGGCCCCCATCCCTGGGTATCATTCTAGGCTTAAGTACATTTCACATTATGAAATCATTTTCCTCCAAAGAAAACTCGCCATGAAGAATCATTTTCTGATTGGAAAGGCAGAGCCAGTCTCATTTTAAAAAGAAATTGTAAAATACAGAATAGTCACTTAAAAATACAACTCTTGAGGGGCTGGTCCGGTGGCATACTGGTTAAGTTTACGCACTCCGCCTCAGCAGCCCAGGGTTTGCAGGTTCGGATCCCAGGTGCGCACACATGTACCACTTGTCAAGCCACGCTGTGGCAGGCGTCCCACGTATAAAGTAGAGGAAGATGGGCACAGATGTTAGCCCAGGGCCAATCTTCCCTAGCAAAAAAAGAGGAGGATTGGCAACAGATGTTAGCTCAGGGCTAATCTTCCTCACCAAAAAAAAAAAAAAATACAACTCTTGGGACTCTAGGCATATTTCCTATGGGAATATTCCAATTTCTAGAGGAGATTTGTGTTCCTACCAGTAAATACAACAGTGCTTATCTCAGTGTTGCTCTTTACCTAACACATGTTTTTATGACCTGAAGTATATATATGGTTCAGCGTTGACTAGAAAACGGTCACCATCTGTAGCCATGTCATGCGGTACATGTTAAATAACATGAACCTTCATGTGCTGTCATGAAGGTCTCAGTAGAGCTGTCAAAGGTCTCAGATGCTAGTGGGATCCTCTTCAGGGGCTGGGCTTCATGGAGCGATTTTCCAGTGAGCCTTTTGTTATTTACCACTGTGGTTTAGATAAGATCTGGTATGTGAATAGGTGTATCAGTTTAGTTATTAGTAAATCACACTTAAAATCTATCATTTATTAGAGTTATCAATTTTCAAAAAATAATTAGAATTTTTTAAGACGAAGTAACTTCCTTTTGGAGATAAATTAAAAATGATTGTTAAGTTTATAAGATAGATATATCTCAAAGAGAGAGAAGGAAACATCCATAAAATAACAACTTTCAAACCAGTTAACCCACCATTTAAAAAACCAGTTTGGCAGTATATAATAAGAGCCTTAAATGTTTGTATAACTTTGCTGTTTGTAGCTGCTGCTACTTGTCATTGTTTTGATTTAGTAATTCTTCATTTAAAAAATCTTGCCGGGGCCGGCCTGGTGGTACAGGTGGTTAAGTGCACGCGTTCTGCTGCGGCGGCCCAGGGTTTGCCAGTTCGGATCCCGGGCGCACACCGACGCACTGCTTGGCAAGCTATGCTGTGGCGGCGTCCCATATAAAGTGGAGGAAGATGGGCACAGATGTTAGCCCAGGGCCAATCTTCCTCAGCAAAAAAAAGAGGAGGATTGGCAGATGTTAGCACAGGGCTGATCTCCTCACACACAAAAAAAAATCTTGCATAAATAATCCTCAATACACAAAAAACTTCATGTACTTAAGGTTCACTGCAGTGTTATTTGTAATAATAGAAAAACTGGAAGTGACACAGTTGACAAAACTATATAAATCTTGATAAATATAGCAAAGATGGATGGCAAACACATTTGTTTAAAATGATGTTCATGGTAACTACATTAACATGGAAAAACGTATCAGCAGAGAATGTAAGACAAAATTATATTTACAGGATAGAAACAACTATGTAAAATAAAATCTTAAGATTTAAGTGTTTTAATAATAATTATGAGGTGATTTTTGGAATTATAGAATCCTTTATGTTCCTTTTTTCATTTTATTTTCAGAATTTTCTTTTGAGGATGAATTGCTTTTGTAATAGATTAACTTTAAAAAATTTTATAATAATAGATACCCTTGAACTTTGAAAGAGATAGGTTTCAGGTAGATGCAAGAGGTATAACTTTACATAGTGAATAATTAATGTATGAAATTTGTTAACCTCTGCAGTTATGTAAGCTAGAAATATAAAGAGGTTCAAGAAGGGTTTGAAAAGTTCCTGGCCATCCAAAAAAGCCAGACAAGCAAACAAACAACTGATAGATATTGCAGGTCAGGTTTTGACCTTTCAGAATTTGATTCATGATCAACACCTTTAAGAGTAACACATCCCTTGGTACCCCTATCAGAAGCAGCATAATCATATCAGTGCCCAATATTTATGTAAATATACTTTGCACCAGACACTGTCGTAAGCATTGTACATGGATTCTCTTACTTATCACAACAACCTAGAATAGTCTGCATTTTAAAAATGCAGAGTACAACACTTGTCAAGGTAGACATCTGTTAAGGTCACACAACTAGTAAATCACATAGTTGGGATTTAAACCAGTGTGTCTCACTCCAGAAGCCCAGGATCTCACACGCCTCATTGTGCTACTTCCACATTACACTGTGTGGCATTTCTTGCATGCCTATGATTTATTCGTAAAGGGCCACACGGAAAATGTCTTCAATTCTTATTTTGTGTTTACAGCAATATGGCTTATTTAAGTAGTGTATAATAGGTCTATTTAGGTACAGTGTGGGAATAGAGAGCTGACCCAATTCTCTGAGTCCCTCTGCTATTAAAGGCAAACATGCTGTTGTGGTTGTGGTGGTTTTATTGTTTTTTAAAACCTGCGTTATTTAGTTCATGTGACCTGTCTAAATTAGTGTGTTTCGTGAGGTAATTGCTCAGTTCTCACTTTGCCTTTGCCTTGGCAGAAACAGTCTCCATGTAAATCATGAGGGGATAAGACAGTCACTTGGTGTTGCTGCCTCTGCTACTTGTTGTTATTTTTATTAGTTTTAATGTTTTAGAAAAGCCTCTTGCCACAAAAGATTGGAAGTATCCTTGCCTATGGAGATTCCAAAAGGAAGATGCCTTTCAAAAACTTAGTCTTGAAGAGTAAAATGTACTCCTAAAGATGATTGTAGTATTTTATTTAAACATTTCCATAAAACAACCATTCCCCCAGTGTTCCCTAGGCACAGTAACCTTGGAAGTCGGAAGAATCAAAGCTGGTCCATTCCATTCAGAGAGGAGGCCTTCTCAAAGCAGCCAGGTGGGTAGCTGTGGGATTCGTCAGGGTGATGCAGTTCACATGCCAGAAGGAACTCAAAGGTGTCCTGACTGTGGGTCTCTCCAGGGTCGTGTACACAGGCCTCGCCCTCTGGCCAGGTGAGCAAGATGTGGGCTCTTGAGTAGTTTTTAAGTCATTCTAAGGAACTTAATTTCAAGCATTTCTCTTTTCTGACATTATTTTTCTGTAATCTCAAAAGTTAACCAATTAATATATGTAAAGCCTACCAAGATAATATATTTTTAAAGTATTTTATAACAAACGTTTATCAATCAGTATTCAACTGAAAAAGATCCCATGTAGATGAACTGTAGATGCTCACCACCACGTATAACGACATGGTGTTATATAGTTAAGTCTCTGGGCGGGCCCCTCAGTCTTGTCTTCTGATGACAGAAGCTTTTTTTCATCAACCTGCCCTTAAAGACCGCTGACTCATGCCTTAATGACCACCATTAGCTTCCTGTTGACTGACCCTAATTCTGCAGTTTTTGTTTAAGTCCCCATCTATGTGTAACTTCAGTTTAAATTTAAAGAAGATTAGCTTCAATGAGATTATGAAAATCCACTAAAATTTTAGGTCGGTTGGAATCAATCTCATCCATCCTTTTAGTTTCAATTTATTTATGTCACTAGGCAAATTCTTCCTTAAAAAGAAAAAAAAATTAGGTAGAAACTGTTTAAATTGCCCTTCAAATTATCAGATGTCACTGTTGCTTAACAGATATTTTTCTCTAGCATTAAAAGAATTGAATTCTAAAATAAGTGATAGTTAGGGGGTATTATTACTTCCAGAACTTTCTAAATTAACTGTTATGTATTTGTAGATGAGTGAAGGCAGCCTGTCATCATTCACTTTTCCACTTTCGGGATCCAGTACATCTGAGTCACTGGAAAATAGCTCAAAGAAGAATGCGTGTAAGATTGGTTTGATATTTTGAGCATGATTTACTGGTTTGAATTGTGGCCATTAACAGTGATTTTTTCCCCCTGTTTTAATTTACCTCTGAGCTCTCTTTCCTCTAAATCATTCAATATCTTAATGGTTTAAGTGCAAAAACGTTTGCCGGCAAAAATTCTGAACAACATGAAGCTATGCCTATGGCAACTTTTCCCATTTGATGTTTACCCTACAAGACATACTAAATATTAGAATCAGGATTCTGTCATTTTTTCTTGTATTTGATTTTTATTCCCTTTCTCTGTTCAATGTAACACCAATAAATCAGAAGATGCCATTAAGTGAAGCCTTCTGTTTCCATGAAGATTGCAAAAATTTTGATTGAGAAAATTAACATGATCCTCCTGTGTTTTAATTACATGAAATCGGGATGCAGAGGGTTTTTTGGCTTGGAGCGTTGGTTGAAAATTGTTCAGGTTGAAGAAACTAACCATATGGCATTCTCTGTTTGCAATGTGACTAATATTCTAGAAATTTAGGCACTTAAGTGCATGGATTCTTTTTAATGCATCCGTGACTTTATTCCTCTCAGCTGTGCACATGTGTCTTTCTATCCAAACCACATTCTGTCCTTGACTCATTCAAAGTGGATTGCACAGTTATATAATCAGAGCTTAAAATAAGGAAGAAATGAGATGGTGTCTGCATTTTTCGGACTGGAGAAATAAAGGATTCCTGTGTAAGAGAGATTTAATTGTGTGTACTACAGTAACTTTGAGCACCCCCTTTCAAAAAAAAAAAATAGGGCATCTCATTTAGTCCCATCTAGCTGCAGGCATTGACTAAAATTTAAATGAACATAAAGAATGCTTTAATAACCATGTTTTATCTTTTTCACCTTCACAGTGGCATCTGAAATACAGGGATTAAGAACAGTTGAAATAAAAAAGGTAACTTGGGAGGGAAAAAACAATATAAACTCTTGACTTCAGAGGCATCTGTATCTGTATCTTCCTGTTAGCTGTCTTATCGATTTATAGCACCATCTGATAAAATATGGGTTATATACAGTGGAAATAGCATAAGGCAGTCTCTGCTGAATTTCCTGGCCAGAGCACCTTGTTTGAAAAATCATTGTTGGCATATTCTGTATCACCAAAAATGCATTAACCCAGCCCCACACAAAATAACGCCCATCCTCTTTCACTTCTCATACTGATAAGTAAGCCTTTGCCGTCAACAGAGATTTCCTATTCTTCTGAAGTAGATTCCTCTGACAGCCATGCACAAGAGAGAATCGAAAGGCAGCTATGGTTTCTTGAACCTTTACTGTGTGCTGAGCACTCTTTAGACGTGTCACACGTCCCCATTTTGTTTCATGTTCACTGCAGCCCTTTGTGGGAAGCGCTGTAAGCTCCGTTTTGTCAATGAAGATCTAGTGATTCATTGAGCGGAGTGGACTTGTTCCAGGTCGCAGCGTTTGTAAGTGTGGGCTCCTGGCTTTGAACACAGGTCTCTCTGATTCCAAAAACTGCAGTGTTTTTACTCCATCAGTTTACCTGCTTTTCATGAGTCCCACAACATGATTTTGATTGCTTTTACTTCCTGAACAGATGCTTATTTTCCTAAATCACACTAAGGACCTGTGTCAAATAAAGTAATGTAATTTTCCTGAGCTACATTTTCCACCCTCACGCCTAGAAGATGACAGTTAACTGTAGAATATTGTGCCAAAGAAACCACAAATCAATTAAAAATATCACTTTGACCAAAATATTCTGTCTGTTCAATGGCAGGGGCCCACTGACTCACTGGGAATCAGCATTGCTGGAGGAGTGGGCAGCCCACTTGGTGATGTTCCTATATTTATTGCGATGATGCACCCGAATGGAGTTGCAGCTCAGACCCAGAAACTCAGAGTAAGTTTTACTAATGTAAAACAAATATAATCTGCTTTTAAATCAGCTAATCCAGCCACAAGCAGAGCTTGCTTTGAGTAAAAGATGAAGAAAATTCAAAGAGGGGAGAGTTTGCTGTTGTGTGCAAATTTGCAAGTAAATGAAATGGAAAGATTTACAGTTGTTTCTTAATATTTTTTACTTGTTTGAAACTCTGTGGAAGAAATTAAAAGTATTCTCAGAACACCAGTATGAAGTGAAATTTTTTCTTTACATATTTTATTGATTAAATGCTGATTTAACTTTATTAAATTGAAAATTATCATTTATCTTGCATTATCAATTTTGCAGAAGTTTAATGTAAATATGACTTATAATGTTCTAAAACTGTACAAAACTTGCTTCAGAGTTGAGGGATTGTGCAAATGTAGAGCACTATGATGGAATTTATGCTACTGCTCAGTTTTGCAGTCATGTAACTATTTCATTAAAGTAACTCAGTCTCTATATAAAGTAAACTCTGTATGGGCTCATGCCTCAAAAAGAGTCTCGAAACATAACCACCTCTTAATTTAAATAGTCTCTAAATCGGGAATGGTTCCGTCTCCTTTGATATCTAAATTCGTGACTGACACTTAAGAACTGATTCTACACATAGCACAGGATTCAGAAAACTTTTCTGTGAAGGAAAGATAGTAATATTTTAGGCTTTGAGGGACATATGGGTCTCTGTTGCAACTACTCAGCTCTGCCCTGTGAAGGCAGCCAAATAATCATGGCTGTCTTCCCACCAAATTTTATTAACCAAAATAGGCAGTGGGCCGGACTTGGCCTGAGGGCTGTAGTTTGCCAACGCCTGACTTAGAGTCACATCTAATATGTGTAATAATAATGTCCAGAGAAATTGTGGTTTCCAAATGATATCAGGTATTTTATTCTTTCAATAGGAAGTAATGTCTTACCCAGGAGAAATGAAGACAAGGGGAGCGTGATTCCCCCTAGAGATTATAAAACTCAACCATCACATGCAGCTTCTTTTTGCCGTGACTGCTTCTTGGAATCAGTGGTTTCCGTGGTTGTGTTTCAGTTAGTGACAGTGGTATATATGTGATGTGGAAGGTCGGGAAGGACATGATTGTCAGGTCTCACTGTCCCACTGTGCATGGCTGCTTTAGCAGACGGCCATTTCTTCCTGTCCCTTGCAGGTTGGGGATAGGATTGTCACTATCTGTGGCACATCCACCGAGGGGATGACTCATACCCAAGCAGTTAACTTACTGAAGAATGCCTCTGGCTCCATTGAAATGCAGGTAAGGTTTTTATCCTAAGCACCATTCAGAATATGGGTAGCTTGAGGTCACATGAGCTTTGATGTTAAAGTAGTAAAAGTGATTAAATCTTCTGCTATGATTTTATTTAATATTTCCCTTGAACATAAGTGATTACATTGAGAGTTCCAAGAAAGTATGTAAGAAACACATTCTGTCACATTTTATCCTGATGCATTTATCGTTTCGTACTTCATATCTAAGGGGGAAAAAATACAAGGTCTTAGCAGTAAATGATTAATTGCTAAAATTTTAAGTGGTGTGAGTGAGTGGCTTGTATTCTAAAGATCTTCAAAAAATAATTACATGTGAGACTATGTTTGAAAAGCATCAAAGAACTTTATAGAATTGAATTAGTAGCATATTTTTACTGTCAGTTGAAGAGGCCTCTGAGCCTTGTGAAATTGCTTTCTCTTTGGTTGTATGTTATGTTAGCAGAAATGAGTAAGTGGACAATAAAATACGCGTTTTAATGCAAATGTCTTTTTGAAGAAAAATTACTGCTGTCTCCCTAGCAGCATGAACATGTGTTTTTCTCTCTCTGTTTCTCTGTGTGCAGGTGGTTGCTGGAGGAGATGTGAGTGTGGTCACAGGCCTCCAGCAGGAGCCCCCCAATTCTAGTCTTTCTTTCACTGGGCTGACATCAAGCAGTATATTTCAGGATGATTTAGGGTGAGCTCATATATTAGGGTTTGTATGTCCCTACCACTCACATAAACATGAAATAGTAGGAGATGAGGTCTGAAATACAAAAACCAAGTGTTTCTAAACTGTTAAATAATTATGGCTTGGATTTAGTTTATCAAAGATAGGTAGGTAGGTAGGTAAGTAGATAGACAGATAGATAGACAGACAGACATGCATGCATGCCTATCCTTCCCACATTTTTAGCTCTTAGTCTTTTGGGGGAACATTTTAGTCTTGATGTCACTACCCTGTGTGACATGGCACAAGTCAAAACGATCCTTTTAAAAATTCCAACATTGCCTACTCATTTAATAAATCATCCTTTTGATTAAAAAAAATTCACAGTTACCCAGCACTTGAGTACAATAGAATTAGAACATGAAGAGAGACGCATATTAGAGTTTTTAAATAGTTTGATGTGGCTTTTACATTGCTTAGAATTGATTTTTCTCTCCCCGCTTGGGAATGCTGACATTTATGACTTATTTCGTGGTCGTCCTCTGTTCTTTAGCCGTCTCACTTTAAATACACAGGAAAGAATGGGCTACTCCATGCAGTGAGAACATGCCATGAATGTGTTAGTTTAAAGAACTATAAATGAGTAATAGAATTAGAGTGTTAAGAAGGATTTCACTAGATTATGTAAATTTAAAATACTGTGCACAGCATGCACTGACAATTTAAACTCCCAAAACACACTCACTGTCAGTAACACAAAGAATTTACTAACTCTAGGTGGAGGTCAGATAATTCATAACTTATAGATTCACAAAGATATATGTGTATTTTTTCTAAAAATCCAAAAACTGTTCCTTCCTTCCCTTACTGTAGACCTCCTCAGTGTAAGTCTATTATGCTAGACCGAGGGCCAGATGGCTTAGGCTTCAGCATAGTAGGAGGATATGGCAGCCCGCACGGAGACTTACCCATTTATGTTAAAACAGTGTTTGCGAAGGTAAGTTTGCAAATTTTAACCACCCTCTTCCCCCTAAACGTTCATTAGTAGTGGTCAGCAGCTGGCTTATTAGTTTATGGCCTGAGGTAACGCCAAATGGTTAACAGTTGATCATTTTCTTTTGGAACTCCCTACAGGAACGAGTCACTAAATATTTTTGTCCAATTTGAGGTTAAGTGATGTTTAAAGAAAAATAGACTGAAATTGAAATTCCATGGGAACTCTTGGCAATATACATAAAAATATTAATGAACTTTATTTAGACAGTAAAGCCTGATTTTTTTTCCTTTGAAAACAAGTTGCATATGATTGAATGTCTTTTGAAATTAGGACATTTTAAATATGTGTGTGCTCTAGAGCCCTGGCATTTTTTTTTTTGCATTTTTTTGATGTGAAATATAAAATAGGCACAGAAAAGTACATAAAATATATATGCAGATTAGCTAATCGGGCATTTAATTTGCAAGTTTAATTTCATGGAATAGAATAGGCAAATAACTACTAAAAAATCTGAAGAGTATCTAGCAGCTCTATCACCTACAATAAATCAGCTATTTGCAATCAAGGGATTCAATTAAAAAAAAGGAAAACCATTTATATATAGTTGTAATCATATAGTAGCTTGTTCTATCTTAAGAATGTTTAGAATGAGAATAAAGTTATTGCAATATTGGTGAAGTTATTAAAATAATTTAAACTCATATAATTATTGTTAATATGTTGTTAAGACATTTTTTCAGGAACTACAAAATTGGACAAAATTTCCTGCTGGAGAAAATGCAGAATCTGATTTTACAGTGCAAAGGAACAAAACTTATGTCAAACCTATTAAAAGATTTGATACTGGGGCTCTAGATTAGTGCTGTGGTCCTTTAAAGTGCCTACCTACGAAGGTTTCATTCTATTATTTTGAATAAAATGATTGTTTTTAACCAACTGAAAGTGCTGTATCTACAGCAATCTAGCTATAAGGCTTAATTTCTGAGATTTTCTTAAAGCCACTGGTATGTCCAAAAATACAAACAGCATTTGCCAGTGAATAGGAGAGTCATGCCGTCCTTTTCCTCCGCCTTGGAACAATTTATTTAAGGCATGCTAGTTAGAACATATTTTAAGAATTTCATCATTATGGATTCCTCATTAACTTTTCCATATTTTTAATCTTATATTTAATTACATAATTGCCTACTATAAGTATGCCTTAAGATGGGATTCTTTTTCAGACGGCAATGTGTGTGTTTAGTCTTAACTCGTTTAAGGCCCGTAAGGAATATGAAGACTCCATCTACCCTTGGAAAGTAAAGAACCAAGCAGCTCAAGCGGCCTTTTCAAAGCCACAGAAAGAGTTAGAATTAGAATTAGCAAGACTTGTGTTTTGTCCTGCCCTTGTCCACATGCATGTGGGCTTTATGCTTTTGTAAGCCTTTGGGTTTCATGGTCCTCTTGCCCTTGTCCTATAAGACTGCTAATTCTTTGTCTTCCTTCTGTAATTCTTCTTTACAGGATAAAAATCCTGGATTCTATGAAATCATTATTACTAGGCAAATTCCCAAATATTCTTTATTAATTTGAGTTCCCACCAGCTGCTGTGCTGGATGGCCAAAAACCACCCAACTGGTCTATTGACTGCTAAATTCTCTCTCAAACTGGAATCTCAGTGCTAAGACCATTTAGGAGAAAGGCCTCCTTTGTTGATGTTTCATCATCGCTTAATGGCTGTGGAGCAGCCGTGGAGCATGGAGAGCAATGTGTGTGTACATGCAGAGCAATTTACAGTCTGGTGTGGAGCTTTGCTGTCGTGTAACTGCGAGGCAGCGTTTTTTGAGAAGTAAACAAGCCTACTTTATAATTGCAGGGAGCAGCCTCTGAAGATGGGCGCCTAAAAAGGGGTGATCAGATCATTGCTGTCAATGGGCAGAGTCTAGAAGGCGTAACCCATGAAGAAGCTGTTGCCATCCTTAAGCGGACAAAAGGCGCTGTCACTTTGATGGTTCTCTCCTGAGTCTGTTGCCGGAATTGAGCCAACTCAACTGCTGACTCCCATCCCACACTGTAAAGAGAATGAAACTGGTCTTGTGGACGACTTTTCCCATGCTGTGTGTATCGGGCTCTTCAAAACTGTAGGGGAAAAATACCACTTAAGTTTGTTTTTCTCATATGAAAATGATTTTCTTACAACGTACCATCATTTTTCATTTCTCCTTGCATTTTGTGAATTTAAACTCAAAAAGAAGGATGATTTGCATAGGTAAATCCAGTCTTCGTGAAGATATCTGACATTTTGTAGTCACGTGGGCAAAAATTGTTATGTGCTAAACTGGTTGGTAGAGAAAAAAAATAATTCGAAAGCTAATCAAAGAGAAATGGCTTCATGAAATTAGAGTGAAAAACGAAAACATGAAGAAAATCTTGAGTTTTATAAAAATGCTTCATTTTGTCAATCCGCCGCATCTCCCCATGTCTAACTAAAAAAAGAAAAACATTTTTTCTATTGAAAAATCTTTAAAAATACAGTCAGTATTTAAAAATTTTGAATATTGTAGAAAATTGCATCTCCTCACCTCCGATGTACACATATATATTTTCCTCTTAAAATGGGCTCCTAAGATTGAGTAAATGGCACATATATGAAACAATGTCCCTAGATTTGTAAAGAAAACATTTAATGTGCATCTTGATGTTCATTTTCATTTTTGACCTGTTATAAAATATTTTCATGTTTCTGTAAGTAACATGATGATGCTACCCTGTGTTGACTGTGGTTTCTCTAAAAAGCAACCATGCTAACCATGGAGGAATATAGAAGCTTACAGAATATTTAGTGCTGGTTTTAACTGATGCAACACTAAGAATGTGTTAGTGCACTATGCAATTGGTTTTCAATTAGCATTAATCTTAATGACAGAAAAAAGCAGTGTGTTAGTAATTATTTTGGTTGTATGCCATTAGTAAATTGGTAGAAAAATTAAGGGGATTAACATAACTTCATTTCATTGCCTTATATTAACATCTTATAATACAATAGTTTAAGACTAAGGGGAACAGATGGAGCTGTTTATTGAGACAACTGGTGAGGAATTATCATGTGTTCATTCCCATTTTAGAGCGTGAAACTCCTACATTAGAATATATAAAGTCACTTTAAATACTATCTATATTTGTAACAGAAGTAGTGTACAGATATTTTATTACAGCGCTTTTGTGTAAATGCAGAATTGAAGTGAATAAAGAAGTTTCATGGTGTACAAATAAAGGAGCAGGCGTATTTTTTTGTTCATTTCACTGGGAAAAAGCTTATTATATTGTTCCAAGATTTACAGGGGCCAGCCCGGTGACACAAGCGGTTAAGTGCGCGTGCTCCGCTGCGGCGGCCCAGGGTTCGCCGGTTCGCATCGCCGGGTGCGCACTGACGCTCTGCTTGTCAAGCCATGCTGTGGCGGCGTCCCATATAAAGTGGAGGAGAATGGGCATGGATATTAGCCCAGGCCGGTCTTCCTCAGCAAAAAAGAGGAGGATTGGTGGATGTTAGCTCAGGGCTGATCTTCCTCACCAAAAAAAAAAGATTTACAATTTAAAATTGGTTTTTAACATGTCTAACTGAACATATGCTGTCCACAGTTACAATTAGAGGAACTTTGGACAACATCATCATGAAAAGCTCAACGGTTTTTTATATCCGGAGTTTTTACTAGTACTAAAGATTCATAGACTCCTCATGGAGCAGAGAAAGATAACAGAGAAAGAGAAGTGTCCTACCTGTGTATGTTCTTCTGAGATGCTGTTGATGAAACATATTATAAGTTATTCTTTGGGGGAGTCAAGAGCTGAAGGGTGTTCAGATGGAAAAAGTCATAATGAAAATTATTTATATTAATAAACATGGAAAGTCTGATTTGAACACTGAGCAAGGAATTGGGGAACCTATGTTCTGCTAGTTCTTCCCCTAACTAGCTAATGAACATATGCATTCCCTCTGATTCATCTCATCTCTAGAATGATAGCTTATTTTATCTCAAAGCTTGTATCTAGTTCTAAAATACAAGAATTCTGTGATTCTTAGTTATACAAAATGAATGGACTAAACTACACATTGCCATAATTTGGGAGATATTCTCCTCAACCAGTCACTGTGAACTGAGGTACCTGATGTAACAAAATTCATTTCAGTATCCCAGTGACGCAGCCAGCTGCTCAGTCCTCGGTTAATGGCCCTCCCTCATGAGGCTGTGGCAGGATCCTCTCACGATGGGCTGCTGAAAGCTCAGCCACCCCCTTTTATGAGTTTTAACTGGCGAAGGTTTTTATGGAGGACACTCTATGGTAGACTCTAGGGGGGCAAGTTAACCAACCAAATTAAAGTTTGAGTAAACATGTGCAAGTACCCCATTGAGTAAACATGTGCGAGTACCCCAAAGAGAACAGCCTAGTGGGTATCTGTATTAGCCTGAATAGCTTCCCCCCAGAAGTTATGTCCACCAGGAACCTTAGAATGTGACCTTATTTAGGAATAGAGTCTTTGCAGATGTAGTTAGTTAAATTAAGATGAGGTCATGCTGGATTACGGTGGGTCCTAGATCCTTAAAAGAAGGCCATGTAGAGAGAGACGCAGAGACCTTGAGGAAGAAGGCCATGTAAAAATGAGGGCAGAAAAACCAAAGAACACTTGTGTGACCGGAAGCTGAAAGAGACAAGGAAGGATTTTTCCCTGGGGTCTTCAGAGGGAACGTGGCCCTGCTAACACTTTAATTTTGGTCTTCTGGCCTCCAAAACTAAGAGAATAAATTTCTGTTGTTATAAGCTACTTAGTTTGTGGTACTTTGTTATGGAAGCCCTGGGACACACTAATACAGTACCTTAAATATTTTTATATCCTTAGCTACTATCATTGTGCCTGGCTAATAGGAGAGGCTCCATACATGTTTGTAGAGCACATGAACAATTAAAATATATGTCATGATTAATTTTGTGGTATTACCTTGTTTTAGTTAAGCTAGCTGCAGCCTTCATACTGAATGCAAAAAAACAGTGGGAATGCCACTGGAGCCCTATAGAAACACTGGGGGAAATTCCCTCCTGAATTGCTTAGTTAACAAAGTCAGAGCATATGAAAGAAAAGGGAGGGATGAAAAGAATATAGATTCATCAGCATCAGAGAGAAGTGACAAGGGCTTATGCTTCCTATGTTATTCTTTTCTGGAAATTTAAGAGGTGAAGAAAGAAAGTTTGAGCAAAGAGTTTGAAGATGTGAACATTACAATGTTAATGCCATGTTCAACTCAAAACTGTAGATTGCCTGTAAAAAGTTCACTATAATTACTTGTGTGATTAAATCACACTGGAGAATACCACGTTTCTGGTGTTCTTTGTGCCCCTTCCAAAAGGATGATGATGATGATGATGAGTTTAATTTCAGCACCGACTGATATGTAGCAGCAGGAGTAGTAATGCGGTATAGAAAGTCAGTAGAATCCATACATCAGAACAGTGATGGAGTTGGAGGCATAAAAGATTAAAATTTGAGAAAGATAAGACAGATCTTTTTTTATTTTTCTAAGAATCTTGATAAAGCAGATTCTGATAGGTTTGAGGAAGCAAAGGCAGCTCTTCCCAGCTCTGAGATACACTGTACCAAGCGGCCTTAGATCTGGTCAGCTGGATTATTGTCTGAGAACGCCACGCGGGGGTTTGGTGCCTGTCTTCAGATCTCCATCAGAGCGAATGGAGGAGTGGAAAAGAGGCCGCAGGGAGACAGGAGTAAATAGGCTTTTTTTTTTGGTCTAGGTGTGAGAATGTCGAAACTATCATCACCTGCTTTCAGCAGCCGTGGTGTGTTGTTTCATGTCAGTGGCAAGTGTTCTGGAATGCATTTGATTTGTGCAAAGATGTTCCTCAACTTCTTCTACCAGGTGCTCCTAGAAAAAAAGAGTTATTTGTAAGGCAGGATTGGCCTCTCTTACCTCAAGAGGAAAAAAACTGGTGGTGGCCAGAAAATTTCTAAATGAAAGAGCGTGAAAACAGGCAAAGCAAATGTTGTTAAAGTGTTTTTTGTATACTTGACGTTACATCTTCTTTTTCCCTTCAAAATGTAGGTATTCCATGTTGTCCATTTTAATGTAAATTGGAAAAAATTGTATTAGTTGTGTAAAAGTTTTACTTCTCAGTCAAGTACCGAAAGTTCAATAGTAGGCCCCTAAAGGAATTCTGTCTAGGAGGAGGCAAATCTATGGTGATGATCTCAGAATTCTCTGACTAAAAATGTTTCTTGAAGTTTCCAAAATACTACCATCAAAAGATAGTAGGTATTAGGCAGCTTCTAAGAGGAGCTTCAACTTGTTCGTCTAACATTGGACGTTTTTTCAGAAGGTTGTGTCCTTTGCTAATATTTTATGATCCTTTCTCCCTCCCTCCCCGACCTTCCTCTTCCTCGTATGCATATTTTCAGAAACGAACACAGTTATCCTTTGAAAACATACTTTTTCTCTGTTCTTTTCTTATTGATGTACTAAAAATTATGATTTTTCACCTGAGTCTACCTTGAAATATTTGGCATTCAAAGTTCCACTCCTCTAAATTTCTTTTATAAAGGAACTTTATTCCAGTCAGTAAAACTTACAGATTAACTTTGCTTTGGAAAATTAAATGAGATAACTGTACCAAGCATTAATACCATGCACAGGATAAGCTATCAAGAAATGGCAGTAATAATTGTATGCACTATATCCTGGAAGACACAGAGTAACATAAATTTGATAGCTTTCTTTAAATAGCCTTCAGTTTTCCCTTATTTTTTTCCTTTTGGTGAGGAAGATTCGCCCTGAGCTAACATCTGTTTGCAATCTTCCTTTTTTTGCTTGAGGAAGATTGTCCCTGAGCTAATATCCGTGCCAGTCTTCCTCTATTTTGTATGTGGGATGCCACCACAGCATGGCTTGATGAGCGGTGTGTAGGTCTGTGCCCGGGATCAGAACCCGCGAACCCCAGACTGCTGAAATGGAGCCCGTGAACTTAACCACTGTGCCACCAGGCCAGCCCCAGTGTTCACTTTTGTATAATCATGTCTTTTTCTTCTGAAGTTGGATGCAAATCAACTTATACCAAAATTTCAGTTGTTTCGCATACAACCTTCCTGATATTTCCCGTATCCTCATATAACTCTACTAATTACTAACTATTTTTCTTTAAAGTAGACTAATTTTTAATTTAAATGTGTTTAAAAGAAAAATTTTGGAAAACCAATATCACTTGCCAAAAATATAAAGTAACTATGAGCAAAAGCCATGTTATTAAATTCTATCAAAATCCTGTTGCCTACCAAGGATCAGAACTTGAGGCCTGCTCTTTCTGCTAGGAAAGGGAGAATTGCAAATGTTAGGATGGTGTTAATGACTCATTGGAGACTCTTTCCTGGACTTAAAAGAACTGAAAGAAAATAGCTTTTTCATTATGTGATTTAATATATTCTAGTGCCCTCTTGGTGCCACCTACAACGGGGATCTCACGATATACTCCCTGTTTGGAAAAACTCTATCACACCAGAAACAGGAGGGTTTTGTTTATAGACTCCTTTTTTACAATGTGAAAGGAAGCTAATCAATTCCTGTTCTTAAGAGTATTCTTAGCTAATGAGGTTGTTTAAGATTTTATTTATGAGGCTTTCACTGAAACCAGAGTTGGGGCGTCAACTCCAATGCTTTAGTTTTGGCAATCTGAGTTTGAAGTAAAGGACAAATGACATAAATTAATGGAGTAAAATTAATGTTGTGGTAATATTAAATAAAGCTCATGCCTCTTGCACCTGGAGGGCTGTGCAGATGGCAGACATACCTAATTGTGCACCCTGCTGCCTTTAAGTGTGCTGATAAAAATCTCTCAGCTGAGTATAAAGTATGTTCGTTCACTGGCTCCAGACAAATTTGTGTAAGGCAACACAGTACACACAAAACACAGCCTAGCATATTTTTTAAGGAAAAATAAATGGAATTCTATAAATGAAATAATCAAATATTTACCTGATTTTTAAAACAAGTCATTATTATAGTCATGGTCTTTGTCCTTTCTGTGAATATTAAAATATATGTCAGTCCCGTTAGAAAAAGATTATTCTCAAATCGATAAGGAAGTACTCACTACACGTTAGTTAAAAAGATAAATTTACCAGTAGAATCCTAAATAAGTTGATTTGATTTCCCTAGGTAAGAATTGGATTGGCCAATTACCGCTCAGATGTTTATAAACTTGTTCAATTCTTTAAGAAGTAGCTACTCTAGAAAATATGTTGGTTTAATTAAGCACATAGATAATAGGTTTTGCTACAGATATTTCAGAAATGTCACTGAACTTTTTAAAACTTACATGAGTTCTCTTCATTTAAGGAATGTGAATTCCCAAGAACTTCATTTTGTTGCAGTTGGATGCCTATGCAGTGAAAAGCAGAACCAGCAACTTGTAGTTTTACCTTTAGAATGATTTTTAAATGCTTTTATAACATTTGTTACACACACCAATTATTTTTCTTATGATTTGGTACATGTTTGTTACCTACATTTTAAAAATAAATGACAAGTAAAATACTCTTTTTCAGACATCAAAATAGCAGTTTCCATCAAAATAGAAGTCTGGTGCCACATGTTCATTTTATGATAAAGGATGCTGGCTCATTTTTCAGAAAAAGTGGTTTGTTTTTAGACTAAGGAGCATAAAATTTCTTCATCTTTTACTCCTTAATCTGAGGGTTAATAAAGGAATTATATGTTTAAAATTTACATTTGTAATCTTTATTGCCATTTGGATAAATAAAACTAAGAGTTATTTCCACCCCATCCATGTACGTTTATTTATAGGTACCTATTATTTCTTCTATTCAATAGTTGACTTTTTTCTAAAGCTTTTCCTTTCTATACATTCCAGGTATTTATGTAATGAAGTCATCAGTGTCTCAACACCCACTTTGACTGCCTTGCATGAATGTAAGTCATAGCTGATAAATGTCTCATGCTGAACAACTCTAGATTTCTCTGAAATGTGGTGTCGAGAGCATGGGCCTCTGGATCTCAGGGCCCTGGGTTTACACACTGGGTTGGTTCCTAACTAGAAGAGGCAGCTGACCTCTCTGAGCCTCTGCCTCCTTGACAGTGAAATGGGAATAATAACATCTTCCTCACAGCTCTGTTAGGATCAAATGAGGTGAAGTGTCTACACTTGGTGGCCATTGATAAATGGTAGAAATATTGTTAATATTACTAAAATCAGTGTAACTTAAGGGCTGTGATGATACTTATAGCGGAATTGTGGCAGTCATCTGGAGAAAGAGGGCTGTCCCTAGTATTAATTTATATCCCAACTTTAAAAATAAACTTCTAAAGTGCCCTTTTACTTTCTCATTCTAGAAATTTCCTCATAATTTCTACTAGAATGGGAAGCAAAAGCAAAAATGATTCTCGAAGAACTGAGAACTGCAGAGTCCCATTGGTTGGTGAAGTAAATGTGCCGCTCCTTAATTTTTTTAAATAAGATATATTTGGGATGGGAGTTACTTAAACCTAGTAAGAGTTTTATCATCAATCTAAGCCCCATCACTTGCATAATCAGCCAAGTACCTAGTTTTAAAAGTAAATGGGAAATTGTGCAATATCCATCACTCATAATTTCTCCTCCCCAGTCCTCCATGTTAAATTAATTAGGATAAATAAATTTCATTTTCATCCTCCTTTTTAGGTACAATCCCTTTTCAGAAGGGTGGAACAAAGAAGAAATCAGCTTGGTAGATTAAACAGTCTTCTAGAAGGAAGTTGGTGAGATCAGACCGTCTGCAAGATGCTCCTTTCTTCCATATTAGATATTATTTCTCATGAGATTCATACTTAATAAGTTGGGGAAACGTAGGAGTAAAATTGTACATACTACTAGTGGTTATTTTTTTCTGTTTCTAAAGCGTCAAGGAAAGGGAATTTGCTCTTAAAGGGAGCTTTTGCCAAGCGATGATCACATTTGAGTATCAAATAAGCTTCAAAGTCTGTGAAGACCTGGCCCTGAAAGTTCATACAGTTTAAGATTTAGGTTAGGGTTGGGAGAATAGAACTTCTATTTGGGATACTGCAGCATGCTTTTCTCTGGTGTAATGAAGGGCGGTGCTTTTCTGAACTGGAGAGCAGACAACTAGTACACGTAAGCCTAGTTTCTAGATTTGTACATTTGGGGTAAACTTATAAAACACTCTTAATCTCCACTTTCTAATAAAATATTTTATGTATAGTTATAAAAGAAAATTACCTAAGTATTGGAAGATGGCAAAGGGCCAAGAATCACCCTTAAAGATGTAAACAATTGAGATCCCAAAGATTGTACGTGTTTGTAACCACCTGTGCAGAAGTGATTATTTGCAGATAGACATGCTCATCTTAAAGTTGTGATGGGAAGTCCTAAAGTGTGCAAATATTTGATAAGTTTTCCTTTATGACCATGGGTCATATTTTTTTTTGTGATATATTTACCATGATGTTGCTACTTAGAGGGTTTATCTATTTTTCAACTTTCAAATAAAGAAAACGTTAATGGAAGAACCTTAATTTTTCATATGGGGATTCTGAATACTGGAGAGAAGAGAAATTTAGTTACTAAAGAGTTTGAATGGGATTGTGGAAAATACTCCAAATTTGAAGGAAAAAAAAATGGATTGGAGCCATAAATCTTTCCTTTACTGAGGCCGGATACTTATAAATATACTTCTCTAATTGTATTTCTTCACGAGGGTAGTATCTTCCACTCAAGTTTTTGAAAGTCAAAATATGTAATGGATATGAAAGTTTTTAAAGTTTTAAAGAATAGATCATTGTTATTATATATTGGCTAAACCAAACATTCATGGTTATTTTGATTAAAAGTTATCGAAATTGACCAGTACTATCTAGACATATATTGTCATTTTCCTGTTATATAGCCCTAGAAATGAAGCATTACTACAATACTTTATTAATGAATAACATGTATCCTATCTTTTTCCAAAAGCATGAAGTGGTATATAATTTTTTATTTTGCAGTATATAATTTTTTAAAAATATTCACAATAGATCCATGAAAGAACAAACCCACACCAATTCCCAAGTATGATCTTTCACCATTTTTATCATCACTGAATCTTAGATATACCTGTTTTATAACAAATGGTTGCACTGTGTTGCTTTATTTTGTCTACATTATGGGTTCTGTTACTACATTAAAATAATATTAGGACAGGAGTTTTGCTCATCAATGAGGAGGTGGGGGAGGGAGGGAAAGAAGAAGGAAGGGAGGAAGAAGGAAACTAGTTTAGAAGAAAGGGGAAGATCATTGGCTTCAAGCCTATTCTGATAAAATTTCTACCATTATATACAAAAGCTAAATATAGACTTCCTTGGAGTCAATGGAAAACAAAAGGGCAGGGCCAATTATAATTCCTTTTTATTTTTTTTTTTAATTTTTTGTTTATTGCAGTAACACTGGTTTATAACATTGTAAAAAATTCAGGTGTACATCATTGTACTTCTATTTCTGCATAGATTACATCATGTTCACCACCAAAATACTAATTACAACCCATCACCACACACATGGACCGAATTATCCCTTTCACCCTCCTCCCTCCCCCCTTCCCCTCTGGTAACCGCCAATCCAATCTCTGTCCCTATGTGTTTGTTTATTGTTGTTATTATCTACTACTTAATGAAGGAAATCATGCGGTATTTGACCTTCTCCCTCTGACTTATTTCACTTTGCATTATACCCTCAATGTCCATCCATGATGTCACAAATGGCTGGATTTCATCGTTTCTTATGGCTGAGTAGTATTCCATTGTGTATATATACCACATCTTCTTTATCCATTCGTCCCTTGATGGGCACTTAGGTTGCTTCCAAGTCTTGGCTATTGTGAATAACGCTGCAATGAACACATGGGTGCATGTACCTTTACAAATTGGTGTTTTCAAGTTCTTTGGATAAATACCCAGCAGTGGGATGGCTGGATCATATGGTAGTTCTATCCTTGATTTTTTGAGGACTCTCCATACTGTTTTCCATAGTGGCTGCACCAGTTTGCACTCCCACCAGCAGTGTATGAGAGTTCCCTTCTCTCCACATCCTCTCCAACACATGTTGTTTCCTGTCTTGTTAATTATAGCCATTCTGACGGGCATCAGGTGATATCTCATTGTAGTTTTGATTTGCATTTCCCTGATAGTTAATGATTTTGAACATCTTTTCATGTGTCTGTTGGCCATCTGTATATCTTCTTTGGAGAAATGTCTGTTCAGGTCCTTTGCCCATTTTTTAATTGGGTTGGTAGTTTTTTTGTTGTTGAGATGCATGAGTTCTTTATATATTTTGGAGATTAAGCCCTTATCAGAAGTATGGTTTGCAAATATCTTCTCCCAATTGTTAGGTTGTCTTTTCGTTTTGTTGATGGTTTCCTTTGCTGTGCAGAAGCTTTTTAGTTTGATGTAGTCCCATTTGTTTATTTTTTCTATTGTTTCTCTTGCCCGGTCAGACGTGGTGTTTGAGAAGATGTTGCTAAGACCGATGTCGAAGAGCGTACTGCCTATGTTTTCTTCTAGAAGTTTCACAGTTTCAGGTCTTACATTCAAGTCTTTAATCCATTTGGAGTTAATTTTTGTGTATGGTGTAAGGTAAGGGTCTACTTTCATTTTTTTGCATATGGCTATCCAGTTTTCCCAACACCATTTGTTGAAGAGACTTTCTTTTCCCCGTTGTATGTTCTTGGCTCCTTTGTCAAAGATTAGCTGTCCATAGATGTGTGGGTTTATTTCTGGGCTTTTGATTCTATTCCATTGATCTGTGTGTCTGTTTTTGTGCCAGTACCATGCTGTTTTGGTTACTACAGCTTTGTAGTATATTTTGAAATCAGGGAGTGTGATACCTCCAGCTTTGTTCTTTTTTCTCAGGATTCCTTTAGCTATTCAGGGTCTTTTGTTGTTCCATATAAATTTTAGGATTCTTTGCTCTATTTCTGTGAAAAATGTTGTTGGAACTTTGATAGGGATTGCATTGAATCTATAGATGGCTTTAGGAAGTATGGACATCTTAACTATGTTAATTCTTCCAATCCAAGAGCACGGAATATCTTTCCATTTCTTTGTGTCTTCTTCAATTTCTTTCAGAAATGTTTTATAGTTTTCGGTGTACAGATCTTTCACCTCTTTGGTTAAGTTTATTCCTAGGTATTTTATTCTTTTTGTTGCAATTGTAAATGGGATGGTATTCTTAATTTCTCTTTCTGCTACTTCGTTGTTAGTGTACAGAAATGCAACTGATTTTTGTATGTTGATTTTGTATCCTGCAACTTTACCATATTCGTTTATTACTTCTAAAAGTTTTCTGGTGGATTCTTTGGGGTTTTCTAGATATAAAATCATGTCATCTGCAAATAGTGACAGTTTCACTTCTTCCTTTCCAATTTGGATCCCTTTTATTTCTTTCTCTTGCCTGATTGCTCTGGCTAGGACTTCCAGTACTATGTTAAATAGGAGTGGTGACAGTGGGCATCCTTGTCTGGTTCCTGTTCTTAGAGGGATGGCTTTCAGTTTTTCACCATTGAGGATGATATTAGCTGTGGGTTTCTCATATATGGTCTTTATTATGTTGAGGTACTTTCCTTCTATACCCATTTTATTCAGAGTTTTTATCATAAATGGATGCTGTATCTTGTCAAATGCTTTCTCTGCATCTATTGAGATGATCATGTGATTTTTATTCTTCATTTTATTAATGTGGTGTATTACGTTGATTGATTTGCGAATGTTAAACCATCCCTGCATCCCTGGAATAAATCCCACTTGATCATGGTGTATAATCTTTTTAACGTATTGTTGTATGCGATTTGCTAGTATTTTATTGAGGATTTTTGCATCGATGTTCATCAGTGATATTGGCCTGTAATTTTCTTTTGTTTTGTGTTGTCCTTGTCTGGTTTTGGTATCAGGGTAATGTCAGCTTCATAGAATGAGTTAGGGAGCTTCCCCTCCTCCTCAATTGTTTGGAAGAGTTTGAGAAGGATAGGTATTAAGTCTTCTTTGAATGTTTGGTAGAATTCACCAGGGAAGCCGTCTGGTCCTGGACTTTTATTTTTGGAGAGGTTTTTGATTACTGTTTCGATCTCCTTACTGGTGATTGGTCTATTCAAATTCTCTACTTCTTCTTGATCCAGTTTTGGAAGGTTGTATGATTCTAAGAATTTATCCATTTCTTCCAGATTGTCGAATTGGTTGGCATATAGCTTTTCATAGTATTCTCTTATAATCTTTTGTATTTCTGAGGTGTCTGTTGCAACCTCTCCTCTTTCATTTCTGATTTTACTTATTTGTGCCTTCTCTCTTTTTTTCTTGGTGAGTCTAGCTAAAGGTTTGTCAATTTTGTTGATCTTTTCAAAGAACCAGCTCTTGGTTTTATTAATTTTTTCTATTTTTTTTTGGTCTCTATTTCATTTATTTCTGCTCTGATTTTTATTATTTCCCTTCTTCTACTGATTTTGGGCTTTGTTTGTTCTTCTTTTTCCAATTCCTTCAGGTGCATTGTTAGATTGTTTATTTGAGATTTTTCTTGTTTGTTGAGATAGGCCTGTATCGCTATAAACTTCCCTCTTAGAACTGCTTGTGCTGTATCCCATAAATTCTGGCATGTCGTATTTTCATTTTCATTTGTCTCCAGGTATTTTTTGATTTCTTCTTTGATTTCTTCGTTAACCCAGTCGTTGTTCAGTAGCATTTTGTTTAATCTCCACGTATTTGTGGCTTTTCTGATTTTCTTCCTATAGTTGATTTCTAGTTTCATACCATTGTGGTCAGAAAAAATGCTTGGTATTATTTCAATCTTCTTAAATTTATGGAGACTTGTTTTGTGGCCTAATATGTGATCAATCCTGGAGAATGTTCCATGTGCCTTTGAAAAGAACGTGTATTCTTCGGTTTTTGGATGGAATGCTCTGCATATATCTACTAGGTCCATCTGTTGTAGTGTGTCGTTTAAGGCCGATGTTTCCTTATTGATCTTCTGTTTGGATCATCTATCCGTTGGTGTAAGTGGAGTGTTAAAGTCCCCTACTATTATTGTGTTACTGTCTATTTCTGTTTTTATGTCTGTTAATAATTGCTTTATATATTTAGGTGCACCTACATTGGGTGCGTAGATATTTACAAGTGTTATATCCTCTTGTTGGATTGTTCCCTTGATCATTATGTAATGCCCTTCTTTGTCTCTTTTTACAGTTTTTGTTTTAAAGTTTATTTTGTCTGATATGAGTACTGCTACCCCAGCTTTCTTTTCATTGCCATTTGCGTGGAGTATCTTTTTCCATCCCTTCACTTTCAGTTTGTGAGTGTCTTTAGGTCTGAAGTGTGTCTCTTGTATGCAGCATATATATGGGTCTTGTTTTTTTATCCAGTCAGCCACCCTATGCCTTTTAATTGGAGCATTTAGTCCATTGACGTTTAAAGTAGCTATTGATAAGTATGTACTTACTGCCATTTTTTAACTTTTTTTTTTTTCTCAGTGTTTTAGTAGTCCTTCTCTGTTCCTTTCTTCTTCTATACAGAATTGGTGGTCACTTTAGTTTGACCTCTGTCTGAAAGCTGTACTCTTTAACTCCCCTCCTCCCTCATGTTTTTGATATCATATCTAACCTCTTTGTTGTGCATTTGTATCCATTACGTTCTAATCATGGAAATAGATAATTTTTCCTATTTGTGGTCTTTTCTTTTCCCCTTAAATCAGTCCCTTTATCATTTCTTGTAACACTGGTTTCTTGGTGACAAACTCCTTTAATTTTTGCTTATCTGGGAAAATTTTGATCTCTCCTTCATTTTGAATGATAACCTTGCTGGGTAGAGTATTCTTGGCTGTAAGTTCTTTCCTTTTAGCACTTTAAATATATCGTGCCATTCTCTTCTAGCCTGTAAGGTTTCTGCAGAGAAGTCAGCTGATAGCCTTATGGGGTTTCCTTTGTACGTAACTTGACATTCTCTTGTGGCTTTTAGGATTCTTTCTTTATCTTTAATTCTGGACATTTTGATTATGATGTGTCTTGGTGTGGGCCTCTCTGGGTTTATCTTGTTTGGGGCTCTCTGTGCTTCCTGTACCTGGATGTCTGTTTCCTTCCTTAGGTTAGGGAAGTTTTCATCTATTATTTCTTGAAATAGATTCTCTGACCCCTTGTCTCGCTCTTCTCCTTCCGGGACACCTATAACACGGATGTTAGTGCACTTGATGTTGTCCCAGAGGTCCCTTAGACTGTCCTCAGTCTTTGTAATTCTTTTCTCTTTTACCCGTTCACCTCGGGTAATTTCTTCTAGTCTTTCGTCCAGCTCACAGATCCGTTCTTCTGCATCCTCTACTCTGCTTTTGAGTCCCTCTAATGAATTTTTCATTTCCAGTATTGTATTCTTCATTTCTGATTGGTTCTTTTTTATATCTTCCATTTCTTTGTTGACATTCTCACTGAGTTCATCTATTCTTCTCCCCAGATCAGTGAGCATCCTTAACACTCTCAGTTTGAACTCTCTGTCGGGTAGGTTGCTCATTTCTGTTTCACTTAGTTCCTTTTCTGGGGTTTTGTCTTGTTCCCTTACTTGGAATGTATTCTTTTGCCTCTTCATTTTGCCTCTTTCCGTGTGCTTGTGTCTACGTATTAGGTAGGTCAGCTACGTCTCCTGCTCTTGGATAGGTGACCTTATGTAAGTGATGGCTTAGGAGGCTTCCAGTGTGCTTCCCTCAGTTCTCAATGTTCCAGGGGTGACCCCTATGTGGGCTACGTGTATCCTTCTGCTGTGGCCTGTTTGCTCTCCCTGTAGGTGCCCAGGGAGGCTGAGTTATGCTCCTGGCCAGCTATTGTAATGCTCAGCTGCTTGTAGTTGTTGTGGGCCCTTCAGTCTCTTTATCAGGTGTGGGGATCCCCAGCACCGTTGGCTGCAAGTTCTAATACCACGTTTGTGTTGCAGTATTTCTTTTAAGTGAGTAGGCCCCCACTGTGGCAGGTTGTTAGGCTCAGGGCCTTACAATTGCTGTAAGCCTCTAGCCTATTAGGTCTCTCATCAGCTCTCTGAGGATTGCAGCTGGGTGGGGCTGGCCTCAGGCACAGGAGCACCCAATTGTTTCAGGTTTTGGAAGGTGGAGCAAACCTCCTATGTGGGTCTTTGAGAAGTACAAGTCTTCTGCGGCTGAGAAGCCCTGCCGCCCACAGGTCCACACACACAGTGAACACAGTCTTGCCCTGTGTGAGCGCCCCGACCTCCCCAAGCGGACCCAGTCTCTCCACGGCGGGAGCCCCACACACTCTGCCACCGCCCCACACTCTCCACCGGCTCCATGTGCACACCCTGCCCTGCTCAAGTCGGCTCAGTCACCAGGCTGCAGAGAATCCAGTCACCAATCTATGCAGGCCCACACGTTGCCTGAGGGCTTGTTGTTGGGTGGGGACAGTCTCTAGGGTGGGCTGCCTGCCCTGGCTGAGCTGGATTAAATCGGTGCTCTAGCGGGTGGGGCAGACCCTGGGCTAGCAGGCCCCAGGGAGAACCCCAATGGCGTGTGTCAGCATGCCCACACCAGGCCACAACAATGGCCGCCGCCAATGTCCCAGTCCCTGGAGAGGTCTCACCCCTCACCGAGATGCACTCAGGGCCTATTAGGTGAGTCTCTTGTCACCAAAGCACTGTACACCTTTCTTTCTGGTGATTTTAGGGTGCTTCCTGAAACGGGTGAGTTTGTGTGCGGGCCCTTTAAGAGCCAGTTTTAGTTTCTTTGTGAACCGGGTTTTCTGGGGGTGCTCCCCAATGTTTTAGTAGCAGGCACAGTCAGATATTATGCCGCTGGTCTCGATTGTGCTGGGTCCACAAAATGCCCACGCTGGGGCGCTCCCCGGCTCAGGACCCCGCGCCTCCAGGGAGGCTGCGCACCTGTGAGCTGCTCCCGGCGGCCGCGAAGCTGGCGGCTTGTGAAGGCGGCGTTTTTCCTCTCCAGAAGGAGTCTCTGCCTCTTCCACCTCAGTTAGGATTGTCCGCTGTTGCAGGAGTTCCTCTCATCCAGTTTTCAGTTCTGTCTCAGGGGTAATTTTTCCACGAGTAGTTGTAAATTGGCTGTGTCCATGGGAGGAGGTGAGTTCAGAGTCTGCCTACGCCGCCATCTTGACTCCTCTCTGGGGCCAATTATAATTCTAATTTGGGGACAAAAGGCAGAATTTACAGAATCTCACATATTGCATACAATTACTAGGAGCTTCTTAAGTGTTTACTAACTATAAATAAGTGAATGATAGAATCATTTTGGAACAGACTTGGACAGATCAAGGAATAAGAAACCAAGAATAACACCAATGGGGGATGATGCAGGTTTGCATCTTCTGTTTCTTTTCTTTTTTTCAAACTTTTTGTTTAACTTTGAGAAAATGAAACTAAGAAAATGGTGATAAGTCATGGATATTTTTCACTTTCTGAGGAAGAAGAAAAAAATGCACAATGTCTCAGGGCATGAAGGTCAGAATGCAACTGCTGCTTGTTTCTGCAGACATCACCAAAACTTAGCTCTAGTGGAGGGTTTCCATGGGAACGCACAGTATCTAGGTAGATGCTAGCAATATGGTTTTAACCTTTCTGGAATGTGAATTCTTCTTAATCAATTGGAGTTGGTCCCTGAGATAGTCTTTATTATAAAAAAAGAAAACATATGATGTATATCTTTATTCAAACCCACTTTCTGCAACAAATCAAAATGGGTTCAGCATCTATTGAACAAAAGATAAATCTTCATAAAAATTGGCACTTAACACTTAGGCCTTATTTATCTCCTTGACTTTTTATCTTAGGTGATAGTAATGATAATCAGAATAGTCCATTCCAATGGTACTTCATATCATGCAAGGAAAAGAATATTTCCTCTGTCCTTTAGTCTGTGAACCATCTGAAGTCCTCTGAGTAACATCATGACAGATGACACGAGATAGAGAAGTGAAGTAAAGCCAAAATCTAGATATTTCAGATGAAATTAGTTTTCGGGATTTAATTGTTACATAAGTTGTCCCAATCTCCCAGATATTTCTCTAGTGTAGATTTGGTTTGAAGTATAATCAAAGCAAAGTATTAACAAAAAACTGACCACAGCTATGGATTTTATTTTTGAGAAATATGTTAAGAGTTGATAATCAGTACTCTTTGGTCCAGGAAATATTTTGTTACCTGTATTCTGTATGAACTCTTTAGACAGTGTTTTCTAGAAATAGATGATTGATTAAAAGCTCAGTGACTGTAAGAGCATCCTCTATGGGGTCTTCCCCAACCTTCTCTTCTCCCCACACCAAACAGCTCTCTCCGTTTAGTGAAGGATATTTGTGCATTCTTCACACCTCATTACAGCAGTTCCCTTGCAATACTGACATGCTTTCTGGCCATGTGATTATCTTCACTCTTGTTCAAGACTGTAGGATGAGTGCTTTCTTGCCTGTCTCAGAGAAATAGATAAGAGCTAAATTCCTGGAAATGAAAGAGTGTAGTCTTTGCTTTGGATTAAAAGAAGTGGGAAGTAGTTGCAGTGATGGCAAGCATTTCCTTGTCACAACATTAAGGACCCTGGTTAAGATGAGTGGATAAGAGAGCTCATTGCCTAAAGGCTAAGCTGAGAAAGTGGGGCAAACAAGAAAGATGGGGCAATCTGATTGTAACAGAGGAAGGCCTCAGTTCTAACCCATTGTTTCACTAGAAAGGCTGAAGGGCCACACCTCATTCTCAGAATTTCCCTAACACTTCATCTAGAAGAGATGTTTGCAACCTCTTCTGACAAATGAAGAAAACAAAGTTTTCATGAAGTTTCGTGAAGTGTTAACTTTCCCTACCCATCCCCTAGTCTTCCATAGCTAAACACGACATCCCTGATGACTAAGCTTTTTCCATAGCTGATCTGTCAACTTTTCAGTCTCTTTTGCTTTCTTGTGGGCCCCCTCCAAATCCCCAATACGTATTATATTGTAGACTTGAAATCTAAAGCTGATTTTCCTAAAGGTCTGATCAATGGGTAAACCATAATTTATATGTAGCCCAAATATAAATGGGTCATATTCAAAGAAGCACAGTCTCATAACCAAAAAAATATAACTCAAAACAGTCTAAATATTTATTCCATTTATGAAATCTTAGTTGTTTTGCTCATTAACCCTTCTTTAAAATCTTTTGGTTAACCTTTATCTTATCCTAATCTTCCACTCTCAAAGAAGGGATTAAAACTTACATCCTGTCCCCTACTCTTTCCCCAAGACTTTCCTCACACTGTGTGCTGCCCCATTTCTTTCCTCCATCTTCAAACTGGAATGGCCACTTGTGCCTGCCGGGCATGTCAGGCTGACCTAGTGCTGCTGGGCAACCCAGAAACTCCGTATGCTCCTTGACTGTCATGGAGGGAAGCACAGAGTAACCCCTAGAAAACAGATTTAATCTCTAACTCTGACCATTTTTCTTGACAAAATCATCCCACTACCTGGTTTCAACACATAAATAAATGATAGCAAGCAAAAAAAGAAAAATCTGTCTGTTTGGAAAAATGTGTAGGGAAGGCGAGGCAAGCATATGTGAGTATGTATAGAGTAATGCACAAGCATGTGGTGGGACTGTATCTGGAACTGTGAATATGTGTGTTTTCTATGAGTGCGTATCTCTCTCCCCCATCTCTCCCCTGGCCTCTCCTCTCTCTCTCTCTCCTTCTCTCCTTATCAAAAAACCATTTTCCCCCTCCCCAGCCCACACTGAAATATAAGCAAAATCTCAAAGTAGCTACTGGCAAAAATGTTAGAGGGAAAAGTTTAGGTGCTTAATGCACAGTGTTTTCACTCCCCCAAACTATATCAGAATCTAGCTGGTGAGGGAGCAAGAGGGAAGGAATTGAAGAAGTGAAAGGCCTTAAAGTGGGAAAGGGGGAAGGAATCCTCCGATATGAGGACCAGGAAGCCGAGGGGAAGAGGACTAAGCGCCATGCTGTCCTTGAGTGATGATCCCCAGCTCCCTTACAGTTGACCGGTAGTGCCCTGACTCTGCCCCTTTCCCAGCCCATCACCTGTGGCCAAGTCACTGTAAGTCCCCCAACCGAAGGAGGGGCCATTAGATGACCTGAGTGTGTCTGGTGACATGGAGGAAAAGTCTTACTCCCTGGTTAAGGGGAGGGGTGATTTCATTGCCAGTTGAGAAGTTCTCTAAGAGATAGCAGAGCAAGGACCATGGCACTTCCGTTTCTCACATGCAAACATTCAAGTCCCCATACAGAGAATGTTTCCAACCCCCACGTGGCTGGTGTTTCAAAATTTTATTTGGGAATAGTTGGGGATGAGGAGGGTGGTGGTTGAGGATAGAACTTAGGACCTCTTTTACCACTGCTGTAGCCGTTGGTTAGACTCTCTGGATCCAGACTGTCTTGTTAAGGGGAGAGTCTGCCTCCCTTGGGCTGCAGAGATAGTTCAGTAGTGCCCTCTTCCCCAGGGCAGTGTTGTGTGATCCCTGCCAGGGGTCTAGCCTTGTTTCTCAGCATGTGTCCTGAGCAGAGACAAGAAGGGAAAGCATTTACTCCCATCTGCACTCTGCGGGTCAAGATGGTTCTCTTGGCTACCAGTCTTACCCTGATTGAAAGCCCATTTCCTTTATGTTCCACGTGTCTTTTACTAAGAACTTTCATTGTTTTTGACCTTGTCCTTGTTCTTGGTTGTCTATTCTGGTCATCTACTTGCCTTTGTTAGTTCCCTGCCAAGGGATGGTACTCCTCTCCAAAGCACCGAGTCTCACCTAATGCCCAGATAGTACACACTTTACATTTTCAAGTATGGCCTGCCCTGCATTTGTCATCTGTCCAGGCTTTCAATGAGATACTCCTCTGATTTATCTTAGAGTCTCCTCTTTCCTGCGATCTCTTTATCTGGATTGAGATTGCAGATTGCCATGACGCCCTGTGCCTGTCCACTGGCCCACAAGTCTGCTTTGGTGCTGGCGATGGAGGGCCCATCTTTCCTGAGTGCGTGGGTCCTCCCATCATTTCGTTGGCCACTCCTGTCTGATGCTTTATAAGATGGGTTCCCTCACCCCCAAATATGTAACCCACAAAATAGGTTAAAATATTTGTAGTTCTCACTAACAAAATTAAACATTACTAATGTATTCTGTTAAAAGTAAAAGTAAGTTACGTAGAAAATCTAGTGTTGGAGATGTGTTGGGTGCTAGTGTTTGAAATCTAGTGTTGGAGATGTGTTGGGTGCTAGTATTTGAGGAAAACGAGGCTTCATTAGAGGAAGAGGATGAGTAAAATACTTTTGTGGAGATTTTGAAGAAAAACTTTGAGCATATTCAAGAGCTCTAGAAGTGCAAAGTACTGGTTCTTTATGAGTCCTATTGTGTGGCTTCTATTTTCTTTGATTTGTATCACTCACAATACTCATTTGGACTAGTCGTTCAGTCATGCTCCTCTCTGCTCAAATGTGTCTTAGACTTCCCACTGCATAGAAGAGTAAGTCCATACTTTGCTTAGTATTTGAAGCATCTACAACTTGGCCCCAAATTTTCCAGTCTAATTCCCCAGTTTTGTTCCATCGAAGCACTAGCCCTATCATTCTTTTATAATTTTCCAAACATTGTCGTATACCGGCCTCCATGTTTCTGTTACCCTTGCCTTTTTCTGGAGTGACCTTTTCCTCAAGATGTCCCTGGGTTATTCATCCTTCAAGGCCTAGCTCAAATCCTTTATTCTTCGTAAAGTTTTCTATTTAATGAGCTAATACATGTTGAAGTGCTTCTCATGGAAAGTGCCTAGAACACTCAAAAAATAGCAGCAACTATTAATTAGAACTCATCTTTTTTCTTCTTACACTCATAAAATTTAACTCTGGCACAACATTTTTTAAATGTTATATATTACTTATTAAAAAACATAAATCTTCTATGGTCCAAAGATAAATTGTTGGAACATTGGTTAAACTGTTAAAGAGATTTGTTTTATGTCAGACTTATCAGAATGTCAAATAGAGCAATATATCGTAAATCTTCACGAAGTGTAGAATACCATTTTCCAAACCTAATTGACCAAAAATGTCTGGTGAAACTCAAGTTCCAAGGAATACATTTTTAGGAAGCACACTTCTACCACACTAGACTTTGATCTGAAATAGTTATTTAGCTGTGTATTCTCTTCCCGCAACGGATTTTCAGCTTCTGGACAGAAGGATTGGGTCTCGTTCAGCTATTTACCCCCATACAATGTAACAGATATATCATATAGCAGGCCATAATACATTTTTTTTTTTGAGAACGAGAGCAAGTTTCTTTTTCCTAAAGGAACTGGGTAGGAGTTGAAAGCAAGGAAGGAAAAGAGGACGTGTTTATTATTTTTGAGGAATTAAGTGAGTTGTGAGTGGTGAGAAGGAAACCCTCTGTGCATCGTCCAACATGCAGGAAGCACGGAGCTGGAGAGGGAAATATCGGGTCAGCTTTTGGCATACGCACCAAAATTATTCAGTTGATATTGGAAGGTTAGGGTGTAGAGTACAAGCCAGTCCTCTAATGGTCAAATATGTTTCCAAGTTGGCTGTTCTTACTTGGTAAGTTCTTGTGCATGAGTATATTTTAGTATTCCAATCATCTACCATCTCTCTAGCTTGTTAAATTTGACCCAAACCTTGATCATATACTATGGGCGTGGCATGGTACCATTTTAAACCCAATACTAAAAAACAAGCCTGAAAATTCTTGACTTATCCAACCCACCAATATAATTTTAGATGAACCATCTTCAAAGTTACCAATAATCTATGGTAAAACTGGAACTAAAACTCAGGTTTTCTGACAATGAGTGACTCCTTTAATTTAACACAAGTATTGGAAAGTGCTGTTTTTAAAAGAATTCGATACTTAAATAATCTTTAAAAATAGTATCTTACCATATTAGCTCCACTGAAGGAAATTAGCCAAGCATTAATCTTTGTACATTTAAAGTTAGCAAAGGAGATGAATTAACCTATTGAGCTGTACTCTCAAAAGTACAGCTATTAAACCATTAGAGTTCATAGTTATCAATATATGTATTGTATACAAATTTCCAGCAGGAAGCTTCCTGAATGATCTTTTAGATTCAACTCTTTCTTTGGCAGAGGAGGAAGATGCAGATGAGCAACTTTCTCAGCAGGTATTAAAGTTCACTGTTTCTTGAATCATACCTGTCAACCTGGAGTTTTATCTGCCTTCCCCAGGGCAATATAAGGCAAACTCCCATATCAATTTATTATCATGCCAGCTGCTAAGTCTTGGGACAGCTACCTAGAAACAAAGCTAAACAAAATTACATTTTGATTGCTATTGTGTTTACTCTTGGTACAAGTTCCCTACATAAGCTTGATTAAATGTCTATATTTGTATAATAGTAATTGCAATATCAGGTTATAAGAGAGAGCCGTTTCATGATCATTTAATATTTTGTGCAGTTTAAAAAGCATTTGTGCATGTATAGTCAATGGGAATATAGGTGATAAAGCACTTTCGGGAAGTGCTTTACATCCATGTAATGAACATGGAAGTTCATTACAAGTTGGTAAGTTTAGATTAGTGATGAACACTATGAAGATGTTTTAGTGTAAGTTTTTAAAAAGTGCAAGTCCTATTTAAAGGGAAAATTTAGGAATAAATTAAGAATTGGCTTACAATTTCTAGGGACACAATAAATAAATGTAACAGATAAAATAATCTTATATCCACGTTAAAATATGTGGTTCACCCCAGGAGCATCAGCCTTTTAGGTTTTAACAACCAATGCTGGTCCATGTGTGCACACAGTGCAACAGTGACACCACTGGGCCGGATTTATCTTACTCCTTGAGCTTCAAGGTGTGAAAAAAAAAGTTTGATGTTTGTGAGAAATGGAGGCAATTGGGGAAAATGTGTATGTGGTTATGAAACTAGGCTATTGAATTGGGGGCAGGGGTGGCACTTTCCAGCGGTGCCCTTACAGTGCTGATTCTGTTTGGTGTGCTTCCTTGTTGACCTTAAAAAATAAAGGACCAGATGACAACTATGATTGATGAAGTAAAATGTGGCTGTTCCTGATACTCCAGGAAATGTTTTCAATTGGTTAAAGACCTTTCCATTTAGCTTAAATTATCAAAGGTAAAATAAAGCCACTAGAGAATAGAGGAAATCCATGAAACAGTTTAATTTTTTCTGGAGTCGAACCACTAGAGGGCAGTAGAGTCCATGCTACTTGGGCTTTGTTCTACATTACCCTCCCCACCCGTCCACCCCCTACGCCCACTCTGTCCCCAGCCCATCCTCCTTCTGAGTGGCTATATGGATTCTTCAGAAAGGGGTGTTTCTCATTTCTAAAATGTTGGAAAATTACATTTTCTCAGAAACACACCTGAGATACAAAGCAGTACAAGTAGAAAGACACACCCTTTTCCAAATTTGAGGGTGTGCTTATATTCTTTCTCTTTCTATTAAAATTAGCTCTTTTTTGAAGTAAATGCTTAGGGCAAAAAGAAAGGTATATCCACAGGCTTTTCTGTTGTTATTGTAAAAATTAATACCAAGCACTAAATCAATTAATTCTTAAGAAAATCTCCCATTCCTGAAAATATAACTTAAATTGAGAAACTATAAAAGTGATAAAGCCAAGCCCGTTGTGTTCTGAGCAAGAAATTCTATACAAAGAGCATAAAATAACAGCCACATGAAATACTTGATACATAGAATCCTGGCTTTTTATTGATGTTATTATTGCATATTGTTGCTAGAATTTGGAAGAGAAAAATGACTTTTTAAAACAATTTTTTTCATTTTCCCTGTATCTTTCTCTCCTCTAACAAAAGCTTTCACTTCTGGTAAAACGAAAGATTTGGTTGAAATTTTTCCTTGACTTAGTTTAAATGGATTTTGTGAGTGCTTGTTTTGTATTTTATCCAATAAATGAAGGTTGTGTGTGATACATCACTGATTCAAGTAAAATCATTTTTCTAGCTTCTACTTTCAGCTCTATCAGTGATTGTGACTTCAGACTTCAACATTTTGTGCATAAAATTTCCTGTGCAGGAAAAAAAGTAAACTTAGTTGGTATCTTAGGCCTTGAAATACTTAGAATTAAATTTTTCTATAAACATATACTTAAAGAAAAGATAATTTTTCTTGCTGAAGCATGGAATACTATAGCGCAACATTTTGAAGAAATATGAGAATTTCTTAGAAAACTCGATTAGACATGGTTAGATCTTAACCTGTGCTTTTGAATAACTATTTATTCCTAAGAACATGCTGGACATAGGGCAGATACTCAATTTGTTCAACAAAAATGAGCATCTATTGTGTATAACTAAATTCTAAACACTCTGTTAGGAACTCTTATCTCTTCCTTATGGGAGCTAAAATTGTCTAGATTAATAAATGTTTGATATTGCTGACTCTAAGATAAATTAATTAACACTCATATTTGCTAATTTTTATTAAAGTTTCCGCTCTCCTCACAAAAGTGCCCCATAACACACATTATTTTTTTTTTCCAATTAAAGAGAACTGAATTATTTTGATGGAGAATTTTTAAACAAGCTTTGAGATTATTCCAGGCAAACTGCAGTGTCTCAAAGACAGTGTTGTCAGTTACTGACCTAGGTGATTAATTTTTTCCAAATTCCTTTTATGTTGTCACCAAAATTTTCGTTTGTAACTCCCACAAATGGTTTTGGTCTGCCCCTCCTGCGCAAATTCTCTTTGGAGATTTGCAAGGGATTTAATTCTGGATGTGGCCTAGGGCTTGACAAGCAACTTCCTGGAAAGGCTTTCCAATAAAAGCTTTTTAAACAAAAATCATCTTGGCTCAGTCTAACTTTCTTCTTGGTGTTAAGTCTGTTATCACTCATGCGATGGTTCAGTTACATTGACCCTTCTTAGGGTACCACAGGGACATGATCTTAAGAAGACAGTGTGCTCATATCAAAGCTATCCAGTAATAATATTTTTAAGAAACTCCTTAAGCGATAGCCACTGTGGATTCTGATACTTCTTTCTTAAAAAAATCCGAGTTAACCTCAAATATGTTACCTTTATCTTCTTAGAGCAGAAGAGAAAGCCTTAGACCTTAAAGCAGAACATTGATGCTTCAAGCACGAAGACTTGCATTTGTAAAGTGACTTTTTTGGAAATGGAAACCTGTTAGAACTCCTGTTTATCTCATTAATATTGCCCAATTTGAATAAGATATTTTTGTTTGGCAACTTTTATCCAGGAATGTTTTTTGGGGGAATGGGAAGGAAGGCTCTTTTCTTCTTCTCTATGAATAAGATGATACTTAAATGAGACACTTGATAACATTAAGCTGGAGAGAGGATGACCCAGTTAACCCAATGTTTAATCCAGTTCAACTAACATTTCAACTTGTGCTACTTTGCCAAGATTCCCTCTATTGGATTTGAAGGCCAGCCTGCCCTGGAGAGTAACAGTCAGTTAATCCTCTTCTCGTGTGGCAGAGTGTAGTGGTTCAGCCATTCTGTTATCTGTTGCATTATTTCTGGGTGGCTTCCAACATATTAGCTTTTTGCACAAGATTCTGATTTCTGACTCAACCATTATTTACTGAGGATTTATGGACTTGATTCGCTCATATACATTATGAAATTGAATACTTAAAACATTGGTGTGAAGGGAACAATGATCTCCCTTTTACAGATGAGGAAAATAAAGATCAGATAGTTAAATAATTGGTCTAAGGTCACACAGTTTAAAAAGGGGCAGAGTGAGTATCAAAGCCACGTCTTTTAATGTCATATCCACTCTTGTTTTTGCCAAAACTGTAGCTGGAGTTGCAACCCAAGGGGAAAAAGTGGTAAAAACTGGACTAAATCGGGATTTGAAAGCACAAGCCATGTTAAATGGTTATTGGTACTAAGTGGGAACAATCTCACGAACCCCTGACAAGCCTTCTTGCACCTACAGACTCTCCCCTGCCCTCAAACGCATCATTACAGCTCAGAATGTAACTGTGCTGCAACAGGAAGGTTGCACCATGATTCATGCCTAATAAGTGCCAATGATACTACAGCTATTTTATAGAGCAGCCAAACAAGTTTCAGCAACCCAGATCTTTATCTGCTTCAGCTGAAAAGGCCAGTTACATTTTAATCTCAGTTATATAAATGTTTTGAAAGCAAGCTGATACATCTCTCGAAGGTATTTTTTTTCTTCCTTTGATGCCTATTATTTTTTTTTTTCAAGTAAAGGACAAATTTACCTACATTAAGTATAGAAAATGAGGTAGATCCCACTATTGAATGGATGCTCTGGTCAGGACTTTTGTGGAGCTAGACAAACTATAGCCAAAATCACCTTTAATAAGGCATAATTTATATTCAATAAAGTGTACCAGATTTAACTGCAGATCTTAATATGTTTTGACAGATCTATACACCAATTATTTCCAATATCCCCAAAAGTTTGATTGTGTCCCTTTCAGTTAAGCTCCCCCTACCCCCTCAGTTACCACACCTAGTCTACCAACCTGCTTTCTGTCACTACAGATTCATTTTTCTTTGCTAGAATTTTATGTGAATAAAACACTTAAAGTATGTATTCTCTCTGTATTGGCTTCTTTTGCTTAGCCTGTTTTTGAGATCATCTATGGTGTATATATCAGTAGTTCATTTCTGAGAAATATTCCACCGTTGGGATATCCACAGTTTGTTTATTCATACGATAGACATTTGTTCCAAGTTTTCAGCTATTATAAATAAAGATGCTAAGAAGATTCATGAAAAAGTTTTTGTGTCCATATGACACTTTACTTCTCTTGGGTAAAACCTAGGAGTAGAACTGTTGGGTCATAAATGTATAACTTTATAAGAAACTTCCAAATTGAACTACTTTGTATTCCCACCATCAAAGTATGAGAGTTGCAGCTTCTGATCTCTCACTAGTACTTGGTATGGTCAGTCTTTTTAATTGTAGTCATTCTGATAGGTGTGTGGTGGTTTTACGTTGCAGTTTCAGTTTGCATTTCCCTAATGAATAATAACGTTGAGCAACTTTTTATGTGCTTATATGCTTCTTACTATTTGTATGTCTTAGGTGAAGTGTCTGTCCAAATCTCTTTTGTGCATTAAAAAAAAAAGACTTTGTTTTTCTTATTATTGAGTTTTGAGAGTTTTTTACATATATTTTTTTGGATGCCAGTCCTTTATTATATATATTTTTTCCTCCCAGTTTGTGATTTTCCCTTCATTTTCTTCTCAGTATCTTTCAAAGCAGAGGTTTTAATTTTGATGAAGTCCAATTATTAATTTGTTCTTTTATAACATGGATTTGGTGTGTATCTAAAACACTTTGCCTAACTTAAAGTCACAAAAATTTTCTTCTGTCTTATTTTCTAAATGTTTACTAGTTTTAGGTTTTATATATAGGTCTATGATTTGAATTAATTTTTGTATATTATATGAGGAATATATCCAAGTTCATTTTTTGCATATGGATATTCAGCTGATCCAGCAGCTTCAGTCTGTGTTGAAAAGACTCCTCTCTCCACTGAATTATCTTTGCACCTTTGTGGAAAATCAGTTGTTCATGTATGTGTAATTTTATTTCTGTTCTGTTGATTGATTTTGCTATCTTTACTTTAATATCATACGGTCTTGACTATTCTAGCTTTAAAATAAGCCTTGAAATATGGTAGCATTAATCTTCCAACATTGTTCTTAATTTTCAAAATGCTTTTGGCTATTCTGGGCATTTTTCATGTGGGACTTTTAGAATCAAATTTTCAATTTCTACTAAGTAAGCCTTTGAGGATTTTGAATGGGATTATGTTGAATATATAAATCAATTTGTGGTGAAGTAATAGCTTAACTACATTGACTCTTTTGACCCATGAACAAAGTATATTTCTTCTTTATTTAGGTCTCTGGTTTCTCTAAGCAATCTTTTATAGTTTTCAGAGTAAAAGTCTTCTGTGCCTTTTTTTAGATTTATCTCCCCTAAATTTTTTGATACTATTGTAATTGGTATTTTTTTCTAAGTTTCAGTTTCTGGTTGTTTGTTGCTAATATATAGAAATGCAATTGATTTTGTATATTGATTGTGTATCCTCCAAACTTATTGAATCACTTAGTAGTTCTAGTAGCTTCTTTGTAGGTTCCATTAGATTTTCTATATAGATAATCATGTCATCTGTGAATAAAGGAGTTTTATTTTTTTCTTTTCAATCTGGATAATTTTTATTTCTTTTTCATGCCTTATTGCATTAGCTAGAAGCTCCAGTGTAGTATTGAGTAGAGCTTATAGCCTTGTCTTGTTCCAAAGTGTTTAGTTTTTCACTATTTAGTATGAATTTAACTGTGAGGGTTTTTTTTTATGCCCTTCGTCAGGTTGAGAAAGTTCATTTTTACCCCTAGTTTGCTGGGAGTATTTATCAGGTGTCTTGGATTATGTCCAATGATTTTTCTGTGTCTATTGAATTAATCTTTTTTATTAAGTTTATTAATGTGATGAAGTACCTTTATTTTCAAATGTTCAACCAACTTTGAATTCCTGGAGTAAAGCCAATTTGTTATAATGTATTATGCTTTTTATATATTGTTCAATTCAACTTTCTAAAATTTTGATTAGAATTTTTGCATCTATGTTCATAGGGGATATCAGTCTATAGTTTTCTTGTAATAACTTTATATTTTCATAACAGAGTTTCAATATCAGAGTAACATGGTCCTCATAGAATAAATTAGGGAATATTCTTTCCTTTTCAATTTTCTGAGTTTATTTAGAACTGGTATTATTTCTTCCTTATATGTTTGGTTGAATTGATCAGTGAAGCTATCTGGTTCTAGAGTTTTCTTTGTGGAAATGCTTTCACCTACAAATCAATGTGCATTCCACTCTTGGTGGGTGAAGTAGTCCACAAATGTCCATTAGGTCAAATTGGTTCATAATGTTGTGCAGATCTTCTGTATCCTTACTGCTGTTCTGTTTACATATTCTATTAACTTTTGAGAGAAGGCTATTGCAATCTCTTACTGAAATTGTGGATTTGCCTATTTTTTCTTTGTTGTTTTATCAGTTTTTGCTTTGTGTATTTTGAAAGCCGTATTAGTAGGTGCAAGAACATTTAAGATTGCTGTGTCCTCTTGATAAATTAACCCCTTTGTCATTATTAAGTGAAAGTCTTAATCTCTAGTAGTATTCTTTGCTCTGAAATCTACTATGTCTGATATTGATTTGTGCACTTCAGATTTCTTTTAGTTAGTGCTAGCATTGTATTTTTCTTCATCCTATTACTTCTAACCTAATTGTCCTTTATTTGAAGTGCATTTTTTGTAGGCAGCATATAGTTGGGTCTTACTTTTATTTTCACTCTGACAATTTCTTCCTTTTTACTGGGATATTTAGACCATTGATATTTAATATGGTGATCATATAGTTAGTTTTAAATTCATCATCTTGCTATTTGTTTTCTATTTGTCCCATCTGGCCTTTGTTCATTTTTTCTTGTTTATATCTCCTTTTGCATTAGTTAAAGATTTCTTATAATTACATTTAATCTCCTTGTTAGTTATGCACTGTAACTATTTTGCTATTTTAGTGATTTATAATATTCATCTTTAACTTATCAAACTGTATCTTCAAATTATATTATACCACTTTATTTTTAGTATAAAAACCTACAATGGGGGACAGCCCCATGGCTTGGTGGTTAAGTGCACATGCTCCGCTACTGGCGGCCCGGATTTGGATCCCGGGCGCTCACCGATGTACTGCTTTTCAGGCCATGCTGTGGCAGCATCCCACATACAGCAACTAGCAGGATGTGCAACTATAACATACAACTATCTACTGGGGCTTTGGGGAGAAAAAGGGGGAAAAAAAAAAAGAGGAGGATTGGCAATAGGTGTTAGCTCAGGGCTGGTCTTTCTCAGCAAAAAGAGGAGGATTGGCATGATGTTAGCTCAGGGTTGATCTTCCTCACCAAAAAAAAAAAAAAAACCTACAGGGATGCACTTTCATTTCCCCCCTCTTGACCTTTGTGCTAACATTCTCATATACTTTACTTTTATATATGCTGTAACTCCACACTGCATTGTTATTATTTTTGTTAGGCAGTCAATTATCTTTTGAAATAAATCTCATGTATTTACACATGTAGTTATCCTGTCCACTGTTCTTTATTCATTTTTGTACATCCCTATTTCTATCTGGTATCATTTTCTTCATGTTTGAAGGATTTGATTTAGTATTTCTTGTAATGTGGGTTTGTTGATAATTCTTTCAGCTTGTGTAAATTGTAAAAAATGTTTATTTTTACTTTCATTTTTGAAAAGTATTTGTACTGGATATAGAATTCTAAGTTTTCAGGGTTTTTTTCTTTCATTACTTTAAAGATATTATTCCAGTCTTTTCTCGCTTGCTTGGTTTGTGACAAGATATTTACTATCATTTTTGTCTTTGTTCCTATGTACAGAATGTGTCTTTTTTTCTCCTACTGCTTCTTAGACTTTTTCTTCACTGCTGGTGCTGAGCAATTTTTTTCTTGTTTCTTCTGCCAGGGGTTACATGAATCTGTAAGTTTCTAGTTTTAATCAAATTTAAATGTTACAGCCATATTTCTTCAAATGTTTTCTCACTCACCCTCTCTTTTCTTTCCTTCAGGGCCTCCAACTAGACCATTGATATTAGATGCTTGAATTTGTCCCTCAGTTCTCTTTCCAGAGTTCTCTTTCTGAGAAGCTCTCTCCTCTCAGGTACTCTTTCCCCAAAATTCTAGCCACCTTGGTCTCCCTTGACTCGCACCTCTATCTTTTCTACTCAGGGAGTCCACTGGGCTATGCCCGGGTTCCCCCTCCCTATGTTGCAGCCTGGAAACTCCCCTTATTTGCATCGTACTTCTCAGGGTCATTGTCCTTTGTTACCTGATGTACAGTGTCTTATAAATCTTTATTTCATATATTCTGTCCATTTTATATAGTTTCATATGGGAGGATAAATCTGATCTGTTACTTTATCTTTGCCAGAGGCAGAAGTCCTTAATTTTATGTATATGAATTTCAATCTAGTATTATTTTCTTTATGCTTGAAGAACTTCTTGTAGTACAGGCTTACTGGTAATGAATTCTCTTAGGTTTTATTTGTATGAAACATTCTTATTTTCTCTTCATTTTCTAATATTTTCACTGGTTTTATAATTATAGATAAAAAGGTTTTATTTTCATGCATCATTTCAAAGACGTCATTTCACTGTTATTTGGTGTTGTGGGCTGAATTGTGTCCTTCTAAAATTTATATGTTGAAGTCCTAATGCCTAGTATCTCAGAATGTGACTGTATTTGGAGATAGGGCCTTTAAAGAAGTAATTAAAGTAAAATGAGATTATATGGGTGGGCCTTAATCCAATATGACTGAGGTCCTTATAAGATGTGAAGATTAGGACACAGACATACAGAACCTTGTAAAGACACCAGAAGAAATTGGACATCTACAAGCCAAGGAGAAAGGCCTCAGAAGAAACCAACTGGACAACTGGACTTCTAGACTCCAGAACTATGAGGAAATAAATTTCTGTTGTTTAAGTGAACTAGTCTGTGGTACTTTGCCATGGCAGCCCTAGCAAACTAGTACATCTAGCTTGGATATTTTCTATTAAGAAGTCTGAAACTATTTCTATCTTTAGTGCCCAATATGTACTATGTCTGTTTTTTTCTCTAATTGTGTTTAAGAATTTTTCTTTATGATTGTTTTTTCACAAGTTGATTATGGTTTGCCTTTAAATTGTTTTCTTTGGGTTTATCTGCTTGGTATATGTTACGTTTATAGACTTCATCAAATTTAGAAAAAATTGGTCATTAATACTGAAATATTTTTAGCAGCCCCTCTTTTTCTGGGACTCCAATTATATGTACATTAGATCACTTAATAGTATACAACAGGTCCCTCAGTCTCAGTTTATTTTTCCATATTTTTTTTTCTTTCTGCTTCAGTTTGTCAGTTTCTGTTGCTATGTCTTTAATTATAGGGGTCTTTTCTTCTACAGTGTCTGTCATTAACCTTGTCTAGTGAATTTTTAAATTTCAGATATTTTTCAATTCTAGAAGTAATATTTTTATATCTCTCTTTCTTTATGATGTTAAATTTTCTTTTTAATTCTTGAGCAGATTTATAATAATTTATTTAAAGTCTTTGCTAATCCTCCATTGTTTTCATTTCTGCATGTTTCTATTGACTGATTTTGTTTTCTCCTGAATAATGGCTATATTCTTTTGCTTCTTTGCATGTTTAGTAATTTTTGATTGTATGCTATACATCTCAACATTGTGATTTTCATTTCTAGAAGTTTAATGTAGATTATTTTTAAACATAATTGAATGTTTGATTTTGTTATCCTTCTTTAAACGGTGGTGAACTTGGTTCTAAAAGGTAGTGAAGTAACTTATGATCAGCTTGATCTCTTAGAGTCTTGCTTTTAAGCACTATTAGGGCTGATCTACAGTAGCTTTTACTCTACAGCTAGTTTAAGTCTATTACTAAGGCATAAATTTTTTAGGGTAAATACTGAACACCCTGGGTTTTCAACAAGACCTTTACACTTTGGCAGACTGTAACTTGTCTCCCAGCCCTGTGTGAGCTCTGAGAACTCTTCATTTCACAGATTACAGGGCTCCAGTGACTCCCTTGTGGACTTTCATCCTATGCATGTGCAATGTAATATTCAGGAACAGATTCAAGAGGACTCCTTTTCAAATTTCTGGAGATATTTCTGCACAGCTCCCATCTCTCTTGTAATCTGCCTGAAAATTCCAGTCGTCCTAACCTCCCAGACTCTGATTTTTGTTGTCTATGCTCTGCTTGAGATTTGCTGTCCTGCACTGTGGTCCAGAAAAAATCTTAAAGCTATTTTCATTAGGGTGAGTGTAGGATTCATCACAATTATTTTTTTTTCCTCTTGGATCACAGTCCTGTACTGCCTGTTTTCCACTATCTGAATACAGCTGTCTCTTATATTTTGTCCAGTTTTATAGGTTATTTTTCCTTTAACAACAGGATGACAAGTCTAGTGCCAGTTACTTTAACATGGCCAGAAGTTGAAAGCCTACAACTAGGATTTACTTCTTTAAAATGTATGTGTGAGTTGTGTTGTGGAAACTTATAGATTGTCTACCAGTTATAGAAAAAGTCTGTTTTATATCTTTGTCAGGTTTCATGTTTTATTTCTAGATGTATTCACAAATATTCAAAATATTAATCAATGCTGAAATAAAGGTGTTCATTCAGACAGAGTATGTAGAAATTCTAAAAGTTTCATATGATTACGTATTATAACTGTCATCTTCATACATACCTGAGCATGTGTGTGAAGTGTACAGTAAATAACATTAGATGTTAATGTGAGAGGATTTGTAAAAACTTTGAAGAAAATAAAAAAAGAAAGGAAGCTATGTTTATTTTAAAATATAGTTTTGAAATGAATTTAAGATAAGAATAATACATTCAGGATGGAAGAGGAGAAACACAACAAATTTACAACCTGTACCACATGTGCTTTTGAATATAGTTACTTCGATTTAAGTGAAATCTAAGTGAAAAATTTTTTAAAAATATTTAAAAAATTAAACATTTCTTAAGCATATACTGTGTTTAAGGCAGTGTGGTAAGTGTTATGAGCCAAAAAAGAAGACATAATATTTCCTGACTTTAAGAAATTTGCTATTTATTTGGGGAAATAAGACAGAAAAAAATGTCAGGTAGTGCCAAATAAGTGTAAGTGTTGTTGGGGAAGGGTAAATTCCCTCCTTTACCCCTCTTGAGTTCTGGGCCAATATGGCTGGGCCAATAATAAAACTGACACAAGACCAGATCAACAGGAGAAAAACCAGTTTAATAGGTGTGCATGGAAGATTATAAAAATGATGCCAAGAGAGTGAACAAAGCAGGCCGTTTGTATATCTTTGCAAAAAGAAACAATAAATTGGTGAGAAATTGATGGGACAAAGAAACTTAGGTTTTGGGTGTGTAATTAGTGAGAAATTTAAGCTGAGTTTAGGCTTGAGGTAGTTAATTAGTAAAAGTAACAATGTTTGTTTATATAGGCTTCTTGGCCCTGAATTTCCTAGTTCTTGTGATAAGGATGTCTGTATCTCCTGGTGCATGGAGGGTACCTTTCACATGGGCAATTTATTTCCTGCTTTCAAGGGGAGCAGAGAGAGAAGGTCAAATCTTTAAGTCAAAACAGGTAACTTTAATTCAAAATGATCAACATGCTGTTCTGGGATATTTTGGGGTGGCCTTCCATGGGCCCCAAGAATGTTAATGATATACCTAGGCCTCTGTAGTTTATAGAGAACTCAAAATTATTAATATACATTATATCCACAAGAGTCCAATGGGATTCAGTTACGATAAGGCACTTTGTCAAGACCTTAAGGAACACAAGGCATAATACCCAAAAACCTCCATGGCTGAATGCCATTCTCATCCTTCAAAAAGGAGTGTGGTTTTTCTCAGTGGTGTTCTCTCTACTATTCCTGGCCACAGAGAGACAAAGTTACTCAGACAGAAGCTGCATCCTAAACTTTCTGTCCTAGCTTGTGCTTCAGACAGCCACGGGCATGCACTGAGTAATACCCTTTGTTCCGTTAATCCATTTCTAAATCACTTATCTGAAGTCTTCCTGTGTGAAGACTTAAGAGGCACTCTAGGGCAACTTAAAGTACAGAAGGTGTGGTTCTATGTGAGCAGAATCTATGAGAAAAAGGAGTTTTCTGAACAAATGATATGTAAGCTTGGCCCTCAGGCCATACTAAGCAGTAGAGATGATCACCCCCAAAGTGTTTTCTATGTATAATTTATTTTCCTGTAATTAGCAGAGTATTATTTGTATTCTATAAGAAAATAATGTTAGTACGCATATTATAAATTTAATTTTAACCTATTTATAACACTATTTATTTCACTAGGAACAAGATACCTTCTAAATAAACAGATATTACCTCCCTTTTCCTTACTTCCCCTATCATCTCATGCATTTCTTCTCTTGCCACCTTATCTCTTCTGTCGAGTTCCTGATTCTAGACCCATCATCACTCTTTTCCATCCTTTCCTTCCGTATTCCTGCTTATGTGTGTGCATGAGGGAATGGGTTACTATTTCTGACAGATTTTATTAATATCAGTAATTGAACATCTAAATGAAGGCAATCTTTACACTAGTTACCTTGGGAAACTATGCAATATGCTTATAACATTGTCATTGCTCATAAACGTTTTAGAATCCATCTTTCACAGATAGGTTATACCATAAACATATTTAATTTTCTTTTTCTAACCAAAAGAATTGTATTTCTTAGATTTCTATGGAGAAGTTTTCACTTATGTTACCTTTTAAAGTCTTTTGATTATTTCAGAAACTCAAAGAAAAAATAATGCTTACTAGCATTGAAGATGTTCAAAAAGATGCACCACAGCCTCTTAAGGTAGGCTGAAAAAGGAGTTTCCAAAGAATTCCCTGAATGATAGCATCATCACCCTAAGCTTTGGCCTCTCAGAATAAATGGGGTATTTTAACAAAAATTTTTTATTTGAGCCGATAGTACAGAGTTCCCATATATACCTTTCCCTATGATTAATACCTTGCATTGGTGTGGTACATTTGCCATAATTCATGAACCAATATTGATACATTATTAGTAACTAAAGTCTGTAGTTTACATTAAGGTTCACTGTTTATGTTGGACAGTTCTATAGGTTTTGACAAATGCATAATACCATTTATCTGCCATTAAAGGATCCTAAAGAATAATTTCATCATCCTAAAAATTCCCTGTGATTCACCTATTCATCTCTCCCGCATCTGCCTAGAAACCACTGATCTTTTTACTGTTTCTATGGTTTTGCCTTTTCCAGAATGTCATATAGTTGAAATCATACAGTATGTGGCCTTGTTAGACTAGCTTCTTTCATTTAGCAATAGATAGTCAAGATTCCTCCATGGTTTTGGTGGCTTGATAGCTCAGTTTCTTTTATTGCTGCCTTATATGAATGTACCACTGTTTGTTTATCTGTTCACCTATTGAGGGGCATCTTGATTTATTTCAGTTTTTGATGATTATGAATAAAGCTGCCTAACACTCATGTGCAGGGTTTTGTGTGGACATAAGTTTTCAACTCAATTGAGTAAATATCTAGAAGTACAAATGCTGAGTCATGTGGTAAGAGTATGTTTAGTTTTGTAGGGAGCTGCCAAACATTTTTCCACAATGCCTGTACCATTTTGCATTCCCACAAGCAATGGATGAGAATTCCTGTTGCTCCATATCCTAATCAGCATTTGGTATTGTCAGTATTTTGGATTTTAGTGTGTAATAGTATCTCATTGTTTTAATTTGCAATTTTCCTTATGACTTATGACATTGAGAGTATTTTCATATGTTTATTTTCCATCTGTAGATCTTCTTTGGTGAGATGTCTGTTCAGATCTTTTGCCCATTTTTAGATTGGTTTGTTTGTTTTCTTATTGTTGAGTTTTAAGTGTTCTTTGTCTAGTTTGGATACAAGTCACTTATCAGGTATATGTTTTGCAAATATTTTCTCCCAGTCTATGCCTTATCTTTCATTCTCTTAACAATATCCTTCACAGAACAAAAGTTTTTAATTTTAATAGTGTCCAACTTGTCAATTTTTTTCTTGTATTTTCCCATATTCTTGGTGTTGCTTCTAATGCTCATTGCCGAACCCAAGGCCACCTAGAAGTTCTCCTATGTCATCTTCTAAAAGTTTTATAATTTTGCATTTTACACATAGTATTATGAGGCATTTTGAGTTATTTTTTGTGAAAGGTGTATGGTCTGTGTCTAGGTTCGTATTTTTGCATATGAAAGTCCAATTGTTCCAACTCTGTTGAAAAAACTATCCTTTTTCTGTTGCTTTTGTGTTTTCTTCATAGATCAATTGAACTATATATGAGTGGGTGTGGTATTTTTTCTCTATTTTAAAAAATAACTGTCGATTTTAAAAAATAAAATTAAATATAAATAAGAAGAACACAAATGACTTGTAAAGAGAGGGCTTCCATTTAGAAGATGATTGAATAAACTTGGTCTTACTCCCTTGTTTCAGAAATCACTCCAAAGCAACAAGGATAATGCAGACACAGATATAGATTTTAACTTGGATGACAGTAGGAGATTTTTTTTTTACTCTAGATCACAGTATCTAAGAAAAGGATTGCCAAAAGTAGTGCTGGTTAAATGAGGATGCCAGCAGACACCTAGATTTTCTATGTGGGGCTGTGAATCTCTAAACAGCTGGAATTCCCCGGAGTTGACATACCTCCTAGGAAAAATACCTTCTTTAGAACAACGGATATCGGTAACTGGGCTAGTGGCAGAACCTCCCTGGAAGCTATTTTATACCATAAAGACACACACACACACACACATGCTCTCAACCCTGTGCCATAAAGCACTTCAGTATAAACCAGAAAGAATTCCTCCTCTCTTAGAATGCTAGCCTCCCATGTATGAACTTCCTTTCATTAACTGGTAGAGGATAAACTTGCTTCATTTCAAAGATGTCTGATAATTGTTTTTAAATTTGTTATTACAAAGTCAGAAGAGGAACAGAGAAAACAGCAACCAAAGAATATTGATAAAAATATTTCCCTAAACATATGAAACTTATGATTGAACATAGTCATGTATTTAAAAATTTAATAAAACATTTGCCTGTTTTATGTAAAAAAGGTTCAAAGCAGAGATATGAAGACTGAGAGAGATTGCCATTTTCATAACTTTGATCTAAATAGCCTCAAGGAAATGGAAATACTAAGGACCACTGAAGATATAAGTACCTCCCAATTCCTTCTTCATAGATTAAGTATGATAATCACTTAAATTTGATTTGGAAAATACAAAAGTCAAGCCTGCCCCCTCTAATTCCTCCTCTACCCGCAATTTTGGCATTATCCTCTCCTTCTGCCTAACATGAGGAGTCAGAAATAATTACACTCCTCTCAGTCAGATGGGCACCTGTATATCAGCATAAGCAAGACTACATGGAAATGGGTACTTCCTGCAAAAAAGGACATGAGTCCTAAATGGCTGTTAGACCTGGCCTAGCCTCATGTCAGTTTATCAGTTGAGGCGTGTTAAACATTGCATAGAGCCTGGCTATGAAGATGGGCTATTGGTCAGATGAATGGCTGTGCAGAGAGTAGCGTAGGAGGAGCAAGCCACAAGATGGTGCTAGACTAGGGAGAGTAGACACAGTAATAGGGCCTCCGAGAACTGGAGGAAGTATTTGTAGTCCATTTGGGAAAGAGGATGCCAAGAAATAAACATTTTTTCTTGGGAAGGCAATACCTTTTGATCCTGTAAGTCCAAGTCAGAATATGAGACTCGACTAGAAATCAGCTGTGTGACTTTAGGCAAATTACTCCACCTCTAAGAGCTAGTTTCCCTCCCTGTGAAGTGTATGAAATGTTTGTATTGTAGGTTGTTAGCAGTTTCAGTTGAGATAGTGTTTGGAATGTACTTAATACTGTGCCTAGCACATACCAGGCAGCACTCCGGCTGTGATGCCTAAGTCCATAGGACACCCGTCTCAGTGTGGATGGCACTAGAAGCTGCGGAATGGGAGGCCGAGGCAGTCGGTTAGGATAACTATTATCATTAGTACTGGCTTCTCATTTTGCCTAGAGGCAGGTCCAGCAGCAGTGTATTGAACTAACATAGGAAAATCAACTCTTTGCCTTTTCTGTTTACTTTTTGTCACTTGACAGCCTTCATAGGCAGTGTGATGCTTCTGAAAAGGGCCTAAACGGATAGAAGAATGTTTCTGGTCAAAGTCCCCATTTTTCGTTAGCTACTTTGGGAAGGTGAATCAGTTAAGGATTTGGGTCCCCACTTTCCTCATCTATCAAATGAGAGAAATGAACCAAATAACCTGTAATGCTCTTTCCAGAATTCTTTAATTTCCAAGTTGGGTCCCATTCAATCCTTTTATCCTGGTACAATTGCCCACAGAGAGGAAATCTTATTCTCAAAATGACAATTAAATTCACTGAATATGAATTCCCAGGGGATAGGGGACACGGGCCAGACTTCTCCTACAAGTATGTGGCATGTAGTGCTTGGCAAGAAAAGGAAACTGTCAGACTGAGCTTAAAATATTCCTCTTCCCTGATAAAGTATTAATTAAATCTGCTTAATCACTACTGCAACTGCTTAGCAGAGAAAACTTAGGTACAGAGAGCTCAGGGAGCAAGCAGATTATGGGAAAGCATGAGAAAGTCAAGGGCAGAATCATGTTTATAATTAAAGTGGAACCTCCTCCTCATCTTCCTCCTTCTCTTTTTAATTTTAAGCAATTGAGCAGTTGCTCAAAGACCTTAGAGAGTGGGCTAGAGCTCTGTCCAGTTGGAACATCGCTCCATTCCCGTCTCCCTGGCAGTTACCCGGGGTAACTAATGCAGAAGGAGAACATACACATCCGTTTCTCTCAAAGGAAAACCATCGCATCTACTCCCACTTTCCTAACAGGTTTTCTAAATCTTCAATAAGTTTGTGTTAGCTGGGAATGAATGTCTGAATTTAGGCTTCAAAAATGTTCCTTTCTCCCCACCCTCCCCAATCTGTGTAATTACTGTTTTTTTCCTGAAGCCTTTCAAAATACTATAATTAACAGATTGGCAGATAACCCATATAACTGCAGTTAAGGCAAATATAGTATGCAGCTGTCTTTGCATTAAGTGATTAAATCAAATAGCATAGTTTTGAAGTGCATTTATAAAGCATAAATTTACCTCCTGGCAAAACTGTCTTAAGTAACACACCCTATACCATCTGTTCACTCAGTATTAATACCATATTTCCCAGGACTACAGCTACGGATAGCAGAGCTACCAGCTGTGCAGAATTAAGAGGTGCTGAGGGATCCTTTGGAATACTCAGCAACTTTTGGATCCTCTTAAGGATGCTCACAGTGATTGTGCCTCTGAAACACACAGACAAACACACACACACAACCACAGCATGCGTAGAGGCACACATGCATGCACATACAGCCATGCACATGCACATACAGGCACACACACACACACACCACCTCAAGACACAGATGACTCTATGCTCACTTTCCATGAAAAAGACAATACACTGGTATTTGTTTAAATGCATTATTCAAGTACTTATTCTTTCATTAAATGATTCGTGCCATGATGATTTATTCAATGCTTCTATGTGTCTGACTAGGTGCTAGGTAACAGGGATACAATGGTGAATAGTGATGGCCCTGCTCTCATAGAGCTTACAGTCTGGCACAGAAGTCTCATTAATAGACTAACTACAATAAATGGTGATGGTTTTTAAGACAGGATAGACCCCAAGCAAGCCTAACCTCATGTAGGGTTTATAAAATCAAAGGCTATAAATATTTTGCAATGCAAGAATATGTACAGGTGAAAATGGTTCAGACATCAGAAATTTATCCAGAACCTGCCATGAGCAGCGAGAGACTCAATGGACAGCACAGGAAAAAGATGCTTACAATCTGGTAAGGAAAACTGAGGCCAGCTAAAAGAAAAAGAAATTCTAAATTGGATGATTCAGCCTATTGTGCAGAGTTTTCAGAGGGATCGAGGAAGGACTGAGAGATGGGAAGCCTAAGCGGGTTTCATGGAGCGGTGGTTATCAACCTTGGCTGCACATTAGAGTCATCTGGGAGCCTTTAAGAAATATTCATGGCCAGGTCCCACCCCGGATCAATTAGACTAGAAAATCTGGGGAAGGCACTTGGACATCTCTCTCTGGTTTTTATGTTCTTGAGGTAATTTTAATGAGCCTTGGAGGCATAAGCTAGAGCTTACAAAGTCATAATTTACAGTTAGGAGGGACCGGACAGGTCATCTAGGCCAAGAGTCTCATGTCATAAATGAAAACACAGAGGTGCAGAGACGGTAAACGAATTCCCCATGATCTCACAGCTAACTCAAGGCACATACTGAACCAGTGCCCAGGTTTTCCAGTTTCCAAACTGGGGTTGATATATTACATACCACTTTCCAGATTTTCAGCATATAGTGAAAATCAAAACCAATCACAAAAAATTAGCTTTTTCATCAAAGTTTTCAAAGCGAGAGTACTTTGAGGAGGAAAGCAAAGAGCAAGGATGCAAATAATCAGAAATAAAAGATCAGATATCATTATTTTGTGAAGGAAAGTTGAAGTAGACTCTTAAATTTTGTGGTTTACATGAAACACAAGAATCTAAGCATCTAAGCTCATCTTTTATTGCTGTAATTATATGATGGTTTCTTTAGAGGTACCAACTGGGGGACTTAGCATTATAGAAAATCTTGTCTCCCCAAGAATCCATTTCTCTCACGTGAACCATAATGCCCTCTTATTAGATAGACACAGAGCTTTCCGTTGTTTTGTTTAATCTAAAAAAAAATAAAAAAGTTTCCCTTCATTAAAGTCTGAGTAACACAGAGCTGCCAGACTGGTCTGCATGATTCAGGCTGAAAAAGAAGGTATTCTGAGTTTTGTTTTACATCAATATTTATTACTGTATCAGCAGCTACATTTGATGTGCTTATAACTTACTAGTCTTTATCTGGAGGCAGAAACAGATTCCATAATTCTTGTGAATCACATATCCTCCAGGCATTTTTTTTAATCTAACTTTTGTTTACTGTCACTTGTCCTGAACGTTTCACATTGCTATTCATAAAGGAGCAGTTCACAGAAAACTAGTATCTGGCCTACCCCAATATTTTCCATTTTATTAGTCAATGGGAGTTGGCTTTAAACTACCCAGCTTATAATTTATAACCGGAACAGACAATTTAATCATTTTAGGATGTGTTCAAGCACAGCTCAAAGTTTCAACAAGGCTGCTCCTTTATTTCAGAGCCCCTCCCTGTCAAGAAGGCTCTTGTGTTTTAACAAAGAAAACAGTCCTTCTTTACAGTTTTCCATTGAGTTGAAATGTGTATTGAAACACTTTATGAGAAAAGTAATGTGGGAAGTAAAGTAAATCTCTGAGAAGGAAAAAAACTGGGAGTCTTTTGAGGTCATATAAAAATTAAGTGAAAAGATGGCACAATTATTTTGACAGTAGGTGGGATCTCTAAGCTGTTAATTAAGAGACTAACCATTAAGAACATGAAGGCTCAAGTTTCTAGAGGTTTACTGATTCTTTTCTGGTATTTTTGAGAAGATTTGATTATATGGTACTATTTTTAAATGTCATTTTATAGCTTTAAAAAATGACAGAGGAAGCACCTTAACAAAACGATCATCCCTGAGGGGACAAGAATAAAAACCACTGTCTTCCAGTTTTTCATTTTACATAACTCAAACTATTTACCCTGTGGACAAAAGGCCATTCCTTATGAGAAATAGGTGACATAATTAAACATGCCTATGCTAGGCCAGCTAATAATTCAGGCAATTTGGTGTCCTAGGCAACAGAATTGTATCTTCAGCTAATGGGATAAATCATTGGATAGACAGATAGAAGAATGAACTGATGGATAGATGGGCAGACATTATTAGTACTCACGTAAGCAAATATCACCTACTATTAGCTAGGTCATGTCCATGTCAAATAGAAAAAAAGCAAGAACTAAGAGCTGGTTCTACCCAGATTGGAAGATGGGTTACATCCTTATTGGTGACAGTAGAAATAACTCAGGGAATATTCTCGTTCTTTCTGGCAGGAACTAGTTCTTACTCTTCTTCATATCCTCAGCATCTATCATAGCTGCTCTTATTCAGTAGTAATTCAGTAATGTTGGATAAATGGAGATAAAAGAAAGAGAATAAGGAAGGACTCCTAGAGGCAAATTCTATCAAATTGCATTCTGTGAACAAGAATGGGATTTTTCTATTAGAGTTGAAAAGAATCTTAATATCACAGAAGGTAAACAGCTAGAATGGAAATAAGTCCTTCAAGAGGTTATTCTGAAGCAGGCTGTTTAGAAAGCCCTGAAGAGGCCTCGGTGACAGGAAGGGATGTTGGAGACAAGGTTGTGGAATGGGTGAAATGTGCAGGGCCATGAAGTAGGACAACGCCAGGGTCAGGGGCGTGGAGACCAGCCAAGACCTGGATGTGCCGCCTTTAGCTGAGGAGTCCTGGACAAACCTTCTGCGGGCCTCAGTTTCTTATCATATAAAATAGAGAGTTCAACTAATTCACCCCTTAGATCCTTTCCAAGGTCTGCTGTACATTTTTACAATCCTTATGTTCCATTCTTGAAATCCCTTGTCTGACTCCCTGGAAGTAAAGATGATTAATTATTTTCTCTTTTGGGGAAGGGAGGCAGAGAGCAGAAATATCAGTTATCATATTATTTTTTCCAGTTATGTTATGATTTGAAAAGTTTTTTTGGCTTCTCAATGTGATGTTATTATATAAAACCCTAAAATGCTAACTCTATGTAGGATTTCTTAAAAGTAACACCTGGAAAAAATTGGATTCGAGACCAAAAAATATTGCTTTAAAAGAAACTTCTCTAAGAACATGTCTATATTTTGGTTTGTATTTGCAACTACATATGCTAAGTGCCAATAACTTTGTATTATTTGCTTTTTAATAAAAATAATTCAGTAGGGGCCTGCCCTGTGGCTTAGTGGTTAAGTGCGCTCGCTCCGCTGCTGGCGGCCCGAGTTTGGATCCCGGGCGCTCACCGACGCACCGCTTCTCCGGCCATGCTGAGGCCGTGTCCCACATACAGCAACTAGAAGGATGTGCAACTATGACATACAGCTATCTACTGGGGCTTTGGGGGGAAAAAAAAGAAAAGGAGGAGGATTGGCAATAGATGTTAGCTCAGATCCAGTCTTCCTCAGCAAAAAAGAGGAGGATTAGCACAGATGTTAGCTCGAGGGCTGATCCTCCTCACAAAAAAAAAATAATAATAATAATTCAGTGAAATTTAGCATTGGGCTACATGATAGAGCCTTATGTTTCACTGTCTTAAGCTTTCAAATTGGGAATTTCCATCTCCTCAATCAAGAATCTGGTGAGGCACACCCTCATCCCCAGATTTGGCAATCTGCAGCTTCCAAATGCAATTCCTACTCTCCATGCAACTGTAGATTTATTTCTAGATATTTACACTGATGCACACACAGAGTGCATAGTAGTGGATACCTATCCCTGAATGTTTGTTTCTATTCTATAGGAGGCTGGCAACAAAATGTTTCTGTTAGCAGAAAATGACAATTATAAATTGATTTTCAGAGAGGAAATGAAGACTAAGAGAGAAAGACCAAAAGTCAACATGAGGCATGGTAAAAAAAAAAAAAAGATGGGGCAGGTTTATCCCAACCTAGAAAAGCCTTTTATGAGAAATAGAACTTGAGTGAAATCTGCTAACCCTACACTGTGGGGAGGGGCGGGGGGGGGGGGAGTTCAAAAGAAGAGAAAACCTTGAAGAGAAGGGGCTCTGGAGGTTCACCATGGAAAGGCTGAAATGGAGTGGGGTCTGCCTTGGAGTTGGTCCTTAGCAGATCAGCATGATGGGACAGTGATATTAACATGCAAAAATAAGAACAGAGTACTCCATCTTGGCAAGCAGAATCAATCTATAGGCTTGTAGGACTGCACCTCATGGATTATTGGCTAGGAGCTGTGCCAGATGCACTCAGTAAAATTGGGATCTTCTAAACAAAGAAATTTTAGGTACAGGTGAAGCTCCTATTGGTTCTATTGGTATTCTTAATCGTAACTACCATTTATCATGTGACCACAGATTTTCACCTCTACTTTCCAGATATAGAAACTCAAAAAGAAGTAAAATGACATTTCCCAAGTCACGCAGCTGGTATGTTACAGGGCAAGGATTTGAAATCATGATATTAGTGTTATTCTTTTAATTTTTGTGTTTTTATATGTAGTATATATTTTTATTTAATTAATTTTTTTCCAATATTTTTTAAAACTCATGTTGACAATGTTAGAACACAGGTGTAATAAGAAGATCCCAGTATTTTTGCCTGAAGTAGAACCTAATAAAACTGTTTAAAAGTTGAAATTTCTCACTTTGAGGAGTTGGGTGTGATGGTGACAGCTGTGGACATTGAAGTCTGTTCATCTCAAGGGGAGTTAAAACTCAGCAGGACTGATCAATGGGCCTTTTCTTAAAATCATTTATTAGGAAACAATTTAAAACTTATAGAAAAATTGCAAAAATAATAAAGAATGCCCCAATACTCTTTATCCAGCTTCACTTATTGTTTATAATTTGTCCTATTTGCTCTCTTTCTGTCTATATGAACACTAGTATTTGTCCCAAACTTTTGAAACTCAGTTGTATACATCATGGTCCTTTGCTTCTAAATACTTCAGTGTGTATTTCCTGAGAAAAGGAACATTCCCTTACATATCCACAGTACAGTTATCAACTTGAGTAAAATTCACATAACACTGGACTTTCATCTTATCGACCATCTCTATTTCAATTTTGTCAATTCACCTAAAAGTCCTTTACAACATGTTTTTCCTTGAGGATAGGATCCAGTACAGATCACATATTGTACGTACTTATCGTGTTCCTTTCGTATCCTTTAATTTGGAACAGTTCCCCTAATTTCTTAGTCTTTTATGACTGTGCCATTTTTGAAGAATGTAGCCAATGGGCCATTTTCAGAGCCCCTTCTTCTCACCTGGAATACTTTTCTTGGAGTTTATTTTTGCTTAAACTTTGAAGGGTATTTTCAGATATGGGAGTCCTTTGGCCTTTAAGATCAGTCAGGGATAGAGTTAGGTCATAGATGATAATGCCAGAGATATTAGGATGGGCGGAGATATTAGGATGTTCATTTCTCTGAACAGAAATGGTTTTGCACTGAAGAGAGAGTAGATGAAGCTTGAAATGTAAGCCCTTTGTGGGTAGGTGACTCTGGAGAAGCTATTGATACAGAAGGAGACTGTGAAAGACAGGAGCTGTCAACTCTGCTGAACCCTCATCCTGTGGATGGGAAAGGTTCTGGAATTCTGGGCGTGGTGATTCAGTAGCGCTAACAAAGGTTGAAGAAATCAAAGTCAGGAAATGACACAGTGCTTGAATTCTCCAGCTTAAAATCTTAAGAATGAGGCCTTAAGTAGTAGGAATCTCTTAAATGCCTGGCTAACGTGGGTAGATAAAACAGACATATATTTGCCATGATTTCAGTTTCCATTTAACATGATATTTGTGCCAAATCTTCCTTCTTCTTTTTCTTTATTGCTCTAGTCATAATAGTAACTTTATTATCTCCACTCATATGTCCTTATTTTAAATTATAAAATTTTTCCATACTTATATTGCTGAAATAGAAAAATAATAATATTATCATTGTAAAAGCATTCCTTTCCATTTAACTATCAGTTAAATGTACATAGATATGATAACCTGTGATGTTTCAAGATATTCAAGTAAACACATTACAATGTTGCATTGGTGCATAGAAAAAAAAAATTTGAACTGAATTCATCAATTGACACTGACTAGATCAGCAATGTGCTTATATATGATACTAGAAAAGATGCAATAGCACGTCACACATAGTGTGTGATTGCTTGAAAATTGTAATTACATCTTCCATCTTTTGGGGAGGAACTTTTTAGATTCTCTGGCAGTAGAATCCCATATATTTCTACAATCGATTTACTGAAATCTACTTGGATAAAGTTTATATTATCAAGAACTCTGAGATGATATATATATGTTCTCATTTTCTGAAGTGTTTTTTGGTAATAATCGCAAATTTAAAATGTAACCTAAGTCAAATAACTCTAGAGTTGTAGCCACCTTGCCCAACCTTGTTCTTTTATAGATGCTATGATTTAGCTGAGAGCCAGAGTAGTTAAGTGATTCATCTCAAATTGCCAGAACCATAAAATAAATTTCCTTCATAAGTTAATTGTCTCCGGAGAATTTCTTCACTTTCATGACATTTCTAATCAGAAGGTGTCAGATCCTAGCCCTAGACTACTCATTTACTAATCTTATTAAATTACTTCCTAATGTATTTAACTAAGATTATTTTACTCCTCTGAGATTTGATAAATTAGCTCCCTATATGGGATGAGTGCCTTCTCCTTGAGGGCATATATTCCCTATATTCTGGGGAAAGCTCTTTGTCAATGGATAGATTAGTAAGGAACAAGATGATCATGGAGAGCCCATTTATATGCATATATATATTTTATTTAATTAGGCTAGGCCAGCAAGTTAATATAGAGTACCGTATCAAAAGACATAAAAGTGTTAATTAATAATGAAAAATCAATTTAGATAATCTATGGAATGTTTTCTGACAGCATCCTTTTTTTTCCTTTGTTCTATCCATAGGCCCTTCTCGCCTTCTGTTCCATCCAAATGGCTACTGCTCTGATTGTCCATTATTCGATCAACAATTAACCCCAGGGAATAGAATTTAGAATTTCCTAGGAAGGCATTATTAGCCTCCTTTCCTGCAGACATGGTGGTGCATCTTGGGAAGAGAAACTCAAATTAGCTACCAAAAGGTGAGATAGAACTGGGGGGTGCCTACTCAGACTTGGGTAGGAGGCAAGGAGGGTGGCAGTTTATAACAATTATACTTTACAGTCTTGAAAGGATTAAACACATACACACCCAGTTAATTTGCCTCCAGGAGGCATGCAAGCGATTTTCTTCCCCTAAGTAATTCTGTCAAATGTATCCATGTTTTCATTAACTGCTGAAATAATTTTTTCTATTCATTGTAGGGCTATACGGTACTTTTTTTGTGTTAATAAGTATTTATCCTCTTTCCTTATACTATTACAATCATTAACTGCAGTGTGTAAATGTACTAGTTATTACTGTCTAACTTTTCTTGAAAAAAGCACAATAAGAGAGTGAAGGTGAAAAAAACATTACATAAAAAGCATGCAGACAGAGTTTCCTGCCAAGTAGCAGGGCACTGAATTCATGACATTTAGTTTCTGTGCCCAACAGCTATGTCCTGTGGTTTTATTGAAAGAGAATACTGATCAGCCCAGAGAACATAATCTTCTTGAGAATTGCACATCTTGGAATTGAAGAAAATAAGAAATTGGAGGGAAAATATGCATGAGTTTCTTTTTCTCTCTCTCCCTTCCTTCCTTGCTTCCTTCCTTCCTTCCTTCTCCCCCCTTTTTTTTTCCGAATGGAAACAATTTAACTGTGGGCCAGGAAGTCATCAGATTTAAGATACAGGTAAGATATGACAGCTTCTGGTCAGCAGTATTTATTTGGAAAGTTGGTTACCACACAGAAAAAATGCACAACAAAAGAATTAACCATAAGGAAAAGTGAAATTAAACGCTGGTAAGTGGTACCAAAAAAACCAAAAAAAGCAGGAAGGGAGAACAAATGCATGGATACATGGTTTAGTTACTAAAAAAAAGTCTCATAGCTGTCAAAGCACTTCAGGGATGTTGTGGTTAAGCAATATCTTGAATATGACTTTTTTTTGTACACAATATTTTAAATGAAACAAAATCTGGGGAAAACGTAGCAAGTGCAGCCTTTTCACTATGCAGTATGTTAATGTGTCAGATTGGTTGTGCCGCTGAACAGCTTGAAGGAATGGCAGTATTTTAATAATATTATATGTTAACCTGGCCTTTATAAATAATCTCTGTTTACCTGCAAGATGTTATTAGCTTAAATACATGAAATGTAACTTCTATAAGATATTTATCCCTCTTTGTTTTTTATTTGTATTTGCAAAGTAGCATTTAAGTCTTTTTTAAGGAGAGGAATTAGATTAGATTTGGGGGAGGGGAATGTTGACTATTGAAGATAAAAACTGAAGTGACCGTAGATTTGTTGTGGTTGAATGTAGGTTCCAGTAACTCTTGATCATTTAATATTTTTTGGCCATAAGGATTAAAAAACAATTGTTGACTCAATTTCTTAATATTTGCAAACTAAAGGCAACAATAATGGAGCATCTTGGAAATAGAGATACACAGTCCTGTTTCTTTCTCTTTGATTGTTCTAAAAGCTGTTTCCTAGACATTATTCAAGAAAGGCCATTGGCACAGATGAAGAATCGGAAGGAAAGAGAAGTTGTCTGTGATTAGCAGCTCTAAGCTACACTTATTTGTGCTTCTTGTACAGGGTGTATTCAAAAATCTACCTGTTTTTACTTCATTTTAGTGCTTTCCCTTTTTCCATTAAATAATTTCAGTTTATGTATAAACAATCTATGTTGATTGATTGAAAAATGCCTTAATCCAAATGTCACTGGGAAGAAGACTACACTGGCTGCTACATCACATCCCCAACAGCATTCCCTCTATAACTGATGTAGATCTTGTCCACTACAATGAATTATGCATCACTGGAGGGCTATTTCTTGGCATGAAAAAAAATGTGACATGTTAGATTAAAATTAAATATTGAGTAGGCTTTCTCCCAGAGACATGAATTAAAGCAAGACGCTTCTTTTTCACCAGTGAAGTATGGAGGCCTCCACTTGTGAGTGTTTGCACAAAAGAATTTGACTGTCACAACATGGTGCAGAACGCTGAATACATACTGCCCGGCTCAGCCCTCCACTGCTGGTTGGTTTCAGAAGGAAGTCCCAGCAGTCCTGAGAAATGACTCGGTGATCAGGATCTTTCCGTAGGTTTTGCTGTTTTTTCCACACACCCCTTATGGCTTTTGGCTAAGTGGGGCCTGCCCTTAACCCACAGGCTGTCATTAGGGGCAGTCCTGAGGCATATTACAATAATGACGTCAGCCACAAAACTCAGACTACAACTCCCTAAAAGAAGCCCCTTTCCCCTCCTCACCCAGGAAAGCCAAGCGAGCAGGCACACTGAAGAGCAGGAGCCTACTGAGAGAATATGCAGGAACAACACGCAGGAACAACACGCAGGAACACGCAGGAGCCGCTCTGATGGGCCTGGGAAGGGAGGGAAGGAAGTACAACAGCCACTGGGCAAACTAACAAACCTTTCAGAAAATATCAACTCCAAATTTAACTTTCATTGGTTGGTTTATTTCCTTATTCATTCCTTCTTCTCTCTTTTTAGTAACACATTGGAAGAGAATTAAAATATGGTCTTTACTTTTCAAAGCAAAACAAACTAAGTACCAAAAAAGAATTTGGAATATGCTCATTGCAAACTTGACCCCCCAAAGGGATCCAGTCTTTTGATGATCCTGGATTAGAATCTCTTAGGTCCTTCTCACGATCCTGTAGCTGACATTAAGTCCTGAGACTTGGCTTGTAATAGGTCATTCCTGTCGCAGGGATGGGCATGTAACTGGGTGTTTATTCCTCAGCAAACTAGAGGTTCCTTTGCATAGACAGGACTGCTGTCTCTGATGGTGTTCCAGTGCCCCCTGAGGGCTTCTAAGTGTAATAAAAAGGAACAAAAATGCGGCTTCCTATGAAATAATTCGCTATGCAGGAGCAAAGCTGGATATGTGACTCAGAGGACCTCTGAAGTAAAGATTAACTGCCAGTCATCAGGAAACCCAAAGTCATTTAAAGTAAGAGGTGCCACAAGCCAAGATAGAAGCCATAAACACATACAATATTAATAAAGCAATTACAGTAAGTGCTGTAACATTCTGCTTCGCAAATCTCTTGCCACTTCAAGAAACATCTGTCTCCGCCACTAGAAATTACTGTTAAAAAAACCAAACCAAACAAAACAAGCTGTGCTTTGTGTTTTAGCTTTTCATTCAGTATCCTGATCAGCCAGTTTGCTGCCAAAGCTTCAATACCAATTTCATAGCCTATTCCCTGGGTTGGTTTTCCAACCAATGTAGCCAATTGTGCTTATAGTAAGCAGAGGAGCAATTAGCTGATCCACTGCATGGTGCAAACTGCCTGAATCCAATCACACATAATGTCTCAGGAGGGTGAGTAGGTAATTCAAGTGACCAGATGAATCCTTATTTAATAGAAACTGGCTTGAGCCTTAGCTTCCCCAGATCCTGAAAGTTGTTGGTTCCTTTTTGTTTTTTTTAAATAAATTCTCATGCTTAACTACAGTGCACATGTCAGTTACTCTGTTCCTAGTCAACAACGTTCAGACCTTGCTGGGAAGGGAAGGAATCATGAAGACCAATGGACAGGTTTTCAGAAAACCTGTGACCCGGGTTCCATCCCTATTTGAACAGGAATTACGAACACTCCCTGAAAGTTTCATTTTCTTCAGTTTAAAATAGGAAATTTAATTCCTCCCAGCTGTCTCAAAGGGGAGCAAACTGAACACACTCGTGGAAATGTTGTGTATACTGGAGAGAGGTATAACAATGGAAGGACTTTCTACACATATAAGCTGAAGACCTGAACTAAGCCATTTTATCCTGGAATAGCACCCGGTTTCTTAGAGAATAATAGAAAAGAATGGAAACCACATCTATAAGTAATCATTGTACTCAAATAGGCCTCCCATTAAAAAGTGAAACAACACAAAACAACGTGATTCAGAAAAGAGGGAATAAAGGTTTGCTTCAATTGTGAAGAAAAGAAAAAGATAAGGTGATCATGGTTTCTTAAATGGAAGATAATAGCCGAAGATAAAATTTCAAAGGTCCACTCCCCTTGGGGTTGTAGCTCTGAGTAATTGAGTTAAAGAAGCATTCACTCAAATATTTAAGTTAGAAACCCTTAGAGTCTACCTAGATTCCTTTGTGGCATTTGTCACAAAGTCCTGATTTAATTGGTCACCAAATCTCTCTGCTTGCTATTTGTCTCTTAAAATGGGCTTCTTCCTTTCATTCCACTTGCCACTGACTTTGTTCAAGCTAACTTCATTTTTGCTAGACTACAATGACCTGTTGAATGATCTTTTTGCCTGTGGTCTCTTCTCCTTGGATCTGTTCTCCAAATGGGTAACAGAATGTCTTTCTAAAATGCAGACCTGGTGTGTCATTTCCCACTTAAATCCTCTCAGTGACCCGTCATCACCTACTGGGCAAGGCTCAAGCTCTCTAGATGGCCTGCAAAGCCCTTATAATGTGGCCCTTGCCTAACATTTTCACTCCACCTGGCACAGCTCCTCACAAATGGCCCTTTCCTTCCAGACTAATTCAATCCCTAGAATGTGACAATCTTTGGAGCCTGGCAATGTGTTCTTCCTTTGGCGTGCCATTCCTTCACCCTTCACTCTTGTCTAGAAGGCCAATCACTTCTTATCCTCTTCTGTTTGGCTTATTAGATAACCTGGGAGAGGGTTTGCTGGTCACTTCTCTTCAGACATAGCAGCTGTAGAGTACCATTCTCAATATATATGAGACACAGCATCCCAACGTAGTGGAAAGAACAGAGCTTTGGAATCAAATAAACTTGGATTTAAATCCTAGCTTATGACCTACTTACTATGGCAAGTTGTTATATTCTTGGAGGCCCAGTTTTCCCATTTGTCAAATAGGAATAAGAATCACCAAGTTTTGTGAGGATTAAGAATAACACATATGAAATACCCAATGCTGTACTTGACTCATAGTAGGGGTTCACTAAATGATAACCACAGTATATTATATTGTAATTGCCTTATTAATGTCTTCCTCATCTCCTTTAAATTATGACCTCTTTGTAAAAAGGGGTTATATCTTCTTATTTTTTTTACTTGTTCATCTTTCTGGCCTCAGCACCTAGCAAAGTGCTGGCCACAGCAAGTGTACAGTAAAGATTTGCTCAAAGGATCGACAAAAAATAAAGGATACATAAATGATCAAATCTCTAAATCTTAAGACATTTGAAAATTTGTACTGTAACAGGATTAGAAATGACGACATTGATAGTGTCTCCAAATCTCAAGCACATTTAAAACATCATTGATTTTCCAGTTCTTGAGCTTTCCTGTGCTGACAAATTGACATGTCTGGTGGCTGTGTGTCTTCTAAAAGGTCAGAGTACACACAACGTGAAATGAAGGCTCTGTGTATAGCACGGTCCAGTGTTGTCTTACCCTCTTTCTCTGGTTGTTTGAAGATGGAATCCATGATACCTAAATGGCATTGCATTTTGACCCTCAGGTGGAGCATAGTGTGTGAAGCAGGAAATGGGAAGAGACGGAGATGACCCGTCGATTAGAGGCCTTGAAGTTCATGTTTATAACTTGGACATTACCCTGTAGGGAATTTATCGAAGAGTTGAAACAGCGATGTGACAGAACCAAATGCCAGTTTTAGGTACATTTTATATGGAAGGTGTATGTGGAATGATTCCGAAGGGAGCGAATGTAAAGAAGGAACATCAGCTAGGAGGTTGCTGAGTAACAAGTGAGATGATGGAGACCTGAACTAAGCTGTGTTCAGGGTCAGCTCCAGGGACATGTGACCTGTGCAGTCACAGAGGGCCTCACACTTAGAAAGGCCCGTGCTTAGTTTAATGATCTGTTGGCACCTCTTGAAACTCTTAATAATTTTTGAAAAAAGGAGCCCCACATTTTCATTTTTCACTTGGCCCTGCAAATTATTTAATTGGTCCTGGCAAAAGTGGTAGAAGAGAAATAATGATAGATGGACCAACACTTAGGGAGATAAGGGTTCTGTTCCTCTTTACTTTTCTGTGTATGTGACTTCCTTGACCTGAGTGAGGTGTGGGTGTTGGGGCAAGGGTAATAGAGAAGATTTAAGAATTTTAATTAAAATTCTAAAAAGATGAAGAGTTAATAAAGGAAACTAAAAAAGGAAAGAGTTAATATTTAGTCTCTGTCTTTAAATAAGGAAGTTTTGAGGTCTCATCCAGGCAATGGAAAGTCAAGATTTATTGAGTGGAAAGAATTATCTATGTTCTTTTATCTTTCCCTGATTAAAATATAAAATCTTATTCTATGCCCAAAATAGGGGTAAAACCATGTAAAGAATCTGGGAAGCCCAAAGCCAATTCCTTCTAGCTTGAAGGATTGTGACAGCAAGATATTAGAGAGGGGTCGAAGAGGAGAGTGGCCCCCTGGCATTTAGGTTCCCATGCTGGGCAGAAGTTCACATGCCCCATGGATGACACGGAAGCAGTGATGACCCTGAGAGCCTTGGTTTCAGCATGTCAGCAGCTGTCGATGTTTCTAGATGACTGGTGCTCTCCCTCTCCCCATGCCCCATGCCAAACTCCCAAGCTTTGCTGCTGTATTTGACCTTGGAGCAGAAGAGAGAAAGTCCCAATACTGATTGAGGTTGGATTTCCTGACAGCATTTCGGGATGGGTGCTTGGAGTCAAATTTAAGTTAATTAAAGACAATAAAATGTGCTATTTCTGTTACCTAAATATGAGGTTGCAAATTCATACCTGCTTAGACGTAAACCACTGTTTGGCACTAAGACGACACAAATATTAAGACATAGTCTTAATCCCAAGAAACTTATTCTCTTGTGGGAGTAGTTCTAAGTATATAAAATTGCAGCGTTATATTCACTCTTTGTGTTAAGTTTAACAGACCTTTACATTATTAAGAGGTAGACAACTACAATATGTGTGAACAGTTACATATTGTTAAAACTGATACATTTTGCATTTCCTAACTGCCATAGTATGGGGTTTAGCACTACAATGCTTTATCATACCTTTCTAACAATTTCTTTTTTTCTTTCTTTTTTTTTTTGTGAGGAAGATCAGCCCTAAGCTAACATCCAATGCCAATCCTCTTTTTTGCTGAGGAAGACTGGTCCTGAGCTAACATCCGTGCCCATCTTCTGCCACTTTATATGGGATGCCGCCACAGCATGGCTTGATAAGCACTGCGTTGGTGCATGCCCGGGATCTGAACCTACCAACCCCGGGCCTCTGAAGCGGAGCATGCACACTTAACTGCTTGCGCCACTGGGCTGGCCCCATAACAATTTCTTTATTATAACTTTCCCCTTCATCTTTGTATAATTGAGCTATTTGTTTTTATGGAATTTAAAGGAAAATATTAACTACCAGCACAAGAAATACATTTATTGCCACCTCCCTGATTGGTATGCATATGTTAGAAAATGCTAGGCTTGTGCAATTCTCAGTACTTGCAAAAATCAAGAACATCATCTCTCATTGCCGAAATTATGGATGTATCACTTTTTTATATTAATTACTTTGTGCTTTTTAAAAAATCTCTGTATAGAAGATTCTAACGGCAATGCCTCTCTGTCTTGATGTTCCCAGCTGCCCAAGTGTTTTGAACGCAGCCCACTGCGTTTCTGACAGTCTAATAGGATTAGGACTAATATAAGATCGGCCTGTCAGCCCCTGCATTTCCCAAAGCGAGCCCACCACTCGTGAAGCTGCATCAGGACCTGACAGCTGTTATTGTCTGCTTGTTGTTTGTAATTGCCCCATTGGCCTATAAGCACTAATATTAATATCTGAGTTGTTTTTTTATTTTTACTTTATTTCTCTGATTATTGAAATAAAATAAGTTTATTCTAGAAAATTAGGAAGTGCAAAAATCCTTAATGAAGAATTAAAAATGTTTCTCATAAATTCACTTCTGATTTTTTGGCCTGAATTATTTTAGTTTTTCTGTAAACTCATAAATAGTTCCAGTAAGAGTGTAGTCTATGCCAGGGATTGTTCTAAGGGCTTCACATTTATTTAATTTTCACAACCCTACAAATTCTGTAATTTTCAACATTTTTTGATGAGGAATCTGAGGCTCAGAGTGATTAACTAACTTTGCCAATGTCACATGGGAAGTAAAAGACGGCGGTAGGACTTGACCCCAGTGATGTTAATTCCTTCGTTCTTAACCAGGATACAAAAACGCCTTAGTCTGAGCTTAAATCATACATATGTTTTGTTGTCTTTTTTTCCCCATTAATATTATAATGATATAAACAATTCCACTTGGCATTAAACATTTTCATAAATGTCATCCTTAATAACTGTGAATCATTCATTCTATAGATTTTTCATAATTTATTTAATTAATTTCTTTATAAATTGTCTTTACACCATTCCCCAAACAGATCTAGCCTTGCAAGCTTTGTTGTATTGCTTTAATTATGGGAAACTCAGTTATATATTTCTTTGGGGCAAGAAACACTAGCTATGATGTTAAATTTTAACATAGATTTTCCAATGCATCCTAATTTTGGGAATATTATACTGGGGAGAAAAATACATCTTATGATGGAAGGAATACAGGAATCAAAAATGTTTTGTCAGGGCTGGCCCCGTGGCTTAGTCGTTAAGTGCATGCACTCCACTACTGGCGGCCCAGGCGCGCACCTACGCACCGCTTCTCCAGCCATGCTGAGGCCGCGTCCCACATACAGCAACTAGAAGGATGTGCAACTATGACATACAACTATCTGCTGGAGCTTTGGGGGAAAAAAAAAAGGAGGAGGATTGGCAACAGATGTTAGCTCAGAGCCGGTCTTCCTCAGCAAAAAGAGGAGGGTTAGCATGGATGTTAGCTCAGGGCTGATCTTCCTCACGCACACACACACAAAATGTTTTGTCAGCGAGGGAAATGCAAGCTGTAGTTCTGTGCTCCCTGACCATCCCAGCAGATAGCCCCTTCAGCATGTGGACTAACTCTCAAACTGTCTGGTGAGAACTGCATGTTTCTTTGAATCATTGTGATGCTGTAAACAATAATTTCTTAATTTTGCAGCTCTCATCACTTTGGATTTGGAAAAATAAAAGACAGTATGCTACGATCCAGGCATTTCATTCACTGACAATCAGGGAGAGGTTGGGATACAGAATAGTAATATCTGAGGAGGTATGACAGTCAGGTTGCTTTCTTCAAAATGCATCACTGCCACGGAACAAGATATTTGAGAGAAATGTAGGTCTCTGACAATACTTAAGATTTTGTTTTCAAGTTTTTACTTTCTGAACATTGAAATATTTCATGTGGAAAGAAACACAAGCAAGACTGAGAATAACCTAAGACTAAAAACATTTGTAAAGCAAAATATGCCAGGTGTTTTTTTCTGTGTGGAGTATTTTCCAAACATTCTGTACATACACATTGTGAATATATAATTAAAGTGGATAGTGAAATCAGAGATGGGAAGAAATATAAATTTGTTTTTAATTTTCAATAATTTGGCTATACTGAATTAAAATAACTAGACAGTATATTTTTCTATCCAATCTAGTCTATGCAGAAGTATTTAGAAGCTAACAGTTAAATGAAATGAAAATTAAATGTTCTTGTTTAAATACAGCTTCCAAAACATTTTTGAAGTTATGGTTTTACTTATGTATATTTTTTCCTAATGTCAGAAAAATTCTTTCCCAGACTTGAATTATTGAGAAGTTTTTTGCTTTATTACTTTTTTTCAAGGAAGAGTAGCTTAAAATGGATTGGATGATTTCCAAGATTTTCAAAATAAATTCTGATCTGGCTTAGGACTGTTATACATATTTTTCAAAGACAAGGCAATTTGGGGAAAATTAAAAAGGTCAGAAAATGAGATTTTCTTATCAAGAAATAGATTTTACAAATTAACTATTAAAAAGCCTTGTAAATATATATTCAATTCAACACCAATAAAATCCAAAGAGGTTTATTTCTTTTTTGTGTGGTGGAAATTGAAAAGCTAATTCTGCAATTTATATGGAAAAGAAATGTACCTAGACTAGCCAAAGTTATCCCAAAAAAGAACAAAGTTGGAAGACTCTACTTGATTTCAAGATTTAGTAAAAAAACTACAGTAATTAAAACAACGTGGCAAGAATAGGCAAATAGATCATTGGAACAGAATATGAACCATCAATTAATTTTCAACACAACCTATTCAGTCAATTAATTTTCAGGCAAAGCTGTTTAACAGAGCAAGAAGGGTCTTTTCAACAATGGAGCCAGAACTAGATAAATGTAGGGAAAAAAATGAACATTGACTTTCACCTCACACTATACAGAAATTAAGTCAAGATGGATCATAGACCCAAACATAAAAGCTAAAACCACAAAGCTTCTGGAAGAAAATATAACATGTTTGCAATCCCTTGGTTTGGGTAGATTTCTTAGAGGAGGCACAAAAGCACTGAACATAAAATAAAAAGTTGAAAATCGGACAACATCAGAATTAAACCTCCATTCATCAAAGGACATTGTAGAAAATGAAAAGTAAAGCCACAGACTGGGAGGGAATATTTGTAATACGTAGATCTGACAAATGATTTATATGCAGATTATATAAATAACTCAGACAAATCAATAAAAAAGACAAGCCAATTTTTAAATGGGAAAATATCTTAGACAACTTTACAAAGGAAGATTCCTGAATGATCAATAAGTATGTGAAAAGATCCTCAACCTCAATTGTCATCAGGGAATTGCAAATCAAAACCAAAATGAAATACCACTACAGGCATGCTAGAATAGCTAAAACCTTAAAAACTGACAATACCCAGGATTGGCAAGGATGCAGAACCACTGGAACTTCCAAACATATTGGTGGAGGTTGTAAAATTGTTCAACCAAGCACTGCACTGGGTTGAATAGTGTCCCCCAAAATTCATGTCCATCTGGAAGCTCAGAATGTGACCTTATTTTAAAATAGGGTCTTTGCAGGTGTATTCAAGTTAAAATGAGGTCATAGTGGATTAGGCTAGGCCCTAAATTCAATGATTGGTGTCCTTATAGGAAGAGGAAAGTTGAAACACAGAGACACAGGAGACATACAGGCCATGTGAGGCAAGAGGCGGAGATCAGAATTATGCTATCACAAGCCAAGAAACACCAAGAATTGCCAGTAAACACCAGAAGCTGGAAAAGATCAGGAAGGATTCTTCCCTAGAGCCTTCAGAGGGAGCCACACCACCACCTAGATATCACACTACCTGATTTCAGGAGTTTTGGACTCCAGAACTCTGAGAGAATACATTTCTGTTGTTTTAATCCACCTGGTTTGTGGTACTTTGTTATGGCAGTCCTAGGAAACGAATACAACCAGTTTAGAAAACTTTGGCAATTTTTTATAACCTTAAACATATACACCTACCTTATGACCCAGAAATTCTACTCCTAGGTATTTACCCAAAAGAAATGAAAGAATATGTCCACAAAAATACTTGTATGAGCAGATTCATAGCAGCTTTAGTTATAATAGCTAAAACTGGAAACAAATCAAATGTCCAAGAAAGACATGAATAAAAAATAGTTATATTCATATAATTGAACACTATTCAGCAATAAACGAGAATAAACCACTGATACACTCCATAGCGTAGATGAACATCAAAAAACAAAACAAGATTAGGGACAGCCCGGAGGCATAGTGGTTAAGTTCGTGTGCTCCGCTTCAGCGGCCTGGGGTTCGCAGGTTCAAATCCTGGGCGTGGACCAACGCATGGCTAATCAAGCCATGCTGTGGGGGCATCCCACATACAAAATAGAGGAGGATGGGCATGGATGTTAGCTTAGGACCAATCTTGCTCAGCAAAAAGAGGACGACTGGCAACAGACGTTAGCTCGGGGCCAATCTTCCTCACCAAAAAAAAAAAACAAGCGAAAGAAGCCAGAAACAAAAAGGGTATTTATACAGTCTGAGTCCATTTATATGAAGGTCAAAGTCAGGCCACAGTATTCTCAGGTAATAAAAACGAGACCAGTGAGAGGGGAGAGATTGACCTAGGAGCACCTGAGGAAACTTTCTCAGGCATTGAAAAAGTTCTGTATCTTGACTGAGGGGGCATTTACATTAGTATATACACATTTGTCAAAACTCATTGGACTATTTACTTCAGTGGATGCATTTTATTAAATGTAAATTATATCTCAATAAAATTGTTTATAAAGAAACATAAATCTTGGAGCATTTCATCATATATAATATTTGCCTCAATTAGAAAAGAAAATCCTAGTTTAACTTAATGAACATGTTTATCCCTTTCCTGTTTTTGAAAACCGCATGCTTTCTGAACTCACTTTCAATTCTTAGTAAGTAGGAGATTTTCAAATAATTTCTTTTTGTTCCCTGAGTTTTCCAATCTACTTTGAATGTAGGCATCCATATGCCTTATATTCTGTAAGAGTCTGCTTCTTTTGTATATGTTGCCAAAGCCTTAGGTCTCAATTTCCCTAGTTGGGAGTATTCTAATAACTTATCAGGACATAATTTGCTCTGTTGGCTATTTTGTTCAGGAAGGAATAGTCACTTGCAAGGGCCCATCAAGTGCAAAATAAAAAGACCTATACCTCAAACTAAGAATGCACGGCTTTAAACAGCATTCAAAACGTTCTTAGATATTTTTTCAGTTGGGAGGAATATACACAATTTGGCCTGTCAGAGAACAAAGAAAATACCAGCTTCAGGTGGGCAGTACCCAGTTCCGGTCTGACAGCTTCTTGGCAAGTATTATATTTATCAGGCTTGACTGGATGGGAAGGAGGACCTACGGGGAAACACAGCCAAAGAGAGGGGCAGGAAGACGAGCCAGGGAGGCACCCAGAGAGGGGCCTATGGAAACCACACTGCCCAGCTGCGTCTGTATTTATGGTGCAGCGCCAGCGCCATCATGTGGTCATCCGTGGAACTTCAGAGGAAGAACCGAGATCTTCCCTCGCTGCCTTTGAAGAATGGAATAATAAACCCAAGTCGTCCGAAGTGCCTGAAAAACCTTTGAGAAAGATATCTCCCTGTAACTGTTTTTCATCTAAAGCTGAAGGGATTGCTGACATCTCAATTAGTAACACATCTGGAATCGTGTTTGCTATCCAGGCACCTATTATTTGTTCCTTCATTCATCAAATATTTATTGAACGCTCCGTGCCAGACGCTGTACTAAGCAGGAGAAAAGCAGGCATCGTGGTCTAGTGGGGCAGACAAACCTGCGAACAAAATATTAGTGCAATCTCATAAATACTCCAATGCGGAACGAAAGGGACAAACCACTACAGGAGCCAAGTGGGAGTTTGTGAATATTTGCCAAAGATGCCATCATGCCCCGTACCACATTCGGCTCTGTAATCCCATCGTTGCCTTGAAAGCCTGTGTTGATCCTATTACTTATATCACTTGCCCATACCTTTTTAAAAATCTGGCTATAATTATTAATTGCTTGCTTGATTGATTCAATAATTATTAATTGAGAGCCTACTATGTATGTGCTGGGGGTATACAGATACAGAGGAGACAGAAAATGTTTCTTCTTTCGTGAAGCTTATGTGTGAGATGTGAACGATCAGGAAAAAAAAGTTATATATGTTTTTATGTATATACACATATATGTAAAACACAAGCTATTTTCTTAGTTTTTTGCCTGTTTATTTTTGTTGTTTTAATTTTGTATTTCCCACCCATGTTGTCCATTCCCCACTTATCAGATTGTAAACAATTATTCCAAACTATTTCAAGTTAGTGTGAGATTTTAAATCAATATGATTTCCTCAAGCGTTCTGGGAAATTTACTTAAATTCCTATTGCTCAGAAGGGCACTTGGGTTTCATTTATTAATTAAGCCACTAAGTGGGAATTTGGGACCAGACTTTTAATCTTGGCTCTGTGACTGTTTCGTTTGTCAGGTTTGCTTCCCAGTTTCAATTTCTCCTGGCCACTTTAGGATCATGCATACAATCAACATGAACAGTCTCAGAATTTTATAGTCAACAGCAGATCCTAGGAAGTTGGCAGCATACTCGTGTCCACACTCAGCTCCCGGGCCTCAGCCATCCAGCTCCCAGCGATCACACAGGAGTCCACTCTCTTTCCCTGGGCTCCAGAGCAGGAAAGAGGGACTCTTCTAATGACCTAAAATGAGAGAAATTTGAAGCATCAGACCAAGTTCACCACCAGGCTGGAAAAAGATGTGGTCTTAGTGAGCAGGGTATGTTTGTTAGCAATTATTGGAGAAAGAAACCTATTTTATGGTTATGCTCGCAAGGAGTTGAGACTTTTCATTAAACCATGAATGCATCTTGCATTAGGTTTATTCTCTTAGGTCTTTGTTCCTGGTGCTCAGCCTTCATGGTCAGTGTTTATGAGGTCCTCTCCCACTACTAAAAAAAACTGGGAAAGTACTCCTTCAGTCCTGCTTGTGCTAAATCGCTGTAGACTTCAAGGAGGATGGCCCAGGAAGCCCAGAGTTTCCCCTTCAGACTCAGCTACTCACCAAATTACCACCGAATTAACCAGCCCAGTGCCCCATAATTGTAAGCAGATCAGCTCCCTGTTAAGCTTCTTTGGATAGACTCTTCCATGTGAATTTGCAGGGAGATTTTTATAAAACTGAAGCTAAATAGAGACTATGTGTTATTTCATATAAAATGTAATTGTAAATTCTATGCTGTGGCAATATTCTTTTAGTTCCAGCTGTTTCAAACATTAAACACCAAACCGTCTTTATGCTCAGTATGAATTTAAAGGAAAACGTCTTTCAATTCACAGTACCGTTTGGGAGAAAAGAAACGTAATCATTGCAAAAAAAAAAAAAAAAACCACAAAAAACCTTGTGATCAACCATTGAAAACATCCTCTGCCTAAATCTCTCTATAGTCACATGACCTGGTTGCAGCTGCTAAAAAATTTACGGTCTACATACATTTGATAACAAAATTGAAATAAGAAATACTGTGTAACTTGGACTCAAACTTTTAAAGACAAAATCGAATCTGTCTGTGCTTCTACATAGAACAGTTATGTTTCATCAGAATTTTAAACAGATGTTATTGGTCACCATTAGGACAAGTTCAAGAAAAGAACCAAATCCTCCTTTAAAATACGTATTAAATATATTTTTCAGACGTTAAAAAGTCACCCAAAAGCATGCCTTGCACTTTTATTTTCAAGGTTTTTGCCTTTAAGACATATGAGCAGACTGCTTTCCCTTTGTGAAGAGAAACTGCTGTTCTCATCTGAGCGTGCTTTTCAGGGTATTAACTGCTTCCAGCAAACCATCATCAGTTGACCTGCTGAAGCATCCTCCCTGCACAACAGAACACGATGTCCTGACGGGCTAACCCTCTCCTCTGTGAAGGGCCACTTTGAGACACAGTCTGAACTAACCGGGCATGAATTTTTAAAGTAACAGTTCACAACCAGCTTCAGTGAACTGCATTAATAATTCTTGCAGTTTTGTTGCAGCGATAACTGGTGAGCATTCTGATGTAAAATAAATAGGCTTTTCTATTCAAAATGGTTAATATTCTCATAATTTTATATTTTTGGAGAACTTAATCCTCTAAAATTGTCCTAACCCTAATCCTAATATATCTGAGCTGAGTCTTACTTTTTTTTTTTTTGGTGAGGAAGATCAGCCCTGAGCTAACATCTGCCAATCCTCCTCTTTTTTTTTTTTTTTTTTGTGAGGAGGATCAGCCCTGAGCTAACATCCAATGCCAATCTTCCTCTTTTTTTTTTTTTTTTGTGAGGAGGACCAGCCCTGAGCTAACATCCAATGCCAATCCTCCTCTTTTTTTTTGCTGAGGAAGACTGGCCCTGGGCTAACATCTGTGCCCATCTTCCTCTACTTTACATGGGATGCCGCCACAGCACGGCTTACCCGGCAAACCCTGGGCCACTGCAACGGAGTGCGCAAACTTAACGGCTTGTGCCACAGGGCCAGCCCCCAATCCTCCTCTTTTTGCTGAGGAAGACTCCACTTTATATGGGATGCCGCCACAGCATGGCTTGACAAGTGGTGCATCGGTATGTGCCCGGGATCCAAACCCTGGGCTGCCGCAACGGAGTGCATGCACTTAACCACTATGCCACTGCGCTGGCCCCAGAGCTGAGTCTGATGAAGATCATCAATAATGTAACCAATTGAGTCAGAATCTTCTTGAATCTTTCTCCATTCACCCCTTTGAACCTCCAGGTGGGTCTCAATTTAACAGTCTTGAATTGTCTTAAAAATTACTTCAAAATCTAGTTCTAGTCTATATGTTACTATAATGGCTTAATTAATCAACTATTACAAAGAAAATGACACTGTTTTGTACACAAGGCAACAATATAGTGTATTGTGCCTTTAATAGGCTATATTTCTGAGGTTGGATTCAAAAATCAAAATATAAACTCCATAGCAATTTGTATTATTTACCCATTCTCACGAAGATTAAGAAGGAGAAAGCTTGTATAATTAAATACTAAAGAGTAGAAAGAGTTATTTGAAGATTGTTGCTCCAGTTCATTGCTTAAAACGTCCCTCATCTATGTCATTTAATAACAGTAATAACAACAATAAAGATAATAACATAACTGTGGTCCTAGAAAACACTGGGTGCCAGATAGTTTTAAGCACCTCACATACACTTACTTATTTAACCCTTAAAACACTGTCGTGAGGTTGGTATTATTATTACCCCCATTTTATTGAGGAAGAAACTTGAGTCGCAGGAAGGAGAGGTAACTTTCAGAGTCACACAGTGTGGAGTGGTGGGGGCAGTGGTGGGGGCAGTGGTGGAGGCAGAAGAGAGTCTTGTCAGGTACTCCTAGCCTGCTGCCTCCGCCCTTAACTTTACATCAATTGTCTAACTTATCTTCCCAATTGTGACAGAGATACCATCATGTGCTACTCTTATTTCCTTGTCAATGCTTGTGACACGCTTGGTCCCAGCCGGTTCTACCTGTGAAACAGCTTTAGCATCTCTTTCCCCTTCCCCGTTCCCACGAGCCATTCTCTCTTAGGCGCTGCTTATCTTTCACCTGGACTTGTGAAATTGGCCTTGAATGTCTCTTGCTGTCTCCATTCTCTCTCTACTCCAATCAGTCCTACACACTGGTACCCAATGAAACTTACTAAAACATACTTCAAATCATTCCTACCAGGAAGCCTCTAGTAGCTTGCCTGTAAAATGAATCATAAACCCCTAAAGTTTCCACTCTAGGCCATTCATATCATAATCTCAGCTTTGTTTCCATCCCTATTGCCATTTCATCCTTCTGTCCTTCCCTATCTTTTGCTTGTGTGTGAAATGTTATTTAATTTTCTTTTGTTATCTTTGATCCGCCACCCCGATACCAGCCCCTTGCTTCCAACTCACTAGTTAGTGTCTCTCCCGTGTTCCAGATGAGATAGCCACTTGTTTGGCAAAGTCTTCTTTCCTAATTTTTCATATCTCCTGCTTTCTCTTCATTCCCTTTGCTATTTCTTGGTTCAAGCGTTCTTGCTTAGGCTGGAATAATAGTTTCCTGACTAGTCCCCCTAGTTCTCTATTCTCCTCTATTAAACGCACTCAGCTTGATCACTGTCAGGATTACAGGATCAAAACACACACTTTTACTTTGTAAATTTCTTATTCAAAAGTTAGAATGGTTTCCTGCTTACTATAGATCAAACTCCAAACAGGCTGCCATATGGCTCACCTCCAGGGAGCCCCATTCAGGTTTTATTCTATGGGCGTCTTCAGACTTCTCAGCTCAGCATTAAGCAGCATTTTGAGAACCAACAGTGGAAATGTTATTATTTTACAACGTGCCCCTCCACTCCCCCAACCCCCATGCAGATCCACACCACCGCCAAAAACATGGCGATCACTTCAGGCGGGTGGGGAAGCGTTGAGTTAAATCGGTTCTCTTCACTGCAAGACTTTCAAGCGTCTTTAACATGTTAATGTGTATTATGAATCTCCAAAAAGAATCTCTATGGAAAAATGTTTTTTTTTCCTCTCAATCGCTTTGATATTTCCTAAAACATCAGAAGTCTGCAACCTAGACCTGAGGAAGCCCTGCTCTATGCGTTCTCTGCCCCGGTCCTTGTCAAAGGTCACATACCACCCCCTCAGAAAGGCCTTTTCTGACCTTCTTGGTTCAAGTTGCCACTCCTCCCCCATGCCATCGTCTTGTTTTATTTTCTTCATAATACTTATCACAATTTGATGTGATGCTTATTGTTTATTCACTACTTGTTTGCTGTTTTTCTCCTCTGGGATGTAAGCTCCCTGGGAACTGGCATTCTATCTTGTTAGTTACTATCTCCCCACCCAGGATAGTGCCTGATACACTTAATACAGTTTTGGTTTTTTAAATAATACCACCTTACATTTATTTGCATAGGACTTTGCAGTCGACAAAATGCTTTCACATGTTATCTCATCTGCAATTTATAATAGCCCTGTGATACATTCTCTTTGAAACAAACACACATTCCAACTATTAAAATCAATGAAGTAATAAAAGCTATTATAAATTCTCAAAATTCCCATCACTGAAAATAACTGAAGTAGTAGAAAAATTTCTCTCAAGAATTCTGTAGAAATTCATTACATGGTAACATTCAAGTTAGACAATATTAGTCAAAATCACTGCTTTCATAGGAAAGGCAGTGATCAAGTAGATAATGGGATTCACGTATTGTAAATGCCATTTAAACAGTGAAATACTGCCTTTGATTTACTAAAGTAAAAATTATGATTTTTATATTCTATTATTAACTGTATGGCTATGTTCAGCACTTTGACAACTGGTATATGTTTAAATATAATTTAGGTTTTTTTTTTTGAAGGAATATATGTCCCTACCAAAAGCCTTGGTTGTACCCATCTCTGTGTCTCCCAACCCAGCTAACTGAGTTTAGGCTTATGTTACAAGGCTGAAATAAATTTCCTCATCTCTGAAGTTTTCCCCAATGGTCTGACTCATCCCAAAGTAATAACTCTCACTCTACTGAACTTCTGCCATGTTTGTACCTGAGCAACTCAATTTGTTTTGAACAGTTAGTTAATAATTTTTTACATAGAAATGCTACGTTATTCCTCCGATTATAGTGTATTTGCCTTGTGGCCAGGATTGGTGCCCTGCTTTGGGTATCTCTGAGGATCTAGCAGACATGGCTTCTCAGGTAAACAATACATATCTATTATTTGATTAAATGGATGTTTTCATTCTACTCCCTCTCGAAGGATACAGTGCCATGCTCATATGTGGAGTGGCTGGGTGGGAAGTATAACCCATGCTGGGAAGGAGGTAGACAGCAGGTTTCTACAGCAGGGGCTTCTTAGGGACTTCTTTTGGCTCTCCTGTACGCACTGCTTTCTGAGATTTATAGAGGTTCGGTAAGTCTTCCCTGCCAGTAGCTACGTGGAATAGAACCAGGGGGAAAAAGTCCCCCTTCTGGCCTGCAGAAACGGAGTTTAAGGAGTATGATCAGTGATGGAGGGAAGGAATATGGATCTTTCCGGGGAGCAAAGGAAAATTGGCCTCTTCTCAGTTTGTAGAAAGGTAGTTTGCACTTAGCAATTTTTTAAAATGTATGTGATATGCTGTTTATCACAAAATACTTAATTTACAGTATTTCAAGATGTTTCTCCACACATTATTTCATATATAATATGACAGAGGGAAATATAGAAGACATGTCTGATTAAGTAGTTTTGTTGGTGGCCAAGAGATTTTAAAAATTAAACATAACACGCACGGTGGATTCCGTTTGGGTGGAGATGCTATATGATCTCGCTTTTAAAATTCTGTCTTACTCTCAGAGGTAGCTATAATTGGAAGGAGTGGGGGTGAAAAGATATAATGAAGAAGTTAGAGGAAGAGGGGAATTTGGTATCAAATAATACAGCGTGGTTGAAAATTCTTGCCTCATGTCTACAGATACAGCAAAACCTCTCTGGTGTCAATCATCTTAGACTGAGATGATACTTCCTGTTACAAATCGAGAGCCACGTGCATTTTTATGTGAGTCACCTAAATGTTAATCCATCTTTGAAACCGTCGCAGCAATTCCATGTCTTCCTTTTATTTAGAAATGAGATGTTCTTTGCTGAGACAGGTTCGAGTACTGGCTCTCCATCCAAATGATGCGGAATAGGAACATCTGGAGAACCGACCCTTGTTTTTTATTAATGGAAAGCTTGGAAGGCTTAGTGATTTATAACTTCTGTGTATTTGAACACACTGTCTGATTCTTTTTTTCTTGGTAGAATTTTATTTCATTTGGAACATTTATATGATGAGGTAATATGCCACATATGAAACTTTTCCGATGAAAAAAGCCAATATATCTGCCGCCTGTCAAATCACAGAGCCGGGAGGGGTGTGATTTGGAGCCGACTCCACCTGGATCTTCTGGACTGTTGTCAGGGTGCTAGTTTCAGCTGGTCTCATACCATTCTCTCTCAGGATATCCTGAGACCTTAAGATGAACACTACCCACAGGTGGGTTCTACAGAGCTCTAGTGCTTTGAGATGCTCTGTGAAAAAAGGTGTTGGATCATCAAATACATTTAAGGAATTGCGGAATTCTCAATCTCTTTTTTGGAAACTCACAAGGCTTATTAGCATATTAAGGCTTTGAGAATTCCTAGAGCTCTACACAATAGAGTCTGTCCTGCTCCCTTTACTTGCCTGATCTTATCTCCCACCTCTCTCTATCACTCTCTTGTCTCTGACCATTCTGGCCTTCTGGTGATTGCTCAGACACACCACACCAGGTTCTCTCTTTGCAGACTGAAATGCTCCTCCTTCCCTCCTGGATACCTACATGGGTTCTTCTCTTACCTTTAAGTCTTTTCTGAAATATCATCTTCTTAGTGAGACCTTCCTTGATTACCTTCAACTTGCAAACTGTCCCCTCCTGGCACTCCCTATTGACCTTTCCAGCTTTATATTTCTCTATCATACTTATCAACATTGCCATAATAATGCTGCATTAACGAACACGCTCAAATCCTCATGGTATGCAACCATAAACGTTTACTTAGCCTCAAGTGTATAGCGCTTACCTGATCTGTGCTGAATTCACTCCCGTGTCTATGGCCGGCTGTGGGTCATCTAGGCAGCAATACTGATATGGGCTAGGCTTGTTCACATGTCTGTGCATCTCCTGGATGCTGGCTAATTTAGGAGGGCCGCAGTGAGATGACCGAACTGTCTTGGCTCTACTGCATGTGTCTCTCATCCTCCAGCAAGCTAGCAGAGGGATAGCCTCCTGACAGTCACAGAATAGCAAGAGCTGGCCAGCCTTTCAATATGCTTAAATCAATTTGCTAACGTCCTATTGGCCAAAGTAGGTCACATGGCCAAAGCATAGAATCAGAGGGGGTGGGCACTACGATGTTACACCACAAAGGATGTGGGTAGAGGAAGAGGCCAACAATGTGGGCCATTTTTGCAAACTACCGTACATATTTACTTAAAATTTTTTTGTTTCTCTACTAAAATGTAAACTCCATGAGAGCAGGGATCTTTATCTATTTTGTTAACTATTTTATCTTTATTCTACTTTACCTAGAACTGAGCCCAGGATATAGTAGATACTCAATAAATATTTATTGAATGAAAGAATACATAAAAATAAACCCACTTAACCTTGTTTAACTCAACATTTTCAAAGGTGTTTTTCAATTGATCTCATTTTTAGTGGAAAGCTCGATAGAATCTCATTTGAAACCAGAGACCCTTCAGATATCTCATGCCTTTCTTCCTGAGAATGTACACTCCAGTCGTTAATAGTAAATTATAATCTTTACTAGTAGAAAAATCTATCGATATTTATTTTGCTTCCTTTCATTCATCTAACTAAGGTTTAGTAAATAACTTTTATGTACCAGGTTATATGCCAGATGCTAGTGGTGATGGAGAGCAAGGAAGCAGCCCTTGCTCTGGGAAGTCTCAGTTGAGTTGAAGAACAAGCCTATAAAGCAAAACTTTCAGCAATATGATACGTTCCATTGTGATGTTATTAAAACCGTTCCCAAGTACACAAAGGAAGAAGTGTTCAAATACGCCTTTAGATGTTAGATAGAGCTTCTAAGTTTGACCTCCCTATCTAGTCACACTGATGTAGTCAGTCTTCTAATACTACATGCTTATTTCCAACATTTCTGTTCACACCATTTAGTCTCTTCGCTCAACCACCCTTGTCTTCTGTTCTTTCTGAATCCTACTCATCCTTCAAGTCTGACCAGCAATGGAACATGCTCTGACCAAGTTTGCTTATAGTTTTCCCCTAAATTTATCTGAATTCCATAGTACTTATTGTCTGTATCATATTAATGTCAATGCCTGGAGACATCTATTCTATTGGTTTTTAGGAGGCTATTTAACTCCTATTGTTCACCTTTTCACACGTGGGTGTTTTGTCTTTTCAAAGAGTTAAGTTAATAATTAATAACTCTTCAAAGAGTCAATAACCATCGTGACAGCAGAGATTTTATTTCTTTTCTGGAATTGCTAAAAACAATGCTTGCCATAATAGGTACTCAGATAATTAATTAGGAGGATATACTGAAAACTGAAGGTTTTAACCTCCATTCATCATCTAGTTGTGGTCAGGTCTGATAATGCATGTGTGGACTGTTGGCTGGTGGTATAGAAATATTCCTACTTAGGACTGGTGTACATGTACCATCCTTATCCATGTTGGAAACCAGTGACTACTGTATACAAAGCTACAACCATAACGTAGTATTTTTAACAGGTTAAAATAAAGCTGGCAAATTTTAAGAGGGTTTTGAAATGAATACTAGAAAATTTTAAAATGCCAAACCCGAAATGCACAGGAAATAAAGAAATTTCTCTTTTGGCAAAGAAGATGTTGAAAAAAGGAATAAAGAAAAAGTAAAGATGTGTTACCTCCTGTTCTATTGCTCCAGGGCAGAGCAGTGGAGCATTTGTTATCATTCAATTAGTTTTGTAATTTCTACACACCTGCATATCCTATCCATCAGCCCCATCAAACTGCCCTTTAGGGGTAAATTCTGCTTAACATGGCACTCCATGTGTGGGAAACCCCCCAAATAAACCACAAAACTAACAACTCAATTCATTTAGGTCAAGAAGAATCCAAATCTTACATTTAACTTGGATGCCTTTGAAAAAGGCAGAAAGCAGTTCATCAAATATTCCAAGTAGTTACTGATAGAAACTATGCTACAAGTCATAGAAGTGATGATAAGAGAAGGTAAATTATTGGTTTACTCATAGTCATAGTAATTAAATCATACTAATCCATTCGGATCCTATTAAAGACTGTATCACTCGGGGCCAGCTCCGTGACTTAGCGATTAAGTGCACGAGCTCTGCTACTGGTGGCCCGGGTTTGGATCCTGGGCGCGCACCGACGCACTGCTTCTCCGGCTATGCTGAGGCCGTGTCCCATATACAGCAACTAGAAGGATGTGCAACAGTGACATACAACTATCTACTGGGGCTTTGGGGGGAAAAAAGGAGGAGGATTGGCAATAGATGTTAGCTCAGAGCCGGTCTTCCTCAGCAAAGAGAGAAGGATTAGCATGGATATTAGCTTAGGGCTGATCTTCCTCACAAAAAAAAAAAAAAAAAAAAAAGACTGTATCACTCAATACATTTCTGGCCAGGTATTAGGCTATACCATTCCATCTCCCTTTTTCTCTAATTCTACATTCTCTAAAGAACTTCTTACACTCATTCATGGCTCTCTCATATTAGGGAGAGGATGCTGTGTATGGCTGACAGACTAACTGATTGCTTATGAACTTATTTCCCAGTTTAAATTAATAGATTTGGTTGAAAGTCTCATTTTCATTTGCACTGAGAGTCATTCATCTTTAATTCCTTTAAGAATCAGCTGACTATGCATGTCTTCCACATGCCTAATTGAGAAAACTGCTGCCAGACTCAGAGTGATCTCACAAAGGTCAGAGTCCTGACTTGAAATTATTTCTTCACATCAAGAACTGGTGTCAGCTACAAACATAAGCAAACACACACATATGCTAGAACACATATAATTTTTTTAAAAGAGATGTTATTTTTTCATATTCTATTAAACTTGAGCCTTTTTCATTCTGACATTTCTTCCCTTCTTTTACCTATATGTAGATGTAAGGAAAAAGATTGCTGTTTGATTACATTAAAAAATCAGTCCCATTCTAGCTAATGCAATAAGACAAGAAAAGGAAACAAATGGTGTAGAGATAGGGGAAGGAAGATATAAAATTGTCTTCGTTCACAGATGACACAATCATCTATGTAGAAAATCCAAAAGAATTCACAAAATAATTCCTAGAACTAATGAGCAATTATAACAAAGTTGCAGGATACAAGGTTAAAGTACAAAAGTCAATCACGAGCAATGAAAAAGTAGAATTTGAAATTAAAAACACAATAGCATTTACATTAGCACCTCCCAAAATGAAATATTTAGATTATCAATCTAACAAAATATGTACATTATCTATATGAGGAAAACTAAAAAACTCTGATGAATGAAATCAAAGAAGAACTAAATAAATGGAGCGATATCCCATGCTCATGGATAGGAAGACACAATATTGTCAAGATGTCAGTTTTTCCCAACTGTGATCAATAGATTCAATTCAAACCCAATCAAAATCCCTGCAAGTTATTTTGTGAATATTGACAAAGTAATCCTAAAGTTTACATGACAAGGTAAAAGACCCAGAATAGCCAAAACAATATTGAAGGGGAAGAACAAAATTGGAGGATTGATGCTACCCTATTTCAAGGTTTACTCTAAAGCGACAGTAATCACAACAATGTGGTATTGGTGGAGGAATAGACAAACAGATCAGTGGAACAGAATAGAGAGCCCACATAAATACAGTCAACTGATCTTTGACAAAGGAGCAAAAGTAACACAATGGAACAAAGATAGTCTTTTCAATAAATGGTCCTGGAACAACTGGACATCCACATGTGAAAAATGAATCTAGACACAGATGTTACACCCTTCATAAAATTAAATCAAAGTTATTCATAGACTTATGAATGTAAATGTAAAACATGAAACTATAAAACTAGAAGATAACATAGGAGAAAACCTAGACGACCTTGGGCATGGTGATGACTTTTTAGATACAACACCAAAGACAACATACATAAAAGAAATAATTGATAAACTGAACTTCATTAAGAGTAAAAACTTCTGAACCATGAAAGACAATATCAAGAGAATGAGAAGATGAGCTATAGACTGGGAGAAAATATTTGCAAAAGGCACATCTTTTAAAGGACTATTATCCAAAATATACAAAGAACTCTTAAAACTCAACAAGAAAACAAACAACTTGATTAAAAAATAGGCCAAAGACCTTAACAGACACCTCCAAGAAGATATGCAGATGGAAAATAAGCATAGGAGAAGACACTCCACGTCAAATGCCATCAGGGAAATGCAAATTAAAACAACAATGAGATGCCACTACACACCTATTAGACTAGCCAAAATCTGGAACACTGACTAAATCAAATGCTGGCAAGGATATGATAAGAATACAAAATGGTGCAGCCACTTTTTAAGACATTTTGGCTGTTTCTTACAAAACTAAGCATACTCTTACCATACAATACAGTAATCATGTTCCTTCGTATTTACTCAAAGGAGTTGAAAACTTATGTCTATACAAGAAACCTGCACACTGATGTTTATAGCAGCTTTATTCACAATTGCCAAAACTTAGAAGCATCAAGATGTCCTTCAGTAGGTGAATGGACAAGTAAACTGTGGTACACCCAGACAGTCAAATATTCAGCACCAGAAAGAAATGGGCTCTCAAGCCATGAGAAGACATGGAGGAACCAGAAATGCATATTACTAAGTGAAAGCAACCAGTCTGGAAAGTCTACATACTGTACGATTCCAATCACGACATTCTGGAAAAGGCAAAACTATGGAGACAGTACAGGGATCAGTGGTTGCTAGGGGTTGGGGGGTGGGAGAGATGCTCCTACTAAGCACAGAGGATTTTTAGGGCTCTGAAAATACTCTGTATGATACCATAATGTTAGATACCTGTCATTATACATTTGTCCAAACTCATAGAACTTACATCTCCAAGAGTGAACCCTAATGTAAACTATGGACTTTGGGTGATTATGATGTGTCAACATCAATTGTTAACCAATGTACAATTCCTTACACTCTGGTGAGGGATGTTGATAATGGGGGAGGTTATGTGTGTGTGGGGGCAGGGGCATATGGGAAATCTCTGTACCTTCGCCCCAATTTTGCTATGAATCTAAAACTGCTCTAAAAAAGTCTTTTAAAAAATTTGTACCTTTTAAGAAACTATGAATAAAAACAAAGATAAGTATTAGAGAGACCTTTTCAAAATAAAGAGGTTACATGAATGTGTAAGAAAAATAAATATCTTCCTTCCTTCCGAGGACAAAAGACCTGAGTTTATAAAATTAGAAAAACAGATTTTAAAGTCTTACGCCAGCTTTCACCTACCAAACTGACAAAGATTCTTTTGGTTTTTTAAAGCTAAAACAGAATTCACAATGATGACAAGAAACAGGGGCTCTCCTTTAGTAGTGGGACAATTGTAAATTGATATATTTTGGAGAACACTTTTATACCATATTTTCCTTCCATTACTTTCTGCAAAACCTTATTCTCAAACATTCAGTTTGCGATTTTGAGGACAGAATGGAGGAGGACAAGAGGCACAGCTCACTGCTGTGGTCTGTCTGTCTGTCTGTCTGTCTGTCTTCTAAATGTTGAAAAATAGGAGGTATTTAGTCATTAAAGACCAGTGTAGAAGTTTATATCCATCTCTTCCATAGTACAAAATTGAGAAACACGTAGAAATTTATTTTCTGGATTATTTTATGTTGCCAAATGGCAAGGAGTTCCACAAGAAACTCTAAAATATCCTGCTTTGTACTCTTTCTTCTGTGTACCTCCAAGTTTCTGGCATAAACCATTCAAGGGAATTAAAAGAAAATATGTTCTATTTAATTTGATAGCAACATTTGCATTTTACAGGGAGAAGATTCACATATGGTTTATTTGACTTTGAGCTTTTGCAGACTGTTTTGAACTTTTCACTAAAACCACAGGGCAGAAACTGGCAATTTAAGGGCCATTTGGTTCCTTTGACTAGTCAGACGAACTTGAGATTCCTGGGGGGAGGGGAGGGAATATTCTAGTGGGACGAAATGGTTATGTGGTGTGAACTGGACTCTTGGAATTACTGTGCATGTATCCCTGATGTGGACTAACAGTGAACCATCCCTAATCACACTTGCCCAGTGGCACATTTTGAATGCCATGGATTATTATTCATTAAATGTATGATTTCCTAACCGCAACCTAATACCCAGCTTTGAAAAGGATGCAAATTTAGGAACTTGGAATTTTCAGAACAGAAAAAAAGATATCTATTGCCTAATCCAGATTTTCTTCCCCTTAGTCAGAATTTTTAAACTATAATCTTTCTTTGTCTTGTTCTTACATCAGTCTTTGTGGGTGAAGTTTCTAAATTAGAGAGAAAAGTGAAAATATTGTCAGGAAAATATTTTCAAAGAATTTATGGTGCTTTCCTCATAAAGTATATTTATAACTAACATATAAATGCCATAGTTTACTCTTAAGTACTATCTTTCATGTGAGGAAGTGAGCGTGCTTAATTAACAATAATTAAGTTTCATGTGACATATATTTTATGCTCGATTTAGAGGTAGGCAAACACAGACATTAAAGTAATACAGACCTCAGAGCAGGCACCATCTAGACTAGAGGACAGATACCATATGCCCAGTGCCCAAGGCAACCCTCGCCCACAGAAAGTTAACCAAACCAACTTCCCCGAAAATTAACTTCTCTGCTTTCAGGGAGAAAAGGAATGTCCTGGGAAATTTTGAAAAGAATTAAACAAAAAGGATGAAAGCACTTTAGGGAAGAAGCTTATGAGTCTCTTGGGAAAACAAAGTTTTAAAAAGTCCACACTGTAAAATAGCAGACAAAAACTCACATAAAATGTTCAGAGGAAATGCCATAAACATTTTTTACTTAATTACTGCTTCACCATATGTGAGATTAACACCCTTCCATCTCCTGCCTATACCTTTGAGAATAGGGATGGGGATGGGGGAAGCAGCAGGCACGAATCAAAGATATTTTCTGAAGACTCAGAAGAAAAAGGCTTGTCTGGAGCCAAATATTTATAATCTCTGCTTTGCTTAGAGATAAAAAGCAATTTTTCCAAAAATCACTTTGCTGATAAGCCTGCCCTTTGTTTCTTTTTAAAATACATGATTAAAAATATTCCTTAAATGACAGTTTATAAGGAATGTTGAAGTATTTTGGAATATCTAAATGCTTTCAGCTGCTATCTTAATTTTAAAATATTTCTTAAAGGGGATTTCCAGTCTGTTGGCAGCAATAAAATAGAATTTCCCTGTTTTGCTTTTTTTCTTGTTTCTGTTTGGGTTGCATTGGATTTCACAGTGCATCATATGATTTGCTTTGGAGCGACAATAAAATGCATTCATTTAGAAATTTATATTAATTCTTAATTACTCATTAAAAGTCTATTTTTACATTAGTTTGGAGTTCAAGTTAATCGAGAATGATACATTAAGATACAATGTTCCCCTACTGAAGCTAAAAAATTAGAACTAGAAGGAATGTATTTTGCCAAAAGTCATCATGTATAGAGATAGAGATTATACTGGGGTAGAAATCAGATGTCTTGCTCTGAGCCCATAGGCTTTCCAAAGTTCAGTCCTTGTGGTGCCCAGCAAAGTGTGTCTAGAAAAAAAAAGAGTTCCCAGATTTCTGGAGACTGTGTGTAGAAAACAAAGGAAAGGAGTGTGATGCAGTGAATTTCCTCTAATCTAGGTCATAAAACTCTGATGAGCAAACCTGTATACTGAAGGTAGTATTGCATACCAAGGACTAGAGAAGTGTCTATCCTAGGTACAAGTTATATCTCCTTCCAGCTCCACTTCCTTACAAGAGAATCTGCAAAATCTGTAATTCTGAGCTCTTCCTTCTGGGCTAAGCTGCCTGCACAAATAGTGAACACTAGACACAAAGGGCAGGTTAGATAGCCTTTCTCATCAATTTCGGAATAAGGCCATTGAAAGAATGAATAGTAATCTGTGGAGAATTGAGATGGAGAGTTATGGAGTCCCCAAAACGAAGGCTGCTATTTTAGGTTGGCTTTGATGGTGTGCGAAGTCAGTCCACAGAAGAGGAAATAACCCAGGAGAAGCAGAGGTAAGAGACATTGGCAACCAGAGAGACAGAGAAACAGAAAGATATCACTCTCGAGATGACCCTGAAAGCCTATTATGCCCTAAGGACTGTGCTCCAAGCTGGGCAAGGGTTGGGACATGTATAAGAAGACTGATACGGCTCCCAAAGACATGTCCATGTCTTAATCCCTGGAACCTATAGATGTTACCTTCTTTGGAAAAAGGGTCTGTACAGATGTGATTAGAATTTTGAGATGGAGAGGTCCTCCTGGATTATCCGGGTGGGTCCTAAACACCATCAGAGGGGTTCTTATAAAAGAGAGGCAGAGGGACAGTAGACACGCAAGGAAGGGAAGGAGGCAATGTGACCACAGAGGCAGAGATTGGAGTGGTGTGCTCACAAGTCAAGGAGTGCTGACAGCCGCCAGAAGCTGGAAGGGTTAAGGAACAAATTTTCCCCTAGAGCCTGTGGTGGAGGCGTAGCCCCGGTGACCCTTCGATTTTGTCTCAGTGAAACTGATTTCAGACTTCCAGCCTCCAGAACTTTGCGATAATAGGTTTCTGATAATAGACCACCAGGTTTGTGGTAAGGTGTTATAGCAGCCATAGAAAACTAATACAGGGTTTTTCTTAGCATGAAATAAACACATTTCTGCTCCCAGGTAGTTCAAAATCAATTAGATGAGAAAATCAAGCACTCAATTAACTAAAAAAAAGTAACAAATTCCTTATTAAAGGGATTGGTTAACAAATGGCTATGAAGTGACAGGAGAATGAACATATAATTTCTTCTAGTGAATTCTAAGTTGTGGTAGAGACGGCGTTAGAACTGGGCCATGAAGTCAAACACAATTAGTTTGAACTAAGACTATTTTAAAATTTCAGGTGACAAAGCCCATAAGTGCATGATTAATACATTATATTTTCTTCTTTCCTCAAATAAAAATAATGTATAAAAAAACAGAGATTGAAATTAAATTGAAATATCCCTTACAAGATGCTAGGCAGGGCTGTGAGCAATGATCACTGTGTCCAGTGATAAAGGTATGAATTTCTGTCAAATCTCTCCACTTACAAATGGCAAAGCAAAAATTTTCAAAGTTTATAGAACAGATCAAAAGTCATATTTTTTAAAATTTGATTTTAGCTTTATCCTCTTTTTTCCTTCCAAAGGTGTGAAAATGCACATTTGACATTATTAAACCTGAAGTGACTTTTCCTACCCCATATACCTTTTGTATTATCTCAATTTTTCTTGTGGCTGATTAATTGCTGCTTCTTTTCAGGAAAAGAGAAAGAGCTGTATATTTACTGAAAAGTAAAATCAAATACAAACGACCACATTAGTGGAGGAGGAATAGAGTTCAAATTCGTAGTATGTTAAAATGCATTAGTTTCTAATCTCAAGGCTGAGAAACTCCTGTTTTGTTGGAATGTTGGGCCTGGAAATTCTGTAAGAGACAAACTCACAGAGGTTATGGCCATTGAGGGCTCCCTGCCTGCTACCTTCCAGGGCTCATATCTGCTCATACCTGTCAGCTGTATTCCTGCTATATTAAGCTGATCCTTTCCAGAAAAGAATTTAGTAAGTAATATGCTTAGAATAAAAGTGCCAACATGACATTACACATGGAAATTCCCAACAATTTGGAGATAAGTTTGGGTTGTATAAGATATAAGGCCAAATTCTTCAGAAACTATTACCGAGAAGAAACACCACCACTCCAAAAGAAAAAAGAAAAGAAAGCATATTAGTTGTGGTAGACATAATGCTTATAATATCCAGTTCTCTTGGCCATAAGGGGGACTACCCTTCCCAGATCCCTTGCAGTTAGGTGAAACCGTTGACTAGTTCTTGTCTGTGAAATGTGAGAAGAAAAGCTTCTGTGTGATTTTCTACTATTTCTACTCTTCTGCTGAAAGGAGTTCTGAGACCACATTTTTGATTGTGAGCTTCTATCAGCCTGAGACAATGTGGAGTAGAGCAAAGTACTCTTATCTTGAACATTCAGAGTTAACAAGAAATAAACCTTTGTTTATTAAGACACTTAGATCAGAGTTAATTTGTTACTGCAGCACAACCTGCAACTTATCCTGACTACTATACCAGTCAACCAAATAAATAAACAGACAAACACAAATTTATGTTTAAAAAAAGCTGTAAAGAAATGCACTTGACTTTTAGTGTGACTTTGTGTATAATTTCTCAGTTTTATATTTGTATATTTCCATATTTATTTGTGTAAATATATATATATGCACACCACTTTTATGAATGGACAAATTATACTTTAAAAAGTCATTATCTCCAAAATCCTCCTGAGCACAAAGTGAAGACAACCACTTTTTGCTCTCAGAGATCTTCGTAATTCTGTCTTCTAGTCATGTTCCTAAATGTTCACAAATAGAATAAACTCTGAAGGTAAGCTGGTTTTATCCACTGCCAAAATTCAGATTTCTTATTGGTGGCTTCCTCCAAGTGGTTGCTTAAATGGTTCCAGTCTTTCTCTTACACGTATATGATATTTCCCAGCATGTTGACACTCAGGTTCTTTCATTAGCTCCACAGTGATGTTTTATATGAAGAATAGAGGAAATTGTTGGAAACTAGTTATTGAGGCTTGTCTTGATCCTCCCTTAATCTTATTCTTAGTCATGGAAAATCCCTCTGGGTCCTCCACTAAGGGACCTGGTATCATGTGAAGCTTTCCTACTTGTGTGGAAATAGCAATTTCATCTTGGGTGTAAGAGTAATTAATCAGTGTGGAGATGTTTGTGTGTGTGCGTGTGTGTATGATGGCGAGCCAATTCCATTCTCATAATCCCACCATAGTTGACAAGTGCTATGCATTACTCCTCCATCCCCAACTTTTTATTTCTGTCTTTTTTAGGTTAATAGGTTAGGTTTATTTCTGTCTTTTTTAGGTTACTCTATTAACCTAAAATGCAACCTCAGTTGCATTAACGATAAAGTTAAAACTTTAACTTAAAAGTGTTAAATATGTAAAATACGGCAGACATTTAGGTAGCCACTATTAGTATCCAAAAACTATAAAGACCTCCCATAGATCAATAAAAAATGACAAACAACCCTATAGAAAAATAGACAAAGGACATGAGCAAGCAATTCACAAAAGAGGAAACTAGAAAGCCTATTATACATATAAAAAGATATTCAATTTCATTATGAATCAAGAAAATGCAACAGAGGAGTACCGTTTTGTTGCCATAAAATTAGACATAATTATAATATCTAATAATACTTAGCACCTGGAAAAAGTATATTCTAATACATTGTTACTGGAAGTGAACATTGGTACCACCAATTTAAAGCACAATTTGGAATGATTAGTGTTATGGGTTTCATTGTGTCCACCCCAAAAAAGATATGTTGAAGTCTTTACCCCTAGTACCTCAGAATGTGACTTTATTTGGAAATAGGGTTATTGCAGATGTAATTAATTAAAGATGACGTCATACTAGAGTAAGATGGGCCCCTCATCCAACATGACTGATGTCCTTACAAGAAGATGGCTATGTAGAGACACAGGGAGAAAGTCATGTGAAATTGGAGGCAGAGATTGGAGTTATGCTACCACAAGGAATGTCTGGGGCTACCAGAAGCTGGAAGGGGCAAGAAAGGATCCTCCTATGGAGGCTTTGGAGAGAGTATGGCCCTGCCAACACCTTGATTTCAGACTTTTAGCCACTGGAACTATGAGATGATAAATTTCTGTTGCTGTAAGCCACCCAGTTTGAGGTACTTTGTTATGGCAGCCCTAGGAAACAAATACATCTAGCAAAGCTGATAATGTTTGTACCAATGATCCACAACTCTACTTCTAGGGTAACCTAGAGAGATTCTCTCACATTCACACAAAGGACCTAGTGTTCAAACTAAGGTCTCCCTAAAGTATTCTAGGAACCTCAGTGATAGATGTTCATGTGTATGTGGAAAGATGGGGATAGAAAGTGGTAAGCTAATGTGGTTTTGGATCCCTCACCCTAGCTTCAACCAGAGTTATTTATTTTTAGTTATGCTTAAGACTTCCCTTGAATAAAGAGTTCCATGACTAACATAAGCTTGAAAACAACTAGAATAAGAAAATATTCCTTTCTAAAATGATGACATTTCCTTTTAAAAAGCTCTTTGATTTAATTTAAAGCTTTTCCTTTTTACACCTGCTTTTTTGTGTTACTATTTTTATCTATGTACTATATATATGATATTCTTATTTTAGTGAAACCTTCTTCCTCTTCTGATATTTTTACTGCTATATAGGTCTAGTTTTATTCTTGACATATATTGAGAGTATTAATGTACATATTGTACTATCAATATTCTATTAGCCACATTTTTGTTAACATTTTAAAACTATTTTGTTAACAATTATAACCAATTTTGGATGGCATGAGGTATGGATGGAAGTTTATTATTTATTTACTTTGCATATGGATATCCAATTGTTCCAGTGTGATTTGTTGGAAAGATTATCTTTTTCCACTGGATTATCTATATATCTTTGTTGAAAATCAATTGACCATACATGAATGAGTCTGTTTCTGGACTCTTTATTCTGTTGCATCTATATATTTGTCTGTCTTTAGACCAATATCACACTCTTTTAATTACTGTAGCTGTATTATAACTCTTAGAATCAGGTGGTACTCTGACTTCGTTCTTTTTCCAAGTTGTTTTTTCTAGTCTAAGTCCTTTGAACTTCCCTGTGACTCAAAAATTAACCCCAGCAACTAGAAGGATGTGCAACTATGACGTACAACTATCTACTGGGGCTTTGGGGAAAAAAAAAAAGGAGGAGGATTGGCAATAGGTGTTAGCTCAGAGCCAGTCTTCCTCAGCTAAAAGAGGAGGATTAGCACGGATGTTAGCTCAGGGCTGATCTTCCTCACAAAAACATAAATTAAAAAAAAAAAAAAAATTAACCCCAAATGGACCATAGACCTAAATGTAAAACTTAAAATTATTAAACTTCTAAAACAAAACCCAGAAGAAAATTTATGTGACCTTGGGTTTAGGCAAAGAGTTTTTAGATGTGGTATCAGAAGCATGGTTCACAAAAGAAAACATTGATGAATTAGATTTTATAAAAATGAAGAACTTCTGCTGCAAAAGACACCAGTGAGAGAATGAAAAGTCACAAACTAGGAGAAATATTTATAAATCATATATCTGATAAAGGACTTGAGTTACAAAATATTAGAGAACTCTCAAAATTCAATAATAAGAAAACAATCCAATAAAAAATGGGAAAATGATAGGAAAACTCCTCAACAGAGAAGATATATGGATGGCAAATAACCAAATGAAAAGACGTTCAGTATTTTTAGGGAGACACAAATTAAAACCACAAGGAGATACCGTCTCACACCTATTAGAAGATCTAAAATTAAAAAGATTGACCATGGCAGGTGTTGGTGAAGGTATGGAGAAACTTCAACCCTCATACACTTCCGGTAGGAATATAAAATGATACAACCACTTTGGAAAACAATTGGCAGTTTCTTATAAACTTAAGCATACATATCGTATGATCTAGCCATTCCATCTCTAGGTGTTTATCCAAATAAAAGTAAAAGATATGTTATCCATTGACATATGAACATGCAAATGTTGGTAGTGGATTTATTTGTAAACTGGAAACAATCCAAATGCCCATCAAAGGTGAATGGATGAATAAATTGTGGTACATCTGTACTGAAATAATGAAATACTATTCAGCAATAAAAAGGAATGAACTATTGATACACACACCAATGTGGATGAATTCTCCTCTAGCTTTTCTCTTGACAGCACTTTTCCCTTCCTTCTGATATTTTTCAGTAGTACTTCAAGTCTTTCATTTCCTCAGTCATGACCGTCTCACCCCCATCTCTTTGCTTATTTGCTGTTGTTTTTATCTAAAACACACCACTTCCTCTTCAGTGAGCTGAATTCTACTCATCCTTAAGGTTCTAATTTTTTTTTAACTGTTTTTTTTTTTTTTGTGAGGAAGATCAGCCCTGAGCTAACATCCATGTCAATCCTCCTCTTTTTTGCAGAGGAAGACTGGCCCTGAGCTAACATCTGTGCCCATCTTCCTCCACTTTATATGGGACGCCGCCACAGCATGGCCTGACAAGTCGTGTGTTGGTGCGCACCCGGGATCGGAACCTGGGCCGTCAGCAGCAGAGCGCGTGCACTTAACCACTACACCACGGGGCCGGCCCTGTTAAGGTTCTAATTTATACTTTAATTCCTCTGAGAATCTTTCCTTGATCGTGGAAGTCACTGTTACATGTTTCTGTGCACTTTTCCAATCAGAATACCATTTAGAGTGCAATTTATTGTAGAAAGGTGCAGATTTTGGTGTCAAAACCTCCAATCTGTGCTTTCTTACCTGTCTGACTTGGACTAAGTTACACTGCCAGGCTAAGCCTCAGTTTTCTTCAATTGTAAAGTGATCCTACTAAGTTTTATGAAAATTAGAGGAGATAATGCATGTAAAGTGTTTGGCATGGCGTATGTTTTTTTAAAAGTATTCATGGTAGCTATCATTATACTAAATTTTTGTTTCTTGTTTAATTTTCATTCTCCACCATAACACATAAGTTCTGCTAGAGAAGAACAATCCTTCTTATTAATGGTTGTATCCCCAGAATCTGGTAAAATGTTTGGCAAATAATAGGTGAATGACTAAAAACTTAAGCCCTTATTTTCTTATTAGGAAAGATCTCCTACTTCTGTTGAAACTATCCACCTCTCATAATCCTCAGGCTACCACAGAGATCAAAGCAGCCCATGTCCAATGTGGCCAGCTCCCAGGCTATGGCTAATTGGCCCAGCGATCAGTTGCCACCCTAGCTGGGCCTATAGGTCTGTGCCTTTAGATTTTACGCTTTGGCTCAAGAGACAGTTGGTCTAATCTTTCTCTGTGCGGTTGAAACTGTAAACTGTAAACTTTGGGGGTTATCGGTGACCTTATTTTTTGCTACAGTGAGGGAAAAAAGCTTGCATTGAAAAAAATAAGAATAAAGCTATTACAAGGAAGGAGACTGGTGAGAATGGGGACAATGGGCGTAGCTGAGGCTGTGCAGTTAGGCAAGTAAAGGCTAACGAGTAGTGAGATTTGGGTAGTGATTTTTAATATTATGTCATTTTCACTCATTTTACCTAGTGTTTGGTGGCATCTGAGGACATTTGAGCTACTTGAGCATTGTCTAAACATAAACAGAGATTTTTATTCTTAGAGATGGAATTAATTAGTTTCTTAAGTCCTGTAATCAATGTTACTCCTTCTTGATGAGAACAAATAGTACAGCTCATGCATGTTTATGCTTTCAGTTTTCCTTATTTAAGGCCTAGTTCATAAAACAAGTGCAAAAGGATTGTTCACAGCCCTGGGGTGTTAATAGAGTAAAGGTTTTAACAAGCCAATATCCGTATCTCAAAATCAAATACAAAACATTCTTTTTTGTTGTTTTAAATACACTTCTGTAGTTATCCACGGAAGGCAAGATAGTTGGTTTAAGATAAGGAAACAATAATTATAGTCTTTCCAACTCAAATGTAGAGCATGAGTGTGTTAGAAGACGACCGTAATAAAGCAAACATGTTGTCCTATTCAAGGTTAGCAGGATTAAGGAAACTGCAAAGTGGTTAGGAACGTCCTCTAAGAAATTCAGGCCTCTCTGATGGGGATCTGACCTAGCCACTAGGCTGGGCCGTGGATGCTTTTTATCCTTCAGTTTTATGTATTTTAAAAATCTCTGGGCACCTAGCACAAATCTTTGAAGGTTCCTTGGTCCCCAGGCTTATCAACTTTTGCAGATCATTGCCTGAGGGCCATCATCCCAACCAGTCAGCAGTCGGCCAGGCTCTGCATCTCAAAGCCAGTTGAGGCTCAGCTGGGAACAACCTGCCGTACTCAGAATAGAGTGATTTGGCTTCTGAGAAGATTATTTCTGCTGTTATTCAGGATAAATTCACATATGTTGCTCCCAAAATGCTCCTACAAGCACACATCCATTGAAAGATGTAGGTCATGTCACAAAAAGTGGGAAACATCATATATCAGCTGCTATTTTATTGTCTTTGGGGGAAAAGTGGCATGAAGAATTCAGAATAATAGGCTAAAATTATCATCTAAGAATTCTGAATCTCTCATTCACCAACATTCTCTCCTTTTTCTTTCCCTACTTTCCTCCCATGAGCTTCTGCTTCTCTGTCTCTCTTTTTTAAGATAAAAGTCTAATGTTACAAACAATAACAGAAGGAAATGGGAACCCATTGCCAAGAAGAGAGGAAGAGTGCAAGCAGGTGTTTATTCAGGCAAATTCCTTTTTAGAGAAAATAAAATACCAGGTAAGTCTTGTGGATTCCTGTATTAGAGTTCCAACTTTAGAATATTTGATTGGTATCACAATTTAGATCATAATTCAAATAAACTTAATACGTAATAGAATATGGAATGGGATTTTACTCCTATCTTGAAATTTCAGCTAAGCCTTAAATTTAGTATAATAGATGATAATAAGTCCTTATTCTAAAAAGAGCTAGCAGCTGGATACATATATCCAGGACTTATTAACAAGAGAAGAACTGATTCAGTGACTATTATCTGCCTTTAGAAATCCAAGAAGAGGATTCCTTGAAAGGCATGTTTAGGAAAGGGGCAGCTTTGACTTTTCTCTTCCCCTTGCAGGGGCAGAGAATGAAAGAGGTTGTCTACCTGATCCCCACTCCCATTCAGGCCAAAATCAGAGAAGCTCTGAGAGCCTCAAATGTAGAAAATGGAGCTGCCTATAAAAAGTAGAATCTGATCTCTCCCTGCCAGATGGGAAGGAGCAAGCTTTAGCCACTTATAGTCCAGTCTCTGTGAAGCCACGTGGATAGAGTTTGGTGAGAGAGTTCTTGCAGGAGAACCTGATATGTGTCACGAGGAATTTGGAAGCGTGAGTTAAATCAGTGCCTGCTTTTAGCTAGAGAAGGGCTAAGTGGCTGAAATAGATATGTATGGAGAGACAGGGGCTCATAGTAGAGTGAACCGTAGATCCACATTTGGTGTGGCCAAGATGCTGTGGGTGTTTGAGCCATCTAGAGGGTCTTGCTTTCAGGCCCCTAGCTGTAAGTGGCCAGAGATGGCCTCAAGCTGAGGAAGGATTTCAAGAGGTCAGCCACTGTCCATGTCAGGGACTCTAAAGAGCCCGCCCAGGTGCTCCCTCCATCATCCCAGCATTAATATGTCCGACACCGCCCTCTTCCCTCCTTCCCCCACGTCTGCCCTGATCAACGCAGATGGACAATGAATTTAGGAACAGACATTGAATGTCTGCACTGGACATTTTAATACCTGAATGTGTCACAGACAGAGGGGATGTCTGTAAGGTGTGGAAAAGGAGGCACCCCCTAAAGGGAGTCATAGAGAAAAATCAAATTTTCTCCTGTGTGTACCCCAATCAGAGCCAAATATTGTTGCTGTTTATTTGTGGCCACTGAATATCACGGCAAATATACACAGGTTTGAAACTATGAGTTAATATTTGACCTCAGAAACTAAATAGTGATTAGATCATGATGTTTTCACTTTTTTAACTCATTAGAACAGAAAATAAAGCCACCTGTTCACCCACATCTGTATCCTCTAGTTATTAGTTTGTATGAAGCTGCATACAATCACCCAGAGGAGCAGAGACCATCTGAGGACACGAGGAGCTGCCGGTCTTTCGTTCCATCTGTCTCACATTTCTGGCAGGCTGGTCAACGTGGCCTCTCTGTTTCCAGTCTGCCTCTTTCCGCAGTGACTAATCCTTTAGCGTGTCTCATGCATGAGCCCTCGGAGTGTGTCTTAGAGCAGAGATCTCTGCTCTTTCTGCCCCATGAACCAGTGCTGAGAGATTTATTTCCACAGCTTCACATACTATGTCTCATTACAGATTGAAAAATTGGATGATTTCATGGTCTGAGGTTGAGGAGAGCTGTGGTTCTGTGGCTGAGGCTGGAAAGGCAGCAACAGCAAAAAGCAGACCATTTTGTTTTGCTGCTGGCTCAGACCTCATTTTTAAGACAGAAAAAGCCAGCCTGTGGGATTATTTATTTATTCATTTTCTGTCTTACTCTGGAATGTAAGCTGCATGATCCCATCACCTAGAAAGTAGGTATCCATAGGCTTTTTGCAATGGACGAATAAAATGCCTTGATGGTAAAAGTAATCATGGTCACATAATCACAGATATCATTTATTGAGTACCTATTAGCATCCAGGTGCTGTGCTAGGCACTTTATGTGTAGAGAGGGTCTTAATTCACACGGTCCCTCTTCAACAGGGTGGGGAGGGGGATTATATTATATCCCTACTTTAGCTGAGAAAATGACACTTGACAAGAATAAGCCATTTGTTTCAGATTACCCAGCAAGGAAGAATAGTTGGATGAACCCAGCTCCGCTTTTCCCACAGGTCAGGCTGCTTCTCTATTGCAAATAATGGCTTATTTCTTTTCCCCATTTAAAAAATTCCAAGAAGTACAGCAGTGCAAGGAATTACAAATGGAAAACTCAAGCAATGGCATAGAATGTGGGGCCATGTGTTACATGCTAGACAGATTCCTAACAATAGTAATAAAAGAAAATACCAATATTCTTATTCACAATTTAGTTTCTTGGTTTGTGATTTCACGAAGTTAAGTGTCTCAGTCACAGTCTGCTTAAGATGAATCAAATTTTTTGACTCTTGCTAACAGAACTAAGGATTACAGATGCATCTTCTAATATGGCTATGAAAGATCGTGCATATATTAACCTGACATATACTTGCAATTTTTGTCCAAGTCATCAAAAAGTTTAATAATCAGATGGTAGCTGTTCAGCCAACAGCCATCTCATAGCTAGATTTCAGTAAGCTTAGATATTTCTTGCTGTACAAAAACCAACAGTTCAATAAGTTCTTTCTTAATATCTTCATGAAGAGGAGATATTGTCTCAGACTTCAAAGAATATAAAACACTAGGAAGATAAAGACAATACTTGAACATGTGAAATAAATAGGGAGCAATATTTCCCTGTGTGCCTACTCTGAGAAATGTACTCTGCCTTGGCTTAGGAAGTGAAGACTGTGCAGTTCTATGGAAATGGCGGATTTCCCCAGTGAAAAAGCACATTATGAGTACAAAACTGGAACCCTTATGAAAACTGAAGAGTTATTTTAAGAAATGAAATATTACTTCCATGTAGCCCATTTACCAATATCTTTTCATAAAACAATAGGTCTTTTCTTATATAAGTACCGAATAGGAAAATCTAAGGTACATTTAACCTTTGTTTTATTCCAGAATCGTTCCTTGTGATATTTTAAGATGGATACTTGAAAAAAAAAGTCCCTATATCCTCTTATTGAGCAAAAAATGGATAAATGCATCTGAGAGACTTAAATAAACAGAGAAATTTCTAGTAAATTGAAAGCTGGGTAAAAAGCTTTCAAAATGGGTGAAATAAATGTACTAGGAAATTTTTGGATACAAAAAAATTCTACACGGTATCTTGAATTCATGTTACTCTTTTAGATTCTTTTAAAAGTCTTTAGATGCATTGTTATAAGTTGGTGATAGATAAAATGTATACTTCTGAAGCATGGAAAACAAAGAGCTTTTTGGCAAAAATTTAAAAAGAAAAGGTAATTCTGCCGGTGAAGTATTTTGAACTATTTTCTTTGACGGAGACATTGCTAATAATCTATTCCACTCTCTTTCCTTACTGGTCTTTAAGCTTTCATTCTAAACCTGAAATCATACTCAGATGTGTGTGTATGAGAATGTCATATATGGTTCACAGATTTTCTACTTAAGCCAAAAGTTCCTGTGTGTAGGAACCCTTTAGTGCAGAGCTTAAATGGCCGGAGGGAGTAGCACTTTCTTTGCGTGCAGTCAGGGTTTTAATAAACAATGAAAATCATCTTTCCAGTAGAATAAAACAACGTAAGTTTTCAATTGATTCCATAAACCCTGGTATCTGCTGATTTACTCTGCATACTCATATTGTGAAATACAGGCTCAAATTAGCTTTTGGCTCTATTATGAAGCAACATTGGTAGAGTAACGCAAAATCACTGGGAATGCAATAGATACAGATAATGATAGTGTCAGTCTGGCTTGCCTTCAAAGCACAATAAAAATCCTGGCCATGTTAAATAGGACAATCTCAGGAGACTACTCTTCTCATCCTTTTTATCTAACCACCATAGTCTAGTCCTCTGTACCTATTTCACTTTTTTGCTCAAAAATCACCACTTTTCACTGACACCAGGATGGACTCCAAACCTCCTACTTGTCACTGAAACCTCCAGAATCTGACTCCAACTCACCTATTGTCTTAGGGTCAGTTCCTATGTCAGATTGTATTTTCCAATATTGTCTGTAACCAGATCTCACATCCCACATATTATACTTACAATATGACCTTGACATGTTCAAGCCATGCTGTGAGGAAGCTCATCTAGCCCATGTGGAGAGACCACAGAGAAAGGCTATGTTTAAATGTTATGGCTAACAGCCCAGCCAATAGCCAACATCTTTCACCAGACATGTGAATGGTGACCCCTCTAGACAATTCGAGCCTCCAGCTGTTGAATCACTTCTAGCTGTCAAGTCTTCCCAGCTGAGGCCCCAAGTATTGTGAAGAAGAGATAAGTGGTCCTCAGTGTGCCCTGTCCAAATTCCTGACCACAGAATCTGTATCAGAAGATGGTTGTTTTATGCCACTAGGTTTTGGCATGGTTTATTACATAGCAACCATGACTGGAATAGTCTCTTTAAGTGCAAGTAACAGAACCATATTTCTAGCAAGCTCAATCCAAGGGAGGAAACTTTTGTGAGGATACACGTGATCTCACCATAAAGGCTTGAAAACAGAAACTGAAAATTCATCAAGAACAAAGGCAAGCATTAATGCCATTTGTCTGCAGGTGAGCCTGTCTGTCTGATTTCTCATGGTCTCTGATCTCTGCTTCTCTGTAAATCCGATTTATTTTTCTGTCTTAGCAGTACAACTTTCTCTGCTTTTCGGTGTATGTGGTGATCTACATCACCTCAGTTTTGACTGCAAGGCGACTGAGATTAGTGTTTATCAGCCCAATTTTATATTTCTGGGAGAGAGGTATTCTTTCAAGATCCCCCAGTCAACTTTGGTCAGTAGATCAAATGTTGCCTTATAAACATACTAGAGTCCACCTCTATGAAGGGGATAGTTGTAAGAGAAATAGCTGTAGTCAGTCTCTTTTGGAAAGTAGAACCTGAGGCAAGGATTACAGGGATAATATTTTATTTAGAAGATGCAGGCCCAGGGTGGAGTGGATTTAGGTAAAAAAGGATATAAAGCTAATAAAGATGTGAAGCAATGTGATGTGATACGTTACTGTGCTGTTACTACTTCACAAGAGGCTAGAGAGAGACCAAGGGGTCACTCAGGTAGATCAGCCTGCGCTGGTGCCTTCCCTAGAAAGATTCACCCTATGGGGAACACATTCATCACATTTCAGCTCGGTTCAGATGGGCCCTCAGTAGTCGCTCAGGAAGCCTGACGCCAATGGCTTTAGTGTGGTGTTCCAATTTAGTCCAAACACGAAAGGGCAACCTGAATGGGCAGGACACTGACAAAGAGAGAGAAAGAAGGCAGCCAAGGGAATCTGAGAAGGTGCTTATGGTGGGATAATGGCATTCCAAAGATGTCCATGGCCAAATCTCTGAAACCTGTGAATATGTTACATTACATGGCAAAGGGACCTTGCGTATGGAATGAAGATTATGAACCTTAAATAAAGGTTATCATCTGGGTGGACCCATTCTAATTACTGTGAGCTCTTGAAAGTAGAGAACTTTCTCTAGCTGGACTTAGAGGAATGTGGCAAAAGGAGAGTCAGAGAGATTTGAAGCATGAGAAGGCCTTGTCCTGCCATTGTTGGAGGGGGCCACATGGAAGTCATGAGAAGTCGTATGGGCCCACTCTAGGAGCAAAGACAGGCTCCTGTCTGATAGCCATCAAGGAACAGGGACCTCAGTCCTACAACAGCACGGAACTGAATTCAGCCAATGACCTGAATGAGCTTGTAAACAGTTTTATCCACAGAGCCTCCAAAAAAGAGCACAGCCTTGTGAATGTCTTGATTTCAGCCTTTGAAACTTTCAGCAGACTCAGGACTCTGTTGAGCCACACTGTATGTGGACTTCTGACCTACAAACTGTCAGATAATAAATGGATGTGGTTTTAGGCCACTAAATTTGTGGTCATTTATTACAACAGCAATGGGAAACTAATACAGTGCCTGAAGTTTAAGTCCCCACACAGGGGTCAGATACTCTAAAAGTTGTCTCATATCCACCTAAGGATATTTCACCATTTTTCTGCCTGAGTCAGTTGCTGCAGTACGGTCTCTATGCTCATTACTCACCAGATAGAGTATCTGCCGTCATATCCTTGTTTTTATTCCTTTTTCCACAAGCTTCAAATGGCCTCCATGCTTCATGTCTTTCTTCCTGAAGCCTGCTATGCCGTTTGGTTACACATAACTTTCAAAATCTTTTTAGACTTTATGCAATGTAGTAAGTAATGAAAAAGATTGAATAGAGAGAGAGAAAGAGGGAAAATGGAAAACAAATCAAATCAGAGTTTGAATCTGAAAATCATCTGGGAAAACAGGTTAAGTCTGTTTTATAAATTTCCAAATTTGTGATCACAAATTTACTAGGTCGCAGTAGACTTAAGGCATCAATTTCCATTCTAACTCATCTCCCTTTTATTTTTGTACTGTTCTTTCCTTTTCCTTTCATGATCTCTTCTCTCCTACCTTTCCTTCTAGAAAAACTCATGGAAGTATGATATTAACTACCAAGAGCTGACATGCCAACTCACTGTGGAAAATTTTGACTAATGAAACTGCCGGGTTACAAGATTTCTCCCTTCATAGATATTTTCTTAGTATACATTTGAATAAATGCATGATAAATTGATAAGATTAAAATGGCTTAGTTGGCACCAATCATAACTGGGAGCATAAGAAACTTGGCTGAGTTCTTTCAAATGATGCTTGCCTAGTGCCTTCTCCACTGCATCTTGTTGCAAGTCCCTGAGGTGAATCACCTGCCTGCATAGTGTGACAAGAGACCAGCACACATGCTCATGGGCCTCTTAATTCTCCCCCATTAGCCCCATTGTTATTCTAGTCTAGACAGGCTTGTACTTGGAAATCCTCTGAACTTTCTGAAGAAAGGCATTACGGAATTCTGAAGCAGAGTCAATACTTAAATGATTCTTCCAAATTGTACATTTCTGAATATTGTCAAGCATCAAACTAGTATCTTTCAGAAGTTAACAAAAAGTCATTTTTCATTCGTCACCTGTCATTGTAATTGTTGAGTTGATGTTGTTTGACTTCATTTTTTCAAAAGTTTATAATAATCTAAGGGGAGCTAGTAAGTCTAAGGCACAGCTTGATGGAGGGCATAAAAATTAAGGTGTTCATGCTTTAGAAAGCAACTTTATTTATGTATTAGTTTGACACTGTGTCTGGAAGAAGTAGAGCAAGTATGATGAAAGTTATTTTTATAAAAATTCAAACCAGACGGATCAGATTGGCAACAGAGGTAAAAAGTGACTCCTGTGCCATCTGATAAGAAATATTTCTTAAACTTGTCACATAAAACATTCTGTTGTGCTTCAGGCTGTTGAAAATAATTTCATGCACAGGGGCATAGTCACCTGAGGCAATTTTGTTGTTCAGCAACAGCCTTAGGACATGCAGCTTGGAAGTGGAAAATTTGGGTTATCCTGTAATTGTAATCATTACCCAGACTGAATAAGGGTGAGTCAGTAGAGTGAGAACTACAGCAATGTGGATTAACCTACTTTCACTTTTTAATGACTGTTCCTTCCACCCCAAAGATCAAAGCGTATTTGTCATTGAGAAAATTTCAAACATTCTTTAAAAAGCACATTTCTTTTTAAAAAGTTGATCTGTCTATATTTATTCCACAAGATTTTCGAATGTAAGTATTCTGTTTTATCAACAAATTCACTCAGTCTTCTGGGGAGAGGCTATCAAAGAATTCAAGTACTTCAAATGCTTTTCTGCAGAAAAGAAGAGAAAAAGCTCAAGTCACCTAGGCATTGGCATAAAGATTTCTTGTGATACCTCTGAATCAAGGTCTGTTCTTGAATACTGGCCTTGAGAAAGAAGGTGGAATTGAAGGCATAGAGGAGGCCAGTGACACAGACAAAAACAATTATGCTGTATCTCTTACCTCAGAAATTTTTCATTTTACCTATAAGAAACTAGTAATTCTGACTCTGAGACTGTTTTCCAGGTTAGTTGCCATTAGTGACTAGAGCACGGTCAGAATAAATAATTGGTTGGAGCAAGTTCAGCGTGAAATAGAAACAGGGAGAACTTGGTTGAGCTGCTGCATTTCTCCAACTCTTTCTTCTGTTTGTATCAGTTACAGAAGCTACTCACATATCCCCAGAAAACATAAGATTGACATAGGGAAGGGAGACTCAAGTGTTTGTCATCCCAACTGCTGTCTCCAGAATATTCACAGAATATTTATCAGAACTCATTAGCTGAATGATACTATAAAAATTTGATGCTGGAACATTACAAACCATTAATTAAATGGTCAAAAGACAATACCAAAAGTTATTTTGAATATCTGCATATTATTAAATGTGTATTTTTTTTGCCCAAAGACTAAAAAAATGGTTAAGATAATTAATGAGAAAAGGATACACATATTTATAAGTTGTGTTGTTGTTTAACTTTTTAAGTAGCCCAGTTATTTAAATCGTTGTTGCTACCTGGATTTCACAAGTACCAGACTTTACCATGTTAACAATTTTAATCATTTGTCAGACTTGGTCTTGGACTGTAACATATGAAACCCAGTAAAAATAGAGAAGGATTATTAGACTGTTACCAGGGGAAGTGTTAGCCAAGGTCGGGACTTTCCCTACACGTGGGGCCATGGTGGGAACTTATTTTTCCTCATCTCCTGAGTTCAGTGAGAAGACCAGAAAACATGGGAGGAGGGTCAATGAGCTACGAGAATTCATGGCGGCTTCTCCAGAAGAGATGTGGAAGGGAGTCTTTCTTCTTTCCTCCAGTTACCCAGTTTGTCAAGATTATTCCATTAAGCCACAGTGTGCTGAGTATGTCTCAGAGGGTATAGAAAGTGGAATATACACGGGGACGTTGCAGGCAACATGGAAACCTTGCAGCAGATTGTCTAGCCTTGGAACACGCAAGCCCCATGAGGGCCTTGGGTGACTCTGGGCAGAGAGAAAACTTCTGGGAACTAGCACGTGAGATTGCTTGCTAGGAATCTCGGAAATAGTCTGCAATTATAGAGAGTCCACCAAAATAGTTTCTAATATAAATACAAGTTATGTATACATGTGGATATTATTTTATGTTAATGTCCTATTAATTTCCTGCTGAGAAGTAGTATATCATAGCAGTTAAGGACACAGACTCTGGCTGCCTAAATTTGGATCCTTCTCTGCCACTGATGAGCTGTATTTGGATAAATCACTTAACCTCTATGTGCCTCCATTTCTTCATCTAAAAAATGGGATAGTAGTAATACCATATCATAGTGTCTTGAGGATTAAATGGATTTTACATATACAACGTTTAGAACATTTCCTGGCACATATAGTGAAGCACTGACCAAGTGGTTTCATTATTACTACTACTATTATTACTCTTACATGCTTCTTTATAAGTTTGTATTTTATAGTAGGAGTTGTACCTTATTTTAAATCAACAGATAGCTTCCTGCATCATTAGGAGGGAAGAATCAACTCACAGGTAATATTCTGTGACTACTTCTGTGAAACTGCCCTGAAAAGTCATGTAGCAGTGCCCTTATGCTTGTATAGGGATTAAACCATCTTTGCCACTTCACTTGCCATATTTGTTGTGCCTCATTCTTGACTTTACAATTAGTTATGCAGAACAACAGTATCTTGATAAATCATTCAGCATATGTATAGCACTTACAGATTTAAAATATGGCTTTCTGTTTTTATTTTAAATAGTTATTAGTTTCCAGTGATTTTCTTTTACCCAAGAGTCTGACTTGAGGTGTTTTTTTTTAATTTTTCTTTTGCTGAGGAAGATTTGCCCTGAGCTAACATCCGCTGCCAATCTTCCTCTTTTTGTATGTGAGCTGCCACCACAACATGGTCACTGACAGACGAGTGATGTAGGTCCATGCACAGGAACCGAACCCGGGCCACTGAAGTGGAGTGTGCCAAACTTAACCATTAGGCCACCGGGGCTGGCCCTGACTTGATGGTTTTAATGAATTTTAGATATTTGTTTTGATTACACAAGTATTTCATGTTCAGCATGAAAATGAGAAAATATAAACAAGAGAAGAAACTATAGCACAAAATGCAACCAAATGATAGCTGCTGTTAACAACTTAGTGTTTGTTTTTTTAAATATTCTTCTTCTGAATTTCCTCACCTTCATGTGTGCACAACACATTTTTTCTCCCCAGTTGTATTTTATTGTACATATTAGTATATAACTTGATAGTCTCCCTTTGCAATACATCACGAACATATATCCATATTTTTAACTATAGATTTATAGAATCCCTTTGTAATATTCTATTTTGTGGATGTACCATAATCTTTTAAAACTATACTCATATGTTAGGCACTTAATCTGTCTTTAATGTGCACATTATCAACAAAGCTGTGACAAACATCAAAAGGGAAAAAAAGGTAGACTATTTTGTCAATAAACACATGATGTCTGATTTCAGAGAATGGAATACAACATAATTAACGTATTTTCCAAATGTGGATGAGTTAAATGCCCCACTTAATATATTATTTGTTAAAAATGAGGTTGTCAGAGACCTTTAAGTCATTTTACACAACCTGATGACATTGATAAAGAACAGCAATGTTTATTAGTAATAACTTCTAGACATAAATTCTGATATGGTAAATTCCTTTCCTTATTACAGCTCATTCTACGCTAGATTTAGGGCCCACCAAAGAAGAAAAAGAAACACAAATAGACATCTTGTGATTAAGTAGGCATTATATGACAAAATATAATCAGATATATACTTACTGGTTTTGACAAACAATCACAAAAAATAGCTTGAGTGACCTGAATAAAACATCAAACATATATAATCTCCCTTGGGTGATCATTTTTTCAAGATCATATAAAAAATATATTTCATATACATTCAGAATTTTTTAAACATTTTTGAAAGTTCACTTTATTTGGTTCAGCAAAATTTGTTCTTAATACTTTGGCTAATTTACATGCCTGCTCTGTGAATACATTTATTTTAATAGAGTTTATTTCACATGCTCATGGATCTTATATCTGGAAGGAGCCTCTTTAATGATTTCAGAGTTTTAATTTATATTAAAATCAAGAAGAAAAACAGATAATAAGATACTTTCAAAAGAAAAAAATACAGCAAAGGTGAAAAAATTGGGAGGTGTATTAGGAGAACTGGAAATTCACTCTGGGATGTGGTAAAGCATCTGTAAGAAAAAATCAGCATTTCATGGCAGGTGATATTTAGTCCATCAGATACTACTGAAAAGTTCACATTAAAGGACATGCATAATAAATTCTGCCACCTAAGCGTTTGTTGGCAATAGCATCCAGCCACATCATGTCCCTGGGTAAAGATATTCTGTTTGAACCAACTCTAACAAGAACTCAGACAGCTAACGTGAAGGTGCTTTTGTAATTAAGAAGCTGAGTGTCTTCCTTGTTAGAGAACCTGTGAAGAATACTCAGAGCTCCTCTCCGCACTTCCTATCTTAAACTCTGCTGTGTGTGGCAGCCTACGTAAGGGTAAGAGCTTATTTTATGTATCTACTTTTTACTTTTCTTCATAAATGAAAATAAAATCAAAGACCTGTTCGTTAGGGCCAACTAGTCTTTCCATTTTCAGGGCTTTTACAAGAATTGAAAGCATAGACTTTTAAAAAATTGTTTTCCTAAAACCTTCAAGGAAACACACACATACACACACACACACACACACACACAGCAAATTAGACTGGGTGGAATTCATTTTGACCCAGGATAATATGAAAGAACAGAGCTAAGGAAGTTTATTTCTATCCCAAACTTTGTGTATTATTTCTCTCTGAGAACCTCATCCACAGCCTCCAATGGTTTTCTGCTACCCTTTATTTCTATAGTTTTTCTAAGCAATTGCATATCCTGTAGTGACAATTTCCTTCATTAATTCTTTTGGGAAAAGTAATGTAAGATAAGTCACAACTGCTTCCTTGAGTTAAATAGACTTTCTGGAATCAGGATGCACCTGGTCAAATCTCCAATGATATAAGTTTTAACCGAGAAATTTCAGATACAACTGGATAGTCAGCAACTGCGACTCACGCACGAATGCAACACTCTTTGCTTGACTATTGCAATGGTTCATAACCCTGGCTGAACGGAGCTAAATGCTGACGGTTTTAATTTCTCTCTCTTTTTATTGAGACATAATTTACATCCAAAAGTCCATTTACAAGTTTTGATAAATATGTACGGTTGTGTAATGGCCACCACAATCAAGATATGGAATTCTCATCACTCCAAAGCTTTCCTCATGTGCTTTTTCAGTCAAGCCCCTCCTTCCAGCCACTAGAAACCACTGATCTGTTTTCCGTTCCCATAGTTTTGATGTTTCTAGAATGTCATATAAGGCAATTATACAGTATATGGCTTTTATGTCTCACTTTTTAACTTAGTATAATGCTTTCAAGAATCATTCATTTTGTTGCATATGTCAGTAGCTAGTTCCTTTTTATTGCTGCATAGTATTCCATTTATGCACATATCATAATTTGTTTATCCATTCACCAGTCAAAGGACATTTGGGTTGTTTACATTTTGGGGCATTTACAGCTTAAGCTGCTAAAATGATTCACATATACATCATTGTGTGGACACTTGCTTTCAATTCTCTTGGGTATATACCTGGCTTCTCTAGTAAATGTATGTTTACTTTTATGTTTTCTTTATAAAAGAAAAAGCCAGACTGTTTTTCAAAGTGCTTGTACCATTTTTATCCCCCTTAGCAAGGAATGAGAGTTTCAGTTTTTTCCACATTTGATATAATCGGTCTTTTTACATTAGTAATTCTAGTAGTTGGGTAGTAGTATCTCATAGTGCTTTTAAAAATTGCGTTTTTCTGATAAAGAAGAGGAACATCTTTTATGTGCTTATTTGCCATTCTTGTATCTTCTTTGTCTTCTTATTAAATCTTAAAAGTTATTTATGTTTTTTTCTAGAAGTTGCATAGTTTCAGCTCTTCCATTTAGGTGCATGATCCGTTTTGAGTTAATTTTTGTACATGGCAAGAGTTGAGGGTCATTCTTTTTGCAGATGGATATCCTCTAGTGTTGGGCTACTATTACCTTGAGCTAGTGTGGGGCTTGGGGTCCCGGAGGAAGGTATTTCTCTGTGTTTTTCATCCTTCCAGCTTTCAGCAGGCCCTGCACACACGCATCACAGAAGGACGCTCTCTCCATGCTCTTGCCCCTCCCCTCATGCACAACGATATTTCTTTTTTCTTGGTGAGATGCTTGTGTGGGTTTCAGGGGTGGTTTCTCATTTCTCCTTCTCCATCCTTAGCCTTAGGCAGGTCCTGTACATCTGAGCCTCAGGAGTAGGGTTTTCTCAGAATTCCTGCCTGTTTCCCAGTGTGCTTGGAGAGTGCGAGCAGATTCCCCGCTTCTCTCCTTGTGTCAACTAAACTCTGTCACTCACAGGTGGGAGGTCTTGGGTGTGAGTAAGTTTCTTTCCTAGTCAGTTTGGCAGCTGAGTACTTCCTTGAAAAGTGCAGAATTCTATGCACAAGTGGGATTTTTGCCACTTCCCCAGCTGCAGCTGATCTTTGCCAAAGATGGGGGATTGAACCTGTCCTGCTCTAGAGGAAGTCAGCTTTGCCTTGGGCAAAGAAGGGTCAGCTCTGGGCCGCGGGCACGTTTCTTGCCCTTTTCCCAGGGGCAGGTCGCTTTTGCTTCGTATTCAAAAAGGGCTTGGGACGCAGAACACAGGAGGTTTCATGACTGACTCTAGCAGCAGCCAACCATTTCCTTATATTCAGAGAGTTTCTGGAGGATGGCTGGGCTTCTGAGGATACTCCTGCTCCACTTTCAATCTTTGGAAATTCCTGCAGTCTGTGTCACTGAAGGAGGCACACAGGTCTTTTGCCCTGCCTCCAATATTTCTCATGAGCGCTTGGTGGAGGCCCTTGGAAAAGATTTCGTGGGTGGCTATAGACTCCACTTGTATCTGGGGTTCCCAGAGATTCTTAACTGTCAATCTATCTGTTGGTCTTCAAGAATTCATTACAATTTCAAGAGAGAAAGGAAGGTTCACCTCTCTGGGCAGTTTCCTGTCCCATGCCCTTCTCCTGCTCTGGGCCTCTTTGGACAACCTATTCTCATCTCATTGCATCTCTAATGCTTCTTTGACTTTACAGTCTGCTGCTCAGATCATTTAGTCTTGCTTTTATCTTGCTTGGAGTTGGACACTTTCCCCCCCTTTCTTATCACACTGTATGATTTGTGTCTTCTTAAAAAGCTGGTACTCATCTTTAGACAGAAAATGGACCAGTGAATAATCTTCTAGGAGAGCTAGTTTTCAAATTTTCAGGGACGTGTAGACACACCTATTTGGGAGAACTCATGGTTATTATTGTTTGATGTGTATGTTATAGGTTGCTTGGAAGAGGAGTCCGTGCAACACAGGTGTGTACAATGGTTGTCTCTATAGCTTACAGGTACCAGTTCTGTTGTCCTTCAAGTGGTGTCCCACCTGATCAATCTAATAGTTAACAGATAAACAGGATTCATTTTTCCCTAAAGACTTTGTTGTGTAACTGAATTGGGGCATTCTTCTTTAATGTCTTCTCTATTTAGAGGATTTTTCTGATTAAGCAGATACTGGTGGCCTTGAGAAGAATTATTTGAGATTGATTTCTGTAATAATTTAATGCCTTGGAATACATTTTTACTACAAAAGTGAGAAAAGAAGAGGAATTTTATATGTGGGAGGCATCACACTCACTATTTCTCATGTTTATTTTAAGCATTTTTGTGTATCCCTTTGTATGTTGTGGTTGGCTGAAGTCCACAAAGATAGCTTTCTACATTCAGCTGCTGCAGTGTTCAGATAATTTAAATGAACTGTTAGGAATCAGAGAGAGGATCAACAGTCTCTCCTTAAAAGGACAAAAAATTGCAAAATGGTAGTTGCTGAACTTAATATTCCCCAGTTCAGAAATTAAGATGCAGTTGTTATTTGCAGGAAATTACTGAGAGACTATTGCACAGTATCTAATCTATCCATTCACGTGCACAAATCAATGAGTAGATTTTTCAGACGTTCAAATTTTTCAAATGTCTAAAGATGAACAATCAGTAATCACCTAAAATAACTTGTTAAAGTAAAATTTATCCCCATTTGGCTCTATATGCCATGATGTTAAATATAATCCTTACTTACATTAACCTTTTCATTCGTTCATATTAGTACATTACATACTATGTTTGGGTAGACCTTACAGTAATTCAAACATAAATCAGATATAAACTCTACATTTAATAGTTTATAATTCTTTAAGGAAGATATACTTTGAACCCAAATAATTACAAGGCAAGTTAGAAAGTTGTAAGTTGTGTTTGAAATCACTGGGATACAATTGTTACGGGCCTTAGAGGTATGAAAGATTAATACCAGCTGGGAAAATGAGGGAAGACCGTGGAAATGTGACACGTATTCAAAGAATAGATGGGACTTGGATATATGGAGATAATGAAGAAAGGAATTCAAAAGAAAGCAAAGAACAGATTCCTGGCAGCCATTAGAAATGGCTTTGGAACCAGAAAGACTTATCTTCATATGCTAGGTCTGAAATTAATGTCTTCAAGGATAACAATATCATTTCAATACAGTGGCTTCCATTTGTTGAGCACTTACTATATCCATGGCACTCTATCAATTACTGTTTACACATGTGATTTGTCCATGCCCCTGTATAAGGCCAATACTCCCACTTGTGCACTGAGCCCTATATCCACTTTCTGACTCAAAACATTGCTTTTAAAATTGTCCCCTCTCTTGCCATTGTTTTTTTCCCCACTGCATTATTCCCTATGGCAAACGTGCTACAATATCTCCCATATAAAGGCAAACAACAATGGCTGATGGAAAGTAGAATTTTGGTGGTAAACACGATGCCATCTATACAGAAGCTGAAATATGATCTTGTACACCTGAAACAACAACAAACAATAACTCAAAACCTCTTTCTGTATCCGTTTGGTTTCACTGCACCCCCAAAAGTTGGTGGCTTAAAACAACAGCCATGTTTTTAGCTCACAATTCTTTGGGTTGGCGATTTCAGTTGGGCTCAGTTGGGCAGTTCGGCTCTTAACTGAGCTCACTCATGCATCATGGTTGACTGTCATTTGGCTGGGTGGTTCTGTATCTGGGCGTGGTTGTCTGTCCTCTGAGTGACACAGTGAGGTCAACTGAGGAGGTAAAGTGACTGGGACACATGTCTTTCATCATCCAGCAGCCTAGCTTGGGCTTGTTAACGTGGTGAGTGGGCAGCATTTCAAGAGAATGAGCAGAGTATGCAAGGTATCTTGAAGCTCAGAACAACACCGCTTTCACCACATTCTGGTGGCCAAACAAGTCACGTGGCCGGTTCAGACACCATCTCTTCATGAGAAGACCAGTCAAGTCACAATGCAAAGGGGATGTGGATAGAGGGAAGGGAATAATTATGGCTGTTTTGTTTTATATCACATTGCTGTTCCAGCTACTATCCCATTTCTCTGCTTCCCTTCAGAGCAAAACTCTGGCAAAAAGTTCTCTACACTCACTTTCTCCACTTCTTTTCCTTCCATCCTTTTTTAAAGAATCAGGTTTTTGTTCCTAGATATCCTCTGAAACTACTTTTGTAAACATCACCATAATCTCTACATTGCCAGATTCAGCGGTCAATTTTTAATTCCCATCTAATCAACCCATTACCAGCATTTGATTCATTTATTCTCTCCCCTCGTTTTTGAAAAGATTTGTTCATTTGTGGCCTGAGATCCACCTCTCTTGGTTCTTCATCTACTCCACTAACTGCTCCTTCTCAGGTTTCCTTGCCTTCCTTTCCTTAACTTTCAAATATCGAAATACCCTAGGGCTTAGTTCTTGGAACTCTCCTGGGTTTTCACTTAGTTCTAAACAATATCATCCAGTCCCTTGGCTTTAAATACCATATTTTCCTGTTCTAAACTCAAGTTTATATCTCCAACCCAGATTTTTACCCAATATCCACATTTGTCTATACAGCTGCTTACTTGAATATCTAATATGAGCATCAAACTTAAAGTGTCCAAAACAGACTCTTGGTTTTCCCTCCAAACCCCTACTCCTACACCCTCTCACATATTAGTAAATGGCACCATTATTCTCTAGTGGCTTAGGCCAAAAATTTTGATTGAAAACCTATTTTTCTCTCATCTTCACTTTCAGTAAGTCAGCAAATCTGATGGCACTATTACTCAAAAAGATTCAAAATACAACCACTTCTCATCATCCCTATAACTACTATCTTGGTCCCTGCCATTATATGGAACATTGCCTTGATTTCTGTTTTTGTCCTCCCTCCTTGTGTGTATTTCCCATACAAGACCCAGAGTAACCCTTTACAAAAACATAAACCAGGTTATGTTGCTCCTTTTCTCAAAGCATTTCATTCAGAGTATAATACAAAGTCCTTAACATAGTCTACAAGCTGACTTGTAGACTGACTTGTAGACTCTCCTATGACCTCTCTGACCTTGTTTCCTATCATTTTTCTCCTCACTCACTCTGTCTCAGCCAAACTAGCCTCATCACCATTCCTTGTACTCACTGAGTACCTTGGGTGAATACCACAGGGCCTTTGCAGTTGTTCCCTCTGCCTGCGAAGTACTCCCTTGTATATTCATATGGCTCATTCCAGGACTTGCTTCAGTTCTTTGCTTAAATATCACCTTTCTGAAGACGCCGCCTTTGATCACTCTGTGTATAAGAGCTGCCAATCACTCTTCATTATCCCTACCCTGCTTTATTTTTCTTCATAGCACATATCACAACCTGACATAATATTTGTTCATTTTTATCTGTTTTATTGTTTCCCTTCACAAGAATGTTGGCTCCATGAGAAGAGGAACTTTGATCATTTTGGTTACTGCTGAATCCACAAGGATTGGAACAGTCTGAAACATAGGTGTTTGCTAAAATTTTGTTGAATCATTGAGTTGTAATAAACTATTTTATTGTAGTGTTCAGACCCACCTAATAAGGTGCATGTTGGATGTCATCTTCATCCACTTTGTAGGTGAAAAAATTAGGGACCAAAAAAGCTAACTGTAGAGCACCACATTTGACCTAGCAATGGTTTAGAGACATCGTTGATGGCTCAGAACAATCTTTGCTAATATTAAGGGATATCTGGAGAAGTAACGGCCTATGAAAGATACAATGGTGTCCCTGTCAACACTGAGGATAGAAAAGGGGTAGTTAAGTTCTCTGGATGACCAGGGTTCAGTACAAACTGAGAATTTTATAGCTCCCCTCAGCAGGAAGAAGTTTATTCGTTGTTCTTTTGTTCATATGTACCATGGAAAACCAAAGAATATATGCATAGAGGAATATTTTTTCTGGTCTCTCCTGGATACAGAGGTTGCAGATAGGATTTAACATACATATTTTTTCAGGTGTTGCCATGGATAACATACTCTCAAAGTGGATTAACCCTTTGTTTCACTTTGATGGTATAAACCTTATGTTTCTGTCTAGGGCTTCTCCGTCCAATATGGTAGCCACTAGCCACATATGGCTACTGAGCACTCGAAATGTGACCTGTCCTAGTTGAGATGTGCTGTAAGTGTGAAATATACACTGGGTTTTGAATATTTTGCATGAAAAGAAGAATGTAAAATATCTCAATAACTTTTTATATTGATTACATATTGAAGTAATATATTGGACATATTGGGTTAATATGATGATATTTTATGTAATATGATATCGGATAATATATGATATCATATGACATGATAGTGGGTTAATATGATAAAATATCTAATTTAAATCCATTTCACCTGTTTTTTTTTACTTTTTAAAAATGTGGCTACTAGAAAAATTTTAATCACTTACATGACTCACATTATGTTTCTATTAAACATCACTGATCTAGGGTCTGTTACTCAGTGTTCTCCTTGGACCAGCAGCATCAGCAACACCTGGGAGCCTATTAGACATGCAGAATATCAGTGCTTCTAAGATTGGAATCCACATTGTAACAGGGTTCCCAGGGTTGTTTGTATGCAAATTAAGATTTAAGAAGCACAGATCTAAGCAACATAAAAGATTGTGATAGTTATGTTACAAGGGAAATGGGAGAGAGGAATATGATCTACTGTCAGGGAATTCGTTGAATGGTATTGTAACTATATTGAATTTTTTCTGGAGCCTGAAACCCACACTCAAATTATTTGCCTAGCACTGTTTTAAGTGCTTTAGATGTATTAGCTTATTTAATAGAGTATAATGGAGAAACATATTTGGAGTGATCAGAAAGCATACAAAAGAAGTTACATGAAAATTCACATTTAGAGAATAAATATTGTGAATATCTTAAATTCTTTTTAAAGCTGATGGTCATTCTTAAAACACTGAGCAATGCATGTGATGTAATGCAATACAGGTGACATAATGATTAGGGGAAAGGAAGAAAATTATTAAATAAAAGATGGCAAGGGAGATGTATTTCTTAATAGTAGCATAAAAAGTCAAATAGTATTCTCAGAGAAGACATTTCAAAATAACAAAACATTTCTTAGATTGTTCACAAAATGGCATCGAAAGTTTTACCAAGTAGCACAAATGTGCCATGGGGTAAAACATAGGGATACTCTGCAGTTATTTACATTGCTGTTTCCCCTAGACAGTGCTATAAAATTGGATAAAAATGCCCTGCAAAATAGAAATTAAAAAGTTTGAATTTCTTCCTATAGTTCTATTCTAAAGGCAAGTATAAAGCACATATCTTTTGGAAAAGAGAATCAGGTGATATAAAAATTCCAGAGGAGGGCAGCAAAGATAGAAAGACAGTAGAATTAACTCAGGTGGAAAGAACAGACTCTTATTTTACAAATTCCATAATTTTCACAAAAGTAAGCTTTTCTATGGTGGAGCATCCATTAACTTTAAATTATTAATTTGTTTACTAAAGTAAGCAAAAATGAAAGCACACATAATTCTTCTGTTTCTCTTTCTTTTATCACCTTGAAAGGCCTATAGTTGTTCATATTTCTAAAGATTATTAGAATAGAGTTATCCCAGCAGAAAATATACTATTTTAATCAGTCCTTTATTCAATAGATATTTATTGTTTACTATGCTTACAGTGTGTTGGGTAGTAGGGATATGATGTATAATTTCATTGAAAAAATAATGCCTGATTTCATAAAGTGCATAGCTGGTTAGTGAATTAATTCCTTTATCTATGAATTGAAATGGATCCATCGTTATACTCATGACGGCACTGTCTTTGTTCACTTATGCTCTGATATGAGAACGGAATGAAGCTATGGCTGGCAAACCATAACTTGGGTTTAACTGTGAATGTGCCCATGGGAAAGCATGGTATTTGGGATCATTTTGTAATGATAAAAACATAAAAAGCTTAAAAACGAGATTTTATAAAAGATTTAACTTTGGTTTTAATTTTCATGTGTGACTAGACAACAGATTGGTTACAGTAAATAATAGACTAAATAAAAAACTTTGGTAAAAGAGGCTGAATTTTAACTTGGTTCCCAGCTCTTACTGTCACTGAGTAGGTGCCTGGAGAAACTTAAATGTGGGTTTGGAAGCAATTAACTGTTTTTTTAAGTTGTTTCTTTTCCTTTTGTGTGTTAAGGAGATGTAACCACCAGCCATCCTGAAACTGACCAAATGAGGCACTCAAGGGAGACATCCATCCTGAAACTGACCAAGCCTCACCACAAGAGCTATGCCCATGACCTTTGCCTTATTTTTAATGCAAAGATCTCTCCAGGAGGAGCTTAGGCCTCATGTGGAAGCATGTTCTCCAACTGAGCCTGTGCAAGGGAATACCTGCCTCTCTCTTTTGAGTATTCCTCCCCAACCAAATAAAAGTTCCTGCTTTCCTTTGTTCGGGGATGCCATGACTTTGGAAATGATTCCTCATGGCCTCCTATTTGCTGCAAATACACTTTACTTTGTGAGACAACTTCCACTGGTGTAGAGTCTTATTTAACTCACCAGGAGGCGAGCCCTCTTCGTTCGGTATCATTATCAGCAAGCTTGATACTCTGAGGTATGACATAGTTTCTTTTGAGCCTTAAATTTGTGAGCTCATATTGAATTAAAACGCTGTTTGGCTCCTGCTTAAGATTTCAGGCGAGAGCATGCATTCTTCCCACTGTGAATGAGTGTTGTTAGGCAGTGATATCTGTATGCATCAAGCCATAGAAAACTATGGAATAGAGTTATAAAATACTGGATGGTCATAAAGCCTGGAAAAGATGTTAATATAATGTTATTCAACCATTATATATTGTAATATCAATAAACCTACATATGTATGTATACCATTATATATATTCACCTATGTTTCCAGACTTTATAGCTACTCTGTATAATGGTTCAAATGTAATAATTCTGTATTTGTTTGACTATGTTTTTTTCTGACTAGTTGAAGAACAGTATAAATAGAGTCAAAATCTACTTTTAAAAGGGAAGTTTGTAAAATAAGAAACAATATACATGTATATTTTAAATAAAGAACAGAGAATAGAGTACAAGTTTTTTATTGTGATATTCAATCCTTTCAAGAATGAGGCTGATTCCTGAATTTCCAAACTCCTCTCCTACTTTACCCTCCCTCTATCTTAGTCACCTGCCATATTGGGCTGTCTGCTCAGAGCCCCAAATACTCAATGTCCTCCCCAACTTCCCATACTTTGTCTCAAGCTCTTTCTATAGGCCTAAAACAACCTGGCCTCTCTTTTTCACCCTTGGGAATCTTTTGTATCCTTTATGGCTAAGACCAAATGCCACTCCTTCCGCTCTGGCTCGTGGTAAAAACTTTTTACAGAATTCTAGTTGATCCACAAGTCAATCCTTCTCTGTGCTCCCAGGTCACTTGCCTGGTCCTCTCATCATGGGACTTAATTAGAAGATTTTAACTTCTTAGTAGGATCCTTGTGTTCATCTATGTATCATTGATGTGCCTAACAGAATTTTTAATAAAACTATCTCAAACAAATGAATAGAGAAACACACAAGACGTCATCCCAATTCTTTAATCTGTGGTTTAGAGATCTATTGTGTGAATGCCCATGAAAAGGGTGGTTGCCTATTTTGTATGGTAATGTCGGAGGAGGGGCAGCGAGAGCAATGAGCACTTTAGGTACTGGGGTCAGAGGAACCTGTGATCACATCCTGGCACTGTCGCTTACTGGCAATCAGATCCAGCAAAATATTTCACCTGTTTGAGACTTTGGTTTCCTCAAATACAAAATGGGGATCATACATCCTACATGTCACGCTTATTGTGAATATTAGAAATAAATATACAAAGCTCCTAGCAATGATAATAATTATTATATTAAGGTTGATTAAAGAATAATGTGCTTTGGATAGTACAATGTTCTTGTTAATTGAGAACTGTAAATTTTCAAGAAAATAGAATAAATACTCCTTGTTTTCAAAGGAAAAACTCTAGAAATACATATGAATAAGTAAATCTGTTAATCTTGCAGAGAGGGAAAAGAAACATGTTCTTTTGGGTTTAGGCTAATAGCATCTGAACTACAGGTTTGAGCCCATTATTGGTTGGTGAAATCAATTTAGTGGGTTAAGACCAGCATTAACATAATGTAATAGATTAGCATTTAATAGAAACGATTATAGTGCATTTCACTTAATAATGATAAGAATGGTTTGGGGGTTGTGCAGTTAAATTATATACATATTCACATATGTGTTCTGGATAGATACATAAAATGTTTCTTATTGGGCATCATGGTTAAAATATTTGCAGAACACTTACCTGCAAGATGTCAAAAAGAAGTTACTATTACTAGGTGCTTTCTCCCAGAAGTAATCGTTGGAGGAGAAAGGGTTAAGCAGCACTGGCTGGTTAAGACATTAGCTGGTAGAGAGTGCCAGAAGTATTTCAAATCACGAGGGTTTCCAAGCTAAAAATAGATTGTGCACAATTCAATTTTTTTGATGATTCACTGACCTTTGATAAATTTTGTGAACCACATAGTCATTATCATGATTATCAATTATTAGTGTACACCAGTGTTCTGGGAAGATCCAGCTAATAGTCTGCTTTAGTTAATAAAAGACTGAAGAATTTGTATATGGCTGTCAGCCAGGTTAAAACAAAAGGATTGTTTTTTCTCCCATAGTTCATAGATGGTGTGTTCCATGACCCTGAATAGAGAGGGGGCAATTAGTTAAAATGAGAATTTAAGGCTTTTTCCTTCAAAAAATTTGAAAGTGTCAGATAATGAAAGAATAGAAGGCCTGTCTTAGGCCACAGGTTCTTAATTAGGGGTACATGAGCCACATTTAATATATTTTTTCTTTTGATATTTTTCTTGTTTTAGTGAAAATTATTTTTTGAAATAAATTACTTTTATATCAAGTCATGCTATGGAAGCAACTTTTCACCCAAACAATCACAGTGTGCTAGGAGAAGCTATTTTATAATTTGGATAGTTGTAATCATCATGATTTGATGTTACAGTGTGTACAATAGATTTCTGTTTATAGGAATTCAATAAAACATATCTTGACATTATGCTTGTGGACATCTGTGTTTATTTGCATTTGATCACCTTAATCAGAAAGTGTTAAAAAGAAAAAAAGGAAAGAAACTCACATATTCCATCACTGAAAACATTGTTGTGAGGCACTACTCACATGTAATAAAGAAGGTTCTTCACAATGGAAAAAGGAAGCCAGTGAACCTGCTTGTGTATGATGTGTTTTCCCACCTGAAAAATACATTGACTTGTACATCTTCTCCGTGATAATAATTTTCAATTTGAAATGCATGCAATTTGAAAAAAATCTCAGATTTATTGCAACATTAAAACTTTGCTTTGAATGCCGCTCAGAGCATCCCTTAACGAAGGAAGCCACAATCTGAAAGAACTCAGTGAAGTAATGGATGCTTTGTAACTAGGAGAAAGAGAAAAATATTAAGCGGTGCCTTGGCCAATCAGTGTCATCAACGCCGGAATTATGAACATTTCTTTTATAACTTAGAAGAAGGTCATAGAAGAATTGGCAACAACTGAAAAAGATTGCTCTTGTCTTTGAGTGAAGCCAGCTTCTGATTTTCATCTGCTATGTGCACACTAATGTCATTAAGGAAGAATTCCTATTTTTGTGCATCTCTTTGGGAATATTCAAAGGTCTTCAAATAGCATAAAGTTTCTTTGCCAAGCAAAATTTGGTCTGGATGAAATTCTTGGTATTTTGTACGTGATGTAGCACCTTAAGAGCTTGGCAGCCTTTATTCTTCACGACTTTCGTGAAGAAAAAAGCTTCACTTAACATTGTGATTTAAAACTTTTCTACATCAGTATACATTGTAATAAAAATAATACTACCAGCAATCCTGAAATAAACCTCTTCTCCCTCCATGCAAGTGGCTGACAATGTGAGAATGAGGGCCATAAATCATCATCTTGTCAATAAATGGGACAAAATAAATAGTTCTTATCTAATTAACAGAAGTTTACTGACTTCTTATAGGTCGGATCTTGATGTGCTTCACTGATCCTTGGGCAGAAGTTTCACTCTTTTTGAAACCCACAAAATGCCTCTGAGTAATTTGACAAGAACTATTTCATTTATAACATGGCATATACTTACAGATTCGACCTCATGAATGAATTTATTCAATTTTTTTAATGAATAAAGAGATAAATCTCATGGTTGAGGGTCCTACAATCTGTGTTATGGATGTTGCTGATACATTGGGATCTCTTTTGCCAAGCTGACACTCTGTGAAAAGACAAGACTACTGTGTGGGATTTCCAGTGTTGAGAATGTGCTTCCTTGGCTGGCTCAGAGAGTGACATTGCCTTGTCAATTTCTTTGCCTATAGACATCTGCAGATATCTAGAAACAGGCAGCACGCTTGAGATCTACTTATGCAGAAAAGACCTTAGGTTCAAAGTATGGATACTCAGTCGTTCACTGACATACTAAACATTGAAGAGGCGGATGTTGAGAAAGGCTTCCTTGCAAGACTTCCATTGTGCACAGCCATATGTAGTAGCCTTACCTCAGTAATTTGGAGCCAAAGGAAATTAATTTAGTTCAAAGGGTCGTCAAGAATCCCGGAGTCCCTGACTCAGCCTCCTTTGCATGATAAATTGAACTGTAGGAGAGCCACTTCTCTTTACTCTTCTAACGTTTTGTGGGTCCGGACATTGAGGACTCATGGGCATCAACTTAAAAGACAAGATTAACAGAACATAAAAGATTATATAAAAGCTAACACATCTACTTCCATGTAAAAGGCCATGCCATACTTTAAACTTCCTGTTCAAGTTCTAAAATTTAGTGTCTCACCTACACATTTTTGGTTTGTCAGATACATTCAGGCAACCGGTAGCTACAATGTAGCTAACAACTATCCAAGAACCCAACAAATGAAACACTTCAGAGAATTTTGGTCAAAAAAAATCTATAGTAAATTATATAGGGAGGTTAAATTATAGTGATGTATTTTTAGAAACATCTTTTTTCCTTAAAAAAGGGACCAGCCTTAAGAAAGAGAACTTAACGGACTTGAACTACAAAGCTGCTTTGACTTTTGTCTAGAGCTCTCAAGCTTGAGGAATTTTGACATATGGTAAAAAATAGTTCTGTGTAAAATGGCATGTGGAAATTTCACAGACTTTATTATAATTTTTGGTGTTTGATATTAGAGAGGCATTGGTAGATTGATTACAAAAATGATCCCAATAGTCCACCTGTCCCTGTATCCATGCTATTTGTAGTTTAACTTTGTAGCTCTTTCTATACAAAGGTGAGGTGTATTTCCACACCCCTTGGATCTAGGCCAGCCTTACATCTTCCTTAGGCTAAAGCATGTGGTAGAAATGATGATGTGCCAATTCTGAACTGAGGCCCCAAAAGGCGTTGCAAGTTTCCACTCATTCTCTCAGACCCTTGCTTTTGCCCTGAGAGAGACCACTGTGGTGGAGCAGAGTCCAGACAAGCAACTGAGTTCATCTTAGAGCATTAAGCCTCCAGCTACCCTATCAGCTGAATGCAGATGCTTGAACAAGCTGAGATCAGCTGAGCCCAGCCTAGATCAGCAGAACTGCACAGATAACCCATAGACTAATGGGAAATAATAAATGATTGGTGTTTTAAGCCACTAAGTTTTGGGGTCATTTGTTACTTGGCTATAGCTAAATGATACAGAGTCCTAGATAGATTGTACCTACTTTCAAAAAATAAGAGCTAGTAATACTGATAGATACCTTGTAGGGTATACCATCTATGAGACACTTTATATATGCTGTCTTTTTAGCTCTCACACAGGATATTCTTTCTAAAGTTCTACACTGCATCTCTATGGTAACATACCTGAATTCTTAAGATGTAAATGTACAAATGTACATTTTTTTTTAAAATAAAGAATCCTATCCAGCCACATCTACTAAATTTATCAAGAAAGCTAAATATGTTAAGTTGAGAGAGGTGACGAAAATGCTCATTAAATGTTTGATCCATTTTGTACATCCTCTACAGCATTTTTTCATCTTTAACAATATTTCCGACGGTACACATGGAATTGTTTCTCGCTTCCTACACACATGTATATAAAAAGCAAGATAAAACAAAATCCCCAAAGAGAAAATATTCTGGAAACCTTTTTACACACTTTATTAATCTTCAGAGAAACTTTATAATTTCCCCTAACAAATTTTAATCACTCTCAACACATATAATAGCTCACAAAATGAATTAGACAGGAAACAATTTACTACAGTTTTGTCTGATATACAGCTAACAGAGGACCATCAGCACCTTGAAGATGCCCCAATGTAGAACGAATAGAGACACAGCACTGGATAGAAATGTAACAGTAAGTTGCATTTTCCAAACTCTTTGAAATACTAAAAGTGGTTTTGGAAGATGATGCAAATAATCTAAGCATTTATACCAAGAGGAAGAAAATCATGAGTGTCCACTATTCCTGCATAGTTATCCACTCAGTTTGTCCCCAAAATGTTTCCTTGGTTTATTATGATCTAGAAGAAACCAAAAACCTTTGAGAATGTTAATGGAGCTTGGAGGAAAAGTGGAGAGAGGAGAGAAGAGAGATGGGAGGAGAAACTAGGTGCAACTATTTTCTTAAAATGGCCTGGAAAGAAACTGCTTGGCTTGACATAGGGACCATAATGATGAATTAGAGTTCGAAGAGAAAGGAATTCTTTCTCTTTATACAGCCAAATGTTAAGGCCACAGGCTCTGGCCTAAGTTGGATGTCAAACCAAGGCATTGGCTGGTATAGCTATATAAAAAGTCAGGTCTTACGTGCTTTATTAGTCCTCTCAGCAGACTGAGACTGAGCTCTTGCCAATGTGGAAGGCATCCAGATTCAAGAGAGAAATGTCCTGAGTACTCAAATTGTCTCTGAGGTCTGAAGGCAGCTGAGCACATGGTGCACTGATTGTCAGTCAGAGTGCATTTCAGCCTGGGCGATCTCAGTTGACTTGGGTGCGAGGAATTCCTCAGGTTATATATGTTACATATGTGTAAATGCCTCGGGACTGTAAGTTTAGTTTTCTTTGTTGTTTTTGTTAAACTTCTTGAATAACTTCCCTTCTTCCTAGCCAGGAAAAAAAAGCATTATAATTTTGAATCCACGTTATAACCACATCTGTGGAATTATTAAATCTGAACTCTGTATGTGGTTTTTGGATTTGGATTTTGCTTTTGACTCCAGACTGCTCAAATGAATGGGGATTCTGTCTGGAGTGACCAAATTCCACTTAATGCCAATGCTTTTGTAGCTCATTTAGGCTGACTCAGATATTGGCATTATCTTACAGCAGGAACTAGACCAACAGGTTCGGGTCTAGACTAGTTGAATATCTTACTCTGGAAATCCAAGTCCAAGTTGCAGATTAGACCTCAACTTGATAGTTATTCCATCCACTGCTCAGGGTTTTGAATGACATTGCTTCTTCATAACTCTATTTTGGAGCAGGAAGAGTAGTGATATATTTGTCAAGTGGCTAATCAACTAATTCTGCTTTAAATTCTCAAAGACCTCTGGATAGAAAGCGTGTATCACTCTAAAGAACAGGGAGTGAGAAAGTACACTTTGAGAAATGCTCGTAGAATTGGGCTCTTAGTTCTAGCACTTAGTTGCAGTGCTTCCTTAAAAAATCTAAACATCTTTTGCCCTGCCAGTTTCACCTGTAAAATGCATATAACACCTACTTTTGGAGGTTATTGTAAACGTTAAGTGACATAGTGTTCATGCAATCCCAGCCCAGGGGCCAATATTTAGTAAATAGTTCATACAAGTTATTTTTACATTTTTTAAATTTCTAATTTGAGTTGACATTGATTTCTATCCTTCACCTCTAAATAAATCAATAAACCACTACCACAATTTCCCCACCTTTAATATTGGAATTTTTATTTCTTTTAGTTTTAAGGATTCTTTTACTTATGAAAATGCTATATATTATTTAGAATTCAGGACAGGCTGTTCTAATATAAACAAGAGAGAGTTAATAAGAGAGAGTTTTATTTACTTCATTTCTCTCCCCTGTAACAGTTAAGAGTAACAGATTTGGTGGCTTAATGGAATTGGTGAGGCAGGGTCCTTCCATCTTGCAACTGTGCTCTCCTGGGGTGTTATCTTCAGCCAATAGTCGAGGATAAGATAGTTTACCTCACATCTTTATTCCAGTCAGTGAAACACGGGAAAGAGAAATGTATGGGTATGTCCATTTCTTTTAAGGATTACTTATATGTAGCAACACACACACTCACTTCCTGCTTTCGTGTGGGTTACATCAAAATGGAAAGGAGGTTGGGAACTGTGAACTGGGGTCTTTAGCTAAGAGATCATGTGTTCAGCTAAAACATTCACTACTATTGAAGAAGGGGAAAATAATGTGGTATATATGAGGAGTAGGACATGGGTAATTAGTAGTCTCTGTCAAAATGTGTTTGTTTGGGGGGATGTGTGTTTATAGATGGAGTAAGTTTTAACTGTTTGACCTTTGACTGGAAAGGTCTTTAAGGGTAATATCTTAAAAGCAGTATAGTCTCATTCCTTTATGTCCTTAAATATCTTTTTCAGTGACGCACAAAACTAATTGATCTGCAATAATCCATCACCAAACACAGTTGTCCCAAATATAGTTTTGCTTTTATATGAAGAAATATTTCAATCTATGATTTTTACCTATTCAAAATTCAGTTTGGTTTTCCCCTTATTCTTTTATTCAACAGATATTTCTTGAGCTCCTAGAAGCTGAGGATACTATAGTGAACAACACGGATAGGAATCCCTGCCCTCATGAAACTTTCATCCTAGTAGAATGCAATACAACAATTAATAAAATAGTTGGTGGAGATTGTGCAGATTGTGATAAATAACATGGAGAAAAAATAAACCAGAGAGGGGGAGATTGCAATTATGACTAGGGTGGCTTGGACAGGCTTCATTGAGAAGGTGACATCTGAGCAAAAACCTAAAGGAGGCAAAGGAGTAAGTTGTGTGCATATCTGCTAGAAGAATGCTCCAGGCAGAGGTAGAAGCAAACCCAAATGCTCTGTGGTGTGTGTGCTTGGTATGATGGACAGCAGGGAGGGCATCAGTGTGGCTGGAACGGAGCAAGTGAGGCAGAGAGCAGTGGGAGATGAGGTCAGAGTAGTCATGAAAAACTAGATCATGTGGGGCCGGTAGGCGATGGTAAAATCTTCATCTTTCACTCAGTACAGTTTTAAGTAGAAGAGTGAAATGATCTGACATAGCTTTTAAAATGATCTCTGCCTGCTTTGTTGAGAATAGACTGTAGGGGAGATTGGTGAAACCAGCAATGCCAATAAAGTGACTGCAAGAATCCCAGTGAGAAACCACAGACTGGGGTGATAGAAGTGAACATGGGGAGAACTGTTTGAATTTTGTACATATTTTGAAAATTGAGCATTCAGTTGTTGGTGCAAGGAATCAATAAGGGAGGGAGTGTGTGTGGAGAACAGTTAAGTTTTAAAGACAGAGCACTGGGCCATTGCAATGTGAAAAGATGAGAAGAAATCCCCAGAAGAGACTAAAAAATAGGAGCCATTTAGGTTTGAGTAAAACCAGCGCAATGGTTGTTCTAGAAGTCAGGTGAACGATGTGTTTCGGGGAAGAGTGAATGACCAACTGTGTCAAACGCTGCTGCTGATCAAATAGGATTAAGAATGAGAATGGACCATTAACAACATGGAAGTCAAGAACAGTTTATGTGAAATGGTTAAGGATGGAAGTAATTAGTTCCTAATCATATGAATAGGTCTCTGGGGTTAGTTCTCAAGCTGACTGAGAAAGAAGACCTGTGATTTGCCTACTCTCAGTATATGACTAAATAGGAAATGTTCTTCACAATAACGCTTAAAAAATCCCCCCACAAAATATTGCATCGAGAACGGTGAAATAAACGCAAGAGAGAATTCAAGTGCCCAAGCCGGGAAATTCGAAGCCCGCAAAGGCTGGTTCAAAACCACCTTAAAAACTGTAGAGTCTGGAAAACGTGAGTGGTAGGAAGTATGTATTTAGCAGGTCCCAAATTTCTGGGAACTATTGAAGATTCTGAAGACAGGTGACTCAGATGAATAAGGTTTTAATCCTGAAAGAAAAATCTGTTCTGTTGGCTAGTTTTATGTCTTCTGATGGAGAGCAGATGTCATATATATTATTGGTTAATGTTTGGCTTTTCATATGTGGAAGTCATCCCACAGTTTCTGCCCACTGGTTTTCCAGAGTATAATTTATCAATCATATTTATCACAATCGTTTTGGTACTTCTGAAAATGACAATTCCTGGGAATCATTTCTACCTTTGGAATCAGATTTTCCAGGGCTGGAGTCCAGAAGTAGGAACTTTAAACTATCTTCATGGGGATGCTTATGTACATTAAAATTTGAGTACCATTTTCTTAGAACTCTATGGAAATGCCTAATTTCTCTTGCACGAGTAGCTTCTCAAATATTTGAATACAGCTCTGCTGACTCCTGCCTCCTCATCCTACCCCAGCTGAATCTTCACTCTCCCTGGACAGAGAGCCACCATCACACCCACCTTAAATGAAATGGTTCCACATGTATTTTCCCAAGAAACTTATAGACTTCAACATTCCTTTAAATAACATGGGAGTAAATACTGTTTTAGTCTTTGTCATTCTCCAACTTCAGTTTCTTTATTGCATAAGCTATTTTCATTATTTTTCTCATTTTTATGAGTGGCTCATATTTTATTTGTAAAACTATAATTGACCCAAACGGATAATAATGGTAAGCTTTATATATTTTATAATATTTGCAGAAAGCAATATTATATATTTTTATTGAATGTGTTCCCACTAAAATGTAGTATGAGTAATGTACTGGATTCTTTTATAAGGGAATTGGGAGAAATCTTACCATAGTATTTCTCATCTTAAAGCTCATTCCATTCTAAACGTTCACATGCCTTCTCTGAGTTGAGAGTTCACAATTCTAAGTAACTTCAAGAGATTTTCTGTTCTTGATTGGTAAACATTAGTGGTTATATCTGTGTGGGAATTTTGTTAATAGCATCTATTATATTTTTCTTAAACCTTATAAACTATTGGATTTCAAAGGTTTACTTTAACTGAGCAGTTAATCAATACATCTGCAAATGTTAAGACCCTTAAAGTCTGCTTTTCCTTTTTTAGCTGCAGATTACTTTTCAATAAAATGTATATGGCTCAAAATATCCATTTGGTGACTTAATGGAATGCAATTTCATCATGTGGAAAAGTAGAACATTATACTTGTTTATTTTTTGCTTTATAGGAGGAGGTTGGCATATTAAGTTTAAATAAAAAATAGACATAAGATAATAACTTGGATTTTATTTGAATGTAACGTTAACCTGTTATTCTGTTTGTTTAATTTCTTTTACCCTAGGAAAGCCATATATTTAATTTAAGAAAACCATCAAATTTTACACAAAGCAATCTAGCCTGTCTCTTCCAAACCAGAATTTTTCTCTTCTGTCCAGTCCCTCTCCCTAGGATTCGCTTCCAACTTTTTATGAAATATTTTAATTGAAATTTTAATGTTCACTTTCTTCTTTATCTACTTGTTCCTTAAACTCGGCTCTGTGTTCCGTCCAAAGTCTACCTCATTTAAAGTGGATCAAAAACATGTATACTTGGCCAAGGCTGGTGTTTTCATAATTCCATTTCTCTTACTTAAGGAGTGGAATCGTAGACTTTATAAAAAGTTAAAAGCCAGGAGTAACAGGATATTGAGTTGTGGTACCACATTTTACAAGCCAGCTTTGCTGTAATTCTTATGGAAGTCCCTGAAATTCTCTTGCTTTAATTTTTTTAAACCATTTTATTGGGGCATGATTGACCTACAGAAAGCTATACACATTTAATGTATACAACCTGATGAGTTTGGGTATAAGTATACATTCATGAAACCATCATCACAATCTATGCCATAAATATGTCCACCACCTCCAAAAATTTCCTCTCATTATTATTATTATTTTTGTAATAAGAACATTTAACATAAGACCTAAGCTCTTAGCAAATGTTTAAGTATTCAATACAGTATTGTTAACTGTAGGCACTATGCTGTACGGTAGATCTCTAGGACTTGTTCATCTTGTATAACTGAAATTTTGTACCCTTTGACTACTAATTTTTTTGGCTTTAACTGTAAGATATATAAGATAGAATTATAGCTATTTTGTAATAGTGTTGTGTGATTCATAAGGTAAAGTACTTGAAAAGTCCTGGCCTGGTCCTCAGTATTACTAGAAAAAGAAATATAAACTTTTTTTTATTTTATTGGCTTCAAACATAATTAACCAGTGAGATACACATATGTATATTCTATATATGAAACTTAAATATTTGGGCTGGTTTTGGACATGGGCATTTGACTTTTTGTTCCAATGTTAAATTTCTTTTAAGAGTAAGCTTCAACTCTGAAAAACGCCAACCTTATGGTCCGCTCTGACTGAGAAATGCTTGCCATTGGCAATGAAAACTGTGTGAAATCTCACAGCCTCACCCCAAAGTGAATTGGGGCAGAGTTTTTTATTTGACTTAACGCTTGGGGGTGCAAACCTATTGAAATGGGTTCCAAAATAGGCAGCAGTTTTACCCTATCTTGCCAATACAGCTTAATTCAGCATAAACCACCCAGCTTCGCATAGTTTTCACCCAAATTTGGTTTAAAATTAGCCCTGGTTTTACTGTAAGGTCATGACCTTGGAGAACAAAAATTAAATTCATGAAATTGGCTTCGGCTTCAATTTGGAAGCCAAGCCCATGTTTATGCAAGTTCTCTGTTTCCTTAGAAATATGCTATTCTGCTTACTGGCTGGAATTTCTCAGAGGGCCATGTAATCTGGCTGTTAAAAATTGAGGAATTGATACTGTAAAGAAGAAATGGGCACTGTCTTTCAATAATACATGTTAATATAACTTCATTCTAATTTCAGGCCTTCTGACTTCTGGTTTTTAAGAACTGATCCAATAGAAGACACACAACAGCAACATCAGCAACAACAGAAATCAACCTCAGAAAATCCAAAAACTGGGGAGTATTCTGTTCATGTAGTTCCATTAAAGATTGTATGATTATTATGAAAATGCATGAGAAATAATTTATATTGATTAAATTATGTTTCCCACGTCAATAAAGTGTTGCTGTTACAAATTTAACTCTGCTGGGGCCAGCCCGTGGCATAGCGGTTAAATGCTCGCGCTCTGCTGCTGGCAGCCCGGGGTTCAGATCCCGGGCGCACACGATGCACCACTTGTCAGGCCATGTTATGGCAGCGTCCCACATGAAGTGGAGGAAGATTGGCACAGATGTTAGCTCAAGGCCAGTCTTCCTCGGCAAAAAGAGGAGGATTGGCATGGATGTTAGCACAGGGTTGATCTTCCTCACAAAAACAAAGAAAAAAAGAAAAAGAAAGAAAATGCTTGGGCTCTGCCTCCTTCTGAATGAATCAGAGTTTGGGAGAGCAGACTGGGAACCCAGGCAACTATGTTTTTAAAATCTCACCAGGTAATTCTGATGCACAGTGAGGGGTAAGTCCCACTGCTAAAAGAATAAGAGGATTGTCTCTTTCTTAAAGTTGCATTTTTCTGGGCCTGATATACAAATATGCGGACTTCCATCCAGATATAGGGTCACAATCCAAGCTATTGTAAATAATTCAAGCACAGGTGGCCATACTGGAAGTTGAGGTTAGGTGGAAGCTGAGAGCAAGTTGCAAAGACAAGAGATTTGTTGATACACGTGTAAGTAGGTGAAACTGACGCAGGCTGGGCATTTTTTTTAATTGAGATATAATTAATACATAACATTATATTAGTTTTAGGTGTACAATATAATGATTTGATATATGTTTATATTGTGAAATGATTATCACATAAGTTTAGTTAACATCCGTTACCACACATAGTTACAATTTTTTTCTCATGATGAGAACTTTTAAGATCTATTCTCTTAGCAGCTTTCAAATATACAATACAGTATTGTTAACTATATTATACTGTATATAATACATATAACTATAATATAGCTGTATATTACATCCCCAGGACTTATTCATCTTCTAACTGGAAGTTTGTGCCTTTTTGACCACCTCCTAGGTTTGCTTTCTGTCGTGGGTTGAATGCTATTACTCCCAAATTCATATTTACCCAGAACCTATGAATGTGACCTTATTTGGAAATAGGGGCTTTGCAGATGTAATCAAGTTAAGATGAGGTCATACTAGACTGGGACGGGCCTTACGTCCAACGACTGGTGTCCTTATAAGGAGAGATACAGAGACATAGACACACAGAGGGAAGAGAGCCCTGTGAAGATGAAGGCAGAAGTTGGAGTGATGCAGCTAACAGCCAACGGATGCCAAGGATTGCTGGCAACCACCAGAAGCCGGAAGAGGTGAGGAAGGACTCTTCCCTAGATTTGACAGGGAGCACGGCCCTGCTGCCACCTTGATTTCAGACTTCTAGCCTCTAGAACTGCGAGAGAATAAATTTCTATTGTGTTAAGTCACCGAGTTTATGGTCATTTGTTATTGTATATCACGTTAATTATTTTTTTGAGTAAAGATTATTGATGTTGAGAAAATAACTTTCTATCCCAAATTTTTAGTAGTGGTATTATTAGGAATGGATCTTGAGTCTTGTGAAGGGATTTTTTGCATTTATGTATGTGTAATTTTTTATTAGCTTATAGGTCATCTTCCTATTTCACTTTATATGGATTTTCTAATATTAACTTATATATTCCTGGATACTGTGGAATACCAATTTTATTTTACTTTTTCCATATGTGTTTATTCCATATGAGATTCTTCATCACTTTTGACAGATTTTTATATAAATATTTGCTTACCATTTAAAATTTTTCTTTATACTCTTCATTTCTTCTCTTTTTATATTCAGATTTTTATTAATTCTTGGTTTTCTTTCTTTTATTTTAGATTTTCTAAAACTTCATTTATTACATTAGCGTTCTCCCCAGTTCCTGGCTTAATTTATGAATTCCACTTCTACTGTTCTGTAATTAATTTATTTCTCTTATTATCTTTTATTACTTCCTTTTTCTTATTTTCTCAGGTTGACCTTCTGTCCTTTTTCTAACTCTTTGTCTTTTGGTCTAAGTTGGAGAATTTTTTTTTCATTTTTATAATAAAAGCATTCGAGGACAGAAATTTGTGTCTGACTGTAGTCAACAGTAACACTGGTTTGCAATGTAATATTCCTGTTGACTATTTTCTAAATAATCTTCCTACATTATCTCCTAGAGATTATTTAGGAGAGTGCTCAGTGCTTTAAACAAATTCGTCCTCTGTTTATTTTTTATATTTGCTACCAACCTCCATTTTTATTGGTTGTAATGTGAGACTATGTCATGAATAAATTTTTAAATATATTTTATGGCATCATATAATCAGTATTTGTAAATGATGGATGAATATTTCCAAAGGAGGGATAGTCTCTGCAACGTAAACAATTTGATATCACTCCACTATTCAAATATACTGATATTCTATATATTTTACCTATATGACTTATCATGAGCTGGTTATATTTTAAAATTCTAGTGTTTCACTTGTATTTCTATTTATTTTCCCTTGCTTAAAGGTTGAATGCTGCTACATTTACCCTATTAATTCTGACTTTATCAATATGAAACAGAACTTTTATCCTGGTTTAAGCTTTTTTGCTTTGATTCTACCTTGATAACAATATATCCATGTTTGCTTGAATATATTTGTTCATCTGTTAATGCAAAGCCTTCCTCTATCATTCCGTTATGAATGTCCCCCAAATGCAACAAATTATTGAATGCTGTTTTAAAGCCAATCTGACTTATCCAGACAGTGTCTGATTTTTGTCGACCTACGTTATGATTTATTTTATTGCTGTTTTTTAAAAATTACTTAATACTTATCTTGCTAGAAAATGCTTTATCTGCTTTTACTTCTTTCAGTGGTTTGGAAGATAAACATTGGGTCTAAATTATCATAAATCTATAGTAATCTAATAATTAAAATGTTAGTTTTTGCTCTCTTTAATGAAATATTACAAATGTAGTATTTTTATTTTAATTTCTGATTATTATTTAATGTTGGGATACCAATCACATCAATTTTAACATAATTGATTTTTGATAGTTTTTTAAAAGTTTACATATTTTGTTATAGGAGTAATAATATTTATGAGCTTTAAGCTTTAGTGTATAATTTTAACATTAATTTTTTCATATAATTTATCTATATTTGTATTCAATTCTTACTATCAGAATTTTGCTCACAGCTTCCCAATCTTCAATGGTTGCTTAATTCAGTTCTTCTTACTTTGATAAAATGCATAAGCTATTTTAAATAGAATAAATACTTGGGTAGCATATCCAAAGTTATCTTTTTATTCACATCTGAAATTATCACCTTGGCTGGGTATATAAAACTTGCGACATGGTCATTTTCTCTCAAATTCTGGTAGGAGCATTTTTTTGGTATAATTTTATTATTGAAATGAAAATATGGTGTCTTTGTTTATACAAACGAATGATTTCAGGATGTATTCTTAATCCTTAAAATGTAAATTTTCATTAGATCGTATGTTAGGATTAATCTCTATTCAGTTATTTTTCTCAAGTATTGTGAGCCCTCTCAATTTCCAACTTGAGGTCTTTTTCTCAAATTGGGAGTTTTCTTTATTAGACTTTCATTATTGCCTCCTTTCTGGAGAGAATACCTGTTCCTTGTAGATTGGCTCTCATCTTTATCCATCTGTATTAATATTATCTGCTTCTGGATGTGTTGTTTCATCTTATCCCTTTAATCTTCATTTGACGTTTCACAGTCGCAGGTTATTTACTGCTTTCAATACTGATTTGATTTCTGTTACTGTAATTTAGTTTTAGTGCCCTCTTATTACTTTGGTCTCATTTAATACAATAACTAGTTTAATCCTGTTTGTATTTAAAGCAGATATTTTCTACCTTTCCCCAAAATCAGCATATGTGGGGGGAAAGGGAAAGGGTTTTCTTCTTAGCACTTGACTCCATTTCTCTTGCATCATTACGTTCTTTTTTAGGACCCTGTTGTTTTTGAATACAAAGCATTCTATTCTAACTGTTTGAGGAAGAAAGTTTTCCAAGATTTACATCACTCTCCTCCTCATTGGCCTGGCTGCTATCTCCCAGACCTGAGCCTGGAGCTGGGCTATTATGTAATAAACCTAACAGGGTTCCTGCATCGCAAGGTTTCAGCAAATTCTGGGGCCAGCTTCTAGGTATGTCATTGAATAAATTCTCCAGATCATACAGAGAGCATTCCCCTCTCCCCTGACCCCAGTAGCCCAGTGACTTATTTCAGTGATCACTGGATCTAAGGCTCTCAACACCTTGAAAAACAAGGCTACCTGGGAGAAAATTTTTCTTTGGTATTGGCGCTGTAAAATGTCAATTGGGCCCAACAGTCCACAGAGCTAAAATTCCAAATAGAATGCTTTGCCAGGGTCTAAATGCCCAGAGAGATGGTCAAATGAAAATTATGGAGAAGGCCTCAGAAAAGAACTGATTCATAAATCTTATCCATAAAGTAGCAGGATTATATACATTCCTAATGAAATTTGGCATTTTCCTATTTTTCTCCCTGCTATTGCTTAGAAACTTGGCTCAATTTCATTAAAACTTTACATGGTTTTTCTTTTGCTAAGGAAGATTTGTCCTGAGCTAACATCTGTGCCAATCTTCCTGTATTTTGTATGTGGGTTGCCACCACAGTATGGCCGCCAACGAACGGTGTAGGTACGTGCCTGGGAACACCCAGGCCGCTGAAGCAGAGTGTGCCAAACTTAACCACTAGGCCGTTGGGCCAGCCCCTACTTGGGTTTCTTGATGCTTCTCCTGCCACTGTCTTCTGGAAGTCCCAGAATCATTTATTTTTCCATTTGTAGAAATAATATATTCCTCAAAAAGTTGTTTGTCTTAGGTTAATTCACCTTTTTTCACTTAATACAGAGTAAAGGAAGGAAAATCTGTCCAAAATGTGTTCTTTCATGAGGCTGTGTACTAATAACAGACATCAGCCATAGTTTATCCCTAATTCCATTGATAGTTTATGTGCGCGCGCGCACACACACACACACACACACACACACACACACGTTATGTAAGCCCTTTTAGTTTTCTAAAGATCTCAGATTTCCTATTATCTTAGATATCTTGGTAGTTCTTTGTTTTCCCTTGGTTTTATTGTTAAATTAAAATCCTATCTATTGAAAAGTTTAAATGTCATATTTGTATTGTGGTGGTTTTATGGATTCTATTTTCCTCACCTATGTAAAATGAGGTGAACATGACTGTGACTTCCAAGGCTAGAGTAAAAAAAGATAACATAGCATCCACCTGGGTTTCAGTCTCAAGACTCTTGCTCTTGAGATCCAGCTTTCATGCTGTGGGGAAGCACCGCCCACATGGAGGGACCCTGTGTAGGTGCTCGGGCAGAGAGCCCCAGCTGACCTCGCAGCTGAAGTCAGCAACAATCACAAAACAGGTGAGTGAGAAAGTCATCCAGATGACTTCAGTCCCAACACTATCTAACAGCAACTGCATAGAGACCCTGATGGAAAACTGCATTGCTGAGCCCAGTCCACATTCAGAACTAGTAAAGATAATAGTAATAAATGATTATTGTTTTACACCACTAAATTTTTGTTGATTTGCTATACAGCTAGAGATAACTGGAACAGTATGATATTTGAGATTTTATTAAACTCAGTCAGCATGTCTCTGATTCTACTTAGCAAATATTCGAAATCTCACAGCGCTAATTTTCTCTTCTATTTTTTCTGAAGATTAGGATAATAGATCTACTTAATTTATGTACTGAAAGCAAAGCCAAATATGGCAGAAAATAGGGAAGGGCAAAAGAGACAGAGACCAACTCGCTCACACCAAAATGTATCTGATCCTTGCCTTAGGCGCCTCCCGAACTTGCAAAGATCTACATGGAGGTCCAGGCATCAGTAAAGAAGGGGGTCATCAGAAATTCTGTCATAGCATTTGCCTTCTCTCTAGTATGTACTGTCATACACTGTAGACATTTAGTATATAATTTAATCTCTTGTTCAGCCAAAATAGCTAAGTGGGGAATAGGGTGACTTCTCAGTTCTACACCAATTCTTATCAAATATAAAATAGAGAAGTTCAATAAATAAGTTCACATTTTTGTTGTAATTTTTTCTATATAAATACTTTTTAATTTGAAGTCATTTCTAGGTCATTTCATATTGACTATGACAAAGATCTGGAAACAAACTGAGTACTCACTAATTTCTAAAGTAGAAGTCTTGAAGCATGTATATAGAATATACATTATGGAAGAAAGGAAAACAAATACCCCCTTACCATTGATATATAATGAAAAGCATTTTAGAAAGCCATCATAATTTAAACTCTGATCATCAATGTAAAATAAATAGTAAATAAAAACTTTTTAAAGTTGATATCTCATATGTAGAAAAACATAGTTAATTGAAAATGTAAACCTTTAGGATATTGGTGTTGTAACATTTCACAACTCATTTAAAGTTTAACAATAATGAATTTGATTTTGTGTTCATCATTGGATTATGGAATGATCTTGAACAAATCACTTTCAGAGAAATCGTAACAAAAAAAAACATTATGCAAATGGCAGGCCATTCAGAACTGGAAGAACCATTCTACCAGAAGATACATGTCTGGTACTAAGAAGAAAATGGGAGAGAGGTCAAATGTTAAAGTTTTATGCTTTTCCAGTTTATTCTAATTCTATTCTACTATTAGACCTCTATGATATTTGTCAGACTTAACATTTAACAAATACTGAGCTCAGATCATCTGGACTGAGATATTGATGGTCCTGGGCAGATGTTGCATACCAGTAGCAGATGACCCAAAAGGACACTTCTCTTTGATGCCTTGGTAATGTGATGCTTTACTAAATTGCTGTATCTATTTATTATCAGGTAAAATTAATTACTTTTGCCAATATTGAAATGGAAACCATAGAGACAAGGATGACTGAACTTACTTGCTTTGAAGGCAAATTATGACAAAGGGAAGGGTTGTAAAATTGATCGTTGGGATCTCAGGATGGTCACTTTCGCTGGTCTGTTCCAGCTGATTAAAATTTATAATAATATCACATTTGTTGTTTATAACAAGAGTGGGCATATGACAGGAGGTAAAACCAGTAGCCTTTATTGAATGCCAGGCAGTGTGTTGGTTCAGGTAATACAGATGCAGCTCCTGATTAAGGTCATTGTTCTGTACTCAATAAGCTCATTGTTCAGTGAGGAAGCCATCAGTGGGGTGAGTGTTACGATGGAGGTGTGCCTATGTGATATTTTAACAAGCAAACACTCAGGCAAGATTAAACCTCATAAAGGTAAATTTCTACAAATGGTGCTACTCAACTGGATTGGCTTGCTTAGGACAATAAGTCTTGACTTTATTTGACAATGATCATAACAGAAATCATATACAGTTCTATATACATTGTCAGGTGTAATAAACAAAAAGAGGAAAGGGAAGATAGGGAGATATATTATTTAAGGCTCCCCCTTCCCCTAGAAAGAGGTGACATTTGAGATGATTCAACCTCTGGTTACTTGTCACCAACAATATTTAATATCTAATAAGAGCTGCCATTTATGGGACTTTACTATGTGCCAAGCACTGTTTAGAAAAGTTAATTCAAATTAATTCTCACAACAAAGCACGAGGCAGGTCCTATTATTATATCCATCGTTCAAAGGGGAAAATGAGGTACTAAAAACTTAACTTCTCTGAGGCCACACAGATGACAGATGGCAGAGCTGGGATTTGCAACTAGGCAGTCTGGTTGTAGAAGCTCTTTTCTTAACCCCTAGGTCATATGTTGTATTGCCTTTCAAGGAAGAGTTCATTTTCTAGCTTTGGTTATGTTCTAGCATGTTCTGTGTTTCTCTGTCTCTTCTGGGATGTCAGCCTCTTGCTTTGAGACACTTCCTTGTAACCCCAGGAGGTCCTTTCTTTTTGACTTTGCAACTGCTCTAAGTACAGTCTTTGTTTAAGGAGCCTTTGTCAGTGATGTCTGTGGGAGGATTTTCTTCTCTTTAGTATGTTCTGCCAAATAATGAATGCTTGCTAAATTTGTTAATAATAATATCTGTGGGGGCTGCAGCTTTCTGGCTTCCCATCTTGTTAGAGCTCTGTGTGTGTGTTTCAGCTCTCTGATGGAGACATTTTCTCAGCAGGGTCCATTCTCTGTATTCTCTGATGATAGGAGGGCATTGGAAGCTTATTTTGGTGGGAAGAGCAAATACCTGTTGGGAACCTGAGTTAAAAATAAAACCCAGCCGTTATACAGGATCATGATTCTTGCCATGGGACATCACTGTAACACAAAGCTTTGTTCTGTAGCTAGCCTACCCTAAAATGAAGGCAGGACCTCTGCAGGGGGACCACAAAGGAACCCCTTATATACGCGCACAGATTGTTGTGTTAGCTGCAGTCACGTCCTCATGTCTTCCCTCTTCTTTCTCTTTTGCTCTGATTTCCCTTAGTCCCTGTCCTTTATCTGTAAAGTTACTTAGAAAAACCTCACCCATCATGAAAATGCCAATGTTTGGGTCACAGTGCTGTCTCTCCATGTTCCCTGCCTTTCTCTCTTCATGATGCCAGCAGGGTGCCGGGTTCTATTCAGAGGGACAAGGAAGGCCCTTCTTCCCTCTCTGTGCCACTCCCCTCCTCATTGGTGCCCTCCTTGTTCCTAAAGACCCAAATATTCTTTATTGAAGAGTCTCAAAAACTTATGCATTTTAGCACTTAATAATACTTATCAAGCTCTGACCAGAGGGCTGAAGAAGGAATGGATAACAGAGCCTTCTACCCATTTTCCCTCCTCTTTTTTTCTGGGCCTTTCCTTTTCTTTCATTCCTCAGTTACAAAACAAAAACTTCCAGGCATATTAATGGAGGTAAAAAGATGCTGTGGGATTGCTGGACGAGGAGGTGTAATCTAATACCACCAGCATCTAGCCAGAAATGTCTGGTTGTATCACTCAAAGTTTCTCCAGCAAGAGTAACTGGAAATACAGTTTTTAACCACTTCACTTCATGCCCAGGAGCATATGGACTATATCATGACATGACAATGGATCCCAAGGGTAGAAAGAAAGAGGGAAAGAAAGGAAGATATGAGTCTGTATTTATGGCCTTCTGTAGCAAATGGTGTTGGAGATGATTCTTGAAATATGGCTGAAATTTAGCTAGATATAGAACTAATAAATGAAAACACAAAAATATACTTTTCCTGTCTCTTTTTTCTTTTTTTCTTTCATTTCTCTTTCCTCCCATCTTTTTATTTATTTTGTTCTACTAAAGTAAAAGCTTAATACTCATGCTAGAAATAACAATATAAAGTAAGACTGTCCCAAGGCATAAAGTAAGTTTTGCTCAGTCATACAGAAATGCAACACTATATGGCATCTTCATCAAATTTCCAAGTATTATTAATAATTTATACAAAATTACTATAAACCAAATCAAATTAATTTAATGGTTCAGAAAAAAACCTTATTGTGTATTGTTTTATTTTTGCCATACTCTTTACATTGAAAGATTTCAAGCTAACGGAAAAGTTGAAAGAATAATATAAAGAACACCTATATATCATCCTTCACCTAGACTCATTTGTTACCTTTTGGCCACATTTGCTTTCTCTCTCTCCCTACACACACACACACACACACACACACACACACACACACCCCTGTGGATATCTATCTGTCTGTCTATCTATCTATCTATCTATCTATCTATCTATATGGCTATATCTATATAACTTTTACTGAACCATTTGTAAGTAATTTGCAGACATCATGGTGCTTCACCTCTGTACACTTCAGCATTTATCTTCTAAGGGCATTTCACTCTGTACCATTATCAGTACCATAATCTACCATTATCACTCTCAAGCAATTTTACATCACTACAATAATATCAAATGTAAAGTCCCTATTCAAATTTCTCCAGTTGTCCCAATGTTTTTTTCTTACCTGATCCAGGGTTCAGTTATACATTGCATTTATTTGCTATATCTCTTTTTCTCCATTAATCCAAAACAGTCACCCTTTTAATGACACTGACAATTTTGATGAGTCCAGGCCAGCTGTTTTGGAAAATGTTCAATATTCAGATTATGATTAGAGTTACAATTTGGTAAGAATGTTATTGTTACCAAATTGGTGATTTGGTGCTCTATGAAGGTTTTCTTTTTAAGTTGGGGGTTTGATTCAGTTTTTGTGTCTCTGATCTTGAAATGAGAGATCTAATCAAAAGCACCAAATCATTCCTTAAAGAGTTATTTCTCAAAGTGTAAGCAGAAAAGAATCTGAGATATGCCTTTTCTACTAACTTACAATATAGGTCAACCAAATAATAAACCCTCAAGATCAGAGAGAGTATGGGAGAGGGAAATTAGCACAGTCTGGAAGCAGTGACTTAGGCTCAATATTGATTCTGTTGCCACTTAGTAATTATTTCAGAGGGAGAAGGTCAAATACCGTATGACTTCCCTCATTAAGTAGTAGACAATAACACAACAAACAAACACATAGAGACAGAGATTGGATTGGTGGTTACCAGAGGGAAAGGGGGGAGGGAGGAGGGCGAAAGGGATAATTTGGCACAAGTGTGTGGTGATGCGTTGTAATTAGTATTTGGGTGGTGAACATGATGTAATCCATGCAGAAATAGAAGTATAATGATGTACACCTGAAATGTATACAATGTTATACAATGTTACTGCAATAAACAAAAAATTAAAAGAAAAAAACATAATTATTTCATCTTGGATAACTTGTTTTGGTTCAATTTCCCGTTCGTACACAGTGGAATCATCGCTACTCTTCCTATCCCATAAGGTTATCATAACGGTCAAATGAGATAAACATGTGAAAGTGCTTCAGGGACTGTAAAGCACTGTACAGTTTAAGTGTGACTCCACCTTTATGCCCCTATGATGAGAAACATCTCCAGAAAGGACCTTGATTTCCTGGTAGTTGATCAGGAGTACACTTTCTGTCCAGAGGATCATGCAAACATTTCTTTCTATTTATTTCTGGCTGCCTTGCAATCAGAGACTTGCTGTGTACTTGACAGACTCCCCACTCCTACCACCCTTCTTGTAGGCTTTCATTCTTTGAAGTTGTATCTGCAAGTTCTATTTCATCAGCAGGTTGAATCCTTATTCTTCAGAGTGAAATGCTATAATACAAATTATTTTCTTGCTAATATACCAATACAGCTTCTCACAGTACAATTTTGATATATTAGTATGGTAACAAATTGTCTCCCCACCAGGGAGGGAAAAACCTAGAAACTTGTTCTGGCATGTATGGCATTATTATTAATAATTGTAAAGTAAGCAGGTAATTTGTCAAGATATCCTAAGTAGAGGCATGCTTTGGTTCCAGTTATGAGAAACAGAGCATGATAAAGTAAACTTGCTGGCATTGTTAATTTTCTTTCACTTAATGTTGAAATACCACTTTTCTTACCATTTAGAAAGCAGTTTTTAGAAATTGCTGATTATCATGGTGTTCCAAAGTAAAGCAGAGATGGAGTTACAGGAAGTTATGGCAGCACATCCTGGACTAAAAGCAAGATCAGAAGACATATAAATTCAGTAAGTGGTCTGTTAGATTATGCAATGTAGCTACCAAATGTCTTTAGAGGTTGCTATTCCAAAAATCATATTAATTTAAATAAAGTTTAGCTAAATAGAAATGAAGAGTTACACAATTATGAGATCAACTGTTTCAGCATTCTGCCAACGGAAACATTTTCTGCCTGGAGTGAATTCCCCAATGTTCATTCTAACTTTAATGACTCAAGTAATGGTTTTTATACTTCTCAGATAATTGAAGAACAATGTGAAAATCATCACATGTTATTGCTTATTCAAAACTGTCAAATATATTGTTCCTAGTAGGCTGTTTCTATGCAAATCCCTTTTTTACAAGGCAACCAGGCACTCAGTTATTTTTTCCTGCTGTTAAAGGAAGTGTGCCACGTACATAATGAGCAACAAAAGGAAATGGAGGAGGTAAAAGTATTGGAAACATCTTTAAAAATGTGTTATAAACTGAAATTGAGCCATTATTATATTAAATTTGACAATATCAGAAAAATGTTTTATGTCATCTTCAACTCAAAAGAATTTCCTATTGACTACTAGATAGAGCCCAAACTCATTTTTTTGTTAACCAGAGCCCTTCACACTGTGGTCCAATTGAATTATTTCTCACTTATACTCACCATTCTTCTGGCATCTTTCACTTATACCCTTTCATTGCATTTTTTATTCTAGCCCAAATGAACTATTCACTATTACTCACAAAAAAACTTATGCTTTTCTGCATCTATGCCACATCATATTTCATTTCCAAAGCTTCCTTGTTCCCATCTTAACTTCCGTGATACTTTGTGCCTACTACAGAGAGCATAGTGTGGTGGATGAAGGGAATTACTGACTGGATCTATCTCTTCCTCCTCCTTCTAAGGAGCTCTCATTTGCTGGATGTATTGGCTCAAGACAACACACAGGTGAGTCCCTCTTTAGGATTTCTCCTCTACTTAAGGAACCCCTGCCCCTTGCAGTGAGAGATCAGCCAACACTAATGACTGGTTGAAATAGGAGTACAGACTGGGCTCCCTTGCCTCAGTTCAGAACAATCTAGAATGTCTGTTCCAGCTCCAGAGCTCCCTGAGAGGATGGAAGAGGTCTCCGTTGCAACTGCATTGCAGTTCAACCTGTCCCTCTACTTAGTTTTGCTTCCCTCATTCTCTTGCAGGTAGTGTTCCTGAGAGAACTCCCAAGAAACCATTTGCATGCAAATCTCCGTTTCAGAGTTGGTTTCCTGGAGCAACTTAACATAAGACATTTGGCACCCAAAGTTGTTTGAGGAAGCATATTCTAAAAGCACACTTTGGCTGATTTGCCTACCGGTTGGCTGGAAGAGAGAATCGTATCACCTGTGCTGTACCAGAGCAATGGCTCAATTTTCATCAGTGCTGAAAAGCAATAGGATGCAAGTGTAAATGAATGCAATGGCAGGTGAAATATCTTACCTTTGAGAGGTTTGGGGTAAATTGTACTCATAAGGACTCTATGAAGGTGGATGGCTATCGTGGAAGGCAATCCAGCACTGGAAGAACCTAATGAATGAAGGCGATTAATCACCAATTTAAGGCCAAGTGTGAAAGCCGGAGGACCTCTTGGACAGCACAAATAGTCTTTCATCTTCTGCAACCCAGGTAGAAAAAGCTGAATACCAGGCCCAAGACTTAATGAAAAGGGAGGTAGAGATCTGAAGTAGGTTGAGAATTCAAGTCTGCTCTGTCAAGGTCAGGTCATTGTTGGGTAAGAATGGGGCCCTGAGACTTGAGATGAAGACATCTGGGTTGATGCATTGAAAATTTTAAGTTCTCATCTTTCCCTGAACCCTCTGAGCCTGCAAAAGTAACCCATTCTTCCCAAATTAGGACTAATGCTCCTCCCTCACAAGACAATACCTACCCCCTCAAGACCTAGTCTCTTCTCCACTCCTGGCCACCAGACCAATAACTAAGGTAAACTCACAAAAAATACTTGACCAAGGACATTATGGGCATGCTAAGAGGAAGAAAGTGATCTCATGCTGAAGGAGACTGAGACGTAACATGAAGCCACAGCACAGAATATATATGAGTGTGGATCTTAATACTGCTGGATCAAGGAAAACATAAAGTTAGAGTTTATCAGTATGGAGGCACATTCCTGTGATATAGAATTTAATGCCCTGACAAGGATTCTGGGAGATACAACTAATATGCTGCTAGGATGAACTTGGAAGAGTCCAAGCTCTTGGATGCTTGGAATAAGTGAAGGCCTACACTAACTAATGTAGAAAAGCCAGAACCTCTGTGGCAGAGGTAGAGGAGGAAGGGATCAAGTGGCTTAGAGAATTTGACATGTTAGAGTGGATATACTACCTAAAGCTAGAAAACCCACCAGCCACTTATGTTTTGCAAAGGGTCTGGAGGTGATTCTATTACAGAACTAAGCTTCTTGATACTGTTGGGGATGCAAGGACCTGAGACAACAAAATACAGGTGGAAGGCAAAATGCATGAAATTGCTGTCATGAGTGGCAAAGGTCAGAGTTTCACCCGGGATCCTGACCTGCAGAAAGTTAGAAATGGTTAAAAGAAAAAATGTCCTTGGGAGCAAAATAAATGGGTGGCCAACAAGCAAATTGCTTAATTTGTGTGACCAAAATAATAAAAAAATAAGCTAAAACCTCAGCTTCAGATATGCTAGCTAGCCTCCTACCCCTTTATTGGATATGTCAGCTGAAATCTTATTTCCCCATAAAAGGGAGAGGAGGGGAAAAAGAAAGGAGAAGGGGAAAGGGATGGGAAAAGGGGACACAAGAAGGAAGAAGGAGGAAATGATAGTTAAAAATCTCCACCACGAACATACTCCTCCCTCCCTCCAACCAGGCCTACCAATGGAAAGTCTCATTTAGCTTCCTTTTGTTTGTTGTGTGTTCACTATCAAATGATTAGTCTTCACATCCAGGTATTTTAGACTCTGAAGTAAAAGAGGGGCATAAAAGATTGAATGGATCCAATGCTCTTTTTTTAGTCTGAAGATAGAGAAGAAACAGCTGTGTACCTTTTTCCTTTACCACTCAAGGCAGGTACACACTTCTAAAGAAGTTTATTCCAAAATGTCTTTTGGAGTCTAAGTGTTCCCATAGAATGTATGTTATCATTTGATGGTTTCATTCTAAAAGCAGACTTAATGAAGCTAAAGTACTATGCATTTCTGTTAAGTAAAAAAGAATATCGTTTTAATATTATTCATATGTGCTGGTTTTAAAATATGTCTACAAATTCCTACAAAGCCCACGGCTATGCATGGGTTGTGTCATTTAAGTGCTCTCTTCCTGGAATTTTGGTATGCTGTTAGGCCTTGTCCCATTAGAGCAGGGAGATTATTAGCACCACTCCTGAAATGGAACTCGTCTTTTCATTTGATGGGAGAATTGCCTCTGCTGGTCCAGTGTGATTCTTTGCAGGGAATCTTACAGCCTGGAGAAAGAGAATTTCCTTCCATTCTTCATATTGATTCCTTTGGATCCTTTCTGTTATACACCCTAGGAAGTCGTGGCTTTCCCAATTACAATACAGGGTTATAACTCCAGATACTTAACAACCCATGAGCTTCATACAGTCTTTTTCCTCTCTCCCTTCCTTTCCTTCCAGAATAGTTAGATGCTTAATATATATCAGGTTCTATGCTTGGCGATTTGTATGTGATGTTTAGACAGACAGTTTCAGCTTGTAAGAAACTTCCAATTCAAAGTGAAAATGGACAAGTAGATGGTTATCAGAGAGGAAAAAGTGCTAATGGAAGTCTTAGGAGGTCAAGCAAGGATTTCAGGATGAAGTGGTATTTGAATGGATTCTGAAGGCCAAAAATGAATGAAGTAGAGCAGGCTGGAGAAGGGCTAGCTAGTAAGAGAGAAATTTGTATGGAAAAGCCTGGGAGCAGAAGAGCTTGGCCCATTCAGAGAAATGCAAAGAGCCTAGGATCGCCAGATGGCAGATACAAATAGCTTGAGTGCGTTATGATGAGAGATGAGATGGGAGAGACAGGCTTCATGAAAGGCCCTTTATGTGAAACTAAGAAGAATGGACTGTATTTTGTAGGTTATAAGGAGCTATTAAAGAATATTTAGTTAAGGAGGGGTTGGAGTTCACACGATCAGATTTGCTTCTTTTAATAAGTTTGCTCTGCTGTCAATAAAGAATGTGTTGGAGCAAACAATACTGGAGGAAGCTGGGCATAGCCATAATAATAATAGTCACATTTAATAAGGCCTTTGAGAAAGAGATGCACTAGGAATGATTCCAAAGCTGCTGGCCTGAGCCGCTGGGCTAGTGATGGTGCCATTTACAGGGAAGGGGAAAATTGAGAGGGGCAGGGCCTTTTTTTTGGAAGACTTTGGAGTAAAGTGTTTTCTTTTGGCTCTGTTATGTTTTTAATGTCTATTAACTAACATCCAAGAGGATATGCTTAGGAGGCAGATGGATATGTGAGTCTGGAACTCAAGGGAGAAGTCTGAGAAGTTATAGATTTTGATTCATAAGTGTTGTGATGGTTAATTTTATGTGTCAACTAGACTGAGTGTTTCTATGAGGGTCTTTTTGGATGAGATAAACATTTAAATCAGTGGACTGAGTAAAGCAGACTGCCCTCCACAATGTGAGTGAGCCTCACCCAATAAGTTAAAGGCCTGAATAGAACAAAAAAGGCTGACTCTCCCCTGAGTAAGAGAAAGTCCTTTAAAGGCCTGACAGCCTTTAAACTGGAACAGCAGCTTTTTCCCAACCTTCAGATTTAAACTAAAACATAGATTCTTCCTGAATCTCAAGCCTGCTGACCTTCAGACTAGAACTAAACCAACAGCTCTCCTGGATTTCCAGCTTGCCAACTCACCCTTCAGCTCTGGAGACTTGTCAGCCTCCATGAATGATCACGTGAGCCAATTCCCTATTTTACATATATATATACATATGAAAGAAAATATATTTTTATATGTATCTTTTATATATAAATATATCTTTTCTATATATTCTGTTTCTCTGGAGCACCCTGACTAACACAAGTGAACACTCATGAGAATGAAAACTGGCTGATGACAGAGATGTTTCCATCTCTTCTCTTCACTGCTGTATCCCTAGCACCAGAATAGTGCATAGCACCTAGTAAGTGCTCAATAAACATGTGTTGAATGAATGAATGGTTACAAAATATTCAGTTATCACATTAACTTTCATTTAATACAAATAAATCACCTTTATACTAGTCTCTCTCCTCAATATTGAGATAGAAAGAAATTTCTCCTATGGGACCACATAGAAGACTATGAAATGTAATGAACATCTTCAGCAATGTTCTAAGAGTAGAAAGAGAGTTCCACAAAGTTGTTTCTTATAAGTTTCCTTTAAGTATTGATCAATGACATCAATATACAACAGAAGGAAAGTGATTTTATTGAAGTGGGAGTGGTCGCTAAGATTGAACCAGGCATTAAATTCTCGAGAAGGGCTCCACCCAAAAGGAGATTATTTTTTTTTTGAGAGGAAGATCAGCCCTGAGCTAACATCCATGCCAATCCTCCGCTTTTTGCTGAGGAAGACTGGCCCTGAGCTAACATCTATTGCCAATCCTCCTCCTTTTTTTTTTCCCTTTTTCTCCCTAAAGCCCCAGTAGATAGTTGTATGTCATAGTTGCACATCCTTCTAGTTGCTGTACGTGGGATGCTGCCTCAAAAAGAGATTTTGAAGTTTTAAGTAACAGATAGCTACTGGCAATCCTCCATAAATATTGTTTCTTCCAGCTGTGGTTCAGAAATTACTGAGTGGAAGTGAGTTTCATGTTCAGCTCTTCTATTGCCAGGTAACCTTAGAGCTACATATGTTAAATAAAGAAAACTGACAGCTGCTTGTAAAAATTGGTGACTATCTTAAGAATCCACATGTAAATAAAAACTCGATGAGACTGAACAGAAGTGCCTGCAGGCAAGGACAAACTGTTTTTAGAAAATAATTTTAAATTAGCTGTAACTCAGAAAAAGATTAAGTGCAATCAGAAGATTGCTTTTTTAAAAATTGAGAATCAGAAAAATAGCACAAAAATTTTTTTTCTCAATTTTATATTATGAAGATGTGAATAAATTTCACAAGCTGACACTCTTGTGCCTAGATGCTTAAGTTTCTAAAAAACAGAGATCCTTATATATCATATTGTTTACTCCTATAAAAATAAGTATTTTTAATATGAGATTAATCTTTTACAAAAGCAGCGCATTTCATGAACTAGAAAAAAGTTATAAGCCAAAAAGGAAACTTGTAATAGAAGAAATAGAATGAAAAAATAACCCACCCTAATTAATGAGGAAAAAAGCTCTGAGAATAGGATCAGTACACTGTTTAAGTTTTTTGATAAAATTAATAGTCTATCCCTATGATCCATGTTTTAAAACCCCATGCTGATCATTTTCAGTTACAAAAAAAAGAGAAGGAAATCTCAATGAACAGAAATACAATAGAAGTTCAAGTCATATCACACTTACTAGCATGGATGAATAACATACTTTGTTCTTTGGCCAAAATTTATGCTACAAATATTATACAAAATTGACTACAATCAAATGAAGATTCCTCTTAGCCACCCCCTTGCCATAGTAATCCACTTATACTTAAAAAGCAATAATGCAATCAAGTAAATAGAGAAGGAAGATTAAAATTGATCATTATCCACCAAAGCTCTTTCTATGTTATGAAATTCTGTAAAATAGCAGGCCATTTATCAGAATATTCTACAATATGCTGCCATCATATGATAAATTAGCTGTTGTAAAAAAAGAAATGAATATAAACTTTCATCATATATGTCATTTAATCAGAGATGTGAAGGAAAAAGAATCCCATAGTTAATATCTTTTTTCCAGGAATGAAATTTAAAGTTAAAAATCATAAATAAATGTGTAGATAGAGATACTGATATCCATGCGTTTAACTGGCATAGACTTTGACCTGGAACTTTGAATTGAGCGAGTAGAATGTAAAATTGTTGAAAAGTATGATAGTATTTGCCAGAGTTGATTGTGTTCATTGGTAGTTAATTAGAGAAATGGAAAAAGCACGCAGAATATGGTATCACGTACTCTAGCAGTGTATAGACATGACATCTTCTTGGGGACAGATAACTCATTAATTTAGAAGGAAAGAAAATAACTTAAAAAATTAACCAATTTAATATAAACATTTTTTAAAATTGTATTTTCCTCTTGTTAAATATCAATGAATAATAACTCCATTTTACTTTGTTTTAACTGACATAAAAATCTCTGATGATATCAAGAAAATCACTCCTTAAGATCCATGGATCATTAACCCAGAGACTTTAGAAAAATTATTTGTTTAGGAAAGTAAATTCAGACCTTTTAACAGTGCTGATTAATCAAAAATTAATTTATTGTCTTCATATGAGGATACTTAAACCTGTAGAAGATTGTGTGCAGGCTAGGAAATAAATTGCAGTTTTCTCTTGAGGCAAATACATATTTCAACTGATATTATATTTTATTTTATCCAGAAGTTAATGTATGAAAATAGAAACAATCATCAACTTGGTATAGTCATTTGTTTTATAAGTAGAAAATGCTATTGGGGTGGTTAAATGTAACATACTTTAAGATCTATTTATTTGGATCCACAGAAAAAACATAAAATAGGTTACGAATTTGTTATGAGAAAAATTCATAGCTGTGCTTGAATTACAACAGAAGCCACATGATTCAGGGTAGATTCAAGGGCAAGATTGTGAACAAGGGTAAAATTGCTTTGATGCTTCTCATAGGGGGAGTTTTGGAAGTTTTGATACCACTGTGAAAAAGACTGATGTGTGTTTAGGTTTTTTTTTCACACTCTCACCATTGCCACCACTCTACCATCGCTGGTTATTGGACTCTTTGTGTCCCAAAGGCTTAGATACTAATGGCTGTCTGCACAGAGGTTTCAGCAAAATTCTGTTGTATAATGGAATGAACGAATCAATCAATCAAGTAATTTGCCCTTGGTTCCTTCTAATAGCTAATAATGGCTTTGTCTGTTACTATAAATGGTTTTATGTCACAAGCTCAAGATGTAAAAAAAGCAGTGATACATAAATAGATTTGCTACCCCCAAACCATTTCATCAGTCTCCATTACAAAACTCCCACACCCTTTGAGGGAGGTTGTTGCTGTGCTCAGCTTCTGAGATGGCATTGGTTTGTTGATTCAATATCAGGGTAAAACTATCTCCCTTGACACTGATTACTTTAGGGGTTACGTTATCTAAATAGTTCCAGTCAGAGAGAAAATCAGGAACGCTGCTTTTTTGTACAGCTTGGGGATGTACTTGAGACAGCGTGTGGCCTTGGCAGCCGTTTTGGTGTTCTGAGGGAAGCCGGGCAGAAGAAAAGCCTGAACCACAGAAGGAGACTAAAAAAATGGGCTGAATAGAGGAGCAGAGGAAGCCTTGATCTTGTTGGAAATAGGATCTACCTCTGGATTTTAAAGTTGTGTGAACAGAAAAATTATCTTTATTGTTCATGTCTGTTTGAGTTGCTTTTGTGTTACTTGCAACTGAAAGTATTTTAAATGATAGAATTGGCCTTTCGGCCTAGCCTGAGGAAAAATGAGGCAGCTGACCTGACGATGAAGTGAGAAAATATACTGTCTTTTATTAGGTTTGAAAAAGACCCAATGCAAAAAAAGTATAGAAAATGTAGTATCTACATCTTTTTAAACTTTTTAATGTGCAATTTGACTCAATGATAATAAGAATACAGAAAAATAAACAAAAATTGTAGCTTAATGAATTAACTCAAAGTGATCACGTGAGTCAAAAACAAGGACATTCCCAGAGACCTTCTTATTCCCTCTCCCAATCACTATCTAATTCTAAAGATTTTGTCTTGAAGTAGCAAAAGATTCGAACGAAAATATATTATGTCTACACACATTTTCATACTCCCTAATCCCACCAGAAATATTTGGGACATACAGTGACATACAATTGTATGCAATACAACAAATAGAGGACAAAATTAAGCAAAGAATTGTACATTAAGTGAGAATAAATGTAGAAAAATAAATAGAAGATTTTATATCCATTTGCAAAGTGTCGGAAAGGCAACTCATTTGGCTTTACTCTTTCTAGAAACCAGAAAATAGAAAAGAAAATGGAATCAATTCCAAAATATATCATTCCCTGAAGAATCACAGCTAACAGGGAGTGCGCACTCTGTGTCAGAGAAATTTGTAGATGCCTTCTACATTTAATATCATTTAATATTTTCAATAGTCCTACAAAGTAAGAATTATTTTTCCTCGCATTTCACAAAGGAGGACACAAAGTCATGAGTATATAAATGGGGGCCACAAGATTTGGACCCAGGCTGTCTAACTGCAAAGTGTCCACCCTTGACCATTAGGTTGTACTGCCCCTAAACAATCAAAGGAAAGATGCTGCTTAGAAGAAACACAGATTTACTGACAGATGGGATACTGCTGCCATCTGTCCTCATAAAAGATAGACAGTAGAACAGTGTCAACCTTCAATGATATCCATAAAGCACGTTAAAAGACAATTTTCCTGAGACTATTTTTATATTATTAAATGAGGCCAATGATGAAGCATAGTTCAAACAAAGGAAATTCTAGAATTCTCTGTTTGGCTTGTCTGAAGAATAAAAGTCGAGACTTGAAGATTGCATATTCTTCAGAAAATCCATCAGGAATAATGTTTCTCACTTTTGAGTTATTGATAATTCAAGATTATCCTCTTTGTCAAGAAACTGAAGTGAAGAAATTCTGTAGGACCAGCTAAGAGCAGCTGTGCAGGTTAACGTTCATTCATGTGGAGGCAAGACTTAATATCAACGAAATGTCAATGTTTATTAAAATCAGAGTGCTTAATCAGGACATGAACCGGAATGTTCAGCTTCCTCATGAGGTGGACTGAAGCAGGATGAAGCCCAACAGGTATTTCCTAAGCGGTGACTTGTGTTACATTATGGGTGTACAAGTCACTTGTTACAAGGCAAAGAATTCCAAGATGAAAAGTATAATGTTGCCTGTGCTCAGAAGGATTCCCTCAGGAGCCTGTAGCAGCACAAATCCTATAAACAGAGAGAAAGGCATCACTAAAACATAAAGAATACAATAAGTGCAGCTGGGATTGGGAGCAAAGTAAAACCAACCCAAATATTCTGGACTAGTACAAATTTTACGAGGGAGATGAATTTTTTAATTTACCTGCAAAGATACTTTAGACCTTAACTTAAAGTTTGTAAACGATCGTGCTTTTCCCTAAAATCCAATAGCAATTGCATTAAAATGCAACCGTACCAATATTTCTAAGGGGAAGATTGCTGAAATCTGCCCCTCGCTGCTACAAGATAAAATAAAATCCACACAAATATTTGAACAAATATTGAACATACTGTTTTCAAAGTGCAAAACAGTATGCTGGGGCACTGCCGAAGATGCAAAATGTGGTACTGAATGCCCTCTGACAATAATTTAGCGATTCCACAAATTAGCAATAACAGAAGGTATTAGATGGCAAGGCTTTGTGTATACGTTCCATTTGAGGTTCATTTTGAGAAATGGTTAATATTTTTGTGCCAAAATGGAGCAAGGGGGGCATCTTGGAAGAAAGAAAAAATATATCCCATTATGTTGTAATCAACTACTTCCTTGTTTGAGAGTTGCAGTAAAATATTAGAACAAGAATTTTGAATACCTTGGCTCCTTACTGCAGCTCCAGCAGTGAACACAATACTTGATACTTAAATGAATACTGGCTGAATTAACAAAGAGCCATGTAAGGAGGAAATTGTGAAGCAAAGTCAGAGGATAATGAGTTACTCAGTTAACTGGAAGGCAATGTACACACGTAGAAGTAGTGAGAGATCAGGCTTGAAAGAAAAGTTACCTTGACCTTCTGTATGGTCTTAAATGGCAGCCAAAATGTTAATAATGGATTCATTATGGGTATAGCTACTTCTAGATAAATTGTATGTGATCAAAGGTAGACATTGATAGAGTGGCTTCAGTTTGACAGTTTAAAAAAGCACTGTAAGACATCACATTTATAGAATATTTGAATTTATCTCTTTCTTTTCAACCAACTGCTGTAATCATAAATCCAAAGTTAGTAATAACTTCAAAACACCTGGGCAATCAATAATCATGTCAAAAAAAAGAAAATAAAGAAGAACATCAAAGTTAGACAATATGAAGAGACTTCTATAATTCTGTCAACTCAGAACTGCTAGAAAATTTGTGATCTAGATTTATTTATGAGCATAATTGAACTACTCATAAATCTCATTCAAACTTGTGTGTATAACCTCATTTCTGGTTGAGAATGGGACTGAAATGAGTTACTGTTAGAATTCCTACAGGAAATTATAACTTAGATGATGTTTTTCTAGAGAAAAAATCTCAAATTTTTGGTCAATTATGACCTATGGTTAGATCCAACGTTTATTAGCATTAATCACTTAAACTTTTATTACAGAAAAGGGAAAACAAGGCAATTAGAAGATTTCATTCTTTTATTAATTCAACATTCCATAGTCTATTCTGTGACAGTAAAATGAATTCAGGATAGCTATTCTCTCTTTTTGGTCAATTCTGGGATCAAAGGCCCTGGAAAAGTCAGAACAATAGATGTAATGTGATAGCTCATCGTATTTGATAACGTAAGCCATGTTCAGTTTGAGGAACAGTAATTTATTCTGAGACAGGATTTCACAGGAATCCTGGGAAGAGAATTACCACTGTTTCTCAGATAAATCTTATCTTAAAAGATCATAGGTTCTTTACAGTTTATTATTTCAATAGATTTATTTTGTTTATATGATAACCATAGAGCTCTCTGCCTTCGATAGTATGACAAATGTAAGATAAATTCTCATTTTGATAGGATATTTAGCTAGTACCAGCATTTATCATTCAAATCTAATTATTGTGGTACCATATACTTTTTTATGAGTTTAATGACATTACTATTTCTTTTAACTTATCTATTCTTTTCTCTATTGTATTTGTACTCCATTAATTTCATTATATTAATAATTTTTCTATCAATAGAATTGTTTTTATTTGTAAAAGAAGCCTTTTTAACAGTGGGGGCCAAATATGTCAGATTTATTTTCATGATTGATTTCTATTATGGGCATTACTTGGCAGTGGGATCCATTTAGTAGTACTTTCTTTTTAGAGCTTACTACCAAACAAATGCCAAGATCTAGAAGAAACCATTGTGAAGCCTCTCATCTGGCTTCTGCTGCATCACACAACTGAAGTGTTTTTTGCGAAGATCACCAATGACTTCCTGTCATGACATTTTCCATTTATCATCTCATTTTCCATCTATCATTTCTATGCTAAAATAAATAACATCTAAGTCAAAAAGATAAATGTCTAAAAGTCAATCAAGTTAAAATGAGAAAATAGATTTGAATACCAAGTCTCTGGAGGCATGGTAACTCAAACTTCGAAAGAATCAGAAAGGAGAAGGTAGAAATATTTAATAACATAAATAACATACTTTAATATAACTAATCACTTAAGGTATGCTTTATCTTATTCTTAAAGCTGAAAGAAGCTTAAAGAAGCTGTTAAAAATATATTTGGAAATTTCTAAAAATAACATTAGATATTTAGGTATTGACTTGGAAATATGTACCCGAAATATATTTGAGTGAAAAAAAATTTCAGACTAATGAGTTTCAATAGTACAATCTAACTTCTGAAAAAAGAAAACAACAACTAGAAAAAAAAGTCCTCCATGTTTTAAAATAGGTGAAAAAATATATATATACACATAAAATAGATCAGAGAGAGGAGTGTGTATTTAACCAAGGTCCGAGGCTAATATAAAAATAAATTTCACAGAATCTTTTTTAGTCGGTTTGGGCTACTATAACAAAAATACCACAAATTGGGTGGCTTATAAACGTGGTGCCAGCAGATTCAGGGTGTGGTGAGGTGAGGGCCCCGCTTCCTCACTGACTTATCTTCTCACTGTAACCTCACAAGGTGGAAGGACAAAGGAGCTCTCTTGGCCTCTTTTCTAACACTAATCCCGTTGGTGAGGATTAATAATCACCTTCCAAAGCCCCCACCTCCTAATACCATCACCTTTCCGGTTAGAATTTCAACATAGGAATTTTGAGGGGGACGCAAACATTTGGAACATAGCAGAGTCCTTTACACTTACCACTGAGTATTGGTGGTATAATTGCTTTCTTTGAGCAGGCCACAAACTGAGCTTTTGTGTCTAGCAGTCAGTGTAATAAGAAAACCTAGACAATCACCCAATTTCTAGTTTTTGTAATTTAAAAGCACATTGACGGGGCCGGCCCCATGGCTTAGCGGTTAAGTGCGCGCGCTCCGCTGCTGGCGGCCTGGGTTCGGATCCCGGGTGCGCACCGACGCATCGCTTCTCCAGCCATGCTGAGGCCGCGTCCCACATGCAGCAACTGGAAGGATGTGCAACTATGACATACAACTATCTACTAGGGCTTTGGGGGATAAAAGGAGGAGGACTGGCAACAGATGTTAGCTCAGAGCCGGTCTTCCTCAGCAAAAAGAGGAGGATTAGCATGGATGTTAGCTCAGGGCTGATCTTCCTCACACACGCAAAAAAATAAACAAAATAAAAGCACATTGACTATTTAAGTGAAGCACACACATTCCTGCCAAGACCAGGAAGGAATTTTCCCTGAGGGTTCACCCTAAGGAGGACACCCTGTAATGTCCTTGACCAACATCCTCGATAATTTCCTTCTAACTGGCACAGCTGTGAGTCTCACAGGTCTGTTTCTTATAAGGCTGCTTAATGTAAGTCAATGGCATCCTGATGAGGCAAATTCAGAAAGAGCAATCACGTTATTTCACAGAAGAGCTCATATAAATTGGTAAGAAAATATAGTATAAATATATTTAGCCATATTTTATTCTCTGGAGAGTTTTGAAGATCCAGGGCCTAAATTAAATCTTTCCTTGCAATTACTATTTTCCTTAAAACCTTCCTATAATTAAAAGTGCATTTTTTGTTTAAGTACGTTATGTACAAAACTATTAAACTCTAAGAGGCAACGTTAAAGTGAATTTTAAATAAGAACTTCATTTTAAATCAGTAGATTAGGAAGATTCTAAAATAGTGTATCTGGCATAAGTACTTGAGACTGTTATCACTGTCTTCTAAAATATTCCCATTATTTTCTTTGTCACAAGTATATTTCCAGAGAAGGGGCCATCTAAGATTTGTTATGCCTTTAATAGGTACCTGGAAACTTGTATATACTATTTCTCTTTAGGGAAGTATCATCTTTGTTTTATAAGATGGCAACTACAAGTTCTAGTAATTCATCTAAGTGACATAAGTGGTAAGTGGCAAGCTCTGGTTCAACACAAGGTTTAAGATTATAAAATTTGTGCTCTTTCCAATATGCCAAGCAGCCTATCAGTAGTTTTACCCAGTGCTGTTCTCAGAGCACCCTGTCGTTTGCCAGTCACCTGCTTCCCATTTTTGACAAGGTTTTACCTAAATTAATACATGACTGAACATATGTCCCTATGTTTGGGAAGAAAAAGGTATTTCTTCAGAACAGGGCAAGTTTACTTCACTGACACATTGATTGACTCATTCAAAAGAATTTATTAAGCACTGCCGTGTTCCAATTACTGTTCTTGTTTGTTCCAGAGCAAATAGGAAAAACCTTCATGGAGCTTATGGTCTAAGTAGGGATTGTTATTTTTTTTAATTGAGGTGTAATTGACATATAACATTTTATTAGTGTCAGGTATACAACATAGTGATGTGATGTTTGTATATATTGTGAAATGATCACCATAATAAGTCTAGTTAACATCCATCACCATATATAGTTACCATTTTTTTCTTATGATGAGAACTTGTAAGATTTACTCTCTTAGCAACTTTCAAATATGCAATACAGTATTATTAATTATAGTCACCATGCTATATAGGATTGTTACTGTTGATCTTGTTTTGATCATTTATTCATCATTTACTACATGCAAGGTTCCATGCTAAGCACTTTACCTGCACTATTGCTTTTAATCCTGAAAACTCAGTTGTGTATTATAGTTATAGTTTTCACTGTACAGATTAGAAAAATGGTGATGTAGAGGGTTTGAGGATCTTTTCTAAAGTTACACAGTTAGTAGATGTGTTGGTCAGCTTTTCCTGCAGCAAAAACAACCTGAAAATCTCAGAGGATTACAACAGCAGTATTTATTTCTTGTTCACAAGAACTTTGGATGAGCTGGTTTGACTGGGCTTGTCTGGGTAAGCTGTGCTTGTCTAGGTTCACCTGGGCTTGGCTCCAGACCACTGGTTGGATTCAAGTCTTCTCTGAGTATCTTTTTATTCTGGAATAAAGATTCCGTGTCTGAGGCATACTTTTCTCACAGAAAAAGGAAGACGCTTAAGGGGAGAGAAGAATTACATGATGGGTACTGGCAAATTGTCACTTGCACTTAAATTCCAGAGTCATATCAAGTCATAAGTCAAGCCCAAAGTCCATTAGAGAAATATTCTCTGCCCATATTGGGACGTGGCAGGGATGGAAAGGGAAGGAAGAATTGACTACATTAGGCAACAGCACTGGAATTCAAACCCAGGATTGTCTAAATTTAAACCCTGTTGTTTTAACTACTATCCTATTCTAAATAAATAGGAACCTACTTTATCTTCCTTTGGGTTTATGACTAGTATTTTCTGAACAAAGTTTCTAGGCAAAGATAAATTTGCTGAACTTTTTCCTCAATAATTAATATGAATTTAAGAAAATAACATGTAATTTCAGTTATTGACGTATAGAAGATTGCCATCTGTAGCTATGGTAATAAAATCCTTGTTAATCATTTGGCAGATATCTTATGATTTCTCCCAGTATATAAACATTCTCTATTTTCTGCAACTTTCCAGAAATCCAAAATTATGTCTCCAAAGATATAAACTGCCCAGTAATATATTCCAATGCTTTATTAAATCAATGTCATAGTTCTGTGTAAATATAGATGGCTATCACTTTAAAGCATTTCGTCAACATGATGAGCATTTGTTGTTAGTGCCTGAGTTGATTCTGACTCCTACTTACTCTGTTTACAGCAGAGGGAACGCTGCCCATCTTTTTGCACCATTCTCTCACCTACCAGAGCTATATCAGACAATGCTCTGCTGCTATTCACAGGGTTTTCATGGCCAATTTTTTTGGAAGTGGTTGGGTGGCCAGGTCCTTCTTCCTAGTCTGTCATCTTATTCTGGAAGCTCCGCTGAAACCTGCTGGTGTTTGAAATACTGGTGGCATAGCTTTCAGCATCGGAGCAACATAGCTGCCACAGTGTGACCACTGACAGACACGTGGTGTGATTCCCTGACCAAGAAGTGAACCCGAGGTGGTGAGAGCGCCGAATCTTAACCTCTAGACTTAACCACTAGACTACCACTACTTCAATCAGCACCAGACCTTATTTTTGAGGTTTAAGATTATAGTTTTAAGACCAAGCAGCACATTCTAACCCAAAAGTGGAACAGATAAATAACAAAGGACTTGGACAGAATTCAACCGAGGCGAAATATAATTCTTAAATCAATAAATTAACACTGTTAAATTCGATAATCAAAAGAATATTCATTTAAAGAGAATATTTGAGGACCATTAATAAATCTATATCATCAAATCAGTCCCAAACCCTAAGTGCTTCTAATTCCACTATATGGCTGAATAAAGTGAAGTACCTTGGATAGGAATAAGTTAAAGGAAAAATAGGACAACAAAGGTTGATTTCCCACTATTGTTGCAAGACAGCTTTACATGTGTCTCTCATGATTCTGCGTCTCTTACAGTAGAAACACTAACTACCTTTAATTCAGACCATCTTTTCAAGGATGTTTCTATGGTGAGTAGCCTTGGAAGATAAAGACAATGTCTCTTTCCAGGGCAAAGGGGCAGGCATAATTTCCAACTTTGCTCTAGTGGGAGGGAGCCCTCTTATTAAGGAATGTCCAATTACAGTTCTGTTTGGACTTGGAGTTCCTCCTTGAACTTTCCTCCCGTGCGTGAAGTCCACATCTAATCCCAGTTTCTTTTCCAAGATAAGACCCTTGGCTGTCGTGTGCTCCTGCACTTCAGATGAGTCTATCCATTGAGACAGCTTTGCTTTCAACTGGGTCTGCTTTTGCTGAGAACATTCTTGCCTTTTCACTTTATTCCCGTGACAGAGTCACTGAAACACGTGCCTCATTCTCTTTGGGAATTTACTTTTTGGAGGAGCATGTTCCTTCTGTGTCAGGCACTGGTGCATGCTTGTTCACAAGGGCCTCTGCTAACCCCATGACTGGGCAGGGTGGCTCTTCACTCTTGTGCAGGAGGTCTCAATGCCGCGTCTGTAACCTGATGCTCTTCTGACTTGTGTCTCCTAGGGGCCTCTCTTTCTTCAGCTGGATCTAAATTATTGTTCTGGCTCTTCCCTGGGGCCTGAAACTTAGGAATTCAGGGCTCTTGGTGTTTATCAATCCTTCTGCTGTCCTCCATGTGGGCATACAACATATGGGTAATTGCCAAGTCCCAGTGGGCACAGTCTGATGATGGGACTCGGAGACTTTGGAAGCAAAGCTTTCTGAAGCAAGGGGCTCTTCAAAGGTACGGCGGTGGTTGGCTGTACAGCTGTACCTCAGATGGCAGCTTTAACTTCTCAGCAAGATATTCTATAACAGTTGGTTTTGCTGGATCTTCTTGGTAGAAGGGAGCATTCTTTGAACTCCGGAGTCACTAGACTCTTCAGATTTCCATTTAGGTTTTGGGAGTTTCCTGGTTCACTGGCTGTCAGGATGTCCCTTGATTGTGGTTGAGGAGCTGGAACTCCTCTGCCTTGATGATCTCCCTTGACCCTTTGACCTTTGACAGAATGCTTATCATCTATTACATCCTCATCTTCTGGGTACATTGCTATGCTATTGCCAGAGTCTCCTGGAATATAACTCACTCTCATTCCTTGGCTCATTCCCTGCTACTGCTTGACTTGTAGGCAGCTCTGAACTACCTCCATTACCCCCCAGCATAGTCCCATTGTGTCCAGTTTTGGCAACAATGATGGGTGTGAGGACATGAAAAGTCTGCTTTCCTCTACTGTCTGAGAGACGTCTCTGAATCCACGGCCAGAATCAGAGGAACCATTTGAAGGCTCTCTGCCTTTCCTCTCCCACAGGTGAGGGGGCAGATGGAGGACTATGCAGGGCAGGGACTAAATTTTTTGTGATCACTCGTCTTCCTGATCTCATTGAGAGTTTCTTCCAAGGAGCTTGGTGACTCAGCTGTGGACTCAACCCTTGAGAGATGGTGAGCAAGGAGAGAATGGCAGTCTAGGGAAGGCACTAGGATTGGGCCTCCCTCACCAAAACAGTTTATGGATTCAAGTTCCTTTTATACGGACATTTGTGATTAAATTTAAGGTCCACCCAGATAAGCCAGGGTAAACTCTTCATCTCAAGATCCTTAACTTGATCACACCAGCAAAGCTCTTTTTTTCCATATAAGGAAACATTCACAGGTTCCAAGGATTAGGACCTCGATATATTTTGGGGGTCTGTTATGCAGCCTACTATACACATAATTTACATTCATCCTTCAGTTTAAATTCCAGAGCCTCAAGGGCCAATCGTGTGCTTCTAGGCCAGAAGGTAAGAAGTGGACAGAGAGAGAGGGCTGAAGTGGACATGTTTGTTTTTATTTGGATGGTCAGCATTTATTCACCTTTCTGGAATAGTACCTCTATTTTCCTCTTCAGCCCCAGCCCATGTGCAGGTGGAGTTGTAGTCCCCAAACATCCCTACACTCAGCGTATCTAGGTGACTCAGGTCTGGCCAAAAGGAACGTTCCATTACCCTAGTCAGAGTGATTGGTTTAGTGACCCCACTGGAGCCAAAGAGGCTTTTGCAGGGAATATTGTGAGAGAAGTGCAACATTTTCAGCTGCACTTGAACCTGGGAGAATATAGCCCTGAACTTGTTGGCAGCCATCCTGCCATCACAGAAAACCTGAGAATAAAGTTAGAACAGAAGACAGAGAGCCTAAAAATAGAGAGGATCTCAATTCTGATAACATCACTTGAGTCCCACTGCAAGAGGCCAGCTTTACTCCCAGACTTTTAAGTTACATCAATTAATTTCTTTTTGGTTTAAGCTTTGTTTGTTTGTTTTTGGTATTTAGTAAGTTTATTGTGCATAAGTAACAATAAGTTTATTGTGCATTCACAGAGTGATATGAATCTTAGGGGCATGAGGTTACAGGATTGCTTATAAAGTGAAAATGAGAAAGTTGTTTAACTTTGGTTATTACAATGGAGGTTTCCAGAAGGCAGGAGATAGGTTAAAAGTGATTATCTTATACCACTTTTGGAAAGATGACTTAAGTTTCTTTAATGATTATTGGAGGCATTTATGAGAGGCAGCCCAGGTTAAGTTTCGCTTGTTTTGCAGAATAGGCTAAATTAAGTTTTACTTATGTAGCTTAAACAGTTTTGTCTGCTCAGGGAATTTCTGAGTCTAGTCTCCAATGTGCATTTAATTTTAACACCAGGAAGGCAAATGGCACAGTTGGAGACTGCGGGGTGCGCTATGTGGCTTCGTGGGGTGGTGGTGGGGGAGTAACTGGGATTCTAGATGGTGAGGTTGGCTGAGAGTCAGAGGCAGCTCAGAGAATGGTGGAATCAAGCCTGAGGCACTACTGCAGCAACATTGTTCCCAGAGGAAGCCCCATCTGATCATGCAGGATCTCAGGAGTTCTACAGGGGCTGGCAGGGGAGTCCTGAGATGAGAAAACCTGGGTGCCCTTGAAATAGGTAGCTAGGTAAACATGAGCAGCGGATCGTAGTTGGAAACCTTGCTACATCAATGGAGCATCTTACTGGCATCCAGACATGAGCGGGGAATCACAGGTAGATACCACGCTACATCAAAGAAACACTTGGCTGACGTTCCACAAGATACAGATAAAGGGGAACTGAGACCCACCTGGCACTGCCACTGGCGTCTGAGACCTTCAACCACAACAATAAAAATCACAAGTACACAAACAACGCATACAAAGCCTTCTACTATACACCTCTAGAGGACATTGACCTTTCTTTAATTTACATACAAATTCTATAGGCATCAGCCCCCCTTCTGAGGCGGGATGACCGCCATGACAGTTCCGGAGACTCCCCTAAAAGATCAAAAACTCCCCCTCCCAAAGCATGGGTGGAGGAAAGACCATTATTGGCGGATAACCAAGTAATGCTAATTCCCTTCTCAACAGCCCAAATAAAAATAAAACTAACCCAAAATACAGGGCAGATGCGTTCTCTGGCACCGCCTGCTCCTCACTTGGAGTGTATCTGACCTGTCCTCTAATAAATCTCTGCTTGCTTGCTGTTGCTGTTGTGTCAGTGTCTAAATTCCTCTCTGATGCTGACCAAGAACCTGGGCGATCGGACTTTTCAGTCTGGTTACACTCTGGGTACCAGAGGCCCTAACACTGACTAGGTGCTTGGAGAAACTCAAAGGTGGGTTTGGAAGCAATTAACTGTTCTTCCAAGTTGTTTCTTTTCCTTTGGTATGTTAAGGAGATGTAACCGTTAGCCATCCTGAAACTGACCAAGCCTCACCCCAAGAGCTATGCCCATGACATTTGCCTTATTTTTAATGCAAAGATCTCTCCAGGAGGAACTTAGGCCTCAGTATGTGGAAGCATGTTCTCCAACTGAGCCTGTGCAAGTGAATACCCACCTCTCCCTTTTGCATATTCATTCCCCAACCAAAATAAAAGTTCCTGCTTCCCTTTGTTCCAGGCGCCATAACTTTGGAAATGATTCCTCATGGCCTCCTATTTGCTGCAAATACACTTTACTTTGTGAGACATCTTCCAGTGGTAACTCACCAGGAGGCTAGCCCACTTGGTTCAGTAACAGCCCCTCATCCCAGACTTGTCCGTAAGGAGTCTGGCTCATGCCACCTATCAAACAAACCCCAATTCTGTGGAAGCTTCACTCCACCACCCCACCCCCGATGCCAGTCACAGCTTGGTGGCACCTCACTCCAGGGGCCAGACACAGGTGGAAAGGGCTCTGGCCCAAAGCCTGTGCCTGGGCAGGACTGCCAAGGCAAGAAGGGGGAAGTGACCAGTACATACGTGGGCCACACATCTAGAACCTTCCAGAAGGCTTAAGGCCCCAGGCAGTGATGCCAGCTTGTGAGGTGGAACCCTGGGGCCCACATCTGACGTCTGCCACGGTCCAAGCCTGCAGCAAACCCATCCTGCCGTTCTGTCACACATCCTCAGGTCAGTTGTTGAAGTGTCTTTTTTGTCACTTACAACCAAATAATTCCTTGCAATACATGTGGGTCCTCTGTTTATGGTTCTTTCCTCTATGCCATTCCACTAAATATATATATTAACTTTACCATGTCTCAGTTTCTTCTTCCATACAAGGAGGTAAGTACTTAACTATATTAAATATATACTTAACACACTTGCAGATATTAAATAGGACAATCAATGTAAAAGCATGACTTTGTTTCAGAAATGTGAGGTGCAAGTAAGACGATGTTTAATTTTTGTAAACTAAATTAAATCTCGCTTTAAGCCTACAATTACAAGGGTGGGAAGATAGCTAGCATAATATATGGCCTGAGGCTCTTTTCTCTCTTTCATGCCATGTACATTTTCAGAGGGAAAAAAAAAAAAACTTAGGAAACAGCCTCTGGTCTTTGGTCCCTCAAGGGGAGCTACCAAGTTGCTCACTGTACAAGACAATATGATCTATTCAAAGTCAGGTAAGCCACAGCCTCTCTGCCAGTGTGGCCCCAGCATCTTTGGCTGCAACTCTTAAGATTATGGTGTTAGATATTTAGGACCCCCCCCACCTCTGGAAACACATCAGCTCTCTCCATCAGAAGTCCAGCTGCCTCCTTGGGGACTTCCACATAAGACCCAGCCCTTTATGGAACCCACCACCACATCCCTTTCCTCCAGTCCCAGGAGCCAATGATACATTTGGGCAACCCCCTCTTTCTACCCAGTACCTTCCCCTTCCTCTGAGGAACACACCATTAAATTCCCCTCCCACAAAAAAGCCTTGATAAGATTGGACAATAGGTGCCTAACAAAATTTGTCTAATGTCTATTATGTAGCAGAAAATGAATACGTAGAGCAGGAATATCTTCAGAGAGAAATTAGCTCTCCCGTCTTGTAGTTACAAACTCTCACACTGAAGCATAGCCAACCACTTAAATTTGCATGAGTATTAGTCCCTTCCCGGGAACCCAATAGAATGAAGGAACAGACTTGAGTTTTTGGAAAGGGTCTGGTGAGGACGAAGCTGCCATATGTTCCTGAAACACCCTTGGCCTCTCTAATTTTATCGAATCAGCTGCCTGGTTGTGTACCCTAGCTCTACCATTTACTGGACATGTGATATTGGACAACTCACTCTATAGCTGAGTATCAGTTTTTCTATCTGTTATATGGAATATTTATGATATCAATTTCATGGGATTATTGTGGGAATTAAGTGAAATAATGTTTTTAAGGTGTTTAGCATGGTGCCTGGCACACAGTCTTATATCGCTATTATTAACCACTTGCTCTGACCCATTACACATTTTACATCCCAAATTGTAGCTGATATTTCCATTTGTGGTCTAGTCTCACTTCCCACATCTAATGCTTGGTACACTTTTTTAGCTATAACCTTCTGCCAAACCACTATATGGATTCTCTCTCTGGCCATGTTTCTTTCCTAGAATTCTGGATATATCTCTGTCAATTACTGTTACTTTACAGACTATGGCAGGCACACTTTCACCACATGTAGTCCAATTCTCCATGTGAAACCCAGACTCATATAATTCCCGTTGGCAAGGCCTGTAAGGATTAACATATTCCTACTACCCAGAAGATTAAAGAAAGGAGAGACTGGAGACCATGATCCTACCACAGAGTGCATAGGTTTGTTCTTAGCATTCCAAATTACATTTCTAACCTCCAATACCCCATACTCTCATGTGCAAGGGTAACTTTTCACTCAAACTCAACTAGGAACAGTAGTAATGCTAGTAGAGAAATCTAATGAGCAAGTGGGGAAAGGGGTGGGTAAAGAGGAAAAAGCAAAGTAAGCGAAGAGATTACCTAATTGTTATAAATGGAAAGGACTCTGGAACTGATCTACCAGTCCAACTGACAACTCAGAGATTGAAGTAGCAAACTTTTAATGCACATAACAGCTTCCTTCCTCTCTATTCATCCCTTCCCTCACCAACATAGAATAATACCACTTTAGTGTGATTCTCATATTTTTCTACCCTATTCTCTTTTATCTTGTTCCCGGAACTCATGGTAGATGATTTTAGTTTGCTTATGCAAAAATAATTTTGGCTGGGACTACTGAGTTAAATCCATTCTACCGTCATTATAGTCATGATAGTTAAATAAAAGTTTTTAAGTGATTGTTGTATTCATTAGAGTATTTTCAATCATGTACCTCAATGTTTAGTGTACTTGCCCCGAAAAATGGAAATTTGTAGTTAAGTATAATGTGGATGAGGGGGATCTCTCAAGAGTTGAGTAAAAACATTTTTGAGCTTCAACTTTTTTTTTTTTTTTATTGATGTTTTAATGGTTTCTAACATTGTGAAATTTTGGGTTGTACATTTTTGTTTGTCCATCACCCCATATATGACTCCCTTCACCCCTTGTGCCCACCCCCCACCCCCACTTCCCGGGTAACCACAGTCCAGTTTTCTCTGTCCATGTGTTGGTTTATATTCCACATATGAGTGAGATCATACAGTGTTTGTCTTTCTCTTTCTGGCTTATTTCACTTAACATAATACGCTCCAGGCCCATCCATGTTGTTGCAAATGGGACGATTTTGTCTTTTTTTATGGCTGAGTAGTATTCCATTGTATATATATACCACATTTTCTTAATCCAATCGTCAGTCGAGGGACACTTAGGTTGCTTCCACTTCTTGGCTATGGTGAATAATGCTGCAATGAGCATAGGGGTGCATAAGCCTCTTTGGATTGTTGATTTCAGGTGCGTTGGATAGATTCCCAGTAGTGGGATGGCTGGATCATAGGGCATCTCTATTTTTAATTCTTTGAGGAATCTCCATACCGTTTTCCATAGAGGCTGCACCAATTTGCATTCCCACCAGCTGTGTATGAGGGTTCCTGTTTCTCCACATCCTCTCCAACATTTGTTGTTTTTTGTCTTGGTGATTATAGCCATTCTAACAGGCATGAGGTGGTATCTTAGTGTTGTTTTGATTTGCATTTCCCTGATGATTAGTGATGTTGAGCATCTTTTCATGTGCCTATTGGCCATCTGTATATCTTCCTTGGAGAAGTGTCTGTTCATTTCCTCTGCCCATTTTTTGATCGGGTTGTTTGTTTTTTTGTTGTTCAATTGTGTGAGTTCTTTATATATTATGGAGATCAACCCCTTGTCAGACGTATGTTTTGCAAATATTCTCTCCCAGCTGGTTGGTTGTTTGTTCATCTTGATTCTGGTTTCATTTGTCTTATAAAAGCTCTTTAGTCTGATAAAGTCCCACTTGTTTATTTTTTCTTTAGTTTCCCTAGTCTGGGTAGGCATGTCATCCGAAAAGATTCCTTTAAAACCAATGTCAAATAGTATGTTGCCTATATTTTCTTCTATGAGTTTTATAGTTTCAGGTCTCACCTTCAGGTCTTTGATCCATTTTGAGTTAATTTTTGTGAATGGCGATAGCACATGGTCCACTTTCATTCTTTTGCATGTGGCTGTCCAGTTTTCCCAACACCATTTATTGAAGAGACTTTCCTTTCTCCATTGCATGTCCTTAGCACCTTTGTCGAAAATTAGCTGTCCGTATATGTGTGGTTTTATTTCTGGGCTTTCAATTCTGTTCCATTGATCTGTGTGTCTGTTTTTGTACCAGTACCATGCTGTTTTGATTACTATTGCTTTGTAGTATGTTTTGAAGTCAGGAATTGTGATGCCTCCTGCTTTGTTCTTTTTCTTTAGGATTTCTTTAGCTATTTGGGGTCTTTTGTTGCCCCATATAAATTTTAGTATTCTTTTTTCTATTTCTGTGAAGAATGTCATTGGGATTCTGATTGGGATTGCATTGAATCTGTAGATTGCTTTAGGTAATATAGACATTTTAACTATGTTTATTCTTCCAATCCACGTGCATGGGATATCTTTCCATTTCTTTATGTCATCGTGGATTTCCCTCAATAATGTCTTGTAGTTCTCATTGTATAGGTCCTTCACCTCCTTGGTAAGATTTATTCCTAGGTATTTTATTCTTTTTGATGCAATTGTAAATGGTATTATCTTTTTGAGCTCTCTTTCTGTTAGTTCATTATTAACATATAGAAATGCAACTGATTTTTGTAGATTGATTTTGTACCCTGCAACTTTGCTGTAGTTGTTGATTGTTTCTAACAGTTTTCCAACAGATTCTTTAGGGTTTTCTATATATACAATCATGTCATCTGCAAATAGTGAGAGTTTCACTTCTTCGTTACCTATTTGGATTCCTTTTATTCCTTTTTCTTGCCTAATTGCTCTGGCCAAAACCTCCAGTACTATGTTGAACAGGAGTGGTGAGAGTGGGCAGCCCTGCCTCGTTCCTATTCTCAGAGGAATGGCTTTCAGTCTTTCCCCGTTGAGTATGATGTTAGCTGTGGGTTTGTCATATATGGCCTTTATTATGTTGAGGTACTTTCCTTCTATTCCCATTTTATTGAGAGTTTTTATCATAAATGGATGTTGTATCTTGTCAAATGCCTTCTCTGCGTCTATTGAGACGATCATGTGGTTTTTATTCTTTGTTTTGTTGATGTGATGTATCACGTTGATTGATTTGCGGATGTTGAACCATCCCTGCGTCTCTGGTATAAATCCCACTTGATCATGGTGTATGATCTTTTTAATATATTGTTGTATTCGGTTTGCCAATATTTTGTTGAGGATTTTTGCATCAATGTTCATCAGCGATATTGGCCTGTAATTTTCTTTCTTTGTATTGTCTTTGTCTGGTTTTGGTATCAGGGTGATGTTGGCCTCATAGAATGATTCAGGAAGTGTTCCATCTTCCTCTATTTTTTGGAATAGTTTGAGGAGGATGGGTATTAAATCTTCTTTGAATGTTTGGTAAAATTCACTGGAGAAGCCATCTGGTCCTGGACTTTTATTTTTTGGGAGGTTTTTGATTACTATTTCAATCTCTTTACTTGTGATTGGTCTATTCAGATTCTCCATTTCTTCTTGGTTCAATTTTGGGAGGTTGTATAAGTCTAAGAATTTATCCATTTCTTCTAGATTGTCCAATTTGTTGGCATATAATTTCTCATAGTATTCTCTTATAATCCTCTGTATTTCCATGGTATCCGTTGTAATTTCTCCTCTTTCATTTCTAATTTTATTTACTTGAGCCTTTTCTCTTTTTTTCTTAGTTAGCCTGGCTAAGGGTTTGTCTATTTTGTTTATCTTCTCGAAGAACCAACTCTTTGTTTCATTAATCCTTTCTACTGTTTTTTTGGTCTCAATATCATTTATTTCTGCTCTGATTTTTATTATTTCTCTCCTTCTGCTGGCTTTGGGCTTTGTTTGTTCTTCTTTTTCTAGTTCTGTTAGGTGTAATTTAAGGTTGCTTATTAGGGCTTTTTCTTGTTTGTTAAGGTGGGCTTGTATCGCTATGAGTTTCCCTCTCAGGACCGCTTTTGCTGCATCCCATATGGTTTGATATGGCATGTTATCATTTTCGTTTGTTTCCAGATAGTTTTTGATTTCTCCTTTAATTTCATCAATGACCCATTGGTTGTTCAGTAGCATGTTGTTTAATCTCCACATTTTTGTCACTTTCCCAGTTTTTTTTTCCTGGTTCATTTCCAGTTTCATAGCCTTATGGTCTGAAAAGATGCTTGTTATGATTTCAATCTTCTTAAATTTATTGAGGCTTGCTTTGTTTCCCAACATATGGTGTATCCTAGAGAATGTTCCATGCGCGCTTGAGAAGAATGTGTAGTCAGCTGTTTTTGGGTGGAGTGCTCTGTATATGTCTACTAGGTCCATCTCGTCCAGTTTTTCATTTAAGTCTAATATTTCTTTATTAACTTTTTGTCTGGATGATCTATCCATTGCTGTAAGTGGGGTGTTAAGATCCCCTACTATTATTGTGTTGTTGTTGATTTCTCCTTTTAGGTTTGTTAATAGTTGTTTTATGTACATTGGTGCTCCTATGTTGGGTGCATATATATTTATAAGTGATATGTCTTCTTGATGGAGTGTCCCTTTTATCATTATATATTTCCCTTCTTTGTCTTTCTTAACCTGTTTTATCTTGAAGTCTACTTTGTCTGATATGAGTATGGCAACACCTGCTTTCTTTTGTTTGCCATTAGCTTGGAGTATTGTCTTCCATCCTTTCACTCTGAGCCTGTGCTTGTCTTTAGTGCTAAGATGTGTTTCCTGAAGGCAGCATATTGTTGGGTCTTGCTTTTTAATCCATCCTGCCACTCTGTATCTTTTGATTGGAGAGTTCAATCCATTTACATTTAGGGTAATTATTGAAATATGAGGGCTGAATTTTGCTGTTTTGTCACTTATTTTCTGGTTCTTTTGCATTTCCTTTGTTTCTTGTCCCATTTGTTTTGGACTGCCAATTCAGTTTGGTTGTTCTGTCTTATGATTCTTCTAGTTTTCTCTTTGTTTATCATATGTGGTTTTAATTTGATTATTTGTTTAGTGGTTACCTTGAGGTTTGGGCAAAAAATCTTCTGTATGAGATAGTCCATTATCTGATAGCCTCCTATTTCCTTATACTAAGTCAATTCAGTCACTTTCCTCTTCCCCTTCTAAGTTGCTCTTGTTATACCTTATTCTATCTTGTGTTGTGGCTGTGTGTTTACAGTGATGAGGTTAAATTTATTTTTGGTGAATTTCTTCCTTTGATCTTTGAGTTTAGTATTTAAGTGGTTGCTAACCTATTCCAGTAAAGATCTACTATCTCTCTGATTTTGTCTACCTACTTTTCTCCTTACTCCAAGCTTTGTATTCCCTTTCTCTTCTTGTTTTCAGGCCTGAGGGCCTTCTTGAGTATTTCTTGTAGTGGGGGTCTCATGGCCATGAACTCCCTTAGCTTTTGTTTATCTGGGAGAGTTACTATTTCTCCATCATATTTGAAGGATATTTTTGCTGTATAGAGTATTCTTGGCTGAAAGTTTTTGTCTTTTAGTATTTTGAATATATCATTCCAGTCTCTTCTAGCCTGAAAAGTTTCTGTTGAGAAATCCGCTGAGAGCCTGATGGGAGTTCCTTTGTACGTTATTTTTTTGTTTTTGTCTAGCTGCCCTTAATATTGTTTCTTTGTCGTTGACCCTGGCTAGCCTTACCACTAGGTGTCGTGGTGAAGGCCTTTGTCTGTTAATATATATAGGCGTCCTGTTGGCTTCGCTTACTGGTATTTCCTGCTCCTTCCCCAGATTTGGGAAATTTTCAGCTATTATTTCCTTGAATAGGCTCTCTGTTCCTCTTTCCCTCTCCTCTCCCTCAGGAATACCTATAATTCTTATGTTACATTTTCTAATAGAGTCCGATATTTCTCGGAGTCTTTCTTCATTTCTTTTTAGTCTTAGTTCTCTCTCTTCTTCCATCTGGAGTATATCTGTATTCCTATCCTCTAAAGTACTAATTCTTTCCTCCATATTGTCAGCTCTGTTCTTTAAAGATTCCAGATTCTCCTTTATCTCCTCCATTGTGTTCTTCATCTCCATCAGCACTGATAGGTTTTTCTTTATGATTTGAATCTCTTTTGTGAAGAAACTCCTAATCTCATTTAATTGTTTGTCTGTGTTGTCTCGTATTTCGTTGAGTGTTTTTATGATAGCTATTTTGAAATCTCTGTCATTTAGTTTATGGATTTCTGTGTCTTTGGGGTTGATTTCTGGGTGCTTGTCATTTTGTTTCTGGTCTGGTGATTTCATATATTTTTGCATTGTGGTTCCTGTGTTGGTTTTGATTTTCCTCATCCTGGAAGTCTCTGGTTGCAATTTCCACCTGCCGCCACTGTCTGGTGGTAAAGGGCTGTGTAGTCTAAGCCCCCTGCGCTCTGCCCCAGTTTTTCTGCTGCGATCCGCAGTTTTGTTTTGTTTTGTTTTGTTTTTTTTCCCCACTGCGATCCACGGGTCCAGTCCAGTTTGTTCAGGTCTGCCTCGGATCGCTAGATCTGGTCGAGCTGCAGACTCCGGGTTGCGGGGAGGGGGGAGCTCTCTCTTTTGCCCTCTGGGTCCCTGACGTGGGAGGCTTCTCGTTTGCCCCTCTTTATCCGCTCTCTGGGGTGCTCAGATGTTGATGGTAGCCCTGTGGCTCCTCTGAGCCCTCTATGCGGGAGTTTCCCACTGGCTGAGAGAGCCCGAAGAGTTGAGCTTCAACTTTTTAATCCATAAGTGGAAATAACATCTACCTTGCTTACCTTTGAGTGTGAGTAAAAAAATGAATTTAAAAATTTTTAGAAAGCTAAACAGCACATTGATTTAAGGATTTATTATGTTGCCAATAATGTTAAATTATATTCTCTGTTCCAGGGCTGTTTTGTTAGGTGTTCAAGTGGTGATCCCATTGTTTGACTTCTCTAATAGTGTACTTCTCAACAATGGCTGCACATTAGAATCACCTGGGTAGCTTTTTAAAAGTATTAATGCTCAAGAAATCCCCCAGATTAATTTAGGATCACTATGAGTATGGCTCAGGCATTGGCATTTTTATAAAAGTTCCCCAGATTATTCTCAAGTGCAGCCAAGATTGAGAGAATCTGTCATAACAAAAAACCATCCTCCCCTCTTTGTGGTTAAGAGACTCCTATTCAGGTATTGGGTGGAGAGCCCTTGTTCTCAGGAAAATTGATCAAAGATGGCCATGTGACACTAATACAGTGACCAACCATCCTCACTTGTCCAGGACTGAGAGGGTTCCATAGACGTGGGATTTTCAGTGCTAAAACTGAGAAAGCCCAGGCAAAGAAGATTGAGTTGGTCACCCTAGACCTTGATCTTGTAGATGAGTTGTACATTTTTGAGAAAGGTTTTATTCCTTCCTAACTTGAGGGATTGATTCGAGGGTAAATGCTCTGCTGTGGACCATCCTGTTGTCTGGCTTTAGACACAGTCATGTAATGATGTGACTGTTGTTGCTGCAATATTCTGCAACCATGAGAAGAATGTCAAGAGGACCATAAGAGACGTGGATCTGGAGATCTGCCATGGTTGAACAGCTAAACCAAAGCCAAAATTCTGCCTACTTCCAAAATTCTTGTCATGTGAGAATGTTAGTTTAAATCATGGTTAGCTGAATGTTTTTGCTGTTTGTAGGCGTAAGCTCTAAGTGCATCCAGGGCCATCACTGTCGAAACTGCATATGGTCAGACATTTGTTTTTCATCTCAGAACTGTCTCCAGATCCTGTTCACCGCTGTTGGCTTCAAACTTTCGTCTTTGTTAGCTGTACTGGTTTTCTGTTTTGTTTGGCCTCTTATCCCCATACACCCTAACCACCACCATCCTCCCTTAACTGGAATGCAGACCGTTTTCCGGACTCTGATCAGCACACCCTCGAGAGAATGACAAGGCTGGGAACTCACACCTTAGTGCCACCCTGACACTTGCAGCCAGCCGTCCCACCTCCATTGGCTGAACCAGTTCTCTCGGGAATACTGTGCTTGGTCAGAGCTTCGGTTTGCCCACGACTTTCTTGTCTGAGAAGAGGAAAGAAATCAAACAGCTGTGATGTCCCTTTCACTGCATCTCTGCTCCTTACCTAATGCCAACATATTGTTGATTAACACTTGATAACCAAATTGAAAACAAACTGACAGAGCAACTTGCACCTTAGACCTTGGGAATATTAACCATGCTGATTTTCCTTCCTTAATATCTCATTATGCAGAAATGCATATTTCACTTGATCTCTCTGATCAGTCTTTGGTGACTTTGCTTAAAAATTACAAAATCTCAGACTTCAAATGATGGAAGTAAGCCTGTGAATCCCAGTGTGTTTTTAAGAGAGAATAGGAATGTAAATGCTGTCAAATTCACTTTGCCCTTTTTCCGTTGGCTTTTACCAAGAGAATGTGTGGCTTTCTGAGAGGCAGAGCTGCTCATGTGGGTCCTGGCAAAACTGTTGTCTGTGCCCGCCTGACAGGAGGCTCTGATGGGGTTCAGACTTCTCCAAAGTGCTCTCACCTGGCCTCTCAGCCAACTGCTTTTCTTTCCATCATTATTAAGGGAGTCAAGTCTACAGTGACAACTGCACTTGCTCTAATTTTGAAATCATTCTTTCCACTACTGTGACATTCCTTTAGCGTTTTGCAGAACACACTTAAGACTAATAGGTTGGTAGAAACAACTGGCAGCCAGTAGGGAGCTGTTTCATTCACTTGATGTGGAGCTTATAATATGGATATGCTTATAGGTGTGGTGAAACTCTTGGCAATGAGAACAAGGAAGATGTCCAACCTCCACGCATGTAGCTACACAGGAGAACACTGTTCACCATGAGGGAATTCAGCACCGAGGAAGCAGCTCTTTCATCTCTTTCCTGAGCACCTAATACCCTAGCTATGCCCATAATGTTTGGAAGGATAGAGAAATACTGCTTGTTATGAAAATAGCTTGTTATTCCGTGATCAAGTGCACCCAAGGATGCCAGGGGTTGGCGCAAGTGAGTTTTTTATTTTCCCTTTGATTCAAAATCAGGCTACGCTAATTGCATATGAGATGAGCTCTTTCTTTTCTGAGCTTTCTCTGTCTTCATTTCCTTATCTACATTTCTTTGTTCTATAGTCCCTCTCTTTTTTCCATTTTTCCACTTGGGTTCTTGCCCTGACCATCGTAGTTTATTTCCATCCATTTTTTTCCTTACTAGCAAGGACACACTGTTCTTTTTGTTTAGACCTGTCATTTCTCCTACTTTACCAGAAGACCCCGTGCCCACTCTCTGTAGCCCAGCAGAACATCGCACTTTACCTTCCTGGTCTGTGAAAGGGCTGGAAATCGTCTGTGCTTCCCCAAGACTTATCATGCAGTATTTTCTCACCAGTTCCTCTTCGCTTTGTCTTCCCCAGTAAACTGTGAGCAAATTGAGAGCAGGTACAATGTCAGATTCTTTGAATCTTCAGCACCATCGGCGGTGCCCACAAATCTTAGGCACTTGATAAAGATTTGTTAAGTTAAATTGAACTACCAAGAGAACATTATTCTACAATTTCCTTGCCAGTACAACATAGATAAATATTTATGTACCTTATAGGGTTGGTAAAATGCGATTTACAAATATAACATACGTGAGGGACATGGCATGTTGTCTGACCAAATAGGCACTAATGTATTACTTCTACATCCACTCTTCTCCCATTCTTCTTTGCTGTTACTGATTATTTGGTGGTCAGAGTCTGTTTTTAGAATGGAGGTGGGGTATAATAAAAAAAGAGACCAGAGAAACCTATGCTATTTGACCCAAAGTTTATAACACCAAGAGCATCTATATCAGAAATTATATGAGATGATTTACATAGATTTGTAGAAAAAAATGAGAATTCAGAAAGACGAGGAGCAAACTAGAAAAGGCGGAAACTTTCAAATTCACTCTGTTTACTAGAGTCTTTCATAAAATACCCTCCTTCTCAAAATACTGTTTCCTAGATTGTTTTATGTCTGTTTCCTCATATATTTATTGCTGAATATTAAAATGATTTATCATTTCAATTATTCCTTCTTAGTTTATCTGATTACTAATGAGTAAATAGTTGGCAATATTATAGTTTAACCTTATAACCAAGATGCTGTCAGAGTAATAATTTTGGTTTTGCACTGTTATATCTGATCAGAATAATTGGACACTGTTTACATTATTTTATGTTTGTTTTCCATAAATAGAGATGAAGATGGCTTTAAGTGTTTCGGTTTCTGGTGTATGCATTTAGCCACATTGTAAGCTGTTCTTTTTGACATTCTTTCTCAATACATGTCTCATTATTACAGTGGAATGGAAATCTAGCCAAATCCTTGCTCTCCAGATGGTTTATAAAGATTTGAAACATTCGTAAGTGGAAAAACTGACCAGCTAGAGTGAAGCCTCCTGCAATTCTCGTCTTAGTACTAATGTTACAGAAAAGGAGCCTTTTTTGGACATGTTTTTCTTTATTTTGTATCTTCTAGAGCCACTTTTATTTTTGATTAGTGTTTTTCAATCCATAAGAGAAGTAGATTTGTTTCTTGTTCTTTGTTTTTTTTTTTTACCTTGTTGTTATGAAAAATTTCAAACATCTTTCAAATTAGAAGAGTATAGTGAATCTCTATGTACACAGATTCACTTCAGCATGATCAGCTCATGACCAGTCTGGTTTCTTCTGAACTTCCATCCCCTTCTCTCAACCCTCTCTTGATATCATATCATTTTGTCTGTAAATATTTCCATATATACGTCTAAAAGACAAGGATTTTTTTTAATCATTACTACAATAGTGATCAACCTCTCTTAATGTCAAATATTTTGTCAGTGTTTATATGTCCACATTGTTTTAAAATTATCTTTATTTGTAATGTGACCCAAACATGGTCCATACGTTGTGATTGATCAATGTCTCTTATATTGCTTGAATTCTATGGGCTCACACCCCATCTCTCTCTCTCATTTGTTTCTTTGTTTCTTTGCACTTTATTCTGTGAGAATGAAGCACATACATAATTTTATATTTTCAAGTAGCCATATTAAAAAAAAAGTAAAAAGAGGGGCTGGCCAAGTCACATAGTGGTTAAGTTCCCACACTCTACTTTGGCAGCCTGGGGTTTGTGGGTTCAGATGCCAGGCGCAGCCCTATGCACCACTTATCAAGCCATGCTGTGGCAGACATCCCACATATAAAGTGGAGGAAGATGGGCACGGATGTTAACCCAGGGCCAATCTTCCTCAGCAAAAAGAGGAAGATTTGCAACAAGTGTTAGCTCAGGGCTAATCTTTCTCACCAAAAAAAAAAAAAAAAAAAAGGAAAAAGAAATAGGTGAAATTAATTTTGATAATAATATGTTGTATTTTGTCCAATGTATCCACAATATTATCATCTGAACAGCACATAAAATTATTAATTAAACATTAAAAGTATTGATTATATAACATAGCATCAACATAAAATTATTAGCAATTTATTATCAATATAAAACTTGTTAATATAGCAATTATTCAATACAAAATTATTAATTAAATATCTTATATTCATTTTTTCCGTACTAAGTCTTCAAAACAAATTTTAATTTTACAAATACAGCATGTTACAATTTGGGCTAGCCCATGTTCAAATCACATAGTCAACATAGCAGCTCTCGAGTTCTAATCCACAGTGATAAAATATATGGCCTTGTGTTTTCTGAAATCTTCCTTCTACTGCCCTACCCCTTTTGTTTGGATTTTATTTTCCCTTTTTGCCAATATCAGCCTTGTAATGCTTAGCTTGAATTTTGTTCCTGGCACTTTATCAAAATGAGGGGCGTTATCCTGGTAGAGTATGCCAGTGTATCGGTTTTATGAAGTTATTGGGTCTAGACTCAGTCTACCCATCAGAACTTCTCAAAGTCCCCTTGCTCTAGCCTGCACAGGAGCCTCAGTATCCTCTCCCAGTTACTACTGCCCTTCTCAGGGTGGCCCAGGAGATTCCAGTAGCACCTGATGGCATTTTGACAGTTCTCTGACTCTCAGACCTGTTAGAAATTCCTTGCCTTCTCTTTGCTGCCTTTTGCATAGTCATTGATACTCTATCTTACATCTTTTGGTGGTTTGTCCTCTTCTATTTGTATTTTGGTGTCTGTGGGGATTTCTTGTCACCTAGGTTTGTTGTAGATGTTGACCATGGAAGGTTTTCTATCATATTCACTCTATTTTTATGCAGGAAAGGCTAAAGAAAGAAAGAAATGACAGCAACAAACTATGCTGCCACCATCTTCCCACACTCCTTTCTTTTTTATTTTTACTAACTTGTGCAGGAATATTTCATTAATTTAAGTTTATGGGTGGTTGTGAACTGTGAATTTTGTGTACCCATTTATTGACTTGATTGCTTTATTAAGAATCAGACCGAGGCTATTACACATCTTGGTTTTCAGAAGTATGGTCTAGTAATGGAAATTTCTCATCAAATTAAGCTTTAGCAAATAATATGCAATGCTATTTAATATTTTTGTATATTAAAAGAAAAACTGAACTTGAAACGTGGGTGTATAAAAATTAGAATCTAATGACTCTAATTCTATTAAGTGGAAAAAGTGAATATACTTTGTAACCATTAAATATTGTCATTACCTCTAGCAGTGTAATAAAAATTGAGCAGCCTTTCAGCCACCTTTCTTTCCTCTGACACAGAAGTATCCAAAAGATCCAGTGAGCAAACCTTGGCAATTTTATTTGACTTTGATGTTACTATCTCACAGATCTAGTGGCGTTCTGTGTAGGGAATAAAATTGCATTGGAAATTAAATGAAACAGGTATTCTGTATATATTTTATTCAATAGATGTCTTCTTTGCCTCCTTCCTACTAATTTTAGCACTGTTAACGTATTGTTGAAATACGTTGTACAAGCAACGTATTTCCATCTGAATTATTTCACACACGTATTCAAATAAATATTAGAAAATGAACCATCAAGGTTACTTAACTCTATGAATGAGTAGAAAATGTTGAAGTCTACATTTAAAAAATGATTCTAGGGGCCAGCCTGGTGGCTCAAGCGGTTAAGTGCGTGTGCTCTGCTGCGGCGGCCTGGGGTTCACCAGTTCGATCCCGGGTGTGCACCGCTTGGCAAGCCATGCTGTGGCGGTGTCCCATATAAAGTGGGGGAAGATGGGCATGGATGTTAGCCCAGGGCCAGTCTTCCTCAGCAAAAAAGAGGAGGATTGGCAGATGTTAGCTAAGGGCCGAACTTTCTCACACACACACAAAAAATTGATTCTAGACTGTAGGCAATAATTTAGACCATACAGGAGAAGATGACCTTCTTTAGTAATTCAGAAAGATGAAACTAAAGGCAAAGAACATGGGTATTCTAAACACTGTGAAGATAGATTTTGTTGACCTGTTCTGCTGTGCTGAATAACAGTGACTATATTTGGGCTCTTAAAAGTTCGTGGTGAGAATGATGAGTGCAATTCTACTTGAACACCAATGCTTTAAAATTATGAGCCGTATTCTCTGGAAAATATTTTTATTTACAAAACTTTATATTAAGAAATCATGAAATCCTTTCTTAAATAAAATTTTATCCATGTATTCCACAAAAATTTATTCAATATCCTCAATATTGAATAAATTTTGAAATTTGAAAAAGAGTATCCCCAGACACTCTTTTATGTGTTGGAGAAATAGCATTGAACAGAATAGACAAAAATTTCTGCTCTATGGGGCTTACATCCCGTTGGAAGTGATACACACCAAAAAATAAAAGCTCAAAATATAAAACTGATGAGACTACAATCACTTTGTTTGAAGCGAAGGGCCTAGAGTCTTATCCACTTTACTTCTATCTGCACTATTCCATTTCACTGGCCTTCTTGATTCTAATTTCTGCTCTGAAGCTCAGCTCAATAAATGACACTGATATATGTATAACTGTGCATAAAGCACTCAATATAGTGATGAAGCAAAGTCTGTGTCTTTGGCTGAGTCTCTACTTGTGTAATTCTTGAAATTCCAGCACCTTGGGAACTCACCAGCTGAGGGAAACCCCTCCTCCATGTGACCAACATGACCCTCTAAAAGTACTATTTCACATGTCAGGCATCTTCTCTCTCAGGCACAGACCCCTCTCTGGTGTGGCTGCTGTGCATTGGCCTTCCTGCCAGTCACCCTCAGCAGCTTAGATGCCATCATTACTGCTACCTCTGCGTAAACCTGTTCTCTAAGTAGCCTGGGTCCTCTGTCGTGATTTGTGTGCTGGGAATGAAGCCTTTACATCTCCCAGCAAAACCTGAGGGCTGCCTCATCCCTTTTCTCAGGCAGAAGATGGAGATTTTTAATCTCCTCAAGACCATATGACTTGAGAAGACCATTCGTTCATTCATTCACTTATTTGCTCGTTCATTCATTTATTCATATATTTATTTATTATTCATCTATTTATATTTATTCAACAAATAATAAATGTACTGAGCACTCTGAAATATACTAATTAGCAAAAATAGGCACTTCCCTACCCTCAGATTAGAGATTTATTGGGGGAGGAAGAAATTAATAAAAAAAAAATCACACAGTGAATGCAAAACTTCAGCTGTCATAAGCACAGTGAAGGAAAGACACGTGCTATTAGGAGCTATCTGCTATAGTAATGGTAGGTTCAGGGGAAGCATTCCTTTAAAAGTGGCTAATGGGGGAAGGCAGTGAGAGAGGCATTTTTAAAACTATTGTGGTGGGAAAAAGGACCCACCTAAGAATTCAGAGTCCTTTCAAACACCAGTGATAGGAACCTCCAATCTCATCTGCTCTTTACAACTACTAGGAAATAATTCCCACCAGCACCCCTGGAGTCTGGTGCCACTGACTCAGAACATTCTTGTTTGAATCCACGTCTAAGACAAAACACCTAAATCCTGATGCTCAAATAGTGCTACGGTCACTGCAAATGAAGATGATACGTTCAAAGGACCCCCAAATAAGAGAAAGCTGAGACCTCATTGAGCTGATAGAACATGTTGTAGAACCATTGTGACTACTGTTAATTAATGGCTTTGAAGTAAAATAAGAGAATTTAGCTCTGTTAATGGGATTATGGGTAAGACACCTATAGACCTTATCTACCTCTCATCATTGGAGGTACACTTAACAAAATATTCTGATGATTGTGCATGACCAATTTGTCTTAGATAAATATGCAAATGAAATGTTCTTTCTATTATGGCTTCAGGACTCCTCTCCGTATATATTGCATAGTAGAATAGCTTTAGAGTAGCCTAACCCCACCTTGTGTTAGCTTTGCTTGTTCTAGAACTTTCTATAAATGAAATCATACATGTATATGTATGTCTGTTGTCATCTGGCATCTCTTATCACAGATTCTTCTTTCCCTGGCCGTGGACCTCTTCCCTTTCTACTATATAAGCATCCTGGAGAGGTGGTTTGGTTTTATCCTTGGCCAAAGTCAGCATCAGACTCTTCAGAAGGAATCTGTGCCCTACTTCTGCTCTTCTCCTTTTCTCTCATCTCTCGAGATTTGCCATTGCCCTGTTCATCTTGCTCTGGAGCACTGCCCTAGACACTCTTCCTTGGCTCTTCGACATTATCATAGGAATATGATCCAGTTGCACCCAAGTCATCTTGGTAGGTACATATGTATTTCAAAAGGAGTTCCTCTTACCTTCCATGACTCTAGGGATATTTAAGACCTTTGATGCATACCAAGCTAATGCTTTAGAGATTTTGCTCTTTCCAGTTTAAGTGCTCTATATGTGTTTGAATATGAGGTGGTATAGCATGTGGGTGGAGGTAATTTTTAAATTAAATCTTATAAATGAGATCTCGTTTCTTTATATAGGACTATATTCAGCACTTTCCAGCATCACTACATTTAACAGCAGAGGGTATGTAAGGTATCAGCTTCCTTCTTGTTCCCTCTCCCTTAATTTTTGATGTATACAAGTTTCTCTGCTACTTCCTGTGCTGGTTTGGAGCAAGATAAATAAGTTCTGTTTTTCATCTTCCAGTAAGCTACACCACATTCTTTTGACAGACACCAGTTCGAAGAATATTCAGCCTTGGGAAAATAAGTGTTCACACACACATGTACTGCTCCAATGGCATTTCTGGTATTTTAGAGTTTATAGAGTAAATGTTTTCTATTTCCACATACCTCTAAAATATGGAGTAATTTTTTATTTGATTTGCTTGTGTGGACCAAGAGGTTTTGTTATGAAAATCTTAAAGATGCCATTCTTTTCTTATAGGGGCTAAGAAAGATAGGAAATGAAAATAAGAAGTTTTCCTGCAACAATTGTGTCACTTCCATTCTGCTGAGAGGAGCAGAGCAAACCTCAGAAAGCAGGTCTGTGTGTCGCACACTAAGGTAAGACTTGGACTGTTTTTTTTAATGCTGCTTTGGAATGGCCTATAAATGCTGGATTCAGTGATGTGAATGTTAACACAATTCAGTCTCCTGAACAGTTGAATCAGGACTGAGAACAATGGGCGTTCCCTATAGTGAACAATCTCTTCACAAAGCCCCTGAGAATCTAGTTTCGAATGAGATGTCAGGCCAGGAAGGAAGGTAGAAAAGTTTGTGAATTGGGGGCTCAGTGGAACTGACATGAGGCGGTAAGAAGTGAGAGAGAAATAAAGTGTGGATTTTTTTCCCTAAATCAAGAAATTCTTATGGTTTGAAATGATGATCAGAGTCAGTCCTCAACCTCTTCAGAAAGCTGTCCCCCACACACACTTACATATGGGCTCAGCCTCTGTTTTAGGTGCTGCCAAGTCCATTCGGCCCTCAGTGTCACAGCGTGTGAGCAGCTGTAGTAAAACTGCCTCCTCGGTGGTCTTTTCCTATCAGCTCTATGCTACTTAAGGTCAGAGATTACATCTTGTTCATCATTACAGAGCATTAACATAAAATAGCCTCTCTATATAATTATTAGATTAACTAAACATATATTATATAAATTAGTTGTATATAATTAAAAGCAAAGCAACTTAGGACATGACCATTTAATCTCTTCTTGTATGGTATCTTATTGGTAGCATGAAATTTCCTGATTATGTGAGATGTATATGTGTCTCTGTATATATACTATATACATGTCATAATATATATTTGTACATATCTCACATAATCAGGAAACTTCATGCCTCATGTAATACCCAAAGTCGCTTTGCTTAGGGAGTGCCTAATGGTGATATATAAGAAATGCCACAATCCCACAACAGAATGATTCCAAAGAAGAGACAGAGCTTTGAAAAGGCTGCACAGAGCACTAAGATTAGAGAGGCAGGGATCCGTAGCCCGAGGCAGTCATTTCCAGGGTTAGTGAACTCTGTGGGTACAGACCATCTTTGATCAGTACGGGGGTTGTGAATGAAGCAAGTTGCAATCATACCAATGCAGACCCGGAGCATGCATGAAAGAACCTAGGACACAACAAAGAGGATCCAGACATGAGCAGAATTACTCTCTCAGCAGAAAAGTGTTGAGGGCTGTCATCAGTTACTTGGTGAGGTGAAACTGGAATCTGATACATCCCACACTGTGAATCGATTCTTGTTCATTGCATATACACAGGTATTTGTAAGACATGTGTGTAATTTTCCTTAATGAGTGGAGGTTTACTTACTCTTGGCAAATCTCTGTGTTGCCTTCATGAAGTCCTAAGTCAAAGAACTCCTGTACTTGTTATGTGTAGAACCTGGCTGAGGGGACGGTTCAAGTCCACTATTTAGTGCTCAAAGTGTGTGTGACTCCTTGAAGCAGCCAACTTAAATATTGAGCCTAAAAGGCTTCTTCCTTGGTTCTGAAGGTTTGGTGGTAACCCCACATGACTGGCTGCCGTTACAGCCTGCTTTTCCATAGTTTCAATGCAGTTTTTAGGATCACCTCTTCCTTTACCCAGCCCCCTGCGAGTGGACATGATTGCAGAGAAGTGAAAAAAGTCAAAAGAAGTGATTTAAAATTATTTTAATCATTAATAACAGCAAAAAAATTAGTATGAAATAAAATTGCCAAACCTAATGTAATTCTTTAAAACCTTAGAGCACAAAAACTCATCTCTTTGTTTAGATTTTAAGTTAAATGTATTTTGCTAACTGTTAAAACATAAAATGTTTGCATAAATACTATCTTCCTTTTTAATACTTTGTATTTTTAAATCTATGTAGTTTCAAGATTTAAATACTACAAATTTTATAATGAAAAGGAAAAGCCCTCTGCCCTACCTCATCACCACCTGCTCAAATTCTTTTAATTTATTCTGTTATTTATCTTCATATTTCTAAATTACACACGTTTCTTTATTTACCAATTTCTGTTTATTTTATATTATGGAAGATTAGATTTTAGGAATATTATATCACATATGCCCTTTTCCCTTCCTCTATTTTTCCAATAAAAATAGACTATAATTTGGTTAAATCAGTACTCAATATCTACCTAATATGATTATGTAAGTGTGGTTTATTGCTTAGCTAGATATTGTGTTCTGATTACATTTCATTTCCTGTAAAGCTTGTTTGTTCTAACTACAGCTGTTTTCCTTCCTCTTCTGGCTTGCTTAGTTTTCTGTCCTCTTATCACTTTATAATTAAGTATTCCAAAAGTCTCCAGTAGAATAGTAAATCCTTCTGACTGTTGTTTTACAGATGGTCAAACAGCTCAGGTGTTTCCTGGTTTCCGTTTTGGTCTAGAGTTCTCAGTCCTGTCCAAACCAGAGTGGCTGCTCTCTGGCCTGCACTGCCAAACTTTGCTGCCTCCTGTTCACTCCTCCAGCTACTTTCCAATCATTTAAATAAATAAATCGACAGGATAATTTCAGTTAATGTAGTAGGCAGAATTTCTAGGAACGGGCCCCAAGATTTCACACCCCCTAGTTCCCAGAACCTGTGATATCTCTCCCATGATTGTGTTACGTTTTATGGCAGTGTTCACCTTAAGAAGGGGAGATTGTCATGTGAGACTTTAAAAGCAGAGAACTTTCTCCATTTGGTGTCAAAAGAGGAAGGCAGAGGGAAAATCAGATTCTAAGCACAGGAAGGATTTGATGCAACTTTGTCGGCTTGAAGATGAGGGAGGGCCAAATGATGAGGAATGCGGATGCTGTCTAGGAGCCAAAAGGGGCCCACAGTTGACGGCCATGGGAAATGGGAAACTCAGAGCCACAGCCACAAGGAACTGAATTCTTCCAACAACCCAAGGGAATGGATTCTTCCCTGAGCCTCCAAATGAGAGCCCAGCAGGTCAACAGCTTGGTTTAGGTCTTCTAAGACCCTGAGCAGAGGACTCAATTGAGCCCACCTGAGCCTAAGCCTGACTTAAAGAACTGTGAGATAATGAAGTTTGTGGTGATTTGTTATGTTGCAATAGAAAACTAATACTGTTAGTTTTAAGTGTATGGACTTTCACTGGACAGATAACCAAGAAACAATAGCATAACTATTTGGCATTAGAAAGGAACAAAATACTAATATATACAACAACGTGGATGAATCTCAACTTTTTGTTGATCTAAAGAAGCCAGAATTACAAGAGTCATATTCTATAATCCCATTTATATAAAGTCCAAGAACAGGCAAAACTAATTTACGGTGATATAAATCATAAAACAGCTGTTTCTGAGGGCAGGTTGTGAGAGACAATATTGTCTAGAAAGACCATGAGTGGTCTTTCTGGGATGATGGAAATATTTGATGTCTAGTTTTGCTGGTGATTTCTTGGGTGTATACTACTGTCAAAACTCATAGAACTGGGCACCTTTCTATACCTATATTATACTTCATTACAAATAAAGTAAAATGAAAATTAAATGAATTCTCTCTAATCATCCAGGGTTGACGTGATCACTGGCCCCTCTGAATCGCTAGGTATCAACAGATAAAGGATTCATCAGATAGTGAAACAAGAGCTGCCTTGTGACTTTTCACCTCCTGCTTTGAATTTCTTAAATCTTGTCTAGCCACTCATTTTCAAATGCATTTATTTTCTCCCTCTTCCCAGCCCCAACAATGTTATGAGCTCTTTGATCACAAGGATATCACAGTTCCTAGCAGAATGCCTTGCCTAGGATAAACATCCAATAAGTAATTGATGATTTGGTTACTTTACACAGGGAAAAAATACATGATAGAAAAAGGAAAGAAAATAATTACAAATAATAAATTCCACGTGTCTAACTTGATTTTTAATTATAGTAGTAACCTTATCTGTTCTTCAAATATTCAGCTACCTTTAGCTCCTAGAGCTCCAGTATTTAAATATCGTGTTCTGTTCATAACATGTCATTACATGTTTAATCATTAACTGAACTCCTGGATCTTGTTTCTTAATGTAGCTAGACTCTCTTCACATCTTCACAAAATACCTCCCATTTGGGAGAACCAGTGTGATCTTTTCTTTCATAAGTAACAACCCCTCTTCCCTAAGCAGCCTTGTCTCCTACTGTTGCTCTGACATAATCTGAATTTGTGATTGCCTTTCCTCCTCGAAGCACTATCTTTCCTTAATTAGATAGTAAACCTTCTACAGTATTATTGACTTTTGTTAATAGCAATGTGCTGTCAAAGTTTAGGTGTATATAACATTTTTGTTTAACGTAGACGTCAAACAAAATCATTTAAATGGCTATAATTGTAGAAGGGCCCATGAAATATATTTATAAATACATATATTACATTAAAAATACAAGATAATAAAAATTGGGTTAGCCATAGAGCAGGATAAATTCATAGAATCATAAGAAAATATCAGGAATAATTGACTTTATTAAGCATCCATGCTCTGTTCCATTTTCCAGTACACTAATCTAGTCAATCGATTTCTAATTAAAATTTACGGCCTCCTGTAATCTTAAACTAATCCTTGAAAATTAGACACATGAAAAAACAGAAAGGAAAGTGGTTCTTGTTGACAGATGATAGAGAACAATATCTGGGCTTTTCAGTTTATCGCCCACTAATTTCAGAAGTCTGGATTATCCTCAGGTGGCTCTCTGATATTTTGTTTCATCCTCAAATAAGGGGCTGTGACTCTCCATAGTGGTGCCTGTAATTAAGCTTTGGCTTTAGTACTTTCCCTGTCTCGGATAGATGTAACTGAGGATCCAGTTGAAGACTGAATAATAGAAATATTGTTCATAGTGGTGACTTACAAACTAAGATGGTTGATGCTTGAGACTTCAAAAGACCTGGATTCCAAATGCCTGTGGGTCATTGTTCTTAAAAACAAACTCCGGTTGTGCTGACCCTTACCTTGTTTCCTGGGTCAGAGTCTAGATTCCAATACTCTGCGTACATGGTCTATAGTTTATCTTTTTTCCACAGCAATTACCTGGAGGTATTTGTGCTTATGTCCTATAGGAGGGGGAATGGATATAATATAAAATTACCATTTAAAAAAATGTAAGTTACCATGAGTCCCATACACAGCATAATGTGCCGAGTTTCTTAAACATGATGACCTGTGGTTTTCCCATAGGATGATTTTGAGGATTAAATACAACTTATGTATATTTTTTGTTTAATTGTTATTGAGGTCCAATTTATATACAATGTTCATTCTGATGAGTTTTAACAGTCTGGATACCAGTCTAGGTGAAATTGCCAGAAGTGCCCAATTCCATGATATTGAGACTTTGAAAACCTGGGTTCCAAATGCCTGCTGGGTCTCTGGCAGGTGAAATTGATTCCATGGCCTTCTTTGCCTTTTAGGTTCTAATTCCAGCTGAACTGCTGCTTTCCACACACCATTCCCAGCACAGTGAGAAACCTAGCCCTTCTTTTGTCTTTCAAATTCAGTATATTTGTAAATTCAGCAGTCATTTTTCTGAAGATTTGTAGATGGTTGTGTCCACCAAAGAAGAGAAGACTTAAGCTTTGACTTTAGTACTTTCCCTGTCTAGGGGAACAAGACCAAAGTCTTGTTCTTCCCATTCCTTGGAGTGGTTGTTTCTGGAAGCAGCTGTCTAGCCAGGACATGGTTCCTGGCGTATATTAGTTCTCTTGCTAGTCTTACCCTCTCTCTGACCCTATGTGCTAATTTGGGGTGGGGAGGTCCTTATAGCTCTTTAGAGTTTTCCTGGCTTTTGTGTCGTTGTCCTCACTAACCCTACCCCAGGTCCAATAAACTCTTTTCTCCAGAGCAGTACTGTTCAATAGAACTTTCTGTGATGATGGAAGTGTGCTGCCCAGTACTATGGCCACTAGTCATATGTAGCTTTGAGCCCACGAAATGTGGCTAGTGTGCCTGATAAGCTGGATATTTAAATTTTATGTTAATTACTCTAAATTTAAATAGGCACACATGACTAGTGACAGAGACTCTCCTTGACCAGACTTTGGTCTAAGCCCTCTTCTCGACTAGGCTTTGACCTTGGTGTCTGTCCTTGTAAAACTGCCCAGTTTTAGCAAGGATGCTGCTAACTCAGTTTAAAGAGAATCCCCCACCTTTGATATTTGGTCACCCTCAATATCTGGTCGAATTCCTCATCCCCCATCCTTGATATCTGATCACCCTGGCCTGACTTCAGCAAAAGTCCTGTTAGGTCAGTTTAGCCAAAATCCACCCTACTCCTGATGTCTCCTCTTAGTAATTTTCCATCTACTGACCTCCACCCTACTTTTGCTGTAAATCCGCACTTGTCTATATGGCATTCAGAATGGAGCCCAGTTCTCTGCTGAGGTCTCTTTTCTCCTATTGCAATAGTTCCTGAATAAAATGTTTCTACCACATTAACTACTATCCGGCTCTGGTTTTCTTTAACACTAGCATCTAGCGTCTTGTAGCTCTAGGCCCTGTGAGTAAATGCTCAAGAAAGTCTGACTCTTGTTTTCTTTTAATAGTAGATGAAATTTTTTTAGTCCTGAAACAAAAACTGTATCATTAGTATCCGTGTACAATTTTGTCTTCTTTTCAAGCAGTGGCACACAAACTTAACGTGCAAAATGTAGTTTGGAGATTTGGGGTTTTATCTACAGAAATTCTGATTCCATAAAGCAGGGAAATGTTTCTCCTGGATATGATTTTTAAACAAGTATTCAGGTGATTCTGATGCCTGTGGTCTGTAGACCAACTTTTGAGAAACACTGTCATAAACATTCTAAAATCCTGGGGTAAAAGTTTGATGCCAGAGGTTATGAATAAAGTCATGAATCAGAGGTTATGAATAAGAATAGTTTAAAACACAATTTTTGTATTAAACTATGATATAAGAATTTAAGATTGAAAAAAAGGAGAAACAAAAACTTTTGTGCTAGAGCCAGCAGTGTTTCGCTAGGTTCTGTTCTCCCGGGCAACATTTACTCTTCTCCTTTGGGGTTCTTTGGTGGAAGAGGACAACAGGCACTGGGACTCTAAGTTTTAAAAAGGAGGAGGAAGCCATGTTTTGTTTCCTCTTTCCCTCTCATCATTCATTCATTCAGCACTGTTTTTGACCACTGACCATCTTCTATGCACTGTGTTAAGTGCTGGGAATGCAGTATCACTTTCACGGTGCTTATTGTTTAGTGTCTGAGGGAGCAGGGCATTATTGGGCACTTAATATTTTTCAGGCACTCTGTTAAATTATTTCCATGTATTATATCATTTTAATACCCCCGACACTCACATGCAACAATTATATGGAGGTAGATGCTATTGTTACTCAAATAAAAATACGTTAGAAAAAAATCAGAACATTCTATACAGGAATCTCTAGACTAGGCCACCGTGGGTAAGGAAAGAGAAAGATTCTGACTGGGAGTCATAAAAGACAATGAAAAGGGAAGCAGGTAGACCATTTCCTGGTTGGTCCTGTTGTTTTTCACGGTGTGGACTCTAGTCACCCTCAGACCTGGGAGGCACCGTGACTGGCTGGCTGGGTTATGGAAGCTAGGGAGGATAGGAGCATTTGGAGGGTCAGAGGACTTAGGTTTCTAGCATCTTAGGTTCACCTCTGAAGCCTTTCCCATAGAAAATTATTATATGTCAGTTACTCATTTCTACTGGGATGGTATGCTTCAGATGCATTGTGAGTTTAATTAACTTGTTAAGAAGTATGTTTGCAGTATACATGGTGGGAGTAAAGCGTGTTACCTTCAGAATATGAAATTAATCTTAGCTGTAAGAAATAAATCAGCCAAAATCATTGTACATTTAATGAAGTCAGTCAACTGCAAATACAATTCACAGTGTCAGTATGTGAATCTTGAGTAGCCAAGGAGTCATTGATCAGGATTAAAGGAGAATGGATTTATTAACATATAGAAGTTGTAGCTATTGAAATGTATTTTATCTTGCCTCAAAAAAAAAGGGGAGAAAAAATGACTAAAGAAAGAAAACCACATAAAGCAAAAGGAAAGTAAGGATAAAAGAAAGGAAAAAGAATGAAGTGGTAGTGGAATGGAATTGGTCAACTTAGAGAATAGAAAAGGTGGTGAAAAAAATAGTGAGACCCGTTGGCAGTGTGTCACCAGCAGTGTCTAGGCAATAGAACGTTCTGGCTCCCCTATGTGATATCTTGTCCTTGTGATCCACATGATAAGTTAATTCCAACAGTGGCTATAGATCATCAGCTTAACAAAATGTGGAAATCCTCATCTTTAAACCAGCCAGCTTTCTACCTTGATTCTGATACCACTCTCTTTTGAATCTTAGTTCATCATGATCTCTTCTGCCAAATTAAATTGTGAATACTAGGATCTTCGTGTGTGATAACTACATTTCTCATTGTAAATTGTTACATCTGTTGTTTGTGAGTTTACGGTTATAAATCATCCCCTGTTAGTGACCAATGCTGTGTTTACTGAGCCAACATGCTAGGGCCAAACTCTAGACTGTGGTGATCTCACCAGTGACCTGCTCCCAGGTGTCCAGTCTGACCACTAGCCTCATCACATTTTCATTATGACCCACATTTTTGCATCACAGCTTATTATTATTATTGCAGTTATTAACATCATAAAAATGAAAGGTTAACATTAACGAAGAACCTACTGTGTGCAGGTACACGTAGTAAAGTAATGTACTTTATCTACATTGTTATTTGTACTTCAAGCAAGTACAAATTAAGTTGTTAAGTGATAACCTTCAAAGAACGGTCTTTTAAATTGGAAAGTTGTTTTCATCAATCAAGTTTCAGGATCCAGATGGAGCCAGAGGGACAGAAGGGATGCCTGCCTTGTTAACCTCACCAGCAAAATCAACTCTGTCAATGTGTTGATAGATGTCACTTCTAGATTTCTCTCATACCTAAGAGGTCAGAATTATTTCCCATTTTATAGAAGAAATAAGGCCCAGAATGTTAAAGTTCTAAACTAAATTTGTTCATATTAAAAAATCTAGCTAGTGACAGGGCTGGGATTTTTGCCCAGGTCTGCCTGACATCAGTTTGTCCTTATTTCCTCTGAGATATGTTTATTCCCTAACTTTTAGTAAGCAAGGTATTAGTTTTGCATATAACTAACTAATTAACTAGATGAGCATGCATTCCTAAACCATTAAGTATAGTGAAGTCTGCCTGTGGGAAACTTAAGAGATCTGCCTTTGGTTGGGAATTCTGAAAATACCACCTGTAACTTAAATATTTGCAAATGTAGAAAGTGAGTCGTGACTGTGGGAAAATTCTACCCCATTTCCTGTTTGGATTCTATCAACTTAATATGAAAACTCTTCTGGCTTCCTCATACCCTCATCCATCCGCACCCTGGGATAACCTGAAGGTCTTCCTCTACAAATAAAGGAATGAAACGTCTAAGGGCCTAGAGAGGAACTTGGGATGCCCACAGAGAAGTGAGAATTTGGAAGAATAGAGGACAGAAAAGAGACACTTGACCAACTAAACAATATGGCCTAAACAAAATTATCGGCAGACTACAGCAGATTCCTATAAGTAATTAAAGAATAGCGTTCAAGAGTAGGAAAAGTGGAATCCATAGAATGACTATTTTTGTGCCAAATAAACTACCAATGCAAAATCAATCTGGAATGGCAAGTCTGTCCCAGATCAGAGGTTTGACATTTCTTGTAAACCACAAAAATGTCTCACAATAATAATGGGAGTGGAAACAGTGTGCCTAAGCCAGCCTCCACATATTTTCATACTTCACTCTCAAGCTTCTCTTGACTAAAAAGCCAAAGCCCTATTGACGCTCAGAAGTCTATTGGTTTCAGGTATTTAAAGAGTCCAGCTGAATCAACAGGTCAGTGAATGGACTCTGAGCGAGGGTGGAGGCCCAGGAATTTCCTCATAGCCAGTGGTCACTTGAACTCCTCAGTAAAACCTGTCTTTGCTGTGCTCTCTGAAGGTACCTAGTTGAGCACAATCCTATTGGATGAGAGAACAATACCCCACAAAAAGGTAAATTGACCTACATTTTAGAGGTTGATACAAAATTAGAATTGAAATTTCCTGCAAGATAGAAATAATTGCAAAGGTCTTTTTCTCTAAGGCTTATGTCTTGAACCTAAAGGAATTATATATTTCCCTTGACTGGAAACTTGAGCAATATCAAAACAAAATCAGGCAACATTAAACTTTCAATTAAAATACTAGAAGCCCTGTGTTTGGCAAGGCTAGATATTTGAACTTGCTCTAACTAGCGGGGACTAGTTTGACCAACTCAAGATCAAGTAGAAAATGATAGAGAACTTTTTTTTAGGAGTATATTCTCTTTATAAAAAACCGACCAAGTATATTCCTGTGCAGAACCTTATAAGGCTCTCAGAGATGTAAGAAGCTAAGGATAAACATCAAGCATTGCATTGCCAATCCCACAGGAAGTGGGAAACATGCACCCGCAGAAGTAAAAAGCAATGACTTAAGGGGAAGTCATTTCCTCTCGCTTTAACATTGATTGAAGTCTGTTTTCACTTTATGTGAAGATGCTTAGATCTGGCAATGTCACCCTAAGACTACACCAAAGAGTTATAAATGAGCCAGAATCAAAGAGGAAAACATTATACAGGAAACTCTCAATTTGTCTATTCTTCTTGCTTTATAAATAATCCAGATCACGACTACAAACCTATTAAGGCTGAAACACACTCAAGAAATAATAATCCATCCTTCTGAAGAAATTTCTGATGAACAATACAGCAAATCTTACAGATAAGAATTAAATCTACTTATTAGTAGCAGCATCTAGGGTGAAAGTGACTTATTAAAATGTCTGTTTTTCCAAAATGTGAAAGGATCAGGCCAAGAACATAAGAGTCTTTTCTGAAATTATAATTCTCCATTAGACCTCACTTTAAAAAAGAATTGAAAATTCCTAGACTTTTCTTAGTACTAGGTTTCCAGCACTGCCTCAAGTTGTATTTGTCCTATGAGGTAGTATGCAAATCATATCAATAACTTATAATGATTTCAGATTGCTAACTTTCCTTAAAATATGGTACATTCTATTTCATTCTGAGTTGAATTTCCATCCAAACTCCTAGCACAAGCAAAATCATACAAGTGTATCTTCACTCAATAAGCATTTACTGAGTATCTACTATATGTTTAGCAATCTACTAGGTATTGGGAATGCACAAAAACTCACGGTTTGAGGGAATAGACGGTCATGTAAGCAAGTACAATTGAAGTGGTATGTTCCTTACTGTATAAAGTGGAGACCTAAGTGAGCTTAACAGTTGGAAAGGGTGTCACCTAGAATCTCCCCTAAGCTTCAGTAGCCTTTATCACCTCTTACAGCCACTGAAAGGAAATCTAAGAAAGAGTTTGTACTACCCTAAAGAAATCTAAGAAATAAAGAGTTCCTTCTTTCCATCATGTGGCAACAGAATATCCAACTGATGTATTGAAGATGTCCCAAGAAGTCTGTCTCACCATCACAGAAAAATGTATGTTCCATCTTCTTTTACTTGGTTGTAAGTCTCCTTCATTCTTTCACGTCTCTTTCCTATCATTAGTCATTCTTTCTGTTTTTATAAACCTTGATCCAGAGAATGAGTTGAGATGATCCAAGACAGCAGTGTATATCAGGTATCCTCTCTCTGGGAAGATTATCTAGTAGGGACACAGAGTAAGGACAGAACAAGAGACTGACCTCTTGTTAGCCAAGTCAAGATATTAAGCCCTGGCAGTCAGTGCAGTCCCAGATGTCAAAATAAGATCACCTTTACTCCCTGGTCATATATCTATTTATCCATCCATCCATCCACCCTTCTTTGCAATAAGACTCTGTTGCAGCTACATCTACTTTTTTATTGAAGTAAGGAGAAGGGTCAGCTTTTGAGATTTAGGAGAGGCATGGCATGAGGGTGGTGGGAAATAGCTGGCTCAAATGACCAAGAATGTATAATAGGTAATTCTCAGAGCCCATTGAGATTTGTGGTCATAAATTGAAAGTATTCATAATTCAGTCCCTCTAAATTGGCCCTAGTATTCTTTGCAAATACCTAGATTTTTCCTCCAGCTTTGTCATTCTTTAATTCTTGTCACACATCATGAGAGAGGTAGGAACATTTGGGAGGCTAGCTTTCTCATGTGCTCATATAGCTGTGTAATATCACGAAGGAGTTAGTCTGTAGCCCTGAGCAAGCCATTTTTACTTTTACAAAATGCTTCATCTGTTAAATACAAGTAATAGTTCCTGCTATGTCATCTCACTATCATTCATAGATTTTATAATCCTTGATTATGTACTTACTGTATTCCAGGTACTATGTTAGGACACAGTGATAAATCCAATAGGCACATGAAGAAATAAAATAATAAAATGTGACATATGCTGCACATGCATAGTGCTATGGAAGCACATTGTTACGATTGGGAGACTTCCAAGTTCAAATTATATTAAGTCTTGAAAGTTGAGTAGGTGATATTTGAGTTGAACCTTAAAGGAAGAATAGGATTCCATCAGTGAAGAAGGGATCCATATAAACAAAGTCATGAAAAGCAAATATTGTATTCAGATGATAGCAAATAATTCAGTATAACTGAATATCTGGGTGAGGGGGGCAAGGTCAGGGAGTAAAAGATGAGGCTACAAATGTAGATTGAAAATTGAATGCCTTACTTGGCATTGTGATGGTTATATTATATATAGTATCAGGATTATATTACATATATTGCTTATACATACTTATATTTATATAATATATGAATCTATGGGTTAGTAAATTTTAAATATTTTTAAAAGTTAAACTCATAAAATGTTTGGGAAATAATCAAACTCTAAAAAAGATGCATTCCATTATAAAGTTCGCATTTTTGGAAGATATACTGACATTGCAAAAGAGGGATTAAGGAAGAAAATAAGCAACAAGGATAGTAATAAGAAAGTTATCCCAATAGAATTGCTGTGAGGATACAGAGAGATATTGAATGCGTTTTTTCAATGTAAGTCATCATTTTTATTAGAAGTTAGAGTTCTTGATTTTATGCAACTGTCAATGATTTTTTAAACAAACAGTGTTTTCAAAGATAAAGATTAAATGGAAACATATATTTGATTATTATTCATGCGCAAGAGAGTCTGTGGATGCTCCTCGATTCAATCCTATTCTCCATAAGCTGTCTCTTAGGCTATCCAATGTATTTCTGAAAATAATGGCAATTCTTACTTTTGAGAATTCATTAAGAAATCAAAACAATTAAAAAGAATGTTGAAATATATGTATATGCAAAGGCTAGATGGGTATGTATATAAATTATAATAGTTGTGTTAGGGTAGAAGGGCTAAAATTTAAATCTCACCTCCGCTTTCCAAGTGTTACTCTCCGAGCCTCAGTTTCCCTATCTGTGAAAGGAGGCTACCAATAGCCCCTCTCTTATAGTGTTGATGAGAAATAACTGAGTTAATATTTTGAAAGCATTAAAAGAGTGTCTGTGGTAGTGATCCATAAATATTTGACAAAGTATTATGTAATGTTTCAATAATAGTCTTATAAATATATATGAGTATATGAAAATAAATATTGTAAACTCCCCATTTTATGGGTATCATAAATTTTATTTCACTGTCTTTGACTAAAATGACAACTCTATCATGGTTGTCTCTTGGAGGGTGAACAGGGAAACTGGACAAAAGGGGAACTGGATGAGAAGGATATTTCTCATTCTAACTTTCGTATATGTGTGTGTGCTTATATATATTTCATTTTCGAACAATGTCACTACTTTACCTATTCAAAGAAGTAAAAATAATAATAATAATAGTGATGTTTAGCATATATTGAGCTTCTAACATTGTGCCATGCACAGAATTAGGCACTTTACATATATCTTTTTATATTTAATTATTGCGAGTTACCTACCTATCTAGATATATGTATATATCTAGACGGAGAGAGAGAGAGATATGGAGAGTTGGGAGAGAAAGTGATGAGAGTACGGAAACTAACGCATCCCGAAAAAGGGTGGGTTCTAGAGAAGGTGGCTGGAGAAATCCCCGGGGAGACGGCTTCAGGGAAGAGATAAAAACCTAGTGAAGAATGGATTGTGTGTGTGTTTAGATGGGTCTTGAGACAAGTTTATAGAGTTTCTTGACACTTGGAGTATCATGGGTAGAGGAGAATGGTTTCCATTCTGGCACGAGGAGAGAGGTTCTGGGCTTAAGGAGGCCTGTGGACAGGATGAGAGTTGGAAGACTTGTAACCTATGGAGAATGATGTAGTAATATTGTGTCCCTCAGTGAATACCACTGTGGACAGCCATTATTGAGCACTTGATCCCTACTACATTCCCGTTGCTTTGGCATTCTGTAAAGCCCAGAACTTAGGCACATCTCAGGGAAAAGTGGGGAGGAAACTCCAAATTGACTAAGAGTAAGTTTCTGTCATCCAGATAGAATGAAGCACAAAATAAAAATTGTTCAATTATAAGAGGCTGGCCTGGTGGCGTAGTGGTTAAGTTCACGCCCTAGGCTTCAGCAGCCCGAGGTTTGCAGGTATGGATCTCTGGCGTGGACCTATGTACCACATATCAAGCCACGCTGTGGCAGCTTCCCACATATAAAATAGAGGAAGATGGGCACAGATGTTAGCTCAGGGCCAATCTTCCTCAATAAAAACAGGAGGATTGGCAACAGATGTTAGCTGAAGGCTAAGCTTCTTCAAAAAAATAAAAATAAAAAATTGTTCACTTACAGACAATTATACAAAATAAACATATTTATTAGCATTTGAGTTGTGGACTGAGACTCATCTCTGCTATATGTGTTCAACAATCTTTAGGTTAATAATTTAACCATTTAATACTATTCTTTGACACCAATTGAATCAAGAAATTATGGGTTTACACACATGGGACATTTCTATTTGGAAAGATTCCTTTGTCATCTAGTGCTTTATTTTACAGGGATGAATCTAAAATCCAAAGAGGAAATATATTTTCCCAAGGTCACATAGAGAATTTCTAGCAAATTTGAACATAAAGTATTTTTAAATTATTTTAGGAGAAGTAAGCTCTCTCTTGCCTATAAACAGCTCCTTTATCTACCCTTAGACAGTTGAAATTTCAGTTTTTTACAAGAATACATGGATGGGTAAAAGAAGTCTAAAATACTGTCAGATATAACCAATTTCCATAGATTTATGAATATTCTAACACCAAGGGAAACCAGAGAAAAGAGGAAAACATTTAATAAAACATTAACTCCATTTATTGTCAACACCAAATATGAGTATCAGTGGTTTTAGCCACAACACAATTATTAATATGTTTAATCAGACAACATTTTTTGAGATTAAATAAACATGAAGTAAAGAAAGCCATAAAATTTTTATGCATGGTGAGAATAACAGTCAGTATCCTAGAGTTTCAGAGAAGATAAAAGTAACGTTTCCTGGAGTAGTCAGAAAAGGTTTCATAGAAACAATTGGATTTTACCCAGGCTTGAGGAGATAGGTCTGAATGGGCCTAGAGAGTTGGAAACGACATTTGGGTAAGAAAAATGATTGGAGGAGGAAACAGAGCCTGTTGTGAAAGCAGAGAGGATACTTATCATTCACCAGGAAGCTACCCCATGAACGTTTACTGAGTGTTGTATTCATTTTATTCTTTCAAGCTGCAAGCAACAGAGACATACCCAAACAATCTCCTGTAATGGGGTTTGTTTTATTTTAAGCAAATTGTTTTGCTCTAGAATTCCCCTGGGGACACTGCTTTGTCTCTAGATATTTGTTACCTTTGCCTCTGCTTTTCTTTGTCTCCCTCTCTCCAGCAACTGCCATCCTGGAAGGCGGATGTGAAGAGCAGCAGAGAGATGAATAAAGTATTGGTGAACACATTTGTCTTTGACCTTAAGGCATTCACAGTATCCTAGAAGGAAAAATGAAGAAAACCCACTATGATACATTCTATAATGGAAGACAGCAGAGGGTGCTATGGGTTCAACAAGAAGGGCCCATTGTTCAGTCTGAGGAGTTCAGGGGGAGTTCATGAGTTCGTGGGTTGCTTTCTGGAGGAGATATCTACGAGCCCAGTCTAAGAACAGGCCAGCAAGGTCAAGGTTTGTAAGACTGCAGGCAGAGGAAACATTATGCAGAATAGCATGCGTGATTCATCATGATGTGCATTGAAGAACTATAGTAATCTGGTATTTCTAGATTATAAAGTGAAAGGTAGAGAAGTAGCAACCAGGTAATAGTTGGGCTTGTGCTCCCTGCAATGGATTTATCCTTGTCTCACAGGTAATGTGTTGCCATTAGGTTTTAAGCAACAGAGCATAGAATTGCATTTAGAAGTATTATACTTTTGGCTGGGTGGAGGATGAGTATGAGAAAGGAAAACATGAAGAATTGAGTAATGTAAAACATACTATGTAATATTTCTGAAATCTGTAGACTCTATACTACTTTCCCCTGTTTAGCCTGTGTCCTGAAATCATCTCCCAGTGCTGTGTTGCATTAGGCAAGATGATGAAAAAGATATTGTCAGAGAAAAGAGAGCAAGATAGAGATATGGGGCAGAAAAATCTCTTTTCTCTTGCCCCCTGTGTGATGCACTGCAGAGTGAACCGGATGTCTTTCAGTGATGGGCTTCGGTATCTGATCCTTTTGTCATCGCCATATTCCCATTCCTTAAGAAAGCTATAGTCAACACTCCTACATTATTGAAAAGGATGAACCTCCTGTACAACTAGTGCAAAATGTATAATTTAATTTCATTTGTATGCAATAGGATTTGTCATCACAGAATATGAAACTCAGAAATACCACATAGCTCTCAATGCCAAAATCTTGTCATAATCTGAAATTGATAAGATACAAATATCAAATGATCATCCCAGGACAATTTTATCAAAATCCCTGTTAGACTTGCTGTGTTGAATGGTAGCATTTTAGAGGAACCAAAGTAACTATAATAGGCAAATGCTGATGAAGGAGCCATTAGCAACTCCTTGAGGGGTGTGTGAAACCTCAGATTTCCTCAGCGATATTTCTCACCTTATTTGGCACAACTTTTGAGATGATTGAACTTCTTTGGTTTGCAAATTAGGAGGATGTAAGGATAGATCATTCATTAAAATAACTCCAAAATGAGTTTACCAGATTCTATTAAATTTTATTTTTCATGGTAAAAAAAAAAAAATATATATATATATATATATATAAATCAGTTATAAAATCAGCACATATAAAAATCTGTATAGTTTTATTTTGATATATTCTGATCCTGATACAATAGATGTTAGGATAATGCAGCCAAAATAAATTTGTTAATGAGAAAAAAGAGCGGTAATGGATTTTTATTTTCACTTCAGTTATTCAGGTTATTTATTTATTTATTTGTTTGTTTTTGTGAGGAAGATCAGCCCTGAGCTAACATCCATGCTAATCCTCCTCTTTTTGCTGAGGAAGACCGGCTCTGAGCTAACATCTGTTGCCAATCCTCCTCCTTTTTTTCCCCCAAAGCCCCGGTAGATAGTTGTATGTCATAGCTGCACATCCTTCTAGTTGCTGTATGTGGGACACGGCCTCAGCATGGCCGGAGAAGCGGTGCCTTGGTGCGCGCCCGGGATCCGAACCAGGGCCGCCAGTAGCGGAGTGCACGCACTAAACCGCTAAGCCACGGGGCCGGCCCTATTTATTTTCTTAGGATGAATTTAGTGGATAACCTTGGAACATTCCATTCAACTTTGCTTTTCACTGGCTACTTAATATAGTTCAGTGAACACCACAGACTTTCAAATATCACTAGACAAATATGAAGAAATCTTTTATACTAGTTCAGACAGACATACGGAGGGCAGTCAGTAATGCTGATTCAAGATACAGATTTTAATCCCTCTAAACAGGATCCTAATGCACATTCCTCATGGATGCGTGTTAGAATGTTCTTTTTCTTTTTTGTGTACTTTCCAAGGAGAAAGCTGAGATGATTCTGACTATGAGAGGATGTCTACTTTGCCAGCAATTCCTATTCCACTGGGAGAGGGTGGACTGACATTGTGTAAAACTCCACAAGCTCCCACTCCAGCTCCGGTCTCATTTCCATATTGAACTTCAAATAGCCCCTTCCTGACTGCAGCTGGTAATACCACAAGAGGCTTTGCAAAACTCCAAATTAAAGGACCAGAGCGGGAATTTGGAGAAATGGAGCCCTTCAACTCATCATAAGCAATGTTGCACTCCAGTTTATAGAACTAAGCAAAGCTGATTTATTATTTTTATGTCAAAATAGCACCAGACTCAGTCTAAACAGAGAGAGAGAGGCCAGATCAATAGTATTTCCCTTGTTTTTGTTTTGAGGAGTTTTTTTTTAACCAAAAATTTAGAAAGACCACAGAGGATGCACAATCTAATTATCTGAGTCACTTTTACAGAATTCTCCATCTTCCCTTCTCAGCTTCTCTGCACAAAGGAATGCATGCTTGTGAAGTCTGTATTTGGCCTGTGAACCTTAAACATCAAAAGTCGTAGGTGAATCAGGACATCATTTTTAGAATGTTTGTTTTTAACCCTTTGGTCCAACTTTTTACATTTTCATATTTCAAATAGTGTACATCTACACTTATATACGTTGTATGTATATACATTATATATATATATAAATGTGTATACATTTACATTTATAATTCTTTCCAGGACAGGTCTGAAATATGATAGGAGCTCAACAACTAATTAATTAGACAAGAAACATTTGAAGCAATTATCACTATAACAAAAACTAAATCACCTACTTCCTTTGAATCTCACAAATAATTTGCTTAACTTTCTTAGTGTATATCTGATCTACACATTTGTTTCTGAAATAATACATATGTTTCTGTGCTTATTAAGCTTTACAAAAGGGATGCTTTTCTTGAAATCTCGAAAGCTTACAGTGAATCCAGGAGAATAATATTTAAAGCAAACACATATTGTTAAAAAAGAAACTTGAACTAGTTTTACTTTTTTTTAACATTGTCTTTTTTAGTGGGAAGTGTGTCTTAATCTTTTATACTTGCTTGCATTGTTTAGACAAGCACACATGGTTTGCCTGGAGTAGATTTATTTTGGGCTGGGTCGTAGAATGGGTGGGGTATAAAATATTCATAGGGAAGGAAATAAGTGTTGGTAGTATTACGATAAGGAACAAAAGTGCCAAAGTTCATTTTTATATTCACAGATGTGTGGTCATCTTGGTAAAAAAGATCCCCAAAGTTTTATTAGAGGACTGAGTTATGCTCTTTTTTCTATGTATTTTCACGTACAGGGGAAAAAAAAAAACCTGCAAAAATCCTGTGGATTGATCTGTTTCTTCTTGGCTGTGGAAACTTACATGAAATATTATCCACAGGCAGCCAAATCCCACAGAGCTATTACCTTCCAGGTCTTGTCTCAGGGTGGTACTGCTCCTGGCAGAATTTCCCCATGTCTAGTTACCATTTGCAAATTTTATGCAACTTTTATCACGATATTTCAGTAAAAACAAGATGATCATTTTAGTGAGTGTGTGTAAGAGAAAAGGGCAGCTTCACAGAACTCAACTGTAATCCTTCTAGATACAGTCTCCAGCTAGGCTTGACAAGGAGTCACGTGTCGTGTCAGGAGGGGAGATAGCAGTTTCACTTAAGATGGTTTTGTTTGAGTCAAATGATCAGGCCTCTCCTGTTTTATCTTAAACTTGTGCAGATGGTTTATGTTTCTGATGAGGGCAGCCAAATAATGCACTGGTAATCCAAGCCTGTTTATCCTCTGGTGATGGGGTATGTTACATTATACTTTACCTTTCAACCCCAGGCAATGATGTCAGTTATAAGCTGGTGTGTGCTTCCTCCAAACAGAGGTCCATCTTTCAGATTAGCATTGGAAACCTTGGAAACCTCACCTCTGAAATGGTCTTTCGTCTAGTGTTTGGGGGAGGTGAGTTTATGATAGGGTTCAGTGAGTTACCATAGTCACTTACATTTTCCTTTTTTTTTTTTTCAGTTGCTTTAGCACGTGGTATCCCCACTGTGGAGCTCATTATCTTCCTCTTCAAACTTGTTATCCCTTCCGTACTCTGATTCTTAGTTGGTGGCACCAATTTCCATTAGCTTTTCAAACTACAAAACTGGGATTCATTGATTCTTCCCACTCACTAAGAGTTTCAACTCCTAGTTTCATTTTCCTTCTCTGACTCTGTTCCCAACATTTGTTTCCATGAGCTTGTTCAATAGAAAATTCATTAGAAGAGAATTAAGTCCTCTTTGAAAGAAACGAAGGTTTCTGTAACTACGCTATTTTTCATATGAACAGAAGAAAAAAGTAAAACAAAAGGGAAAAGAACCTCAAATCTTGCCAAACATTTGTCTAATAAATTACATTACAAAAATTACATCTTTTTCAAGGTGATTTAAAAAGAACATTTTAAAACAATAAATTATAATTCAATATGGTTTTTATTCTTTTGATTTATAATACATACTTTCATCCTTTCTAAAAAAAAATCACTGTATATTATAATGACAGTGCATGTATTATAGGAAATTTCAAAGGAGAGATCCAAAACAAATATTTTTTTAGAAAACACAGACAGCAGGCAAGGACTTAATTTTACCTTTAATCTGATGTAAAAAAGTGGACACAATTAAAAACTAAATTACGTTGAGTTTCCTGGTAGCAAAAGGATGATAGAAAGAAGCATATCATTTTTCAAGAGATATCCACTTTGATTGATTCATATAACTTATCACAGGTAAACCAACAGGCCTCAGAGATTTAAGAAAGACTCTCCTTCTAAATTCTTTGCCGGGTGTGGAACCTGAAACCCTTTATTTACCTCAGACAGCCTCTCTTCCATTACTGCCCTTTCCCTGAATCACATAGTGAGTGATCTTCAAGTTAAACTGTTGATTCCTTCTAAAATTCATCAAGAAGACGACACTGGCTTTATTTGTTGATCAGATTTTTCCAGAGCTTAAGAAGCATTTCTAGCTATGAATACTTTTAGAAATCATATTAATTCCCTTAAGAAACTAAACCATCATTAACTGAATTAATGTATTGGTATAGCAAATAACAAGATAATGGCATAAAAGTGTTAGATATGATTATCAAGAGCTTATCATAAATATCTGACTATAACAGTAATTATCTTTAGGTATGTAGATTTTCAGTTATAGAATTTACATCCTTTTGAATTCAGCACTTAAAAAAATCCTAAAATGACTTTTAACTATGACAGGGTAAATTCACTTAAGTATCTCTAATAGGATATGTGTGAGGCAATAGTTACAAAAAGAGAAATCAAAATTCTAGAAAATAAAGGTAAAAATCTTTGTCCTTCTTTACTCCTGACTTCCACATTCCCTCTAAGGCTGATTTGTAATTTAATTCGTATAACTATTGTATTCCATTAGCATTTAACATCTTAGACATTTCTTTTCTTTTACATGAGCCCTTTGGATGGCTTGGCATACACTTCTTTGAGATTTATCCTATAATTGAACCTGTGATAAGCAAAGAAAAACATAACCTTTTACTCTAGTAGTCCTGTAAAGATTAGGCACTTCCTATCCAGATTAGCAGTTAGAGCTGAGATACCCTAAAACAAATCAATTGGTCATTCTATAAAGAAACACAAAATGTATATGTTGACCAGCCTCTTATTTCCACTCCTCCAGAATCTCTGTAAACAGATTCTTTAGAACAGAGAGTATCTCTTCCATGCGGGTGAATGGTACACAAATACACAGGCTGCAAAAGAACATAACTGGGCCAAAGTTCACAATAGCTTGATGAATAAACAGGGGTCACAAAAGCTGGAAATACAGGCAGTCATACCAGGCTTCATATTTCTGCTGACTCAAGTCTAAGAAAAACAAAGGGTTAGGTGTCAGTAACCAAACACGGTGCTCTTTCTTATGTTTTTTTTTTTTTTTCTAATGTAAGTGAACCATATTGTGAAAGGTACATTTTCTGTGACTGCATTTATTCAATAAGGATCAAAGATTCTAAAATTCATGAGAAAGAAATAATGCTTTGGCTCAGTTCCATTTGGTGCCATTCAATTAACCCAAGCTCTGTGGTAAATACAGAGACAAGCAAGGTCTTAAAATGTAGCTGGGGGAAATAGGACAATTCACTTATACGTAGAGTGTAAAGTCAAATGTGACAAACATTGTAAGATAGTAAAAAGTGCTATGAAATACACAAAAAGAGGCAGACAATTCTGCTTGAGGAGATCAAATACCTGTACAATTTTCACATGCATTGATCTAGATAATGGATATCCGATTAACAACATCTTTAGTTTAAACTGGAGAGAAGATGGGACTAGTTCTGACATAAGTCTTTCTGACATAAGATCTTGGACCTTAAAGTCCTTCACAATCTCACTACCACATTTTCTCTGTTACTCTCCTATTAATGTAGTGTACTCTAGGCTTCTGAACTTTTTACAAATCCCCTAATTAGCCAGGCTTTTTCAGGTTTTCTCACCTTTGTAGCTGCTGCTTCCTCTGCCTAGACTGCCCTTTTCTTACCTTATGAGTATGTATTGTTCCTTTAAAACCCAATCTAGATGTAAAGCCTTTGGCAACCCCCTAAGACACTGGTAGTTGCCAGTTGCTCTAATCTTGTTGTACCTGTAACCACTTACGTTGACTTCTTTTTTGCAGTCATTTCGTTACATATGGTCTGGCTACTCGTTAGACTCTGAGCCTATGTTCATCTTCACAGAGACCGGTAGTTCCTAAGTATATCTGATGTGTGAGTGAATGAAGACCAACATCTTCCATTAAGTCTTTCCCAACTATTTCTCTCAGTCATGATGCTACCTTGTTTAAATTCCTGGTGAATTTACAGTGTTATAGAGTTCTGAAAATCAGCCTTTCAAGTGAATCTAAAAATTAACCGGCCTGTGACATTTGGAAAATTTTAGTAGAATTGTCCTTTACAAATGCATAAATGCGTTTATTCAACAAGTATTTGTTGAGTATCTGCTCAAAGCCCTGTACTAGGTAATAGGAGAGATACAAACAAAGTATATTCAGAAGACTTAATCAATGTTTATAAAATTAAGGCAGAGTAAAACAGTAATGAGACACCAGGAGGAATGGAATAGACATTGTCTCGGGAATTCTGAGTGGAGAGAAGAGCATCATCATTCTTTTATTTTTAAGGTTTTAAAATTATTTTTGTGTTAAAAAATACATAACATGAAACCTAATCTCTTAAATTTTTTAAGTGTACAGTACACTATTGTTTACTATAGGCACAATATTATACAACAGATCTCTAGAATGTTCCCATCTTATATGACTGAAACTTTGTATCCCTTAACAGCTCCCCATTTCCCCTCCCCTAAGCTCCTGATAACCACCATTCTACTTTCTGCTTCCGTGAGTTTGACTCATGTAAGTGGAATCAGGCAGTAATTGTCCTTCTGTAAATGGCTTATTTCATTTAGTGTAATGTCCTCAAGGTTCATCCATGCTGTGGCACATGAAAGGATTTCTTTCTTTTGTACGTCTGGATAATATTCCACTGTATCTATATATTGCATTTTCTTTATCTATTCCTCTGTCCATGGACATTTAGGTTGCTTCCACTTCTTACCTAGTGTAAATAATGCTGCAATGAACATGGGAGAGCAAATATCTCTTTGAGATCCTGATTTCAATTCTTTTGGATAAATACCCACAGGTGGGGTTGTTGGATCACATCATAGTTCTATTTTTAATTTTTTGAGGAACCTCCATACCATTTTTCCATGGTGCTGCACCATTTTACATTCTTACCAACAGTGCACAAGGGTTTCAATTTCTCCGCATCCTCACCAAAACGTGTTATTATTTTTTTTTTTTTTATAATGGCCCTACTAACTGGTGTGAGGTGATATTTCTAAGTGGTTTTGATTAGCATTTCCCTGAGGATTAGTGATGTTGAGCATCATTTTAAATGCTTGTTATTTGTATGTTTTCTTTGGAGAAATTTGTATTCAAGTTCTTTGCCCATTTCCTAATTGGGTTATTTGATTTTTTGCTGTTGAGGTGTAGGAGTTACTTATATATTTTGGATATTAACCCCTTATAAGACAGATAGTTTGCAACTGTTTCCTTACATACCATAAGTTGCCCTTTCATTCTGTTGATTGTTTACTTGCTGTGCAGAAACATTTTAGTTTGACATAGTCCCTTTTGTCTATTTTTGCTTTTGTTGTCACAAAACTTTTCTCCAGTTTTCTTCTAGGAGTTTTACAGTTTCAGTTTTTATGTTGAAGTCTTTGATCTATTTTGAGTTGATGTTTATATATAGTGTAAGATATGGGTCCAATTTTACTTTTTTGCATTTGGGTATCCAGTTTTCCCAGCACCATTTGTTGAAGACACTATGCTTTTTCCATTGCGTATTCTTGACACCCTTGTCGAAGACCAGTTAATACACATGTGGGTTTATTTCAGGGCTCTCTATTCTGATCCATTGGTCTGTATGTCTGTTTCTAAGCCAGTACCGTACTGTTTTGATTATATAGCTTTGTAATACGTTTTGAAATCAGGAAATGTGAGGCCTCCAACTTTGTTTTTCTTCCTCAAGATTGTTTTATGTATTCAGGATCCTTTGTGGTTCCATACGAATTTTAAGATTGATTTTTCTGGGCCAGCCCCGTGGCTTAGCGGTTAAGTGCGCATGCTCCGCTACTGGCGGCCCGGCTTCAGATCCCGGGTGCGCACCGACGCACCGCTTCTCTGGCCATGCTGAGGCCGCATCCCACATACAGCAACTGGCAGGATGTGCAACTATGACATACAACTATCCACTGGGGCTTTGGGGGAAAAAAGGAGGAGGATTGGCAACAGATGTTAGCTCAGAGCCGGTCTTCCTCAGCAAAAAGAGGAGGATTAGCATGGATGTTAGCTCAGGGCTGATCTTCCTCACAAAAAATAAATAAATAAATAAATAAATAAATAAATAAATAAGATTGATTTTCCTATTTCTGTAAAATATCATTGGGTTTTTGATAGAGATTGCATTGACTCTGTAGATTGCTTTGGGTAGTATGGACATGGACTTAGCATGGTAGTTTGGACTTAACAATATTAAGTCTTCCAATCCATGAACTTGGGATATCTTTCCATTTATTTGTGTCCTTTTTGATTTCTTTCAGCAATGTTTTATAGTTTTCAGCGTACAAGTCATTTGCTTCCTTGGTTAAGTTTATTTAGGAATAAACTTTTATTCTTTTTGATGCTTTTGTAAACGGGGTTGTGTTCTTAATTTGCTTTTCAGTTTCTTTGTTAGTGCATAGAAGTGTAACAGATTTTTGTATGTTGATTTTGTATGTTAATTTTGAATTCATTTATCAGTTCTAACACTTTTGTGTGTGTGTATATGTGTGTGTGTAGAATATTTAGGGTTTACTACATATAAGATCATATCATCTGCAGCCAGAGATAATTTTACTTCTTCGTTTTCAATTTACAAGCCTTTTATTTCTTTTTCTTGCCTAATTCCTCTGAGTAGGACTTCCAGTACTATATTGAATAGAAGTGACAAAAACAGTCATCCTTGCCTTTTTCCTTATCTTAGAGGAAAAGCTTTTTGAGTTTCACCATTAAGTGTGAGGTTAGCTGTGGGCTTTACATTCATATCTGTTATTATGTTGAGGTAATAGCCTTCTATTCCTGGCTCATGAGTGTTTTCATCATGAAAGGGTGTTGAAACTTGTCAGATGCTTTTTCTGCATCTATTGAGATGATCATGAGTTTTATCCTCCATTCAGTTAATGTGGTGTATCATACTGATTGATTTTCATATGTTGAACTGTCCTTGTATCCCAAGGATAAATCCTACTTGGTCATGGTGTTTGATCTTTTTAATGTGCTGTTTGATTTGGTTTGCTAGTGTTTTGTTGAAAATTTTTGTATCTATGTTCTTCAGGGACATCAGCCTATAGTTTTCTTTTAGTGTTTTTTTTTCTTGCTTTGGTATCAGGGTAATGCTAGCCTCATAAAATGAGTTTGAAAGTGTTCCCTTTTCTTCAGTTTTTTGAAAGAGTTTGAGAAGAATCAGTGTTAATTCTTTCAATGTTTGATAGAATTTTCCAGTGAAGCCATCTGGCCCTGGGCTTTTCTTTGTTGGAATGTTTCTGATTACTGAGTCAATTTTCTTTCTAATTACATTTTGTTCAAATTTTCTGCTTCTTCATGGTTCAGTATTAATAGGTTTATCTGTCTAAGAGGTTATCTTTTTTCTAGGTTATCCAATTTGTTGGTGTATAATTGTTCATAGTACTTTATTATAATCCTTTTTGTTTCTGTGCCATCAGTAGTAATTTCTCCTCTTTCATTTCTGATTTTATTTGAGTCTTGTAACTTTTTTTCTTAGCCTAAAAAAAGGTTTGTCAATTTTGTTGATCTTTTCAAAAAACCAACTCTTAGTTTCATTTAGTTTTTCTATTTCCTATTTCGTTTGTTCGTGCTCTAATCTTTATTATTTCTTCATTCTGCATTTTTGGGCTTAGTTTATTTTCTTTTTCTAGTTCCTTGAGGTGTAAAGTTAGGTTGTTTAATTGCAGTTTTTCTTCTTTTTTAATGTAGGTGTGTGATGCTATGAACTTCCCACTTAATACTGTGTTTGCTGCATCCCACAAGTTTTGGTATGTTGTTTTTGTTTTTTATTTGCCTCAAGATATTTCTAATTTTCCTTTTGATTTCCCATTGGTTGTTCAAGAGTATGTTTTTAATTTCCACATATTTGTGAATTTTCCAGTATTTTTTTTCTGCTATTTATTTCTAGTTTCATCCCATTCTGGTCAGAAAAGATACTTGCTATGATTTCATTCTTATATGTGGTATGACATGTTTTGTAACCTAACTTGTAATGTATCCTACAGAATGTTGCATGTGCCTTGAAAAGAATGTGTATTCTGTTGCTGCTGGGTGGAATGTTCTGTATAAGTCTGTTAAATCCATTTAGTCTCTACTGTTTTCTAATTGATCTTCTGTCTAGATGTTTTATCCATCATTGAAAGTGGGGTCTTGAAATCTACTCTTATTATGTAGCTCTCTACTTCTCTCTTCAGTTCTGTCAATGTTTGCTTCATATACTTAGGTGCTTGATGTTGGGTGCATATATATTTATAATTGTATCCTCCTGGTGAATTGACTCTTTATCATTATATACTGTCCTCCTTTGTTTCTTGTGACAATTTTTGACTTAAAGTCTATTTTGTCTGATATAGGTATGGCCACCTATGCCCTGTTTTGGTTGCCATTTGCTTGCAATGTCTTTTTCTGCCCTTTCACTTTCAGCCTATATATGTTCTTAAATGTAAAGTGAGTCTCTTGTAGACAGCATATAGTTGGATATTGTTTTTTTTTTAAATTATTATTTTTAATCTATTTGGCCACTCTACTTTTTTTTTTTTTTTTTTGTGAGGAGATCAGCCCTGAGCTAACATCCGCCAATCCTCCTCTTTTTTTGCTGAGGAAGACGGCCCTGGGCTAACATCTGTGCCTATCTTCCTCCACTTTATATGGGACGCCGCCACAGCATGGCTTACCAAGCAGTGCGTCGGTGCGCGCCCGGGATCCGAACCAGCGAACCCCGGGCCGCCGCAGCGGAGCGCGCGCACTTAACCGCTTGCGCCACCAGGCCGGCCCCTCCACTCTACGTTTTTTTTGATTGGGGACTTTAATTCGTCTAAATTTAAAGTAATTGTTGATTGGGAAAGACTTATTATTGCCGTTTTGTTAATTATTTCATCTGTCCTATAGTTCTTTCATTCCTCCTTTCCTCTCTTTTTTTTTTTTTAAATTTTTAATTTTTTTGTGAGGAAGATCAGCCCTGAGCTAACATCCATGCTAATCCTCCTCTTTTTGCTGAGGAAGACTGCCTCTGAGCTAACATCTATTGCCAATCGTCCTCCTTTTTTTTCCCTAAAGCCCCAGTAGATAGTTGTATGTCATAGTTGCACATCCTTCTAGTTGCTGCATGTGGGACATGGCCTCAGCATGGCTGGAGAAGCGGTGCGTTGGTGTGTGCCCGGGATCCGAACCCGGGCCGCCAGTGGTGGAGCGCGCACACTTAACCGCTAAGCCACGGGGCCGGCCCCCTCCTTTCCTCTCTTGTTGTCTTCCTTTGGGTTTGGCTGATTTTTTTTTTATAGTGGTATGCTTTGATTCCTTCCTCATTTTCTTCTGCGTTTCTTCTATAGTTATGCTCTGTGTGATAATCATGAGGTTTACGTAAAACATCTTATAATTATCTATTTTAAGCTGATAACAGATTAACTTCTGTGGCACACAAAAACTACACTTCTACTTCTCCATCCCCACTTTGTTATTGATGTTACAAATTACATCTTTTTATATACTGTGTATCTATTAGCATATCTTTACAGTTATAGTTTTTTTTTATACTTTTGTTTTTTAACTTCTATAGCCAAATTAAAAGTGATTTACACACTACCATCGCAGTACTATAGTATTCTGGCTTTGTCTATATATTTACCTTTACCAGCAAACTTTATACTTTCGTATGCTTTTGTGTTGCCGCTTCGTGTCTTTTTATTTCAACTTGAAGGCCTCTGACATTTCTTGTAAGGCAAGTCTAGCTGTGATAAATTCCCTTGGCTTTTGTTTATCTGAGAGAGTCTAGTTCTTCAATTTTGAAGGACAGTTTTGCCAAATATATTATTCTTAGTTGGCAGTTTTTTCCTTTCAGCACTTTGAATATATCATCCCACTGTCTCCTGACCTGCAAACTTACTGCTGAGAAACCCACTGATAATCTTACAGGGTTTCCTTAGTATACAATGAGTTGCTTTTCTCTTGCTGCTTTTAAAATTCTCTCTTTGCTTTTAACTTTGGACAGTTTGATTACAATGTGCTTTGGTGTGGACTTTTTCGGGATCAGCCTGTTTGAGATTTGTTGGGCTTCTCAAATCTGTATGTCTATAATCTTCTCCAGATTTGGGAAGTTTTTTACTATTATTTCTTTAAATAAAATTTCTGCCTTTTTCTCTCTCTGGGACTCCCATTATACATATATATATATATATATATATATATATATATATATTAGTCTGCATGATGGTATCTCATTAGTCCCTCAGCCTTTCTTCACTCTTTTTCAGTCTCTTCTTACTAGATAATTTCAGATGACATATCTTCAAGTTTGCTGATTCATTTTTCTGCTTGATCAAGCAAGTCTGCTGTTGAACCCCTTTGGTGAATTTTTCAGTTCATTATTGCATTCTTCAACTCCAAAATTTCTGTTTGGTTCTTTTTAAAAATATTTTCCCTTGCTTTGTTGAAATTCTCATTTTGTTCATGCATCATTTTCCAGAGCTCATTGAACATCTTTATGACAGTTATTTTGAATTATTATTCAGGTAATTCATATACCTCCATTTCTTTCAGGTTGGTTTCTGGAGATTTATTTTGTTCCTTTGATTGGGATGTTTTCCCCTGTTTCTTTGTGTTCCTTGTAATTTTGCCTTGGTATCCATGCATTTGAAAAAACAGCCACCTCTCCCAGTCATTATGGACTGGCTTCCTACACAGAAAGAACTTCGCTAATCAGCCCAGCTATTCATTCTGGGGACCTCTCAAACTTTTTCTTTGGATTTGTCTTGTCTGCACTTCTGGGTATAGACTCCTAATAAGAGGTGTTTGCTGGTTTTTTTTTATTCAGGAGCTTGTAATCTCTTGCTCCCTCAGGTGTCTGTCTGCTGTGCCATGGGTCCTCTGGAGCAGCACCCCAATCAGCTCTTTTTTGTTCTCAGTGACCCCAGGCCTCTAAAGTATGCCAGGTCCCATCAGCACTCCAATACTGGTGAACCAGAAACCAGTCCTTTGGGCAGAGTCCTGAAAAGCCAGAACCTTGGACACATGCTCCATACTCTTCTCTTTCCCCCAGAGGGAAAGGCCACTAAGCTTTGACCTCTGTCTACTGTATTACAGATCCTTTGGAGTAGTAGCACACCACTCAGCTATATTTTGTTCTCAGCATCTGACAAGCATCTCGAGTATGCTGGGTCCCATCAGCGCTCTGAGAAAGGAGAGTCAGAAACCAGTCCCTTGGGCAGCCCCTTCTGAATAGTCAGAATGTTGGAAATACCATCCAGTCTTCCCTTTCCTTCCCCAGGAAGAATCTTGGAGCTGAGAGTTTCCTCTCAATTACATGGCACTGAACTGAGGGCGTGGGGGGAACTATGTGAGAAAGTGTCCCAAATTTTCCTACTGGTTTTGACGTATATGCCTTTACACTTGTCTGGGGTGCAAGAGCCTCTTAACTGGTTTCTGGATTTTTCACAAAGAGCATTAGTCTGTGTATTGTTGTTAAATTGGTGTCTCCACAGGAGAAAGGAAGGTCTGGGGCTTCCCATTCTGCCATCTTACCTGATGTCACTTTGAGCACCATCGTTTTTGTCAGCATCTCTGGGTTCAAGGAAAACAATGAACTATGAAATCATTTTGTCTGAATTAGAGTCTTACTTTGCTATTTATCAGTCTATAAGCAAGTGACTTGACTTTGGTGAGTTTCAGTGTCCTCTTTTGTAAAATGGAGATAATGTCAAGTCACTCCTAGAACTGTTGTGAGGAAAGTCCCTGGCATAGAAATTGTCCTTTTTTAAATTCTCCTTCCCAAATAAGTGTCTAGAAGGATACAGGTTAAAACGTTAATAAACAGCTAACTCTGAGGGTAGTGAAAGTGTGATTATTATATATGGTTTTATATTTCTTTTTGTATATTCTAATTTTCCTGCAATGACTGTATATCATATGTGTTAGGAAATTTTAAGTTCCTCTGTGATATTTAAGTTCCTTTTTGATTTTGAAACTTCCTTATCTAACCCATGTACTGATTCCCCACAGTTGCTTTACATATATTTCTAAAATGAAGGAAACACCCTGTTCTAATACCACTGAGAGAGGTCTTTTCATAATCAAGAGGTAAACTCATCTTAACGGTAAAGGGCTTGTGGCTCTTAGTTTTGTACCAAAGGTCTCATTTTCGTCATCGATGCGGACAATAGGCATTTTTATTTTTAGCAGTAAGTAAATTACTGAGACACATCAATATCAGCATTTCACCGAGTGATTGTATCAGAGGCTATTTGGAACAGGTCACATTGAAATGAACATTGATTTTTAGCCCCAGAACTTAGAGTGTATTGGAACTATACAACCGACTGTCACAAAATAACCAACCCTATTTACTTTTTTCTCCCCAATACTATCTACTATATATTATACATAATTTTATATTTATAAAACCCTCAGAAGCTATTTGTTATGCAAAGCCAGTTTTCTGCTAGGCAGGATCTTTGTCTGGGTGGTTTTAGCTATCACATAATCTTTCTTTGTTCCTTAATGTGTCTGGGCCTTTCTAGTTTACAAAGCTTTCCTTTATCCCATTGCTCCTTGCTGTGAACCAGTAAGGAACTCTGGCCTACCAATGACCTCAACTTAGAAATGGAGTAATATTATGATTTCACAATAACTCACAATGAAAAGTAGTAGGAATGGAATCTAGTTCTTTTATTCCCCTGGATTCCAAACCTAGTGTTGTTTACTAGTGTCCATACTGCCTCCCTGACCATTTACCGTGTCCATAACTACTGTGTCAATAATTTTCACCTTTACCAAACCAATGTGGTTAACCAAATCATGGAGGCCAGGCCCATATTCTACCTGCTCATATCCTAATCCTTGTACTATGTGGTTTAGCGTAGATTCTGTTTTGCCCCTTACCCAAAGACACTTCCCATAAGCAGTGGCTTATGGGAAGAAATGAAGAAAGCTTGTTCTAGTAATATCTGGGATTCATATAAAAACAGTCACTGTATTTACTTCATTTGTACCCCATTTTTTCTTCAAAGGTTATCTTTGAGGTTCAAATTAGCCTGGTTTCAACTGTCAGGAGAGCAGGCCTTGTAAAGAGAGCATTATTGTTCTTGCCTAAACTCAACTTATTATTGCTCTGAATAGAACAGAGGAGGTGACATTCCCTGAACTGGAAGACTGTGAAAGACTCAGTCTGTGAAAGATCTAGAACTGTTCCAGACCTCTGGTATATATCAAGATAGAAGGGAACATTGTGCAGAAGTGTGCAAAGGCTGACCCCCTAGCTTTTCCTGCTGTTGTTGTTGGCCGTGTTGATGCCCGAAGAAGAATGGAACAAAATGCTCTGAAGTTCTAAGAATGTTCCACAACCACATTTTTGTCCATTTCACCCAATTCAGAATCAAATATTTGGAATATTTGTATGATTCTTATCTAGCGTAACTTTTAATCCCAAAGACTTTGTTTTTCATAATTACATTTCTTTTCTTTCCATTTTATTACCTTTGGAAACTGGAGTTATGGACTTGTTTTTATGTGGAATATAGATTCAATGTTAAATCTCTTTGAAAAGCATAATAATAGTGTTATCAAAATATCATTTTTGTATTTAATGATAGTAACAATTTTACATTTATTAAACACAAATTTGGCTTCTGTTTTCCTAGGCTCTTTACATACAGATTTTAATCTACACAACTACCATTTATTGTTTATATTATTATCCACCACTAAAAGATGAGGAAAGTTTTCTTGAAAAACAATGTCTTGGATTTAAATACTTACCATGACAAAACACTTTTGCATACACTATCCCATTTAGTCCCATACGTAGACCATATCCTATTGGCCAGAATTTAGTCAACGGCCCCACGTAACTGTGAGGAGGCAGGGAACTATAGGCTAGCTGTGTGCCACGCAGAAAAGGAAACAAGCTTTGTGGGTCACATGACATTGCAACTGCCATGGTGTTGTGCTACGTGCTAAAGAAACAAATAATTTCAATATTTGAGAATATATAAAAAGAAAAATACCCCTCTTTCCATTAAGTTTTTAAAGCTGGCATATCAAACACTAATTTAAAAAAAAGAAAAGCGAGGAGAGTATGAGTAAGAAAAGGTTCAAGTCAAACACACTAATAAACATAAAGGCAAAATGCCTAAATGAAATAGTAACACACTGAATCCAGCAATGTACAACAAAGGTAATACTATACCATGACCTACGAATACTGAGAATACAAAGTTTTCCTAAGAATACAAAGTTTGTTTAAAATTAGTAAATTTTTTTCTAAGAATACAAAGTTTGTTTAAAGTTAGGAAATAACCATGAACAGATTAAATGTAAAAAATAAGTAAAATATCATCCTAATATAAGCCCCTCAAAGCCTTTCATATACAATTCAACACCCACTCATACACAAACATGATATTTAATAGTAAGTAACCAAAATACTTCCTTTTAGGATCTGAAAAAGACAAAGATACCTTTTATCACTATTTCTATTCAATTTTGTACTGGAGGTCTGAGCCAGTTAGTTCTGTCAGGCAAGGAAAATAAATAAAGGTATAACAGTTAGAAAAGAAGAAACAAAGCTGTCATTAATTGCAGATGACACATAGAATATCCAAAAGAATAAAAATCCCCAAGGAATAAAGTGTTAGAAATAAGAGTACAACATGTCTGTAGATATAAAATCTATGTACAATAATTTGTTGCATTTCTAATATAGTAGAAACAAAGAGTTAAAAAATGAATGTTTTTAAAAAGATGCCATTGCTATTAACATAAAAAATAAAATAAGTAGAAATAAATATAACAAAATATGTCCAAATTTTGTAGGGAAAGACTTGCAGACCTCTATTGAAACATATTTTTTAAAAAAAATAAACAGATAGATACATTCATGGCATGGAAGACTCAATATTGTGAATGTGTCAGTTTTCCCTAAGTGATCTATAAAGTCAATGCATTTAAAATTTTCATTTATTTAATAGATTTTAGAAAAATGAATGAAAAATTTATATGGAACTGTTCTTGAAGAACAAGTTGGGTAAACTGGCTCTACCAGACATGAAGACTTAAAAAACTCTAATAATTAGGACAACTTGTATTGGTGCCCGGATGTAAAAATTGTCAGATGAACAGAAAATTGAACCCAGTAAAAGTTACGTGCAAAAAAAGACATTTGGAGTTTCTCTGAGGAAGTATTGCAGATCAGTGGAAAAAACCTGGACTTTTCATTAAGTGGAACTGGGACAACTGGTTATACATAGAGGAAAAGATGAAATTGGGTCACTACCTTACAAAAAATCCATTCCAGGTAACTTTTAATCATAAATGTGAAAAGCAAAATTATAAACATTTTAGAAGTTAACATAGAAGAATATTTTTATTTTTATATCCTCAGGGTTTCTTAAACAAAATGCAGAGACTCTAAACTAAAAAGGTAAGACCAATAAATTTAACTACATTAAAATTAAGAACTTCTCTTCACCAAAAGATTCCATAAAGAAACTGAAAATAGAAGTCATAAAGAGAGTGAAGATTATTGCACCCACATATAACTGACAGAGTGAATTATTGAAACATAACAAAGAACTCATATAAAGAGATGAGAAACAGACAAACAGCCCCTTAGAAATCCAGGCAAAAGATGTAGTCAAGTACTTTGCAAAAGAGAAAGTGCTCACGGCCAATACATTGAGGAAAAGGTGTTCAATTCTATTAGTAATCAGCGAAATGCAAATTAAAACCACCATAGCATACAGGAATTCAACCACAGCGCTGGCAAAATTTAAATGTCTAACAACTAGGATCAGATAAGGCATGCCCTAGTGATTTAGACCAAGCATTTGAAAGTTTATTCTGACACTAAGGGGATCCATTGAAGAGTTGAAAGCAAGGATGTGATCAGATTCAAGTTCTGAAAAGATTCCCCTAATTGCTGTTATGGAGCCTGGAAACAAAAAAAAACGTTGACCATATCAAATACCAGTGAAGATGTGGAGCAAGGGGAATTCTCATCCTCTGCAGTGCAAAGGGTCAATTGATAGAACCTATTTGGAAAATAGTTTGACATATTCCAGCATATTTGAAGATATGCATTCCTTATCACCCGGGAACTCCACACTTGATCCATACTTGAGAGAAATTCTTATTCATGTTTATCTGGAAGCTTATGCAAAAATTTTCAGAGCAACTCTGATATAATTGTCCTAAATACAAACAACCCAAACGTTCATCTAATATAATTAGATAAATAAATCATGGAATTTATATACATTATAAAATTATACTACAAGGAAGATGAACAAATTACAGCTACACATCAACGTGGAAAAATTCTGTCAACATAGTGTTGAGTGAAAGAAGTAGACACAGAATATACACAGTGTGATTCCATTTTAACAAAGTTTCAAACAGGCAAAGCTAAACATTGTATTGTTTAAATATGCATGAGTAGAAGGAAGGAAAGGAAATAGTTACCGCATAGGTAGGATTATGATTCCTTCTGTGGGGAAGGAAGGAAATTCAATTGGGAGGGACATGCAGAAGTCTTCTAAGGTACTAGCAGTGTTCTATTACATAACCTGGATGATGGCTATAAGGGTGATTTCTTTATTTTAATTCTTTAAATTACAAATTCTTATATACATTTCTGTGTGTATGATATATTTTACAAGAAAAGGAGGATTTGTAGATCTGATCTTTTCTTTCTTTCGATGGATTATGCCCAATATTTTCTTCTTTACTATCTGAAATTTGGAAAAAATAAGATTCTGTTATTTAGATCTAGTTTTATTCTCATTGAAAATTTAAAACCCATAAAATATATAATGTAAAACATGAAAATGGCCAATGTATGAGTTGTGAGTTATTTATATTTTTATAAAAAGTAATCAATGGATATTTCTATTATGGTTTTGAGCCAGAATTGAATACTTTTCTATTGATGGTATTCACAAGAATATATCCTACAAGGATCTAATAATTAAATAAACATTTATCTGCATGTAAAATAATTATAGCAGTTAAAATAATGTCTCCCCACCTCCACTCTGGAAGTGATTAATGTAACTGAACTTTTTGTTAGATTTGATATTGTAATTTGTATTTAAATATCACACAACGAATGATAGTAAAACAAACCAAACACTCCTTATGTCCATGTAGAACATTATTGTGTACAAAACACTCTCATGAGGCAGTAACAACAAATAACATTTATTGAGGAGGTAGGATGTGCATACATGCTATTCTTTAAGTCTCAGACTATAGGAGGGATATACTATTATTATCATTATGTTTCAATGTGGAAACATTATGTTACAATATTATTATTTGGGTGAAATGAGACTTAAAGGAATTAACTTCCCAAGTTAGACAGAGAAAGACAAATACTGTATGAATGTCACTTACATGTAGAATATAAAAAAGACAAACCCAGAGAAATAGAGAGTAGAGTGGTGGTTACCAGGGGCTGGGTGCTGAGGGAAATGGGAGATACTGGTACAATCAAAGGGTACAATCCGGTTATAAGATTAACAAGTTTGGGGATCTAATATACAGCATGGCGATTATAGGTAGTAATACTGTATCATATACTTGAACATTGCTAAGAGAGTAGATCTTTAATGTTCTCACCATAAAAAAGAAATGGTAACTATGTGACGGGATGGAGGTGTGTAGCTAATGCTATGGTGGTAATCATTTTGCAATTTATAAATGTATCAAATCAAAACATTGTACACCTTAAATTTACATGATATGTCAATTATACTTCAATAAAGCTGGGGAAAAAAAGAAATTAAGTAACTTCCCTAAGTTATTTAAGAACCAAGGAGAGCCTGTACTTTGAGGTACTTAGGCTGTCTCAAACCACAACCCATTCTTTTATCACTACAGGGGCTGCAAATTATTATTTGGGAGCTATCAAAAGATTTGTGGGTTTCTTTTCTTTGTTTAGCATAGTGTTAATTTTTTTAAGAAATGAAACGCTTTTGTGAATGCACCTGCTCATCCCAAATCTGACAGAGCCCACCTTCCTCTCACCCTGATGATCACATTTCAGTGACCTCTTAAACTCCCACAAATGTTCGGATTTTCCTCTCCTACACTAGCTCTTTTTCTCCCAACAGCTGATTTTTATAATTATTCTCTAAGGTAGGTGAAAACAGCCACATTTCACAGGTGGGGAAACAAATTCTCAATGATGTCATAATGTACCAGAGTCAAACAATAATATTTTTTTATTGAAATTGCTTTATTTCTAAATGGAAAGATACTCGAAATATAGGGAAGTTCAATCCAAAAATTAAATCTGACTCCAAAAAATTAGAATTAATTTGTCAGATTTCTTTCTCTGCCTAAGAGAAAATAAATAAATGAACTTCACTGCTGTCACGGGCATCCTGGCTTTGCTTTCATCTTAATTAGTGAATCTTATGCCCTCTCTGGAAAGAGAAACTTAACACCAACCATCCCAGAGGAAGGGGTTTTTCCTCCCTAGATTTCCTGATGTGAAACCCATTCCTCTAATGTTTTCCATTGTCTTAGCACTCGACACTTCTAAATAACATTTGTTCTCCTACCACTCAAAGACACGAAGATAAAAGAATGACTTTTATCTTAGTTCATTGAAAATGATGACTTTATTACTATTAGATTTTTACCTCAGATAATGGAAACAAAAAAGTCCTCTGTCTGGGAAAGAACCATAATTATTTTCTGTGTATCTTTGGGGTAGGGAGTGGGAGGAGGGGTTGGGTGTGAAGGGAAGAGGATTTAGTTGAGAAAAGTAATGGAAAAGAGCAAATTACTGGCATTCCGAAAGATAAAATTGAAAAGAGCCTAGCATAATTTGAGTTAAAACATTGAGACATTCCCTATTCCTCCAACCTGTAGATCATGATTTCAGCTTTTAAGCTTTATGTAAGACATAAAAATATCCGGTGCTGGCACAAAGCTCTGCCTAGCTGCACAAGCATAAGGTTTCTCTGTACTTAGAAAACTAAGAAGTGCAACCCTCAGTTAGCATGATCAAAGAACTGCTCTCCTATCAGCCTGAGAAAATGCAGGAAAAAATTACTGATAGGTCATTTTCCCAGGGGACTCATTTGAAAACAGTTGGCAGACTTACAAAGAAACTGGAAATAGCCTATGAAGGCAAACATTGCAAGCAGGTGCCATTGACTATTTTACTATTAACAGTGTCTCTTAGAGAGGATAGCCAAATGACTGTGACTCAAACTGATTTATCTACAGTTGGTTATGATGAACCAGGTACTGGATTTCAGTTTGAACCAGTGACTTAAAATAGCTAATATAGATTTATAGGCTGGTGAAACCAAATATTTCCTTTAAGGGAATGACATTTTCTTGCAATTTGATTAGCACAACGACCAGAAGTTCATCACAATATGGTAACAATTTTAATCAAGGCAACTTGCCAATTTTAGTGGTTATGGAAGGGTTCTGCTTCGTTGAATTTTCCCAAAAAAACTTTCAAGAGAAAAGAGCTGAGATCTTTTAAAAAGTGTTTCGAGTCACTGTCATCAATAAAGAAGAAAGGAATTATTTGTTTGAGTCACTAGAGTCTTTACTAACATGCATTCACGATGAACTGGCTTGATGAATACAAACCTGATAAGGCGCTGTATTGGGAATACAGATGGATGCCCTGAGCCTACCTTCCCATCACCCAAATGTACCATGATTCTGAAGTTGATGGATAACCCTCTAGTTCTTTTTTTTTTTTTATTTTTTATTTATTGCAGTAACATTGGTTTATAACCCTCTAGTTCTGATTATAATATTTTTATTACATTAAATATGTTGTATTAATTTGTAGGTTTTCAAAACATCCACAAATATTCTCATTTTGGAATGTGATTTTTCCCTCACTCAAAACCGTATGTTTATGCTAGTAGGGATATTTAATGGATAGTTGTGTAATGTTCAAGATATGATTTTTCCACAATTTATCCATCCCCTATTGATGAAAACTTAAATTATTTCATTATATTTGCTATTGCTATCAGTACTACATTGAACATACATTTATCATCATTTACATATGTATCAGCATTAATCTATTTCTCTTGGATATGCACAACAGATACAGCCAAATTACTGTTCAAAGTGTCTGTACCAAGTTTTACTTCTTACCAGGATGAGAGATACCATTTCTTTACATCCTCTCCAATGCCTGGGATTTCTAGGCTTTTTATAATGTTTTGTAAATCTGAGGGGTAAGAAATTGTCTTTTGTTATTATTTTATTTGCATTTCCTTCACTATCAGTGAAGCTGAACATCATTTCACCAGTTTATTGACCGTCTTGGTTTCCTCTTCTGTCAAGTTGCTGTTCATGCTCTTTGACCATTTTTCTTGTCTGTCGCTTGTCTTCTTTTTGTTGATTAGCCAGAATTCTGGTTGTGATTCTTTGTCAATTATATGTGTTTAAATAATCTTGACCCACCCTGTTGTTTGACTTTTAATTTTGCTTATGCGTCTTTTGTTTTGAAGTTTGAAATGTATGTTATTGAATATATTAAGCTTTAAACTCATGATCAGTGTGTTTTGTGTCTTATGTAAGAAATCTCTCCATAATCCAAGCTTATAAGAATATTATTTTATTCTTCCATAAGTTTTAAAGTTTTGTTCCTCATAAGAAGTCTTTTTTTCCATCATTTATCAAAAAAGTCAGCACTTTGTAATGCCACTCTTTCATATATTAAGTTCCCATTTGTGTTTGTCTTTATGTCTGGGATTTTTATTCTGATCCTATTTGTCTATCTGATTATACCTATAGTTCTCATTTATGTATTTCCTACTACTCCTCTAAATTTTCTTGCATTCCTGGTTGTTTTTTTTTTTTTTGTGAGGAAGATTGGCCCCGGGCTAACATCTGTGCCTATCGTCCTCTACTTTATATGTGGGACGCCTGCCACAGCATGGTTTGATGAGTGATGCGTAGGTCTGCGCCCGGGATCCAAACCCATGAACCCCAGGCCGTTGAAGCAGAGTGCGCGAACTTAATCACTATGCCACCGAGCTGGCACCCATTCCTGGTTTTAAAATTCTTTCAAATGAATTTAAGGTTAACTTGTTACATGCTATGAAAAGCTCTGTTGAGATATTTGTTGGTATTGCTTTAAATTTATAGATTAATTAGATTCATAGATTAATAACATCGGTAATATTGTATATCTCTTCATCACTTTTGTAGGTCCTCTTTTGCACGCTCTAGTAAATTTGAAAAATTTTCTACATATAGATCTTACATCTATTTTTTTTTTTTTAGCTATTTCCCTAAGTAGTTTATAAGTTTTGAGGCAGTTTTATATAAAACATATCTAGTTACTTCTTTGATTGATTCTTGCTGGCATATAGGAACACACACATATATATCTATACACATATACATACATACATATATACTAAATATTCTTATTTACTAAATGAATGTTTTGGATTGTCTATGTGGTTTATCATATTGCCTGCAAATAGAGACAAATGGATTTTGTCTTTTCACTTTTTGAATCTCTTCTTACTTTTACTTTTCTTATTATTCTATTTAGAGTCTATAATGATAAAACAGAAATGAGGACTTATTTTGATCTTGACTTCATGGTGAATGCTTCCGTCACTTTACAGTTAAGAGTATGGGTCAGTGGTTCTCTAGGTGTGGCCAGTCTCCTGGGCCAGCGGGATCAATATCGCAGGGGAACTTGTTAGAAATTCCCATTCTTGAGCCCCACCCCAGACTTAGTGAATTAGAAACTCAGAGGGAAAGGGCATGATCCCAGAAATCTGTTTTAATACCCCCCCAGGTGATTCTCGCACAAGCTAAAGTTTGAGAACCACTACTCTAGGTATTTCTGTGCATTCCTTTCCTTAGGCTGAGTCCCTTGTTGAAATATAGCTGAGTTTTTATCATGTAGGGATGGTACATTTTATGGCTTTTTTCTGAATCTATTAAGACCATATGGTGTTTTGTTTTTATTCCATCAGTATGATGGATTATATTAATGGATTTTTAGAAATACTTGTAAAGTACCATGGTACTTATTCATGATGTACTCTGTGGTTTTGAATAGCATTAATTATATTTAAAAAGTTAATATGCAAATTGGAAAACAGCAAGTACTGCTTCCTGAACATCTAAAACTGTACCCAAGTTTCTATTTCAGCATTCTGTTTGCCTTCTTTATAGGATATATCCCAGTTTCCAGTTATTTGATTTGTTTTTGGGGGGTCTTTTTTGCTATTAGTCTGTTTGCTTCACAGGGGCAGTTAGCGTGTCTGACATACCCACCTTTGTCTGATTGCCGGTATCGACATAGTCCTTGTAGAAAGCTAGTGGTACTTAGTGAATGTCCTGCAGGAATGAGCCCTCTCAGATGGTTCGTGCAATGGGATAGGCCACGTACGTGACAGGCTGGGTTTTCCTTTGGTTCTACAGCAGTCTCTGCATCCCATGTTCCTTAGCCTGCTGACTTCACTTCCCCAGGGAGAATAAGTCAATATTCTTCTGTCCACATGGATTCTACATTATGCCATTTGTCTGAACTGGACTTAGGTTTCTGTAGTTTCAGTGCATGTATATTTGGTGAGCCACAAAACCCATTTCAAGAATATTCTGAAATCATGTGTGGTGAGAAATGGTTGCCTGAGGGGAGACAAACCAGACTACAGCCGCATATTGGCCGGGTCACTTGGGGCAAGCTGCGTCATGCTTCACCTCTCTGGGCACCCTGTCCTCACTTGTGGTGTGGCATAATAACACCTACCTTGTCAGATACTATTAGATATGTGCAGATTAAATGAGAAATTAATAGCCAATATTTACTGAGTGCTTACACTGTATCCAGTATTGTTTTTAGAACTTTATATATATAGACTCATTTCATCAATGAGATTATGTGAATGTGTGCCTGGCCACTGTCTGGCACCAAATAAATGGTAAATAAAAATAGATTTTAAGAATTGTTCAATGAGAAAATAGGCTGTAGATAGGAAATGAATGTGTATCAGGCACATAAAAAATGGATTTAAAATAGTTTAAAATGAATAAGACATAGTTCTTGCCTTTGGAAGCTCCTGGTCTATTTGTTATTACATGTACTGGGCTTCATCAAAGAAATGATTAAATAAATGATAAATGATTTTCATATGGATTCTACTGGTATTTTTGATTTATTACATGTGAAAGGCAAAGAATACCAATTAACAAAATAAATATTTTAATTTATACTATGTTCACTTAAAGACAGCAAGATTAGATGGTTAGAATAGGAAATTCTCATTTAGGTGATTGTAAAGTCTGAAAGAGCAAACAATAATTTAAGTAGCATTCAAATTTTCTTTTCCTTTCTTCTGCAAGGACTGAAGTCACTCTTTCAGAAAATTGACTCTGTGGGTGGGGCAATCCTTTAGTGAAGATAATGGAATCGTAGAAAAGAGAGGGGGCAAGTCCTGAATCACTCACCACATTGAGTTTGTGTTAAGCCTTGAATTTCTATCCAAGTCAAACAACCCAGCAAAGTGACTGAAGAATGATGCAATAGCGGCTCTGTCTTGGTCAGTAGTCAGCCTGTCTTAGACTGAAAGAAAATAAAAGAGAAGCATTTCTATCCAAGCCTTAACTACTCATAAGAAATGCGTGATATAGTTTATTCAAAGGTATATGGAATTACTAGGTGGAGCTGGGTTCAATAAAGAGTGATCCATTACTTAGGGTTGTGCAGCATATGCGTAGGCGATACCACTTTTTAAACTGTGGCCTCCTAAATGTATGGCCTGTGAAAAACTGCTGGACTCTGAAGGTTGTGATTCTGAACAGGAGTGATTCAAACTGTTTCAGACCCTGATGATTGATGGGTGGTGCCTTTCATACTGTTTCTTGAATTTCTTTCCACATCTACTTGTGAGTGCCTAAAATGTGCTTACTCTTTGAAGTTTTGCTTTTCTCATGATCCCTTTGGCTCAGGGCTTTTCAAACTTTAGTGCTATCCTAGAACATATCATTTAATCATTCATTCAGCCAGTAAATATTTATTGAGCGTCTACTGTGTGCCAGGCACTCTCCCACGTGGTGAAGTACTGCAGGGAACAAAAGAAAAGTAAACTCTCTGCTCTGGGCCTTTGGCCTCATGTAATTTTCCACAGCGCTACAGTGGCCCCATGCCTGAAATGCTCCCTTAATTCCTTCAGCTCATGCCTGGCTGATCCCTATTCGTGCCAGTCTCAGCTTAAATGTTACTTCCTCAGGAAGGCTCTCAATTCCCTCCCTCATACTCTATTAGGTTTCCAATATATAAATTTTCGTAACTCATTATATTTTCTTCAAAGCACTTACTACAATTTTGGTAAGGTAGTTCCTCGTGGAAGTTGGCTCCCTAGGCTGCAAGCTCTCTCACGATTGGCACCCTGTTTTTTCTTGTTTATCATCAAGTTTCCAGAGTTTACAGCAGTGCCTGGGACAAAGAAAATACTATAATATAATCTCACTTTTAAGAAAAATTTACATGAGGTAGATTCGTTTCAGGTTGGATTTTGGACATTTTAGTGTATTAGCATTATATGGTATAAAGGCACTTCAATTTATTGTCTTTTTCACCCCTCTCCTCTACTCTTCCAGGTCACTGATTCCGATGTCCTATACGTGCCTCAGGTGTCATCTTTTAAGGATGAAACACTGAGACCCCCCCGACCCTCACACACGCACGTGTGCCTTTCCCCTTCAGCGCTCATATTTATTCCCCTCATTGTATTTGCACGTTCATTTATGCCATGGGGTCCAGAGAAACTAAGAGGATGCCACGGATAAGCTTCATTGAGCACTTAATGACAATGAAGCAGCATCAAATGTCCTGCACTCTCCAATTTCTCCGCATCCTGTTCAACTTGATATTGTGCCGTACTCACCCAGCTCCTGCTGTGTAAAGCCCATTTCACCTCCGATTTCTGTACTCTTAACTAGAGCAAAATAATATTTATGTTTCTTTCTTTCCGTTTCAACTTTTCTTCCTTTATCTCTCTGCTTCAGGACTGGCTACATAACTTGTGGGGCTTAGTACGAAATAAGAGTGGGGGCACTTGGTTAAAAAATTAAGGATTTCAAGACCCTGACAGCAGGGCATTAAACCCAACTTGGACTCTTTCAAAGTGCAGGGCCCCGCAGAGCTGCACAAGTCACACCTCCAGGAATCCAGCCTCGTCCCTCTCTAATTTTATCCGCCCCTTCTTTTCCTCAGTCTCCTTCTCTACATCCCTAATTCCTTCTCTCTCTGACAAACACCACCGTGTCTCTTTCTTGCACTGTGAATATTTCCATCTCCTAGATTAGGCAAATTGAGATCAATCATGGAGAGTTAAAAGTGGAAATATGAAGTTTTGTGGTCTTGTCTGATTTTGTGGGTAAAATCAAGACCAGTTTCACCGAGTGCTTGTTATTTGGTTTTAAAACTGTATTCTTTGAATGAACTTCCAAGTTATAATGACTTGCCTAACCCCACTCACAGGGGTCTAGCTTTATTTTTTAAAATAAATTGCTGCAGGAAATTCTTCTAGGATAGCTACTGTATGTTTCTGGTTCTACTTTACAAATCTGGTTTCTACTTTATGAAGAGGGGTGACAGGAAGCATGATGATGAAGGAATCTAGGAAGCGCCGTTTTTTCTGGTACCTAGTTTCCTCTTGTTGCTCCCTGGCCATCAACTCAAGCTGGGTTTCTTCGACCCGACCACCACATTCCCAAATTTACCTTGACTTACATGACATTTCGCTGTCATGACTTCTGCAACCAGCACTCGTCCTCTATCATGTCAGTACATCCAGGGATCCAGGTGTACTTGTCTCCAGCCCCAGTCCTACCTCCTGTGACAGCCCACCGCCCCTGTTCCATCTCTACAAGTCTCTGCTCTCTGCGTCTGCACCCCTGCATCTTTGAGTGCTATCTCTGTTTTGCAACAAAACTGAGCTGGTTCCAAATCTCATCTCCTCTTCATTGTTCTACAAGAAATCCACTCCCGTGCGGCATTTCAGGGTTCCAGAGACATGACTTGTAGGTTAAAAGGAAAGAATCACATCGTACTCCCTGTCTTCACCCATCTTGCTCCTCACTCATTCACTTCTTGTCTCTGCTACCGAACTCCTTACATCTCTACCCCTTCTTCTAAGCAAGAAAATTCCTCCAAGCAAGAAAATTCCTCCTCTTCTCATGCCAAACAAGAACTATTTCACCTACCTACTAGTCCTGTCACTGACTAGGGGCCTAGAGAAACTCAAAGGTGGGTTTGGAAGCAATTAACTGTTTTTCCAATTTGTTGCTTTTCCTTTTGTATGTTAAGGAGATGTAACCATCAGCTATCCTGAAACTGACCAAGCCTCACCACAAGAGATATGCCCACGACCTTTGCCTTATTTTTAATGCAAAAATCTCTCCAGGAGGAGTTTAGGCCTCATTATGTGGAAGCATGTTCTCCAACTGAGCCTGTGCAGGTGAATACCCGCCTCTCCCTTTTGAATATTCATTCCCCAACCAAATAAAAGTTCCTGCTTCCCTTTGTTCGGGGACGCCATGACTTTGGAAATGATTCCTCATGGCCTACTGTTTGCTGCAAATACACTTTACTTTGTGAGACAACTTGCACTGGTGTAGAGTCTTATTTAACTCACCAGGAGGCAAGCCCACTTGGTTCGGTATCAGTCCCTTGGAGTCTTACATCCTATCCTCAGTTCTTCGTCAACTTGTCTAAATACAGTTCACTTCCCAAGATGTATTTCTTTGACAAATGTTAATAAAATAATATTTTTTATCTAGTTATACATATATCGTAATTTCCTCTTATTAAAATTAGCTCCTCCTGTATTCCACAACTTTGGAGACCAGGAATTCTAGGCTTTTTCAAATTTCAAATATTTTGTCCCGTGGCCTTCGTGACCGTTCTCTACTTATACTTGCAAACGTTGTCTGATTGTTAATTGGGAAATATGTTCATTACACCATACCTCTGTTAGGTGTTGATGGTAGGTTTCCTGTACCTATAATATATCAAAAGAGACCCCAACCCCCAAATAAGATGGCCACTGTAAACTATGCAGGACCAAACTGCTTATCTTCCCTTATCCTTTTGTTAACTTCTGACATTTTACTTTGCATTTGCCTCGTTTTGACTGACTGACTTGTTTCCTGTGAAATCTGGTACCTCACCATGACTATGCCCTTGGACCCTTTTCTATTCCAGAAAGCTACTAACAGTTTTTCCCGTAGAAAATTTTTTTCAGGTTTTGAAGGTAATATATGTTTATTGTAAGAAATCTGGAAACTATAGAATATAAATAAATAAATAGCCATTTCTGATCTTGCTCTCTGGAAATAACACTTGTTAGCACTCTGTTTAATATATTCTTCTTCATATTTTTTTTAGACATCAATTTTGCGAAGCTAGAATCATTCTGATACATAATTTTGTATCCTGTTTTTGTCACATAACTTTATATCATGATGATTTTCCCATGTGTCTTTACCTAGTTTTCCAGAAATCAGAGCCTGGAGCTTTATTTTGGGGTATAATCTAGGGGGCAGGCAGGGAGTGACCAAGAGGGGAAAGCAGGACGGAGAAAGCTAAGATAAAGCTGTGCTAGCAAGCTGACTGGTAGTAAGTGTACTGATGACTTGGTCTTGGGGTCCATCCTATGAGGAACTTCATAAACTGTGTATTAGGACATTTCTTCCAGAGAAGAAAGGAGAAAATTTATACATTGGCTCCATTTCCTACTGGCCAATTCCCCACAGGAACATGAATTCCCCTAAATGGCTGCATTGTGCATGCTTATGTACAAAATAGGGTCTCATTGTGTCTCAAATGTTGGTGTCCACAGGAAAGTTCCAGGCAGGAGGTGAGAAGGCACAGTATAGGCATGAAGATTTCAGTTTGTACCTATCAGAGCATACACACACCTTGTCACCACAGTGGCAGCTAGAACATGAGACAGTTGTGACTGAGAAAATCTGAAGCACAATGAACTCCCCGCACTACTCAGATCTCCTAGTGTTCTCCTGTATTTTCTCATCCCTAGTTTCCCAATCTTTTTTCCTTACTGGCCCTTTACCAACCACCCCAAACATCTGTCACTACCCAAGAGTCCTTGTATATTTGGACCTGAGGTCATTTCTCCCTCCATACAAAGTGGATAACCTAATACTGCTCACAGCTCCCCACTGTTCCTTAGGACCACCTTGCCTGGGGCTTTAACATGGCAGCAATCCATTTTCCTATTGTGCCAACCCATCTGTGAATCCAGCCCAAATTTATTTCTTCTCTATTGATTGTAAAAAGAAATCCCTGTATGATCATAGATGTGAGCTGAAGTCAGGATGTCAGCGCAATAGAAGTAATTGACATGGAAGTCTGATCACCTGTTACTCACTCTTTCTGGAACTACTGCAGCCCACTCCCAACAATACAATTTGTTTAATAAAACAGAACCCTACTCTGTTACCCTGCATTATGACTCAGATCTAGTAACGCTCAGTTCATGATGAGCTGTTCCTAAACCTCTTCGTCATTTCCTAAAGCACACTTACTCAATCTCTACAAGGGCCCACGGACCCTGGGAACTGTTATCAAACAGAGAGTAGTTTTTGTCCATGAAGGTGTAGTTTTGTTTCACAACTCTAGGGCTTTGCACTGTGTCCCCCCTGTTGGGGCTTGCCAGAGACTCCACACAGCACCCTTATTCACCATGGACACCTCTAGCACCAGTGGAATAGCTGATGGTCCAAGTGGCAGAGGAGCACACACCATAGCCTGCATCTACTATAGATCCCTCTTTTATTCTGAGTGCCATTCAAAACTAGTAGTCTTCTGACTCGCCAAATACATGGGTTTGAGCGCTGGTATAATATATGCTTCCTTTAGAATCTGAAGAGTGCATGTTTTGTCTCTTTCTTCTTGGTATAAGGCGCAAGGTACAACTCCATCCTTTACCTTAAAGACCCCAGGCCACTAGATCCGGAAGAATCTCATGAATGTGGCAGACCCTGAGGATCCACGGATCTTATTTCTAATCCTGTGATATGTATGTGTCTTGCTAGGGCATCTAACATACTTGCCACTTCCTGCTCACCAAGTCAAAGTAGGAGGATATCATCAAATTAATGGACTGGTTTGATGTTCGCTCAAATGTCAAAATGATCAAAGACTCTGCAGCTTGTAGTATAATAGGCAGCAGGGGAGTAATACATGTCTGGGGAAAGACCTTGACAGTATACTGCTACACCCACCATCTGAAGCCAAAATGCTTGCTGCCATCCAACAACTGGGTACTCCAGCTCCAAAATCCTGGCCTGAAAGTCTTCTTTCTAGGACCATTTTAAATGTCTTACCTGGTTTCTCCAGAAAGCAGAGCTTGAGGCAAAGTCTTATGTGCTACTATTTCATGAGAGAGTGTAATTCCAGGGAGAAGGAATAAGGAAAAAGGGAAGTGAAGCAGGTAGAACTGATGTAAATTTTCCATCTCAGTCTTGTAGAAGCATTCTCCAGGAAGGCTTGTGAATTATATCACAGGATTGTTGATCATAGGGTAGAAAAGAGAAAGAATTTATCCACCAGATACACTTTCCCCCAGGTCCATAGTCTGCCCTGCAGGATATTAACTCCCTCGCATGTGTGTGGGTGTGAGCAGGTCTTGTGGTGAACCATGCCTTGGTGTCAACCGGGAGGCCTTGGGGCAGAAGGCAGGAGGCTCTGTATTAGACATGAAACAAACTGGTCAACTGAAGCTTATGTGAATCAGTTAGAATTCAGACAGAGCTGGTTACCACAGCAGAGCTAGAATTAGAAAAAGGCAAAGTCAATAGGCCAGTAGGATCTGAAGTATAGCACGGGGTAATTTGATACATCATGCTATCGAAGACTCTTTAAAACTAACATCTCCATGGATGTATAATACAGGTAATACTGCACTTCAGTGTTTCTTTGATGTGCCCTGATCTATTGAAACATTCCCCAATTGTTAGACAGGTTATTTCCCTCCTATTATTAATATATTGTCACAGTAATCAAGCTTAGTTTGAGTGCCTTATTAATACTTTCTTCATATTTAACCCAGGCCTAACTCTCGGGATTTTGGCATCAGGTACCCTTGTAAGTGTGCTGTTTTCTTGTGATCTTGGTCTGTGGCTGAAACAGAAAAATCCAAACTCAATTCAAACTGGATTTTATCTACCTGAATGATGTATTGTCTAATGGGAGAGCAATGGAGGGTCCCCTCTGTCCATATGATGCTTCATTTGGAGTCCATTTGTTCCTTCGATAATTTGTTGAGTTCTTACTGTGTCAAGTGTTGTGTTAGAAGCTGGAGATACAAAAATAAATGAGACATAACTCTCCCTCACAAAGAACTCCTAATCCATTGCAGAAACCAGTTGCTACAAATACCAATAGTCTTCTAAAAACCGTTTCTCAACTTTTCCCATCTGCATAATAATTTGTATATGAGGAAAATGGGACAGTTTATTTGCAAGTGAAATTGTGGTAGAGCCCATAACAGGGATTCTAGTTTTAAAAAATTTAGGTCAGGTACGAAGACAATACAGTTTCTGTGGCAGAATGTTTTTCAGAGTTTGGGAAGATTGGATCTAATGTGATCTCTCAGCAGTAATAATACCACATAGAAGAAAGATAAAATGTTATTCTCCGAACCTCTAATTTTACCATCATTTCACTGAGACTTAATTCTCTGTGCCAGCATGAAGCTGAGTCATTTCTCCTCTATGTTGTCCTGGAGTGAGGTTGTAGGGGGTTAGGGTGAGGGAAGAAGTTAGCTTCCTTATGCTGGACATTTAAACATTGTCTTTGATGTGAAGCTGAGTATCCTGTGAGCTGTAAAATCAGTATCTTTTACCTCAGTGGTTACAGTGACAGAATTTTAGGATGAAAGACATGAGTAAAATGTAATCTGAATCAGGTATCCTAATTTGAGTCTGTATGACTGCCAAAGCACATATTAAACACTGTTCATTTTGTGGGTTAAGACCTTGATACTGTCTGGCACAATGTAAATGCTGGTTATAATAATCAGAGTAACAAATGAGTTCTCTTTAGTGGATACTTTTCATAAAGTAGTCATGATCTCTATTCCAAAATCCTGACAGGAATCTCAAAGGAATTACTGGAGTCTGGGTACTTAGAAAGTCACACTGCTCTTTTATTGCACTTCCTTCTCTAAAGTGATTAAAGCCATAAAATCTTATAAAGTGGGACACAGTAAAGGGAGAAGCAGCCAAATGTATATTGGTTGTGGGACTTCTCAAAGCAATAATGCAAGATTCTCACTGCTCCTTCCTCCCTCCCTCCCTCCCTTCCTTCCTTCCTTCTTCGGTGCCATTTGTTCTCTCTCTTTTAAAAGTATTATAGTACTGTGATCTTTGTTTCCCCATTGGTAAAATTTCAGATGTTTCTGACTTCCAGTTTTGTTCTACTACCATCCGTTCCCCATCTCCTAAATGGTGTTACAAGAAAGAGTATAGTCTGCTGTATTTTGTATTTTGCTGTAATTTTGGAATCAGAGCAAAGAAGATGATTTTCTTAAATTTATCCTTTGCTCATATGACATAAGAATTTTAATCCCATCAAAATTTGTTGGCTTTGTTAAATATGCACCAATATCTTTGAGCAATACATACAAAACCAAGCTTTTCAGTAGGAGTACTTTGCTGTACTGATGACATGACTTCATCTTTCTGAATCTTCTGCCTCTGAGCTATAGATTTTATAAAAATCAGGAAAAAGGTTAAGAGGATAATCTTCATAATTTCCATTTTCTGTAGTGTATGTCTTGTCAATATCTCTTGCCACTAATTGATTCCTCTCTCAATCTCAGTTTGTTCTTCTCTGTAGTCTTGGTTTTCCTTTCCTGCCCAAATGCCTTCTTGTCAGTTTAGTCTCATAAGGAAATCCTCTGAAGTTTCACATCAGATAGTCTGGGCCTGATGGAATTGTATGTTCTCTCTCCAGGTTGCTTTGTGAGAAAGCTCTGCTGAAAAAGCCTTGTGTTTATTTCTAAGTCAGTGGCATCTATCCAACAAGATGTCCAATTTGTCAAGAAGCTCTGACTGAAGCTCTTCATTATCATACGTTGGTGAAATAATTTGCCTGAAGGGGAAATGGCTCATTAACATGAGGAATGAATTGCACATTGTTTTTTCCTAATACTCACATGGCTTCTTCCTTGTAACATACATGCCTGGCATTTGCTTCAAATCGTCTACCTGCTTCGTGAGCTTTTATATGAGAACCGAAGCAGCAGCCTTGAATAGCTGCGTGTTGAAGATGCCAAAGTTACCTGAGGGAACCGAATCACAGAGTAGTTCAGAAAGCCTTCTGTCTTTTCTCTTAAAGGGACTAATTATTCAAAAATATACCTGTTTAGGCTCATAGGCCTTTTCTCAGACTCTAGGCCTCAATTTGAATTGAGGCCAAAGATAGTGCTAAGAGTGCAGATATGTATTTCAAGAAACAAAGGGGCTAGTTTGGGATAAGACACCTTGCAGTAGACGCATTTAAAGTATTTGACGTTCTTACAAAACCATTCCCACCCTTATCTAAAGAGGTTGCTTTCCAGCAGCTGTGCTTATTTCTAACCACTGTAACGACCAGCATTTAATACCATGTTGGGATTGGGGCAACTTCGTTCCCTCTCATAAAAATTGAGAATAGAGACCAAGAAACAATAAATTGAATTCTACATGTGTTTGGAACTTGAACTTGACAACTCAGGAGCATGAGGCAGCCATATTCTCTTACACGCACTTCGAAGCAGAGAGAGCCAGTTTTCACAGAGAGATGTACGTAAAGAAAAACAACTGAGAGAATTCCGCCAAGGTTCCTGATGGCTTTCTTGTCCTCTGAGGAGTACTTGAATTCCTTTTTCTTTTTCTCTCTGCTTGAGCTAGCTTGAGTAACTGCCAATTATTCGCAGTCAAAGAGTCTTAACTAATAGTAATACATAAGTACATACAGGTAGATATTATTTTATATTCCCATTTAGAAATTAGAATTGATTTACAATTTTGCACAGAAAGCAGCCAGAAGGAAAATATTATACTTTAATAATACGCGGCATGTGAAACACAATAATTGACAGCTGGGAAATCCGTTGGATTACACACTGGCTCATGCAATAATGAACGAACTAGAGAACAGAGACTATGCACAAACTGAAGTTTCTAAGCAACACACGTCAATAGCAGATTTAGTGGGAGTAACTCGGGATAAGTTGGGTTGGAATGAATATTTACATGGAAGAAAACTCAGTAATGCAGTGTTATTACAGTCATTGTATGTGAAAACAGATGTAACACTAAAAATCATAGTCTCTGGAGGGATAATTTATAACCAAAGTTGTTTTTATTGCTTTGCACCACCCTCTTTTATGATTGTTTTATTGGGAAAATATTATATAAAAAACAAAGTATCTGAAAACAAAAGGCTCTTCATTATTTTTTTAAATCAAGAAATAATTTATTGAGCTAAAATATAAACACTCAAGCTTTTAAAAAAATATATTCATGGTCTTATTTTTTGTGTGCTATGGAGGCTCTTCATTCTTAAGGGGAAGGAAAATGCTGTTTATGAGTCATCATAACTTGAATAGAAGAAGAACATTATAGGCCATTAGAAATTATCCTTGGATTTTTCTAAAATCTTATCAAGGAGTTTTATTTCAATGATATATTTCAGAGATAATTTTTGTTAAATGTCTAGACAAGTATGATTTCATTTCCCCTGAAAAATGAAAATAGAATTTTTTTGTTTAAAAAAATTACTCTGTACTTGATAATTGTAACATATACTTACTAAGTTTTTCCATCACTTCTAGGAATACTGATGTTAATATTTTTAGAATAAAAAAAGCAAAGAAATATGATAACATTCTTTACATATGTAGCAGTTGATTTGCATCCCCATTATTATTTGTTGAACGACAACTATCATTTCTATTCTTAAACTTGGAAATGGAGATGCAAATAAATCATGGAACTTGTCCACACTTCTTACAGCTAGTCTTCCTGAGGAGGAGGCCCTAGGCACACATTAATTGGAGAGCAGGCCTACATAACGGGGACTATCAGGGAGATGAGCACACAGACTGTAGAAAGGCAAGCTATATTCAGCACCAAATTCCAAGTGTGGTAAAGGTGTCCCCACTAGGCAGATGGAACACGGAGGCAGGGAATCTGATTTATGCAGTTGTAACCTGAAAAGCTCAACTGCTTCAGAGCTTTCTCTGGAATAGGAACTAATGAAACAACAATATACAGGAACCAAAGCAGAACTTTAGTCTTAGAGACCAAGATAAATAGGCGTTGGCGGATTTAAAACTCCAAGGTGTTGGAAAGTGGATATATTAAAATTCTCTCAGTCCTGGAAGGAGGAAATTGCTAAAGTTGTTTCAACCCTGCCTTTTCTACGTCCCAATGGTTCAGGGTATTGGGCTGAAACTGATTTTGCAGGTGGGGCATAGGGAAAGCCAAGGAACAATCCAAGTCTGTTACTTGGTGAAATACCATTACCTTACTCCTGTTGTTTTAACCAATTTGCTTAATGTTCAGGGGCTTCTTTTGCCTGTAATGTTCCAGCTTAATTTCCCTTTATTCTCCTTCATATACTCCTCAATACAGCCAAACTTGTCTATTTGTTACCCTACCTCTTTCCTTTTGGCCATGCTACTTCATGTCTTTTGGATGGAAATTCCTTCCATCCCATCTTGATTTGTCTTAATTCTCTCTAATCTCTAAGTCCCAGTTCTATTTTTATTTTCTGCTAATCCTCCAGAGTTGGAAAAAAATTAGGTATTCTGAATTCCTTTTATAAACACTTACTATTGTAAAATATATCACATCAGGTATAAAAGTACAGAAAACAATCTATTGTATTGTTCGAGGACATTTGGGCTGTTTCCGGTTTAGGGCTATTATGAACATTCTTATGTAGGTATCCTGGTGCACATGTGGGTGAGTTCTTTAACTATTTAACTAGAAATTTTTATTTAACTTGATGAGCTAATATTTGTCCCATATTTTAAAATATCATAAAAACAATTTCAACTTTAGTACAGTATTCTAGCTTGTGATTGTAGCAAAATGTACATAATTGTTACTCTATTTTAGGTCTTTTTGGTTATTCCAAATTTCTTTTTATTATAAATAATATTCTAATGAATACCTCTGGGAATATATTTTTCTCCCTACGTTAGGTTATTTCTACAGAAAACATTCACTTATTGGAATTCTCAGGTCAAAGGGTATGAATATTTAAAGATTCTTGATTTAAAAGAGACAGATGACTTGTCAAGATTATTGCACACATTTATATTGACTGCTTGCTGTTAGTAGAAAATTGTGTTTGGAAGGGAGACCCAACATATTAGTTGACTTTAGGATCAAATGATCTTCACATTATAACCATTTATCCATGTATTCTCTCTTAGGTAAGTCAGGCAAGAGATAACCCTTTCTTCTTCTTGGTTGCTAGAAACTGCCTAATTCTCTACCTCTGACTCAAATTTTGGTAACCTATCCTCAGTATTTTATCTCAATCAGCTTTTTGTTGGAAGGTAAGAACATTTGATTAATTCTATGTAGTAGCTATCTGATAATTTAATCATCTGTGTGAGAAAGAAATATATTAGAATAAATCTGTTTGACAATTGTCTATTAAATAATTAAATACACTTTACTTCAGTAATATCTCCAAACCAGAATTTTTGCTAAAGATTGGAACACATACACTCACACACACAAAGATATACATAAAGAAAGAGAAGAGGACAAATGCTTTGAAAGTAATGTTAAGGTGGAGTCTTTTTCGTCCTTTTTACCAACTGATTACATTCTTCCCAAATCCTTTTGCCCATTTACAGCATCATATACCAGGCTTCTCAGGCTGACTTGTTTATTTCCCACAGTGATTGGAACCAGTGGTTAGAAATACATGAAAAGAAAAGATGATGAATGGCACTGCTTGTTCCCCAAAATTAAACAGTTGCAAGCATCATGAGTCTGTGCAGTTGTGATATTTGTGGAAAGGAGCAATGAGACAATGATTGTAAAATGAAGTGCCAAGTCCACTCCTAAAAAGGCAAACTGGGTGAGTTCAGCAGTTCTGCCCCTAAGTGTTCTGCAGGATTCACACAAGAAGAGTCCATTTATCTTATGTTTGTGCCTCCCAGTTAAAACATGCCCTACTTTCTGTATCAGTCTGTAACTCTGTCTTTTGCTTGTTATAGCAAAGGGAAAAAAGTGTGTGTGTGTGTGTGTGTGTGTCAATACTTTTTAGTAATACAAGTTTAAACGCCATCTTTTTTAAAATTGGAAATATGCTTTTGTATATTTTGACCATAATGTCATGCACACCACCTTCTGAGATGCATAACTTAATGTTAAAACCACAAGTTCCACATTTTCAGCCTTAGACTTCCTGACAGGGATTCTTTCTAACAAATGAGACATCCAGTCATATATCTGGAGGTCTTCACTTCTCAGACAACTGGCATGGCTCTTTTCTGTGAAGAATGTAGCTTGCTTATTTCGATAGGGGCCTCTTGGAGTTTCTGAAAGGTAGAGGGCTAATAGGGTTGAGGATAGTGTTTCTAGGTTGTTGTGAAAGCAGGAGTCATTATCTTGACACTTACCTTATCGCAGTAGAGGCTATGAATGATTTGTTTAATTTTCTCCTCTCTTCTTCTCCAGGCAACATCGAGATTCTCTTCTGGCTTTTAGCAGTTCTTTTCCATAAAATAAAGCTCACCTGAGGACAAGAGTTAAAGGAATTGGGGAGGATGAAGTAAGGATATTACATATATTTTACACGTTTTCTCACCAAGTGGGTGAGAAAACCCACCAGAGTCACGTGCTGAATATGGATTAACTATTTGATTGTTCAAGTCCTGTCTTTAATATTGCCCATGAATTGTAGCAGTGACATTTTGGGCTAAATATTGCACGGTTCTCTTCTCTTCCTTACATAAGCCAATCTTGAAATTGTGCAGAAGATAAGACTTTAAAATTGTTTTACTATTTTATTATCATTTCCATATCTCAAATTCTTAATGGTCATGAACCCATGTTAGTCTATAAAGCTTTTCATAATCTTGTCCCAGCCAAACTCTTCAGCCTCGTTTCCCACCACCTTTACCTCAATATGGTACCTAAACGTATTGGATGCCTCCCATTTCACTAAAATTGACATATTATCCTGCTCAAATTCATTCTGACAAGCCTTATCACCCATTCCTAATTATGGGAGAATAAATGCCTTATCACCAATTTGTAATCATATAAGAATCACTTCAGGGATCATCTCTTCCCTAGATGTTATCCCTAATATTCTTAGCTGTCTCTTTAATGTTGTCCCACAGTCCCTGTGCTTGGTGTTAATACAGCACATATGATATAATTATCACAGTATTTTTGGTCACCTGTCTTTTTCTCCTATTGTTCAAATGCTACACTAGATTGAGAAGTATCTGGCATTTCAGAGTAGGTGTTGAAAATTATCAAATAAGAAAATGAGTAAAAGTCATCAGCCACAATGTAATAGAAAGTACATCTCTAACTTCACAATTCATGGTATAGGTCCAGAAAGTTTGCAAATAAAGAACCAAGACATTTGTTTGCCTGTTTTTAATTAGGTAAACTCTTTAAAATCCAATAACAAAAGAAAATGGATTCAATTCGAGATTTCTGTATGGCTGGTTTTAAACCTGGGCCAATTCTATCAAATTTTAAAATGGAACGGGGTCGTGTTGTTTAGAGAGATGAAAATGAATCTTGTGCGTAATCTTTGAGGGAGACACTAAATCTACTCCATTCCATTTTGGTGAATTAGATTAAGCATAATGCATTCAAGGCCAAAAGTCAGCCAGCAAAGCTTAGATTTCGTTACTGGTATGACATGATGTGCATATAGGAGGTTCTCACATCTTTTTATGCAAAACCCTCTCCATTTCCTGGAGCACAGGAGGAGACTGGGATGTAGAATCCAAACAGCTGTTGTTTTTTCCATACCCATACTTGGAACAGAGAGGAATAAAAACATATGCGTCTGGCATTCAGATCATCAAAAATAAGGAGAGACTGCCACTTTGGGAGCAATTATGCTTTTTTTCCCTTTGATTTAAACTTTTAGTGAAACTTCTCAATTAAAAATAGTTGTAAGTCCACTTAAATTATCTATAAAGGATTAACTAAAATGAAAACTACTTTAGTAGCATAATTATAATGAAATTTAAAAGCACACCTAAAGTCTAAATCTTGGTGAGGCAGTTGTTCTTACTCTTTCTCTGTGTCACAAACCTCATTGAGAATCTAAAGAAGGTAATGGTTCCTCTCCTCACAATAATGCGTTCACACACAATTTTGCATCAATTAAAAGGTATTCATGAATCTACCTCCTGCCAAGCCAACACCTGAACTCTCTTTGTGTCTCAATATTAAGACTCTGGTCTAGACAACTTTTGGTAGTGGTGATGGAAAGACGTGGACCCTTCCACATATAACAATTATAAAATCTGGACAAAATATTAAACACAACTATTTAAAGGCATTGGAAAGCATGTAACATCAGACAGAAACTGGAAGAACGTGTACCCCTAAAAATCTGAAACTAGAAGGAGTAAGATTGTGAGTGTTTGACTTGCTTGCCCAAGAGGACTCTCCTATCCCCCTTGCTGTGGTGGAAGAAAACTTCAGCCTAACTGTCTTGGCTTGTGGTAGCAAAGAAGAGAGGTCAATATTTAAAGATCAGCTAGCAAATTAGGAGGGAATCTTGGAAGCAAGAGAACTAAGAGAGGAAACCCCAAATTGAAGAATAATCTCTGCACAAAACTCTAGCTGACTGGTAACCTATGTAGTGTAGATGAGAATTAAAGAGACTTAGAAAAAAAGGCAGGGACCAGAGAGGAACCTAACCCTGAAAGAGATTGCTGCACCAAGTGATACTTTTTTTGAGTTTTCTACTCGTTTAACTGAGTGCTTTCTGCAGATCATGTGCAGGTCAAGTGGCAGAAAGCCATAATAAAGCCATAATAATTTTAGATGTCCAAAGGCAGAGGCTAAGGCTGGCTGAGAAGCTAAAAATATTGGAGAGATTTTCCAGAAAAGGATCCACAGAGAAAGCGAGCTCCCAAATCTAGTATAAATTCTGCCCAAACCTTTGGTTGAGGGCTAAATTATGCAGACCCAGGAGAGACCACCAGGGAAATAAGTTTAAATAAAACTACAGAAATTGAAGCAGATGTGTCAGCTACTGTACACAATAGGAGAGAATCAGTTTACAGTTTGAGTCTAGGCAAATTAACTACCTACTGGAACAAACGAAAGTGAGCAATACTCAAAAGAATGCAAGAGAATTCAGAGCTGCCGCAAAGTATTTTCTATAATGTCCAATTTTCAATTAAACATAATTGGACATAGAAATAAAGAGGCGACTATGACGCAAACTCAGGAAAATTACAAAGCAGTAACTATAAATTGACTCAGAGTAGGTGTAGATACTGTATTTAGCAGAAGAAAATTTCAGAGCAGCTATTAAAAATATATACAAAGAATTAAAATAAATGTTGAGAGAATTTTAAAGAAATGATCTTAATCAATGAAAAAGTGGAAAATCTCAAAGGGAAAAATGAAACTGTAAAAAATGCAAATCTTAGAGCTGAAAAGTACAATATCTGAATTGAAAAATTTATTAGATGGGATTAAAATCAAATTGAATAACCAGTTGCATGAAACAGTGCCGGTGAAAATATATTGATAACAATGACCAAATTCAAAGCACAGAGAGATAAATGATTGATTGAAAATGAACACAGACTTGGAGACCTGTGTGACAATATCAAAAAGTCCAACATACATGTAATTGGAGTTCTAGTAGGAGAGGGGAAAGAAAAAGGGGCAAAAATTAGTTGAATAATAGCTGAAAACTTCTCATAAATGGTTGGAAATAATAATTTACAGATTCAAGAATCTTAACAAACCCAAATCAGTTTAATACAAAGGAAACCACTCATAGACACCAGCGCCAAACTGCTAAAAGTCAAAAATAATGAGAAAATCTTGAGAGAAGAGGGGAAAAAGGCAGCACATTACAATTAATGTCTGACTTCTCATTAGAAACAGTTTAAGCCACAGGGCATTGAAAGATTATATTCTGAGTGCTAGAAGGAAAAAAAAACTATAACCCAAGAATTTTATATCTGGCAAAATAATCCCTCAAAAATTAAGACAAAATAAAACTTTTTAACCAAACAAAATCTGAGAAAATTCATCACCAGCAACCTGAACCACATAAATACTATAAGAATTTCTTTAAGCTGAAGGAAAATGACATGAGCTAAAATTTGGATTGAAAAAAAACAAATAAAGAGCACTGGAAAAGCTAAATGTCTAGGTTTTTTATACATTAGTTTTATATATATCAATTCTTCTAAAGGACATATGCCTTTTTAAAGCGAAGTTTATAACACTATATCATTGGGTTTATAACCTACGTGTGTGTGTGTGTGATATGTAATAGTAATAGAAAACAATGGATAGAGTACAAAGAAATATACTTTTGTATGGTTTCTATACACTACCTAAAGTCATAAAATACTGTAATATTAAAGATTGATATTTTGATCCCCTGAGCAAAGAGACATAGCTAGAAAGCCAAGAAAAGAATTAAAATGGAATATAGAAAAATTTGTTTAATATAAGACAGGAAAGTAGCAAAAGATAAACAAAACAGAAAATATAAAACAATAGCAAAGTGTCAGTTCTGAAACAACCATATGAATAACTACATCAAATGTAAATCAACTAAGCACTCCAATTAGAAGGCAGAGATGGTAAGACTGGATAAAAAATAACAAGAAGCAACTTGATGTCTATAAGAAAACAATACACTGTCTGCAAGAGATGCACTTCAAACGCAAATACACAATTTACGTGAAAGTAAAAGGATGAACAAAGATGTATCATACAAGCAGTAGCTGTAATAAAGCTAAAGGGCTATATTAATATCAGAAAAAAATAGATGTACAAGAAAAAGTATATTAGTAGATACAAAAAGGGACACTTTGTAATGATAAAAGGATCAATACTTTAGAAAGGTAAGAGAGTTAAAAATACATATGTTAGCGGCCGCCCGGTGGCGCAAGTGGTTGAGTGCAGGCGCTCCGCTGGGGCGGCCCAGGGTTAGCCAGTTCGGATCCCGGGCACGCACCGATGCACCTCTTGGCAAGCCATGTTGTGGCGGCGTCCCATATAAAGTGGAGGAAGATGAGCATGGATGTTAGCCCAGGGCCAGTCTTCCTCAGCAAAAAAAGAAGAAGATTGGCAGATGTTAGCACAGGGCTGATCTTCCTCACAAAAAACAAAAAACAAAACACATATGCACCTAATTAGAGTGCTTCAAATTACATGAAGCAAAAACTAATAGAGTTAAAGGAAGAAATAGACAACTCTACAACTTTAGTTGAAGGTTTTATTCCACCTCTATCAGTAATCAAGACAAAATCTAGATAAAAAAATAAAAAATATAGAGAAAATTTGAATGACACTATCAAACTACCTTAACACAATTTTCATTTATAGAACACTATATCTAACCTTTATAGAATGCACATTCTTTTCAAGGACACATGTAGAATTCACCAAGATAGACCACCTCTGGGCCATAAAAGAAGTCTTAATAGTTCTCTGACCATAGCTGAATTAATTAGAAATCAACAATAATAAGATAACTAGAAAAGCCCTTAATTTTAGAAATTAAACAACTCACTTCTAAATAACTCATGGGTCAAAAAGAAATCATAAGAGAAATTAGAGAATATATTTAATGGATTATAACAAAAACACATATCAAAATGTGTTAAAGCTAAAGAAGAAATGTCTAAAATCAATAATCTAAACTTTCATGTCAGGAAACTATAAAAAAAGAGCAAATTAAATTAAAAGTAAACTGAATAACATTGATGTTGTCTAAAGATACAAACTTGCAACAAGTAGTAAATAAACCATATTGATCTAATGCACAGTATAATGAATGTAGAAAACAATATTGTACTATAATTATAAATATCAGCAAATTATCAGTATCAAATCATGATACTCTCATGAACACATACACAAAAGTCTTTAATAAAATATTAATAAATTTTAGCCAACAGTATATTAAAAGGATAATATATCATGACCAATGGATTCTTTCCCAAGAATATGTTTAGTTCAATATTAAAAAATTGATGTATTTTGACATATTAAGAAAATATACAAGAAAATCCATTTCATCATCTAATAGATAAAGAAAATGATTTGACAAAATTCAACATTCTTTCAGCAAACTAAAAATAGGCAAGCAATCCAAAGGGTCAGATTGTAAAGTCAGATGTACTCAAACCATGGCTATTAGCAGTAGCAAGTTTTAAGGATTCAGGCAATCAACAGGCTCACATGAAGCAGAGAGTGGTCTAGAACATTAAGGGCAGCTCCTCACATACTTTCCGGCCCAGAGTAGAGAAAGTCTACAAGTCAGGTACACAGGTTATTACCTCATGTAACAGGGAACATTTATATTGTAAGACATCTTCACTCAAAGAGTTATAGCTTATGTGACATTCTCCAGGTAACTATATCCCATAAATTTATAGATTCTGTGTTTACTTACTATAAGCACTTATTAACCAGAGATATTCTACTTAAGGACATTCTGTTAGGGACATTTTGTATATAAGTACACTTCTCTTAGAAAGTATCATTAGTCTATCTTCCCAGAAGTCCAGTTATCATGCTGACAAAGTGATTATATAGAGTCTCCCTATCGTTCTCCTTCAAGTATGTAGCCTGTTCAAAAAAATGAATCCTGTCCCTTCCCTTACACTATACACATAATAACTCAAAATGGATCATAGACTTGAATGAAAAAGTTAAAACTATAAACTTCTAGGAGAAAATCTTTTCAACATTGATTTGGGAAAAAAAAAAATTCATTGGTAAAACACAAAACGCCAAAGCAGGGGCCGGCCCCGTGACTTAGCGGTTAAGTGCATGCTCTCCGCTACTGGCGGCCTGGGTTCGGATCCCTGGCGTGCACCGACGCACCGCTTGTCCAGCCATGCTGAGACGGCGTCCCACATACAGCAGCTAGTAGGATGTGCAACTACGACATACAACTATCTACTGGGGCTTTGGGGAGAAAAAGGGAAAAAAAGGAGGAGGATTGGCATGGGTGTTAGCTCAGGGCTGATCTTCCTCACAAAAAAATAAAACAAAAAAAACAAACAAACGAAAAAAACAAAACCAAACAAGCAGACAAATTGGGCTTTTTCAGAATTACCAACTTTTGCTCTTTGAAAGACATTGTTCTGATAATGAAAGTTTAATCCATTTTCAAGCTGATGGGAGCATCACTTTGGGAAAGGAAATGAATGGACCACAGGCTACCTGCTTTAACTCCTTTCACTCCAGAAGAGAACTCTCTCAAAGGGAATTCATGAACAACTCAAGATAACATCATAATTAATGGTGAAAGACTGAATGCTCTTTAATTTCAGCAAAAGGGCAGGAATATTGGCTCTCACTACTTCTCTTCAACATTGTACTGCAGATCCTAGTCATTGTAATAAAGCAAGAAAAATAAACAAATGTATATTGAAAAGGAAGATGTAAATTATCTTTATTCACTGACAACATAATTTTATATATGTAAAGTCCTAAGAAGGCTATATAAATGCTATTAGAGGTAATACATGATTTGAGCAAAGTCATTGGATACAAGGTCAATATACAAATATTAATTGTATTTTTTATATACCTTCCATGAACAATTGGAAAACAAAATAAAAAATACCTTTCCGTTTACAATAGCACCCAAAACATTGAATACTTAAAGATAAATTTAACAAAATATGTGCAAGGAACTTGCACATAGCAAGATTTAACAAAATCTGCTAAAAGGAACTAAACCTAAATAAATGGAGAGATACAGCACATTATGACAATCGAAATTTCATCAGGCTTTTTTTTTTCAAGAAAGTGACAAATTGATCCTAAAGTTTATAAAGAGATATGAAAGATCTAAAGAGCTAAACAATTTGGGGAAAAAAGAATAAAGTAGGAGAATTTACACTACCAGGTTTCAAGGCTTACATTAAAGCTACAATTATTCAAGATAGTGAGGTGTTAAAGAAAGGATAGACATTATAAACCAGTGAAACAGAATAGAGATCCTGAAATAGACGTAGATGTATGGTTGATATTTAATAGTTGCAAGTGTAATTCAATGGACAAAGATGATTATTCAACAAATGGTGCTGAAATTTGGATACTCTTATGAAAAAACAATCAACCTTATCTTATCTCACACCATGCACAAAATAACTTGATATGGACCATTGGCCTAAATGAAAAAGCTAAAACTGTAAAAGTAGAAGAAAACATAGAAGAAAATCTTTATAATATTGACATAGGCAAAAAGCCCCCAAAATTCTTGGATAAGACTCAAAAAGGCCAACCCAAAAAAGCAGACAAATTGATAAATTTGGCTTCTTCAGAAGTACTAACTTTTGCTCTTTGAAAGAAACTATTATGAAAATGAAAGGTTAATCCATATAATGGGGGAGAAAATTAAATGACATATATCTGAACAAAGATTTGTAGATAGATTGTATGGAATTCTTACAACTGAATAATAATAAGAAAACCTACCCAATAAAAATAGGCAAAAGATTTGAACAGGCACTTCAAAAAAGTACATGTATGAATAAAAAGAATTTTTGACAGTTTCTTATAAAGTTAAGCATATGCCTTACCCTATGACCAAGCAATTCCATACCTAGGTATTTATCTAAGAAAAATTAAAACATATATTCTCATAAAAACTCATATTTGAATATTTATAGTAGCTTTATTCTTAATAGTTAAACACTAGAGAGAGCCTAAATGTCCATTAACAGATAAATAGATAAACAAATTGTGGTATATCCATACAATGGAATACTACTGAGCTGTAAATAGGAATGAAATACTGATATACACAATAATATGGATGAATCTCGAAAACATTTTGTTGGGTGAAAGAAGCCTGGCACAAAAAAAAAGTATGTATTGTTTGATTCTGTTTATATAAAATTCAAGAAAATGCCAACTAATCTATTGTGATAGAGGCAAGTAAGTGCTTGCCAGTGATGGCGGAATTGACTGCACAGGGAAATGAAGAAACTTTTAGGGGCAATGGAAATGATCTGTATTTTGATTGTGATGGTAGTTACGTTAAGTGTATACATTTGTTAAACCTCAAACTGTATACTTAAAAAGGGTGCAGTTTTTGGTATGTAAATTATATCTCAAAAATAAGCATTATATTTATTTCTTTAAAAAACAAAAGAATCTCTGGTCTGAAGCATGAGTCATTGAGATTGGAAGACAGATTCCCATGAAACCCTGCAGTAGAAACTGCAATTAGGGTGCCAGATTACTAAATGTAAAAAGTCAACTGGTGCTGCTGAAGGCAATTAGGCATGCAATAAAACCAACTTTATTTAAGCCACAATATTATTGAGAATTGACTTTGGCTCTAAAGATGCCTAGCTTTAAGGAAGGCTATAACCCCAAATTTCTGATTTACAAAACAGATAAACTAAGGGGTGATGCTTCTCATGAGAATACTGACATTGCAGAGTAGACGTTGCTCTGCGTATAGTTATTTAAACACCCATCTCTTTTTAATACCTAAAGTATGCATCAATTTTATCTGCCTTGCTGGAGTAACCCGCTAATGGGAAGGTGAATCATGTATAAATTTTAGTTTCTCAGATACTCATCCAGCTAGCAAAGTAGGAGGATGGATGGTTGAAGGCAATGTGCTGCATTGTATGACAATGACAAACCTGGTACACAGATGCTGAATTTGTGTTTGTCATGGCGACTTCCAGCTATAGGTGCAGGCAATATTAGAATAGTATTATACCTTGGATGGCAGCACACTGTAATGTAAAGGACATAGAAGACTTTCATGATAAACTGAGCTGTTACCTTTTCCCAGCTCTCTTGCCTACTTGCTACATAATCATGGTTACACACTGATATACTTTCCCCTGCCCCCTGATAATTTCCTCATCTGTAAAATGAGACAATGATATCTAAGTTGTAAATGCATGTCAAGAATTAAATAAAATAAAAGTAATATACCTCATGTGGTTTCTAATACATAGTGTTCAATAGTGGTAGCTATTAAAATTATTACTATTATTTTATTTATAGAGGATAGACTTAAAACTGACCCACGTTATATAGAGAAAGTGCAGAAAGGTTAGCAGCAATGTATGTTGTAACAAGTCTACAGTTACTGTACGTCAATTTTTAGCATGTCCTCCAAACAATATATTCTGTGTATTCGTAACCCATTTTTTAAAGTTGTATTTCCTTTCAAAGGTAAACCTTTCTCTTTTATTACTCATGTTTTTAAAGCTACATGTTAAAGCTTATTTTAAGGAAAGGTTAGTAAGGGCGATGTTAATCTCACTTTTTTTATTCCTAGCCATTTGTGAAATGGCTGTTTATTTTGTGGGAGGATGTTTGTAGTCCATGGTTGCTATAGTAAATTCAAAACTATCTTGAGACAGTTATACTTGTAATATCTCAGCAACATTTAGTTTTATTTTTAAAATGAGCCAAGTTTCTTTCTAATATATGGCAATTTATTCTCAGGCTCTCTATTGATAGGTCCATTGTGTTAGGGGTGCATTTTTTCTCTACTTAAAAAAATAAACATAGATAATGAAGCAGTAACTCTTGGTTTGTCTACAAAAATTTACAAATTTACTTTGGATATAAATTTCACTCTTTCTATTGAGGTATAAATGATACACCACATTGTGTTAGTTTCAGGCATACAACATAATGATTTGATATTTGTATACATTGTGAACTGATCACTGTAAGAGGCTATTTCTATTTGAGGTAAAATATATTACATAATTTTTTGGGCTTCTGCAAATCTCCCAATGAATTCTAGTTGTTATATGAATAGCTTTTCCCATCGCCCATGAGAATTCCTTTCTTTTCTCTCTACAGGAAAAAGTTCAAATATGAACTCAAGCATGTCACATGAAGCTCATCGCAGTCTGATACTAAACCTATTTTTAGCACATTTATCTTCAGCTACTCTACAACATGGCCACCCACTAAGCCATGTACTAGCAACCCTAGAATATTGAATGTATTATTACTTTTAGCACTAATATTATATCTGTAACAAATGAGAACGTTTATAATATTTCCTTTCTTCCCACATCCATTCTTCACCACTACAATGATCTTTCCATTTATTGTGTTTTCTCAGTTCTTCTAATATTATTCTTTTCTATTCTTTTTTTTTTTGCTGAGAAAGATTTGCTCTGAGCTAACAACTGTTGCCAATTCTCCCCTCTTTCTTTTTTTTCCTCCTCAAAGCCCCAATACGTAGCTGCAGATCCCAGTTGTCCTTCTAGTTCTTCTATGTAAGCCACAGCCACAGCCAGACCACACCACTGACAGAGGAGTGGTGTGGCTCCGCGCCTGGGAGCGGAACTCAGGCTGCTGAAGTGGAGATCACTGAACTTTAACCACTAGGCCACCAGGGCTGGCTGAATGTTATTCTTATACTTCTTAAATATTCTTATACCCTCACTACTTAACTACGTAAGTAACTTGTGTGTGTGTGTGTGTTTGTAGTATGCCAAGTAAAGCTCCAAGCAAACCAAATCCTCCCATGGATAACAATAAATGTAAAAATTTTTTAAATGATGTCCTGGAAAGAAAATAAAAACAGACACATTTTACAGATTATTTTACAGATAAGTTGACATTTGGAAGACAGAAATGGCATATGGAGATTTTGCCAGTTTTATGACTTTTAGCCTGAAAGGAGGCTGAAGTTGATTATTTATGAGGTGGCTAAAACTCTAATAAGAACCCTGCAGCCTTTCAGGCCTGAATAACCAGAATACAGAGTTGAAGGCAACTGAAGTCACTAACAAAGTGAGGGAGAATCCTAGAAAGGAGAAAGTCAGAGAGGAGGAGTCCCCAAAAAAAGAAAACTTTGCCCAAGTCTTGGTCTGAACCAGGCACAGGACAAAATCCAGGTAAGGATAAAAGGCTGACATGAGATTTGAGCAGCTCAAAGGACAAAGTTTACTTTTTAAATCCAACCAAATTAATTATTTCCTAAAACTAATAAATGGATTCTTCAGAAGAATATAACAGAATCTAGACTCTTTACAACATAACATTGACAAAGCCCAGCATAAAATTCAAAATTACCTGACATACAAAGAACTAGAAAATGTGACCCATTCTCAAGAGAAAAAACAAAATAATGAAGACTAACTCTGAGATAACCCAGATGTTGGAATTTCCCAATAAGAATTTTAAAGGAGCTATTCCTTTGGTGTTCAAGGATATAAAGGATAATATGTTCAAAGTGAGTAAAAAGATAGAAAATAGTAGCAGAGAAATAGAAAACAGAAAAAAGAACCAAATGGAAATCCTAGAACTGATTTCAGAGAGCTAAAAAAGAGCAGGGAAACCTTTACTCCACTGTCTTTATTTTTCACTTTTTTTTTTTTTTTTTTTTGGTGAGGAAGATTGACCCTGACCTAACATCTATTGCCAATCTTCTTCTTTTGCTTGAGGAAGATGGTACCTGAGCTAACATCTGTGCCAGTCTTCCTCTACTTTTTGTATATGTTCCCTTACATGTGTTTTCTTTTCTGGACATCTTTAAGTTTTTGTTCAAAGACTACATTTGTAAAGTCTTTTCCTAATGCCACTCGCCTATTTTCGGAGTAAGCAACTCTTTTCTCATAACACTTCAAACATAACTTCCAGCCAAATGTTGTGGGCCATTGTGAACTACTCAGCTAACTTTAAGTCCAATCTCAAATGTAGATGCATCTGGAGAAGCACACAAGTCTTTCTAAAAAAAGCATTGAAGGGCAACCTTCATTTTTACAGAAGGACTTTTGATATCACAGAGGAGGAATTGCACCACATAGAACCCAACAGTACTTCCTAAAAGTCTGACATAGATTCTCTCTTTCTTTATCGGTTAATGATCCACTCTTTGTAAGAGCTTCTTCATCTCTCAATCTTTCTCCACAATTCTCTATTGCATTACAATTTGGCTATTCTTTTCTAATGTCTTCCTTTCATCATTGTCACCAATTCTCCAAACTTCTTACGAATACTTAAATATTTTTCTCAGATACTTGCATGTTAACCTCAAAGCTAGTGGATGCCTCTTTGGGTTCACCAATTTTGCAGGTCCCGCCATGACTCAGAAAAACAGTAGCCATGTAATCAGGCTTTGCTTACAAATGATACTGCTCAGAAGGTGGAGAAAAAGACAAATACCTGTGTTTTTTATTATTATGATTTCTGCCACATTCATTATAGAACTTATAATACTTTATCATTGTTCTTCTTTATGTGACTGTGAACTATTTAAAATCAAATTATGCCTTTTTCTTTTTAACTTTACCTCTAACAGAACACCACTTCAGTTAGAGCACACCATAAATGTATTTGTTGAGTGAACGACCACTTGAAAAATTAGATTTGTCTTCATAAAAACTGTTTTTCATCCTTCCACATTATCTTGCTATTGTTCCAAACATATAGATTTAGCTCCAGAATAGATTAGTTGAATATTCTGTGTTTTGTCAGAAATCTTAAAATAGTGTAATATTTTAATTCATAAAACCAGACATAGATTAGCTTCCTACAATTTCTTTTATCTGTATGTAAACATATTTTTCTATTCACAAATTCAAGGAATTCTACTAGGCTCTTGGGGTTAAAATGAGGTTTTCAATTCTTTTGTGAGAACATGATTCAGACTAAAGCCAAGCCTAAACTAGAAACTAAAATGGCAGTTAAATTGGTAAGGGAAGAGAAGAAAGAAAGCATGCATAAACGGTTGGATATAGATGCTCTCAATTGAGTGCAACTTCAGTGAGAGCCGTTTTACTCACAGTGCAGTTATGAAACCAAGCAGAGCCACACGTGAATAATGTGCAAATCAAAAAGATAATTGTGCCAGCCAGAGAAGTAAAAAGCATTATTACAAAATCAAATTATACAAAATCAAATTATAAACTTATTTTGAAACTAACTAAACAATGTTAAAAGGCTTTCTGGAAAATGACTAGTTAGTGTGATATTGTTCTGGTATTAATTATATAATACATAGTTATTGAGTATCTACAATGTATTTGGCACAACAGATTCAATCATTCTTAGTGCCGATAGAAAAATAGTTCTTAGCGCTGGTAGCTTTTGACTAGTTTTTAAAAAGTTTTTCAGGGGTAGAGATCAGATTTTTTTTGTGACAATCTCAGCATGAAAGCAAAACACATCAACCCAGGTTTCAATAATAGCTGGTTGTCTTATCTAATTTTTCTGGAACTATGGTATTTTCAAGGTAGTCTTGCTTTATAGACTATTACATTTAAAAGACTTTCAAATGAATCATGAATAAACATCATAATCAGCAAACAATAATAAATAATTGATAAGAGCTTTCTTATAGAGCTGCCTGCTCTGGAATACTGCAGAACCATGTTATAAGTAAAGCAGGCGGTATATTCTCTAACATTTATAGAGGATTTTGCAGTTAAATAATGCTGTCTGATTTACTCCTCACACAGCCTTCAAAGATAAATTTGAAATTTAATGCATGAGAAAACAGTTTTGCATATAGCTCGTAAGTGAAATCTTCAGATTGAAATCCAGTGCAATTGACTGTGAGTATCAAGAACCTCTCACTACAGCATAGAAACCTCACACTTATAATAAAGTAAACTTGACATTTCCAATAATAAACAACCTAAAACTTAATGCTTAAAATCTAGTATGTAGGGCCGGCCCCGTGGCTTAGCGGTTAAGTGCGTGCGCTCCGCTGCTGGCGGCCCGGGTTCGGATCCCGGGGCGCACCGAGGCACCGCTTTCTCTGGCCATGCTGAGGCCGCGTCCCACATACAGCAACTAGAAGGATGTGCAACCATGACATACAACTATCTACTGGGGCTTTGGGGGAAAAATAAATAAATAAATAAAATTTTAAAAACAAAACAAAAAAATAAAATCTAGTATGTAAAAATAAAATTAAACATTGTTTGTGAAATGTTTTGTAAACCATAAAACAATAGAGATATACATTTCTATGTGTGAACCAATGATCAACATATCAACATATGACACAAAGAATCTAAGTCATCACACTTAAAATAGCCTTTTAAAAAATATAATACATGTTATTTTTACCTTTAATATAGAAAATCATCTAATTAACCATAAGAAAAGTATCAATAAAAATGCTCAAGCGATAAACAGTCTAGTCCTAGAAGAAAAGTGAATGGCCAATTAGGATGAGCAGATGCTCAACCTCACTAAATATTAAGGAAACAGAATGAAAAGTAACAATGGGAAATGATTTTTAAACTAAACCAGATATAGTTTAAAAAGTAATGTAATATCTAAAGATTGTAAAGGTGCTGAAAAATGGACTTTTGAATGAATATTGGTTAGTTGGTACAACCTAGTTAAAGGATAATTTGGCAAGTCTTTTCAAGTTATCTTTATTTATTTATTTTTTTGTGAAGAAGATCAGCCCTGAGCTAACATCCATGCCAATCCTCCTCTTTTTGCTGAGGAAGATTGGCCCTGGGCTAACATCTGTGCCCCTCTTCTTCCACTTTATGTGGGATGCTGCCACAGATGGCCTGACAAGCCGTGCATCGGTGTGCACCTGGGATCTGACCCCCAGGCCGCCAGCAGCGGAGCCTGCGCACTTAACCCCTACGCCACGGGGCTGGCCCCTAAAGTTATCTTTAATTAGAAAACGTAACTACAATGTTACGTTTTCTAATACAAATGGGAAACGCACCACAATAATGCATACGATAAATTTCGTATATTTCTTTACACAGTCGTAGTCATTCATAAAAAGTATGAGTATTTGTCTCATTATATTTCATAAAAAATATTTTTGTTTTGTGTAAACTTCATAATTGTCATTACTAATGGTTGTACTAACAATATCCAGTGTATGTCGTATTAACATTTTCCCTGTTGCTAGATATTTAGGTTATTTCTACCTCACTAGTTTAACTAATGCCAGTAAATATCTTTGTACTTATGGCTTTCTCTTCCCTTGGGATTATTTCCTGTAGTTTTTGGTCTCAAAAGTTTCAAATTTAGATACTTTCATATTGTAAAGAATAATACACATTTATTTGTACATCAGTGATTTATGTGTACCAATATATTTTTAAAGATTTGGGGAATTTAATAAGCAAAATGGAACCTTATTTTTGGTCATTGTTTAATTAGTATGGAGGTTACTTTCCTATATTACTAATTGAGCTCCTCTCTTTTGGAATTTTCATGTCATTTACTTATTGGGATGTTGATGATTTTCTTTCTAATTATATTCTTTTTGTTATGCCATTTGCTGCGATTATTTTTCTTAACCTATTTTTTTTCTATTTCAGTTTTAACTTTTACATATTAAAATTTTCATTGTTTTAATATCTGATTTTTATCACAATATGTTTGAATTTAAAACGTTTTCCTCTCTAGCTCTCTTATGGTTATTCTAAAAACTAACACTCTGATACACATGGGATTTATTTTGGTTTATAGTGTGAGTTGTAGGTCTAAAACAGATTTTTGTCTTCAAATTCCTAACGTTATCTCAGTGTCATTGATTAATAAACTATGTTCCCTATCGTTTTCAGATGCTTCTTTTATAAATATTAAATCTGTATGTATAATTTTATCTATTCGATTCCAGGCAATCTTTTTTTGTACCAGTAACATATTGTTCTAATTATTATAGCTCTAAAAAGGTTTATTACCTGGTAGAGAATTTTTTCCTTTTACTCTTTCTTTACTGAATATAATCTTTTATATTTTTGCCCAGTCTTCCCACTAGATGAAATTTAGATCTGACTGTTTTTGTTTGTTTTTTCTCCTACAGCAATCTATATCACCTTCTTATTTAGTTCCAGTAACATAAATTAATTGGAAAAAAATTACACTTTTACAATATCTTTCCACTTTTTCAAATTTTATATCTTTCTGAAAGGTTCATAGTTTTTTTTTTTCTTCAGATAGGTCAAATCATTTCTCATTAAAATTATTCTTACATGGGCCAGCCTGGTGGCATAGTGGGTAAGTTCTCACGCTTCTCTGTGGCAGCCTGCAGTTTGCAGGCTCGGATCCCCGGCGTGGACCTATGCACCGCTTATCAAGCCATGCTGTAGCAGGCGTCCCACATAAAGTAGAGGAAGATGGGCACAGATGTTACTTCAGGGCCAATCTTCCTCAGCAAAAAGAGAAGGACTGGCAGTGAGTGTTAGCTAAGGGCTAATCTTCCTCACACACACAAAAATTATTCTTACACATTTTATATATTTTTTCTTATTGTGAATGGTATCTCCTGGCACATCTCTCAAATGACTCTGACATATAACAAAACGATATATTTTTAAAAATATTGATTAATCCATTCATTTTATTAACTTCTTTATTAATTTAAATTTTTGGTAGTTTTGGCTTTTCTTTTTTTTAATTTTATGTATTTATTTTTCCCCCAAAGCCCCAGTAGATAGTTGTATGTCACAGCTGCACATCCTTCTAGTTGCTGTATGTGGGATGCGGCCTCAGCATGGCCAGAGAAGCAGTGCGTTGGTGCGCGCCCAGGATACGAACCCGGGCCGCCAGCAGTGGAGTGCGTGCACTTAACCGCTAAGCCCCAGGGCTGGCCCAGTTTTGGCTTTTTAAATCACAGTATTACATTAACTTCCTATTCTTTCTTTCTTTGATACCTTTTATTTCTGTTCTCATATTTTTTTTTACCATATATTAAAGATAATTTAAGTAATGGTAATATGTTGATGGTATGAATACTTTTTCTATTGATTTTAATGGCTGTGAAATTAATTTATTTATTTGGTAGGGCTTAAAAATAAATTCAACTAATTTGCCTCTAGAAATATCTGTTGAACGTATGCTGAGAATAAATATTATGAAATATATAACATTCTAGGCAATGAGGAACTAAAAATTTTTGGTTCCACCCTCAGATTGCTTATACATACATACACTCACATACACATATACTCACATTATATTATAGCAAATTCTTAAGTACCAAAGTACGTGGTATGGTCAATGAGGTCTACAGGTTTATAGAAAAGCTGACTGCTACCTGGAGAAGATAGATCTTCAAAGATGCATGGATTTGGACGGATAGAGAGCAAGGGAAAGGCATTCATGAGCATGGAGAAGGAAAAGCAAAATGGATATGGTATTCTTAAGGCATATGCAGAGAATAGGCAGATCAGTGTTCAAGGTGAGAACAGAGGGCATTTGCCTTTTCCTGGATCATTTATCTAGCTTGACTCGCTCTTGAACCATGTTTTTAGAACTGCCTAATGTTTTGAATAGTGGATGAGAGTTTACCCCTTTTTTCCATTTGCACCCAAACCTATTTCCCTGGTGTCCTTTGTCAAGGTTACACACTTTTAGCTTTGAATCCTGATTTACTCTCTAGAGTGGCCTCTTTCTGATGATCTCCGTGGCCTCTGGACCTTAGCTATTGAACATGATTTGTGGCTTTGCACTTTTTTATCATTGGCTTTCCTATTGACTTTTATTATTAAGAAAAATCTTTAGTAAAGATTTTATTATCTGGTTCATCCCTTAGATCTTTATGACAGTGCTAGTTTTTTTGCTCCTCCTGCTGGGAATAGTGCTCTTACATCGCAAAGCTAATATTGGACAGATAAAGCTGTAGGTTTGAATGCTAAAGTAAGAAAAATTAGCCTGTAATAGAAAACTCTTACAAGGAGTATGTTAGAGTATAGAGCTATAGAATAACTATGACTAAAGGGAAATTTTACATAAAAAATATGTTTTATAGTTATTTCTTCAAAATGACTCTATGTGAAATATGAAATAGGGTAGACTTTCATAATTAGGAAGACAAGCCTCTGCAAGAATGTGGAAGTATTTGCATCACTAAGAAAGAATGGATCACAGTATTTACTTAAAAGTGAACTGTTTAGCTTAAAGCAAAACCAAGTAATTCCCAGTTACTGAATCATGGTGACCCCAGCAATTAGTAATTTGGGTTTCCCTGTTGAACTCTTAAGATACAATCTTCTGGTGAAAACTACATATTCTTTGTTTTTCTGTTCCCGATTCCTGAGCAAAGCCTTGAAATTGAATTCTTAAGGCCTTCAAAGCCTGTGAGTTCATATATGCTCCTCATCAAACATAGGAACCTCAAATAGAAAAAGGAGGACATTTTTTACAGTGATATGTTCATTTTTCTAAAATAGCACTCAATAGACCCAACTTGTCTAACTTTGCAAGTTCTTCAAGAGACTTAGGGTTTTAACATTTCTCAATTAGTCAGCCATCGTAAAATGTACTACATGAGATTTTGACTGAAATCTTGCGTAGATCTGCCTGTCTTTCAGAATTTGCGGATATTTGCATTGTGCCTCTGGTTAACTGAAATGGGAGCCCCTAGTCATCAATTTGATGAGGACTTTCCCACTAAATGCTGGCAAATATTTAAGCCTGGAACCATACCAGTGAAAAACCACAGAATTTTAATGTTCCAAAGTTCTATGGGTGGTAAAAATTTGGCAGAAGGTAGAGTCATGATACATTTTTGATAAATCATTTGATAAACTTCTATTGAATTAAAATGATATCTATGATAAATGGTATATGTGACTATAAATGGTATCACCAGCCATCATTTTGTCACCTATTATTTTCTCACTGATTGATTTGACAAATCTAGTAAGAAAAGTAGGTCAAGTATAGCTACATTTTTAACTCTACTCTTATTTACATTGGCTTTGTTTTTCATTCTATAATAAATCTACCAAATTAAGTCATCATTTATCTGGTATCGTATCTGTAAGGGACCTAAAGAAGAAAGTGACACATTATATAAATATTTCTTTTCCATTCTTTTAAACGTAGCTCCAAGTGAAATTTGAGACAGCAAATTAACAATGTTTTAGAAAGTCTTGATGTGTAAAGAATTCTCTATGCACCTTGGTTGGTTTCCAGAAACTAAATTTGAGAAAACGAAATCTGAATTTAGCATTTTCTCATCATTCTGAAGACTTGGCTATTACTCTAAAGCATGTACTATAGAAGGCAAAAACTTATTTTGCTTTCAAAAAAATCGCCAGATTTATTAGCTGTATTATGGTGACCCCAAGGACAGAAGAAAAACAACTGTGTTTAATTTGTTTAATTCACTGCTGGCACTGTGTTAACAGTCCTAAAATGCAAGTTGCATTTTTAATGACTTTTCTTGCAAGAGTTTTACAACTGCTGTAGGAAATAAAGATGTGAGAAGCTCGAAATATTATGAGTCCAGGAATGGTTTATATAAGCAGCTCAGAGTAAGCAAAAGTTTTTCCAGAAACCCTTGTCAGATTTCTGCTTACAGCTTATTGGCCAAAATTTTGTCCCGTAGCCATGGCTTCAAGGGTAGCTACAAGGGTGGCTACAAATGTAACTGTTTAACTTCTGCAGCCTCTGTGGAAGAGGTCGTCAATAGAGAAGTTGGTTGGAAATGATTATTGGATTGGTTGTACAACAGTGTATATACCTAAATTTTATGCCCTGTGATGGGTCTGTCTTAATTTCTTCTTTCTTAATATAAACTGATTCCTTTGCTTAATTTTTTATTCCAATGATCGTAACATAATATATTAAGCATTCCCGTGTGCTCAGTAGTATTCCACGCACTTTCCAAATATTAATAATCCAGCAATTCTATGAGGCAGGTTTCATCATGCCCATTTTACAAGTGAGAAAACTGAGACACCATAAAATAAAGTTAGTTATTTCAAGTCCGTGCATCTAGTAATTGGCAGAACAGAAACACTCTGAAACCAGAGCCTTTACACTTTATATCATCCCTTAATTATATGTTAATGACCATGCCATTTCACTCCTTAAATGTGTCTTTTATTACGTTATTTATATTTTAAATGGAATTCATTATTTTTGTTTGATTTGCCTCAAAAAACCATTCATTCTTTGCAGCAAGTGTGGATCAGATCATTTTCTGGAACGTAATTTAAAAAGACAACTTGGCCACACTGTCTGTCATATGGTACAAGTTGTCCAAGAATGCCTCATTTTTCTTATTTGCAGAATGAGGGATTATTCTACATGTCCTCTAGCAGCACTTCAAGACCTAACACCATATAATTTCTGAATAGAAAAAAAATCATATCTTTGAGAGTCGGGGAGAATATAGTCACCTTAGTCCATTTTTTATGAAGGACAAAATTTTAAGATTGTTGGAGAGAGTGATCACTAATAAATTTGCAAAGAACCTTCAATAAGAAACACAGAGATAGTGCTTTGAGGGGAAGGCAACGTGACAAGAAACAAATGCATCAGCGATAAAGGAGTAAGAGATCTTCTGACTTCCCACATATATTCCTTTGCATGAGAGGAAAAAAATGCAGAGTTGATAGCTAAAACTATATTTGATTTATAGATGGATTTGGCTGATATAAAAATAATTGTAGTAAATTACTCTGAGAATAATCTAGAAACATCAAGAATGCAGCATTTCCCTATTGGTACACGATCCCTCATTAGTAAGGGATGAAATAACGCAGGCTCTGACAATCCTTCCTCCCACATTGGACAAACAGGCCCTGTGCACGATGTTAACGATTTGAAAGAATGCCAACTTTGGGCAATGTTTGGAATTTAGCACTGATAAATACAGGTAGATATGATATGATCCCAGCACTGGCTCTGGTTTGGCTCCACTAGGCCTTACGTTAGGCATGGTACACAATAATGATAGGTGAGAAGATTTGAAAGAGGACATTTCATGGGAATGCTTTACTCAACATTTAAATAATGAAAACCATGATCGCATAGAAATAGTGTAAGATTGATACACCAATTAATAAAATCCAAATAGAAATGATATCCTGCTGTGCGAGAAATTAAAACTCTGTGCAAATCCAATTCTGTCTACTTCCTTCTCTCTCCTTCCATCATACCTCTATCTTATTTTCACACTTACCCTGAGAAATCCTTCTCTGCTTTGCAAAACTGGATTTAAGTATTCCAGACTTAGATAGTATGATAGTGGACCATAGCAAAAGCATTTTGGCTATCAACATAGCTATATGCAGACAAATCTTATTGTGGTATTTCTCAGGCCAAGAAAAGACACTGAGTTAAGTATAATATTTTTGTGCTATAATCTGCATACTGTAAGAAGTTTTGGAGTCTGCAAAGCTTAAGTTAAAATGTTAGATCTGAACGTTACTATTTGAATGAACTTGAGTAATTTATTTAGAGATTTACCTAGGATGGAAATAGCATGGATTTGCTACTGTACCCAAGGTCATCAAACTCCCCCAGCAGAATAGTGTTCTCAATTCCATGTGATGCAGTTTCTGTTATTCACTATCTGGTATTAATCAAGAAAATAGGTATTTTCATTCCCTTTTGTATTTATACTGATTCTGTTCAATAAATCCATCCCCTGGAACAGGTGCCAAATAAATGCTATGTTAGCAAGGAATCTTTTGACAAATTCTAAACCACCAATTTATTAGCATTGTCTTAAATAGTTCTCTTGGAAAATCGTCCAGGGTTAAAACAATTTAATGGTGGTGAGTAAGATTTATGCAGAGATAATTTAATTATATGATGTCTCTCTTAATAATGAAATAATGAATAAAATAAATCTCCGTAAGATAGGCTTTTGATATTTCCCAAGGATATATGTTACTGATTGTACATTAATTCAAAAATACTTCTTTCCACATTAGATCATGCTTCTTATTCAGCAACGATGATACTGTGTTGTAATTGTCTGTCTTCATTCCTCCTTAGATTATAAGCTCCATATGGGCAAGAGATATGTCGTTTCAACATAAATACCTAAAAATATTTTAGGAAATCTTTGATTTTTTTGGCTATGTTTCAGGTGGTATTTAAAAGACGGAGAAAAAGCGGCAGTATTACTGGGTACAAATGCATTTTATTGAAACTAATAATTATAAGTACTTTTATAATATCTATTTTGACAGTACAGAAAATGTATTTGAAGCTCAACAGCTCTTCAAACAAATGGCCATCAAATGGTAAACATTTCAAGATGAAGGATAACTCTGAATGAGTCATAACAATCACTGAAGAAATAAGCAAATGAAAATTTATTATCTTGTGGAAATTAAAATACCCAGTTTTAAAAGATGGCTGATCTCCCACTACACCAGTGTGCTGGGGAGGAGATTACAGAGCACACAACCGATTGGTCCATGTAATATGGTTCAATTTACCCTCCTGAGTGTACTGTGTGCTTCTCAAGAAGATATGACTTTCACAGCTTCCTCCCAGAGTGGAGGCTGCTAGTGGTGTCACTTTAGGCATTCGGAGCCCAGGCATATTCATAGCATTCATCATGTTTATTTATGAAGTTAGAAGGAATGGGAGTTTGTTTCTACATGAATTGCCTTAAAACATGATTTGTTGGGGGACAGCCCTGTGGCATAGCAATTAAGTGCACGTGCTCCGCTGCTGGCGGCCAGGGTTTGGACCCCGGGCTCAAACTGATGCACTGCTTGTCAGGCCATGCTGTGGCGGCGTCCCATATAAGGTGGAGGAAGGTGGGCACAGATGGTTAGCCCAGGGCCAGTCTTCCTCAGCAAAAAGAGGAGGATTGGCATGGATGTTAGCTCAGGGCTGATCTTCCTCACAAAAAAACAGAAAAACCCCATGATTTGTGAAACTTGTGGGCAACTGGCCAAATCCTTACAAGTTAGCCCAGAACTCCTTCTTGTCCAGGTATCTACTTTCTTCTCTGGTAGTGAAAAAACGCAGAACCAGAACAGAGAAAGACTTAAGTAGAGGCATTGTATTAATAAGGTAACATATTCACAGGTTTTGAAGATTAGGAGGTAGACACCTTTGGAGAGTCATTACACTGGATACCAAAGTTCAGTCTCTGGCCCCCCACAATGCTTGTCCATCTCATATGCAAATTACATTCACCTCATTCCAACATTCCCAAATGTCTCAATTCAATACAACATCAACTTTAAGGGCGAAATCACATTTAAATCTTATCACTTCAGAAGTCCCACAGTTCTCCATCTACATCAGGTGTGGGTGAGGCTCTGGGTGTAATCCATCCCGAGGCGCAGTTCCTCTCCATGTGCAAACCTGTGAAACTCCAGAGGCAAGTTATTTGCTCCCAAAATACAATGATGGGACAGGTAAAGGCTAACAGTTATAGACATTTCAATTCAAAGGGAGAAAAGGGAAAGAAAAAAAAAGAGTCACCAGTCCCAAGCAATTTTAAAATGCAGCCAAGACATCAACATTTCAAGGCCTGGGAATAAACCTCTGTGATTTTCAGCTCTGTCCTCTGGGCTTATGACTCTTTCGTCTGAGGTTGATGCTCTGCCCATGGAGTCATCCTCCCTTTTTCTCCAGGAGTAGCATGTATTAGCAGCTGAATAGTTTCATCAGCCTGTCTCCTGCCTTTGGAATTTTGCGGGTCCTACAGCCTTTTTGCATTTTGACCTCTATCCCTTTCAGTCCAAGCTGGCAATATCTCTACTGGTATAAAATTATCAAGAACCTTATAAGTCTCCTGTATATGTCACAGGAATTCACTCCATTAGACAAGAAGCCCCTTCACAGGACTTTCTTAGATAATCCCATCTCTATTTTTGGCTTCCACTGATGTGTTGAGGGAATCCATGAGTCATATGCCTAATCTTTTCAAAGGGACCTCCCTGTGACTGAATACTCTCACCTTTTGACCCTTCTGAGGCCTTAGAAAAAGGTTGTCCAGCCACACTCTTGGCTTTCTCTCCAGAACCCTCTTGCTTGACAGCGAATCTCCTAATTTTAGTGTCTTTTGCCATCTGGATAGCTAGGAATCGCCCATTTCAACAAGTCCTGATTCCTTCTTGATTAAGTTCTTCCCTCTTCCTTATCTCTTTCCTCTTGCATTTTACTATAAGAAGCAAGAAGAAATCAAGCCGCATCTTCAACACATTGCTTGAGAATCTCCTCAGAAAAATATTCATCACTTACAAGTTCTGCTTTCCATATAACGGTAGGACACCGTTCTGCTAAACTTTCTGCCACTATATAAGAAGAATTGTCTTTCTTCCGGTTTCCCATAACATGTTTCTCATTTTCTCCTGAGCCCTTACCAGCAGTGCTCTTACTATCCTTTCTACCCATAGTCAGCATATGATGATTTAGGTATTCTCTAAGACAAGATAGGTTTTTTCTACTGTGCTTCTCACTTCCTTCTGAGTCTTTACTAGCAGACTCATTAAAATCCATATTTCTGCTAACAGTCTGTTCAAAGCAATCCAGGCTTTTTCTGTCATCCTCAGTATCTACCCTTTACTCCAGTCCACAGCTACTTCCACAATTTTAGGTATTTGTTCCATTTTCCAAAATCAGTGTTAGTTTTCTATTGCTGTTTTAACAAATTACTGTAAACTTAGTGGCTTAAAACAACACTAATTTATTATCTAATAACTCTGGAGATCAGAAATCCAAAATGGGTCTTACTTGGCTAAAATCAAGGTGTTAGTAGGGCTCTAGAGGATATCTATCCCTTAGCCTTTTTCAGCTTCTATAAGCTTCTTGTATTTCTTTACTAATTGCTGTTTCTTCTACTCTCACATCCAGCAGTATAACCTATTCACGCCTCTCTCTCTGACACTACTGCCTCTCTCTTATAAGGACCCTTATAATTACATTGGGCATACCCAGATAATCCAGGATCATCTTCCCCTCTCAAAATCCTTAACTTTATCACATCTAGAAAGTTCCTTTTGCCATGTAAGGCATTCACAGATTCCAGGGATGAGGACATGGACATCTTTAGGAGGGTGGGGCATTATTTTTGCTACCGGAAAAACATACTATACAAATGAGTTCCTTAAGAGCAGGGTTCATACCTTCCTCCTTTTTGCATCACCAAATCCTAGCACAGTTAATGCCTGGTACCTAGAAGGCAGTCAGCAAATGTTTAATAATTGCTTTAGTATAAAAAATAATGTACATGATATCTGCTATGTGACAGATACTCTTCTAGGTGCTGGGAGATAGAGTAGTGAACAAAACACAGTTCTTGTTCTGATAGACCTTACATTCTAGCATGGGGAAGCAAAGAGTACAAACAAATATATGTAGCAGGTGATGATATGAAGAAAAATAAACCAGGGTAAGGACAGACTTGTGCCAGGTATGCTACATAAGAAGTCCTCTCAGGTAAGGTGCCATTTGATTGGAGACCAAAAAGAACTGGGGAATCAAGACTTATTTGGGAGAAGAACATTTAAGGAAGAAGAAATAAGTGCAAAGATTCTGAGGTGGGAACATGCATGGATTTTGAGATTTTTAAGGAATCGTAAGGATGCAAATGATGTTCACAATGAGAGAGGGGGGAGAATGGTATAAGATGAGGTCAGACAGGCAGAAAGGTGACAGATTGCATAGGATTTTATAGTCTACAGTAAAGATTTGGATTATACTTGGAGATAGAACAGAGGTTGGAAAAAGTCTGATTCGTATCTTAAAAGATTCCTCTGATTGCTATGTTGAATACTAACTGCAAGAAGGTAAGGGTGGAAGCAAAGAGACAAGACAGGGCTATTGCAGTAGTCCTGGGAAAAGTGATGCTGACTTGGATTAGAGTGGTACCAGTGGTAGGGTGAGAATTTGTAGCTCATTCTGGACACATTTCTAAGGTAGAGCTCATATGATTTGCATGACAAGTTGGATGTGCTGTGAGAGAAAGAGAACAATTCAGAATGACTTCAAAGATTCAGGCTTAGCATTTGATGAGTGGAGGCACATTTACTGAACTGGGAAAGATTACAGAACAAGCAAAATTTCAGTTTTGGATATGTTTAGATTGAGATGCTTATCAAATATCACGTAGAGATGCTTTGGGGTCAGATGGACATGAGAGACTGGAATTCAGGGGAGAGATTAGGGCTAGAGATATACTTTCAGGAATCTCAGCATGTAGGTGACATTTAAAGCTGTGGAACTGGATGAAATCTCCAGAGGAGCCATTTTAGAAGAAAAATGATGTCATAATTGAGATGCACTCTTGTATTTGGATGTCAGGAATATGACGAGAAACCAGCAAAAGAGTATGCTAACAGCAGGCAGTGATGAATGAGGGTATCCAAGGGAGAGTGATGTCCTGGAAGCCAAACGAAGACAGTCTTTGAAGAAAGGAGTGATAAAATGTGCCCACTGCTGCTGAGATATCAGTAAGACGAGGACCTCAAAATAACCATTTATTTTGGCATCATGGAGCTGATTGTGTTTTGATGGAGTTGGAGATACAAATGCCTGATTGAAGTTATTCATGGAGCTCCAAGTGCCTTTATAATCCATCCAACAGCAAAGAATCCTCATTGCATTTCTCAGCGATGACGAATACTTAAGACTTTATGCTATGCAATTTGGGGCTGACTGGTAGTATAAATATTGAGATTTCTTTGAAGTTAGTTAAGACTTCTAACTTGGTCATCTAGAGTTCCTTTATTTGCAAAACCCCCAAAATGTACTAGTTTTAAATTGTCTAAATTCTCTACCTCCAATTATCTCCCTCTGAGTACAAGACAGACAAGTCCATAAATATGGAGACATTAATGTAATTGAGGAAAATTCCATTTTTCTGGGAGAATGCAACTCAGTGCAGTCAGAATAGTTTGAAAGGCAGTTTTGCTTTAACTTTTTACCCCATTTCCTCATGGTGCTGACAGAGATCAAATATCAAATGCTCCGGGTCAGAGATTAGTTATGAGGATTCTTTAGTTGAAAATGCATTCATTCCCTTGAGACTAATGAATATGTTAGTAATTAGTGTTGTTTACATATTCCCATCCTCTTAGTAAAATCAACTATCAAAACATTGTTGTGACTCCATATATGTAAATCATAGACTCTCTATTTGGTATCTTTTGCAAAAAAAACACAAAAGCATAACTGTAGAGCAGATGAAATATGGAAACTCATAGAGCCAAAACAATTCTCCTCAAGTATTCTGCCAACGTTCATTACAGGTCCCTTAAAATACAATGTATAAATGAAAACTATTTCACACACTTCTTTCATATTATACTGTTAGGCTTTTTCATTTCATTTCTACAGAGGGGAAATTTATAGAGGGTATGGGATGGACAAATAGCAGGGCAAGCTGATTGGGAAAAGAAGGATGTAAAAAAAGAAATTTGCCAGGTTGAATTACAATCTGAAACTGTGAGCTAAGGATAGAAATCATCTTTCATGTGCCTGGCTTGTTTTAGGCAAATGCTGGGTTTTGAAGGAGTTAGAATTTGCCCTTGATGTCTCTTATACTCCTGCTGTCTGCCCACTTCCCTCTTGTTGGGGATGTTCTTCTTGCAATGCTGTAGACATATGGTTACATATTTCATTACGCTTTATTTGAAATGCATTGGTCTTGGTTCTAAGCATGTTTTCTCTGCTAGGTCATAATGCATACTCTTGGATTTTAATCTGGTAAACAATCTGTGCTAAAAATTGCTTGATTTAATTCTAGATTAAAACCAAACAAAATAGTCAATGAAACAGTCTTTACTGAGTTGAAAGTAAAAGTAAGCAGAAAGGTGGAAATATATGAGGAATGATCCACAAGTAGCCAATGCCATGATTCACTATAGGCACAGAACTGACTCCGGACATGGATTTTAGGGAGGGCTCAGAAAGCTCAGTATTAGAAAATGCAGGTCCCACTAACTGGAAGGAAAATAGTTGGTCACTTTTTTTGTCATGGACTTATATTTGCTTTCTCATCTACACTTTATTATTTAAGTTCAATAGGCACCAAAGGGGCTACTGAATGTTATTGTTAGGAATAAGACAGACCCAAGTTCAAATCCCAGCTTTGACACTCACTGGGGATTTGACCCAGTTACCTAGCTGCTATGTGCCTCACCTCAAACATAGAAGGGAGTCAATCCCCACATCCTGAAATTGTTGTGATGACGATTATGTCAAGCAATTTATGAGAAAGGACTAGTGTAAAATGTAGACCTTGTAGATTTTAATTGGAAATTGAATGATATATATATATGTCTTAGAAACAAACAATACATTTGACAAGTGTCTAATAGGTATATAATAACAAAGGAAATTTGGGGGAAACCATTTCTTAAGTATGGATATTTTTCTGTTATAAATAGGAATACTTTTTGATTTATATTATAAAATGTTTAGTGCAGAAACATCACTACAAAGAACAGTTTGAAATCTCAATGGATTCACTCACTAGGAATCATCAAGGTAAAAGAAATGTGGAGGATTAATATTATTACATCAAAACTAAATGTTTGTTCACTACATGAGTTATATTTTCAGATGTCATTTCAGAAAAGTAAGAGATTATTTATCCATCCCAGGATGAAAAGATATATTAGATTTCATAAATGAATAGTGATTCTGCTTCCCACTATTGATCAATCTATCCATATGTATGCATCTACGTTTTTATGTATCCTATCAGAATTGCAAAATGCATACAAGTAAATGTCAACAAAATCTCAAAATACAATTAAATTTAGGACACCTTAACCTCTAATCACCTTCATACCTAATCTCAATTACTCTTTGAAATTTGGGAGAATCATATATATTGTCTCACAACTTAGTCTACAGTTTGAGTTAGAATCACTGATGACAAAATGCTGATCTACAGTATGAACACCAAGTTGAACTGAACAGATTGCATATAGTTGAGACTTCCAAATGATTGTCATGAGAAGTGTGTGACTAATAGTATTGTTGATTTTACACTAGGAAGTCGTTGCCTAGAAATAATGCCTAAATTTGTCCCAAGCATTTTGTTCAACCTAATATACAAACAGTAATAAACCTGCATATCTTCTGGAAGATGAAACTTTGAATCATTTAAGAATACAAACAACAAAATTGTTATCAGACTTTGGTTTATTGTAAGATTTAGCAAAGTTTTTCTTGTAATCCCTGACCCCTTGCTCTGAAAACAAAAGCAAAATCAGAATTATTGCTTATTCTTTTCCCCCTACTTTGTTTGTGCCAATGTAAAAGAAGGGAGAAAAATCATTTTAATAAATAAAAACAGAGATGTAAGAAAGAAAGATAAGTCAGTCCAGATGAGAAATATTAGGAGCAACAGAAATACCATCAAGCAGTTTCAAAATAAGCTTCTTTTAAAAAGGTTGTCATATAAAAAAAAAAAAATCACACCAAAAATATAGCAGCGGAGAAGAAAGATAAATACAAGTTAATTGCACACCAATCCCATGCAGAAAACCAGGTCATCAGCCAAAGCAGTAGTATTGAGAATCCAATTTGGGACGCTTGTGCAGTGCCTGTGAGTCTTCTATTATGGAGCTGTCACTGAGTTGGTCCAAGTCTGAGGGGGTCTGATGGCCTGGGACATCATCTGCCAAAGTGTCCAGATAGCTCCCCACGGAGATGCCATCCAGCCCATCACTGCCATCGTGTAGGCTATTGTAGCTGCCACGTAAGGAGGTGCTCTGACTCTCCAATAAACTGCACAGGCTGCCACTGAGACTGCTGCCTCGGCTGGTAATGGTGGCTTTCTCTTCAATCATCCACTTGATGGACTCAATGCTCTCATTGATAACAAGCAACTGGCGCATGAGCCTGACGTCTGTGGCTCTGAGGTTAACCTACGGAGGAGAGGGCGAAAGGGAAGACATGCCAGTTACTCTACATTCTTGAAAGACCCAAAATCACTTGGGTTCTATCTTCTGTAGTCCATAATTTTAAATTCACAGAATAAAATATAAATTCCCTTGAGCTCAGGATCTTTGTGAAAACTGCTAACCAATGGTAGGAGTCATAATCAAAGAACTCACTTTCTGCTAGAGGTATCAGGCCAAAAACGACAATAAAACTCCCACTGCATTCCTGACTCTAACCAAGCTGCCTGGAAATACATTTAATGTCAGGTTCTCTGCTAAGAAACTTATTCTCTCTCTGGCCAGATTAATAGTTTATCCATGTTTACTTGGGAATATGTGTGGGTGCTGAGAGGCGGGGAGAAGAGGAATGTGTAGAAATTAAGGAATCATCATTGTCATCATTGTAGCAGCTCCCATTTTTTGAGTGATAATGTGCCAGGCATCATTATAGAAGTTCAACATTCACTATGGGAGCAACCCTGTACCACAGGTATTATTATTTTTATCCCCATTGTACAGCTAAAGAAACTGAAATCTACAAAAAAGAAGAGTACAAAAAAGGTCTGCACTCTTTATGACTATATTGACATATATAGTACCAAATAGTGCTTTTATTTTTAAGAAGAACCAAATTGCTTCAATAGTCCCTGAATCCAAAGGTGTGCTGATAGACTGATCCACTTTACAAGATGAAGTGTACAGATATTTTCTGCAGATCTGATTATTTGTTTCAGATATGTCAGGGCAGCCCCAATCAAACTTGGGATATGAGACTCTGAGAAGGTTCTAGAACTCCCTTAAGTGCCTTCTAGATGTGTAGCCCTTCTAATAATTCTAAGTTACTTCACAGACATCTGTCTTCACACCTACAAAGCAGAATTTCTTTATAGGCCCTACAGTTTAGTGGAAACATCAGCTAACATCAAGGGTGTGGTGGTTCTGGGGAAGGTAGGGAGAGGGAGGCTGCAAGAACTCTCATGATTGCCCCTGTTCTTGTTGGAATTGAAGAGATGTGGCTCCTATAAAGATTCCAGTGCCTGGCAGCTGGCCCCATGTCCTAGTGGTTAAGTTCAGCACACTCTGCTTCAGGGTTTGGTTCCGGAGTGTGGACCTACACCACTCATTGGTGGCCATGGTATGGTGGCAACCCACATACAAAATACAGGAAGATTGGCACAGATGTTAGCTCAGGGCTAATCTTCCTCAGCAACAAAATAAAAAAAATAAAAAAAAATAAAAAAAATCCAGTGCCTGGACTGGGAGGCAGGGACACGTTTGGCCACTAGAGGTCCTAGTCACATTCATTATGGTTTGGAATGGATTCCTGTTCATTCAGTTGGGGTATTTAACCCAAGAGGCTGGGCCTTGCTAATTCTCTCATTAAGGTTGAGGGCTAATACAGATTTGTGGGTTCTAGAATTATCAAAGGCATTCAGTCATGAGTGACTCAAGCCATAGAGGAGAAACGAGCCTATTATTTTCAAATGTATGCATTCATATTGTAAAAATATTTCCTGGTTAGGAGTTAATCCATAACTGAAGGCGAACTTTGGATTGAGTGAATGTGATGAACAAACATTAGGAGAGATGGAATTTCTACGAATAACTTCAAAGGTGTGAGATTACAGGTTTAAAAAAATATATGTATATATGTATAAAGCATAAAGTACAATTTAAAAACCCTTAATTTTGCTAGAATATTAAATAAAATGACACAGGGCCGGCCTGGTGGTGCAAGTGGTTAAATGTGCGTGTGCTCCGCTGCAGCGGCCCGGGGTTCACCGGTTCGGATCCCAGGCGCGCACTGATGCACGGCTTGGCAAGCCATGCTGTGGCAGCGTCCTCTAAAGTGGAGGAATATGGGCACGGATGTTAGCCCAGGGCCAGTCTCCCTTAGCAAAAAAAGAGGAGGATTGACAGATGTTAGCACAGGGCTGATCTTCCTCACAAAAAAAAAGAAAAATGACTTGGGTGACTTCCTTATCTTCTCTGAGAAAAGCACTGAAAACAAATTGCATAGAGGGTAACTGAAAATCATTTCTCTCTGAGGTGTTCACAGAGGGATGCGAACTTAGTAAGTCTTGAGATGCTTTTCTATTTGTGGTGTGGTCTCAATGACCTTGCAATGATGTTGTGTTGGGGAAGGAGGCTTTCTGGCAGTCTTTATGTTCAAACTCACCCACAAACCCCATAAGCCATCAAGATACTATTTAAGTTACAAGTAATACAACAAAAATTTACAAATCACCAAGAATTTGCCTAGGTCCACTGAGGAGCCTAGAAAATCAACATGAGCCAAAGTCTTATAAAATTCTTCGGTTAGGCATCTGTAGCTGATAAAACTTGCTGTGCCCATTGTAGGCATGGTGCAATATAGATGTGATCATTTCCCAACAGCTCCTCAAATGAACCACAGCTGCATTTGTTCACATCCCCACCCTGTCCCATGAAAATGTTCCAGCCCATGCCCAGCTCTGGGTGTGTTCCCTGTTATTCCCTTCCCTTGAAATACTTTCCTCTCTTCCTCACCAAATCCTCCCCTTTCCTGAAGTCCTACTTCTTCCATCAAGCACTATTTGCTGATTCCAGTCTCCTCTGCTGACCCACTTAATCTCCACAGTCCTCTTAGTTTGTATCTCACAGCATAGCTTAATTTTGTACCCTCTTACATTGCTACCTATTATTGTGTCTTTTAGCTGTTTCTTCAACTAAGCTTTAAGTTCCTTAAAGAAAGAAGGCATGTCTTACATTTATTCTCTCTCTTAAGATGTGTCCTAAGCATTGATTTATTTTTTTTTTAGAAATAGTCATAATTTTAAGAACTGTGCAAGTTCAGCTCTTAGACAATAATAATACACATTCCCAGCAACTGTGTCACTTGGGGGATAAAACATGCATAGGATAAAATTTTTTCAGCAGTTTTTGTCTGAGCTACACAGTGGCTGCCTCAAATACAAATTTTTCAATTTTATTGAGCAATACGAATAAGAGGGAAGTAGACTATGAAGTAACAAAAGCTTCCTTTGACCATGCAAAGCTTTATTTACATAAAAAAATCCTTGTTTTCTGAAGGCAAACATTCACAGGCCATTGAACCACTGTTGGGGAAAAAAAAATGACGAAAGCAAGTCAGTGAGAACATGTTGATCTGGCAGATAATGATTACAGATTTAACTGTGTCTAACTCGGTGTCCTCCCGGTGCGAGAGTAAACAGCTTCCCACCGTGAGAGTGCTGGGCCAGCCGGCTCACACGGCTGCCTGTCCGTTACCTGGGGCTCCAGGCTGCCTGACACTGCGTTCTCCTAGAACCATGGTGTGGTTCCAAGCTCCTGATGAACCTTGAAAGTATGAGCAATCCACCACAGAACTAAATCCCAGTGTAGCTTCTGTCTCCAGTAGCTGCCCCGCCTTTCCTCACTGGCATTCATGTCAGTTCTTATGAAGGCTGGCTATGGATTAAGAAGAGAGTAGACTTGCCCATTGCAGGAAACGGTGCGGTTCTTTCACTTGAGGTCTTATAAAGTCCCATGACTTTACTCTGAGGATATTGAGAGTAGGGAGGCCCTCCTCATGGTCTGAGTTTGTGTCCCCCTCCTTGGAGAGCCCATTCCTGATCAGTCACGTTTCCAATACCCATGCCTAGTTTTACACTACATTTCTATGTTGTTTTTTTCCCCTTTGTAATATTTATGACTAGTTGAAATCATTCTGCGTATTATTCGTTTACTTATTTTCTGTCTCCCCATGAGCATGTAAGCTCCACAGAATACAGGGGACGTGGTGTGTCCTGTTCACCACTCTGTGCCCAAGACCTGTATGAGTGCTTGGCACACAGTGGGTGCTTGGCTGGTATTTAGTCAGGGACTGAATGACTGCTTCAGATTGGACCATCTGTCAGGAATTCCCCTCCCTTGGGTTTTGCTGTGGGTCAGTGATATGTGACTTAAGAAGGAAAGAGGCAGCTTCTGGAAAGAGCATTTCAGTTTTGAAGCTTTCCCAGCATGCAATCCCATCCCTAGTCATTCACAGGATTCAAACACTGAGTAACTGGTACAAGGTTATTCTGAGCTTCAGTGTGCAGATCACGAGATACTATCTCTGAAAGGAAGTGACTTCAAGGTGTGATTCACACTCCAAACATTACTCTGTTTGTTCTGAGGTGATAACTGGTGTGCACAGGTGTTCTGTAAACACTTGGTGCAATGAGTTAAACAAAGGGAACAAATAAACAAATAGCACATTTACCAAAAAAAAAAAAAAACAGGTCTGCACTGACTGATCCAGAGAGATATGGATGTCCTTCCTCTTCCCCCTCTCCCATTCCGGCCCTTATAGTTATTGCAATGCAGTTCATCTTCATTCTTGAGTCTCACTGTAGCATAAAGGTCTTTTGTACTCTAGACTGGATGAATGCTGAATTTCGTGTTATTGTTGAACAAGTCATGAACTAGGTCTATGGCAGAACTTGAAATGAAGGATCTTGAAAGAGAAAATATTCTTAATAATAAACTTCAGATCTGTATTTCCTTCCATACTATTATTTTAATGCTGAAAGAATACAAAGATTATGAATTGGCTCAATGGAATCCAAGAAAGAGAGAATGTGGTCAAATTTTCAATGAATCAGGGAGTTGCTAAACAAGTTGACTTCTTTTGTGCTGTTGTGTGAGGAACACTGTACAGTCTTCTGGCCTGCCACTGCCTCTGTCTACCTATGTGACTTTGGACAAAGTGGCTGGGCCTATAGAGACTCAGCTTCCAAACACCCGAAGAAAAATCAGAGGGTTTTATTCTGGGCTCCACTGAGCCTCAGGACTCAGTGGAGGTAGTGAAGCGATCTGTGAACGAAGATGAAGATTAATTCAACTGAGGAACCCACCTATCACTTCTGTCTGCTCTTTTGTTGAGGTTTCATTTAAGATGTTTTTTGATAAGAAGATTCTGTAGATCAGATCATCTCAGGATTTCCTTCCATTCTGACATAGTCTCTGATTCTTTGTCATTCCTGTGGCCATTTGATTACTAATCTGTTGCTATGAGAAAATTATATAAGCTATAAAGGAGACAGAACAATCACTTTTGCTGTTCAATATCTCCAGCAAAAGATTTAGCTAGTAAAAACTCATGGCTAAAGTCAGAAGTTGGAGCTCTATGTGAATTTAATCACCTTATCAGAAACTGTATGGTAATAGTAATTTAAGCCCTTGCCATTAAGGTTTAAATAAAAATCATATTTGTGATCTGCTCCAAGATAAACCTACAGATCATCTTTAACATGTCCATATGTTAATGGAAATGTGCACAAGAGCAGCAGGGACACTGGTCACTCTGTCTTGTCATCCTGCAGGCTTGTACTCATCTCTCTCGTAAAGCTCTCTTTCACGATTTTAATCCTTTTATTTATGAGAATTGACTAATCAGATAAAAGCAAGCCACTTCCTAGTTATGCATTCCTACTGTAAAATCCACAATATCCATGACCTAAATCCCAGATGTCCAGCAAGCTGTAATAGGAAGGAGAAGGGAGAAAGACGACTTTACAGGCAAGTCCATAATCATGTGCATGAGGAAAGGAGAACAGACTAGATTTGCCTTTTAATGTGACGTCCTAATCCTAGTTTCTAATTAGAAGAAACCAACCAGCATTTTTTCAGATTTGTAATTGGTGGAAGGCTTCTTTTCAGCAATTTCTGTCTGAGCTAAAAATTTCAAAAGCATCTATATGTACTAAATTAAAGAGCTGCAGTAAAGGTGCAGTTTATCTGCATGCTCTTTTTACATAACCTTCCCACGTCTAAATTTGCTCCCTCTCCAAATTCACCACAGCCTTAGTTCAACGATCACAGAAGATATTCTGTCTACCCATCCTTAACATTTCCAGAGGTTTTATTATTTTTAAAATTATTATTAATTATTATTCTGTTTTCTCAGAGGATCCATATGGTTATTATTGTCTCTTTGCAGTCTGAGAAGCCACTGTACAACACGCCTACCCCCTGCTTTTGGTGTGGAATGCTTCAGGAGAAAGCCCTGTGGCCATTTACAAGTCAGTGCTGTTCTGCCAAAGCTTTCCTCCACTTTCTTAGCCAGTTCAAAATTTATAACAAAATTTGTTTCTAATTGGTCAACAGAGGATTATTCCATTTTTATATCAGTCAGCTTTATCTTCCTCCATTTGTGGTGTTTATATGTGGAATTGAACAATAACTAAAACAGTTCACTCTTTTCCCAAAACCTTATAGAAGAATAATTTCCCCAAGGACTAAATTACATACATAAAAACACTGTCATCAGCACAGCTGACTGACTGATATGGTTTTGATAAATGAGAAAGCTGCATCTGGTTTATTTGAAGGGGACATATGTGACTCCCCTAAATCTTAAAGAAAAATTCCTGCCACCAGGCCTGCTCATGAGATCTGTACAGTTTCTGCTAGTGAGTCCTCTGATTACCAAAGTAATACAGGAGCTTTTCAGTCTTATTCCATCAGGTTCTAGGTCCAGTTGATACTTAGGTGCCTGTGATGTCAATTCTTTTTCCATATCCTAATACAGTGAAAATTGTTTTCGTGAGTAATTTCAATATATATATATGCAAAATACAATTTGGGCTAATGCAAGAGATTGTAAATCACCTGAGCTGAAAGTCATTTGGAATGATTTAACAAAAACACGGATTCCCCACATTTGTAGCAGAGAAGCTCACACACAGAACACAGATCAGACAAGAAGAGTTTCCACTAATTTATGATGAATGTTCTTTCTGCATGTGCATTTTTCTAATTTGGAACTTAAAATAGTACTTTTACACGGAAGACTAGGTTATGGTAACGTGCTCCTCTGTGATGTGTAGTGGCCATGTTTATACGGGGAGGGAAAGAGGATGCAGGGTGGTGTGCTGGTAAATGTTTTAACATCAGGCTCCCTAGGAAAACTACACACACACACACACATACACACACACACACGTAATAGAAATTGTGCTGATGTAAAACACGTATGGCACACTTTACAAATAATACTAAAATATACAGTACCTTTTATTGTAAATTCCACATAACTAATTGATTCTCAGAATGCTTTTGTTCATTTTTGCTGAACTCTTATACATACAGTGACCAGTGGTTGCAGTTCAACCATAATTTAACGAATAGAATTGATCCCAGTCCACTCCTTTCTTAATAATTTTTTTTCACTAAATCTGATATTTAATCTACTGTTAAATTATTTTTCACCCTGGCACAAATTGTATTCATTAAACCTGTTTCAGCTTCAGCACTAGTTATGTGCCTCAAGACTAGTTATGTCGGAACTTTACTGGTTTGTCAGTGATGTGAGCAACTTTGCTGAATTGGATAATAGTTTCTGCATATGTGAAGAATATTTCCCAATTTTTCTTGTGCTATTGATAATGTAATACCTAAGGACATGACACACTTTTAAATTTAATCTGAAGTATTAACATTTTCCCCATCACTGTCTCAAGACAATCAACAAAATAAAAGTCAAGTTCTGATTCATAGTGTTTTCCAATTTGTGTGCTGTAAATATGCCTATCATGGCCAAATTAAGCTAGCAATGTGATGTCACTAAACATAGAGTTGGTAAGAGATGCCCTGTAGCATAGCATTATGTAGTATTTTCACCCTGTAGATATAATAAATGTTTTAAATAACCTCAAGAAAATAATTAATAGTAAAATAATTACAAAGTGATGAGTTGAGTATTTATTACCTTTGTTTTTCAGATAACTTATTAATTTGTAGGTTTATATACATACTTTAAGTGTTAATAATGACTGTAATTAAAAACTAGTTCATAAAACTCCTGAAAATTTAACAAACAGCTCACACACTCCAGTAGGAGTTGGCTCCATTATACCATTGAAGGTACAGAATAAAGGCCTTGCCTAATCTACTGCATTTGGTAATAAGTAGATCAGAGACTTTCATTTCCCCCCTTAGGGCATTTATTTTTCTATACAGGATTAAAAGCTGTGTAATTTTATCTCTTCCACTAAGTAGAATTTGAGGGAAATGTAATATATTTATACCAAAATTATTAGCGTTTTTTATGGAAAGATTTCAAATATTGAATATGGATTATTCTTTAAGCATCATTGTGACATGAAATAGGAAGAGAATAATTGAGATAGCTGAAACTCACTTACTTAGGCATTTGCATTTTTATATTATAATTTTTGATGGATATATTTCTAAAATATGCTGCACACTTCTCTGTCTAGGTCAACAGAACCAAGTAGAACCAAGCAGAATCAAGTAGGAAGGGGCCACCATTATAAACAGAGCCTTTCTGATGCAGAGTTATTCAGCAATGCACTTAGGGCTGTTGAAGAATAGGACTGTAGTCCTTTTTTCATATGGTTCCAGACACCCCTCCCCACCCAAATGCTTAATCCCCTCTGTCAGTAACTTCTTGATGTTGGTATTAGGTCTGTTTGTCACAGTCCTTATGCCCCCTTTTCTCCCTTAATCCCCACTCCTATTTCTAATCTGCTATCTGCAGCCCAGTTGTACTTCAGTAATTCTGTTTGTCCTGTTTTTTGAGCAGGGGAGAACTGAGTTGCAAGGAAAACTGAGCTTTGCACTTAGAAAGTAACATAAACTAGTGAGTAAAATGAAGCGAGGAAGTAGCCTCTGCCACACAATCAAGTGCATAGGCCTTGCTCCCTAGAGCAGTGCTTCTCAACCTTTAATATGCATACCGATCACCTTGGAATCTTGTTAAAATTCAGATTCTCTTCACCAGTTCTGTGATCCTACATTTCTAACAAATTCCCAGCTGATGGCAATAGAGGTAGGCAGCCTCTAAAATATCTCCCAATAACCCCCTCTCTCCTGGTACCTACATCCTTGTGTAGTTCCCTGCCCTGGGCCTGTTGACTTGTTTCTGAGGAACGGAATATGGCAGAAATGACGGGATGTCACTTCTGAGAGAAGGTTACAAAAAGACTGGTTTCTTTCTTGGGTGCACTCTGTTACTCGCTCAGAGGAGAGCCATCTGCCAGGCTGTGAACTGTCCTATTGTGAGATCTACATGATAAGGAACTGATATCTCGGGACTACAACTAGCAAGGAGCTAGGCCTGCCAACTGCTACTGGCTACATGAGTGAGTTTGGAAGCAGATCCTCCCTGAATCGAGCCTTGAGGTGACCAGCTCCAACTGATATGTTGATTGCAGACTTGCGAAGAGACCCCGAGCCAGAGGCACTCAGTTAATCTGTGCCCAGACTTCTGAGTCACAGAAATTGTGAGATAACACGTTTGTTGTTCACCTTGCTAAGTTTTAGAGTATTTGTTATGCAGCATGAATAACCAGTACACCAATGCTGTTGGTATTTGGACCACACTTTGAGTAGCAAGGGCCTAGAGATCTTTCTACTTGTGAATAATGTTGGGTGATGGATGCTGAACCATTGTGTGTATGGAATGCTACTCTACTGATACACTGTTGAATAGTTTAAAAAAAGTAGAAAGTAGGGTAAGTAGTTAAGGATTTATTGATGGAGACAAAAATATTCAAGGGAAGTCAAAGTCTTCATTGAACGGGCCATCAGCATCTCCCATAGGACAACCTTTCTTCCTCCTAAACAAAGGTGGTTTATTACCCTGAAGGAGAAATGATAGATGATATTTCTGGTATTTAGTAACAGAAGATGCTTTCAATGGAGGTCACTTATAAATAATACTCCCTATAATTTGAGAGTCATAAAAAGTAGGGTATACAATGATAAGATAATAAACTAAACTTAGATAATAACATTCAGATATAATTTTAAGAGTTTAGAGTACACTAAGATTATACTGACATCATTGAATTTTCAATATTGACAAATTTACTAAATTATAATCTTGTTTTTCAGAATTCTTCCTTTAATTTGAAGAATTCACTTTAATTTGGCCTCAGTAGGGGAAAGTGGGGAGGAGATTAGGATAGGGACAAAAGTTGCATTTTTTGAGTGCCTCCTATGAGCCAGATTTTGTTTTTTAACAAAAATGTTAAGCTATTTTCTTTAGAAAGGGACTTCTGTAGAATGGTCCTTTTCCATAGGAAATGTAACTGAGACACTGGCATTTGTTGCAATCATTCATTTTTACCAAATGTTGGTAATTTGGTAATATTTAAAAAGTTTCACCTTATGATGCTGAAGATCAGTTTTGTTTCATTTTTCATATGATGCCTAAACATTAACTAAATCTTTTCATTTGGGAAACATTGGGTGGGACTCTCCAGATGACACTAGTTGAAGCAGTGATCTCACACCCTCAAGAGTGGCCAAGGAGAAACACCTGCCATATTCTGACAATCACAGATAATACACTGACTTTCTTGTCTAGTGATTTATTTTCTCATTTTTTTTAAAAAACAGCTTTAGGAATATTAATAAATGTATCTGCCATTTATCAAAATGCTTCCTATGTGTCATGCCTTAAATATTCATTTATCTAATACACTTAATGTCATTATCACAACAAATCTGTGATAAAGCTAATTATCATTCTCATTATAGTTCCATTTTGACATGTAAAGAGCTTGGAAGTTATCACTTCATCTTCACAACAAGAAAAAAGCTGAGCAAATGGAAAATCAACATCTCAGATTCATCAGAAAGTTGAGGTTATAGGGCAAACAGCTGCCCCTGGGAGACAAACAGGTAGATACAGAGAATCACAGCTTGCCAAGAACAGAAGCCCAGAAGCAGAAGGCCCCGGCTGGAGCCAATAGCAGTAGGAACACTTTAAACTGTAATTGATGAATTGCTGGAGGTTCAGTGTGGACTAGCTTGAGAGTTAAAAACTCCAAGAGGGTCCAGTTTCAAGGGGACCCCCACACTTGCATGAGTTTTACTTCCAGGAGCCCCACCAGGTTTTCACTATCTCCTGTGCTTCTGGCAAGAGAGGAAAAGTAACCATTCTGAAATTCACCCAGAGCTCTCTGTTCTCCTTAACAAGGCCTGCCCTCAAGGGAAACTATTTTACCAGAGCCTGACTGCCTGGGATTTTACCAAAGCCTAACCAACCTGGGGGAAGGGAAATACCCAACTCAGGCTCAGTAAAAGACTGAGACCTAATCACGGACAATTGAATGCTTCTCCTTCCATATTCCTTACCACCACGTCAAAAGGGCTCCTGTGTAATAACAGGGGATTATAGCTAAAAGTACTACAGGCCTCAGACTCTATTTAAGGAGTCTCTAGGAAAGCCCAAAGACAACAGAACAGACAAAAACAAGGATTCTAGGGGAACTTTTAGTCTCTGACACCTATAGCTAGAGCAAACAGAAAACACAATCTAAGTCCTAGTGAGATAAATAGAAAACCTCACACCAAAGTCCTATCTATCCCAGTTCCTTTTACATCATATCCAGCTTTCAACAAAGCATTACAAGGTGTGCTCAAGAGCAATGACAAAGTCTGAAGAAACAAAGCAAGCATCAGAACCAAACTGAGATATAGCACAGGTTTTAGAATTATTAGACTGGGGATTTAAAATAACTATGATTAGTATGCTAAGGAATCTAATGAAAAAATGGGCAACATGCAAGAACAGGTGGGTAACGTAAGCAGAGAGATGAAAAATTGAAGAAAAAATCAAAAGGAAATGCTATAAATCAGAAACACTGTAATATAAATGAATGCCTTTGATAAATATATCAGTAGACTGCCAAGGAAAATTAGTGAGCTTCAAGGTATGTAAATAGTTTGAATGTCTCTTCAGTGATATGCTGAAGCATAGCCTAAGAGGCCACCAAAGCATTATTTAATTTTCTATGGGGATATATTATTAATTTTAGCACTTAGACATATTAAATCAAGTTAATAAATGAAAATCTATAATTTTTAAGGAAGATAGAATATTGAAACACTGGTCATCAATTTTATGGACATCTTTTTTTTAATAGTAATAAAGCTGCTATATCTTTGGGTCATTTTAATGAACATATTAATTTTGCCATCTACAAAGTTGTGAAAAGTATGTATTTGGCTATGGAGATCTTATAGTTGTGTAAGCTTTGCTGGTCTGCCAAAATGCTTGTGTATGACAAACAATGATTACTGTCTCTCCAGTTTCTCTCTGAAAGATTAGTAAATTTGATTAAAAATTATGGCTTATATGGGTGGTTGAGACTAGACTAGGAATGATCATGGCAAAGAACTGTAACTAAAATGTGTTTTTGTTTATCAAAGAGGAGAATGTTTTTGCTCTCAGTCAAAATTGTTTGTTCCAGAATGTGAAAGAAAATAGTGAAGGATAGAACTGACTTGATATTGAAAACTGAGTAAATATACAAAAAAAAAAAAGAAACTTTATTTGCTTTGAATTATAATATCTACAAAGAATGACTGAAAAAAAGCAATAAAATGTGTAAAAATGTTAGTAAAATTTACTCAGTTTTAAAGGATTTATTAGGAGATAAATTTTTAAAGGAGCTTATGAATAAATTACTGCTAAATATATTAATGTAAAGCTAGAACTAGTTTTTTTTCCTTTTGTTGGAATGAAAAATTGGTATAGAAGAATTTAGTTTGCTCTTAACAAGAGATAGTAAAAGGTTATTCTTCTTTGTAATCTGCCCAGATAGCAGAGATTTCCTATCTAACCTGATAATTTTCTGTGCTTTGTGCTGACTTTGGCATGTCCTTGATTACAAAAAAAAAAGGGTTACTTAAAATTGTGCTGCATTCTTACTCCAAACTATAACCATTCATTGTTTCCAGGCACACAGGATAATTTTTTAATCAAATAACTAAATCTACTCTCATAATACTTTAACCCTTTTAATTCTGCCTTCCCAAGATAGGACCCTAAATTCAGGGGGAAAACATTTAAAATACCTTTTACACCCAACTATACTTGGAGGTCTCTGCAAGGGCCCCTGGGGAATTGTCTTAGGTGAAGACTACTAGACAGCAGACACAGCAGCCATGGTAAACGACGGGGCCTGCCTGTGCTCCAGTAAAAGCATTTACAAAAACAGGCCAGCTGGATTTAGACATTGAGTTGCCAGGGTCCAAGTCTTACAGGCATTTAAAACAAAACAAAACAAAACAAGACACTCCCTGGTGAGTTTAACTCAGCATACCTTTCCTAATGGACTACGTGACCTCTGCTCCTCTATTTCTTCCTTTATCCACCTTTTCCACCCTGACAGTTCACCTCACTAAAGAGCTAAATAAATCTTTAGCATATGCTTGTGTGAAATTTGTATGAGTCATGTTTTCGACTGTTTTATTTTTTTTTTTTTTGTAAATGTGCTTCGATAGAATCAAATAACAGAGCCACAGACAGAAATCTTGTGAGAACTGGGCACAAATGCAGATGGGCCCAGAACAGCATAGAAAATGCAGATGATGCCAAGGAACTTAAAAATGTGACTCTGCTGTGACAAAAGTTTCTGTTAAGTATCTGTCCCTTTAACTCCTTTTTACCTTTATTTAATCACTTCTTATTTCCTATTTATTAGAAAAAATGTTACCCTTATTGCACAAGAGAACATTTGTACCCTGAATTTAATACTTCAAATAAGACTAAATAAACTTTGCCCTTTCAATGTGAACCAAGGTGAATTCCATGAGGAAGGAATGGATTTGATCTTTCTGTCCAACGGATTTGTCTCTCTGATTATCTGTGATTCAGCATAATCCAAGTATTATAATGATTCAGTGCTCATAATTTTATTGAGCTGTTTACCTTTTATTTTCCACAAATAGCTTAATGATATCTCTGGCACCACAGATTATCAATGACTAAACTTATGTGCTTCTAAAAGGCTTTAGTCTTTTAGAATTTAGAAATTAAAGTGTTGAAACTGTCCCTTTGCATGATACGGTTTTAAAAAATTGTTTGATTTATTTTAAATGAAATTAGTTACAGTGATTAAAATGACATTTCCTAAAATATTATATTCATTTTTCCAATTTAGTATTCTCCTAGAATTTTACTCTAATTAATGTAGATGATTTCACCTAGATACGTGGGAGTTTGCTGTCCTTTGAATGTGATGTAATTTATTTCCAGCAGAAATATATACAAAAAAAATTTAAAACAGAGGTGATGGCTGATTTGTTATTTATTTATACCAATGATGCCCTGTGACCCAACTACCTATTGATGGTGTAGTTTAGTGAGAATAGCAAGGACACCTAAAACTTTTATTCTAGTCTCAGTTCCATTAGTAACATAACTTGTGACTTGTAATAAGTTACCTGATCATCCCATGCCTCTGTTTTTCAGTCTATTAGATAAGAGTATTAGAGATCATTTTTAAAATTCCTTCCAGCCCTAAAATGTCTTGATTCTCTGATATAGCACATTAACAATGTATGATCTGTGTACAGTTTGCAAAGAAAGGTGCAGGTTCCTCCAGGAGTCCAATAGAGCATGCTGGAATTATCTCAGAGTTTGATTCTGAGAGATGACTGCATTGGTAGAAAGAGTTTACACATGAACACCAGGATTTTTCAAGATAGAGAGTTTTTCAAGGTATGAGAGAAACAAACATATTGGTGACAATTGAATACAAAGACAAATGACAAAGAAGTGGTAAGCATGAATTCCTCTAGTGCAGTGGGTCTATCCTATCCATCAATCCTACTTCCTAACTAGGATTATTAGTGCATGGCAAATCAATAAACATGTTAAAAGAGGAAATGGATGAGAGAGGGAAAAACAGGTCCATATATGTGTGTCAATGTAGAAGAGAATAAGTACGGATTAATTTTCTCTGCAAAAAGAAAACATATGTCAGCTGAATAATGAAGAATAAGATGGATTTGGATAGAGAGAGATGGATGTGGGTGGTCTATCCCAAGGATATTATAATTTGATGGTGGAATAAGGAAAATAGGTAAAGGTCTAGGGATGTAAAAGTTTATTTCAGGCTCAGGAAGAGGCAAGCCAACCAGAAAGGCCAAGGATCTAGAATGTGGTGGAAGGTGAAAGTGGAAAGGTAATTTAGAGGCATAGCATGGAAACTCTGGAGTGTTGAGGAAGGATTACTCTGAGAAATGCTGTGACAGTCCACTCCATAGAAAAGCTCACCACATTGTCTTAAACAGAAGCTCTTGATCAGAGTATTACCTCACTGCTATGCTGTGGGTTACTGACTTTGAGCTGCCCTCAAAAGAGCTTATGGGAGTTTCATTAGCATCTCAGACCTGTTCTTTAGCATGGGCAAAAAGGTACTAATTGCAATAACAAAGAATATTAAAGAAAAAATAATTTTGCTGTGAAGGGAAGTTAGATAAGGACTATAGTTTAGATTGACACCAGGCCAACTTTATCATGTATATCTCTTTCTGGAATGGGTGCTAACAATTCCAGGACTAATTTTGCTAAACTGTAAGTAACCTACTGTTTCATGCTCCTGAATCAAAAGGGATAGATTCACTTTTAGGAGGAATCAGTCTGAGAATTCAAAACGAGTCCATTTGTATACGTGAAGCAAGGCTGTCTTCCTTTTTTCAATCAGAAGCAAAGATGAGGGTGAAGTGCTTTTCAAGTATATGACATAGAAAGGCCCAGAGGTCTTGACTCCAAATTCTTATTCTGATCTCCCATTTCCTCCCCGTAAATCCAATCTTACTGTTCTTAAAATTCTCATGACAAATATGTTCTTCCTCTTGGGTTTTGACTTATTCTCCCATTTTGGGGACATACTTAAGTTTCTCTGAAGTCTGTGTTTAGAATGCCTTTTTTTTTTTAAATGGACATAAAGGAAGTTTGTTACATGCCTTTCAAATGCAGTAACATTAATTTTTCCTAGCTTAACTGTTAAACATACTTTATGTTTTAAATGAGTGCATTTAAAAATGTTCTTAAAGCAAGAATTTTCTTTTTAAATTATATCCTTATAGCAATTTAACGAAGTTAATTAGCAAAATTTCCCAAAATGAATGATGATTTGAGAATCCTTTGTTTCCTTTTAGAAAAAAAAGAAAATGTCCTGGTGCTCTATTCTAGGGAACAAGGATACAAATTCCTAAGAAACACAGTCTGTCTTGTGTATCCATGGGTTCCGCAACTCTGGATTCAACCACCCTCAGATTGAAAGGCCTACAATGGTTGCATCGGTAATAAACATGTGCAGACTTTTTTTTCTTGTCATTATTCCCTAAACAATACAGTATAACAACTATTTACATGGTATTTGCATTGTATTAGACATTATAAGTAATCTAGAGATGGTTTAAAGTATACAAAGGGATGTGTGTAGGTTATATGGAAATACTACACCATTTTACATAAGGGACTTAAGCATCTGTGGATTTTGGCTTCTGAGGGTCCTGGAACCAGTCCCTCGCGAATACCGAGGGATGACTATACTTTCAGAGACTCCTAATTCACTTCATTATGAGCAAGTTTCTTAACACCTTTAGTCATCTTTAATATACTTAACCACCTTCAAAATAATATTCTGATGTTACTTCAGAGAGATGCAGCTAGACTCAATTAGTTATAAGCTTGTGAAGTGGTTAGATGTTCTTGGATTAAACGTGATGTGAAATTGCAATATGATTACTATAATTAGGCGATCGCATTTTCAGCTTATGCAGCTCACTGGGAAAATATTTTTGTACCAAGATAAGAATTTGATCCTTATCATTATGTAAAAACTGTAAATATTTTCAGTTGCTTTTACACCTTAAATATCACAATTAACTTTATCCCTAATCAAAATTAAAATAAGAAGTATCAGTTTCTATGTGAACTTGTCAAGAGAGACTACCATCCAAACACTATTTCTTTTCCATTGTGAAAATTACAAAGATACCAGACATTCAGATGATCTTAACAGATTCTTGCTCACATATAGATCATACCACTTTACCTAAGTGTCTTCTCCATATCAATTAAGGAACAGTAGTTTTTTGTTGTTGTTTTATTTTGTTTTGTTTTTTTCCTTTTTGATTCAGTATTGTTTGGGCACTTCTTTGCTATATCCTTATGAAGTTCCAAATGCAAACAGTGTAGGCAAATGATATCCCAGACAGATCGATACCCTAGAAAGAACATGGGTTTTGATCTTGAAAGACCAGGGATAAAATGCAATTCTTCCACTAATTACCTCTTGGATTTTGCTCAGTTGGACATGTTACTTAATATTTTCTCTACACCAATGTTCTAATCCATAAAATGGTATACATTACCTACTAGATTACCTTATTAGTATGGCTGGAGGAGCTGCATGAAATAATGTATATATGTAGCATAGAGCCTGGCCCAATGGTGCTCAATAAAATTTAGCTAACTAATTTACAGTGGTAAACACCTACATTAGGGGAAAAAAATCTCAAATCAACAACCTACCTTTACATCTTAAGGAACTAGAAAAAGAGCAAACTAAATCCAAAATTAGCAGAAAGAAGGAAATAAAAGAAGATTAGAACAGAAATAAACAAAATAGAGAATAGAAAAACAATAGGAAGAAAAATCAGTGAAATTAAGGGTTTGTTTTTTAAAAAGATCAACAAAATGACAAACCCTTAATTAGACTAAGAAAAAAAGAGAGAAGACAAATAACAAAAATCACAAATGAAAGAGGAGACATTAAAGCTGATGCCACAGAAATAAAAAGGATTATAAGAGACTACTATGAACAATTATATATGCCCACAAATTGGATAACCTAGGTGAAATGGATAAATTTCTAGAAACATAACACCTACCAAGACTGAATCATAAAAAACGTAAACAGACCTATGATGACACTCAGGACAGGCTACCCCCAAATATGGCACCTTAGTATATTGAATATTTTAAGCTGAAGGAGTTTGAGAAGACAGCAGAAGCAGGAAGGTCCCTCTGGCCACCTTCCCCCTCTGTTCTCCTAAAACAGGTCATAAAAGTCTCACATGACAGGTGCCCTCCCTAGCCCCAGAGGAGAGAGGCATGCTTATCTCCAAAGACATGAGGATGCTGAAAAGAATCTGAACAAACAGGCCTTGTTAAGTTTCCCCCAATGACCTATCATACTTCTCCATAGCCATCTACTCTTCATCAAACCTAACATAAAAATAATCAGTTTTAACCATTGCTTAAGGTCTTCATTTCTTTATGTAGGCTTCTGTGTCATGTAAAACTTAGATTAAATAAATTGTTTGCTTTTCTTCTGTTAATATGTCTTTCTCAGTTTAATCTTCAAACACAGCCAGGGAACCTAAGAGGGTCAAGGAAAACTTTTTCCCCCCTTACACCAATAACTAGTAGGGAGATTGAATCAGTAATCAAAAAACTTAAAGAAAAGCCCAGGACCAAATGGCTTCACTAGAGGAGTCTACCAAACATTTAAAGAGGAATTAACACCAATCTTTCTCAAACTCTTGCAAAAATATGAAGAGGAGGAGACACTTCCAAAGTCATTTTATGAGGCAGCATTATTCTAATACCAAAATCAAAGTTACTATAATAAAAGAAAACTATAGATCAATAGCGCTGATTAATACTGATGCAAAAATCCTCAACAAAATACTGGCAGATAGAATTCAAAAATAAATTAAAAGGATTATACACCATGACCAAGTAGGATTTATTCCTGGAATGCAAGGATGATTCAACATAGGAAAATCAATTAAATATACTACATTAATAGATTGAAGAACAAAAAACACTCAATTGAGGCAGGAAAAGCAATTGACAAAATTCAACACCCTTTCATGAGAAAAACACAAACTAGGAATAGAAGGAAATTACTTCAATATAATAAAGGCTATAGATGAAAAGCCCACAGCTAACATCATACTCAATGGTGAAAAGCTGAAAGCTTTCCTGTTAAGATCATGAATAAGACAAGGATGCCTTCTCTTGCCACTTCTATTCAACATAGTACTGGAAGTACTGGCCAGAGCAATTAGAAAAGAAAAAGAAATAAAAAGCATCTAAATTGGAAAGGAAGAAACCTCTCTGATCACAGATGACATAAACTTATGACATAATTTTGGGTAGAAAACCTGAAATATTCCACAAAAGAACTGTTAGAACTAATAAACAAATTCAGCAAAGTTGCAATATATAAAATCAACATGCAAAAACAAGTTGCATTTCTATACAATAACAGTGAACAATCTGAAAAGGAAATTAAGAAAACAATTCCATTTATAATAGCATCAAAAAGAATAAAATACTTAGGAATAAACTTAACCAAGGAGGTGAAAGACTTGTACACTGAAAACTAAAATAAAGAGGAAACAAATAAATGGAAAGATATTCTGTGTTTATGGATTGAAAGACTTAGTAGTGTTAAAATGTCCATACTACCCTAAGCGATCTAAAGATTCAGTGCAATCCCTAACAAAATCCCAATGTTATTTTTTGCAGAAATAGAAAAAAACATTTTAAAATTCATATGTAATCTCAAAGGACCCAAAATAGCCAAAACAATCTTGGGAAAGAAAAATGAAGCTGAAGGCCTCACTTTTTCTGATTTCAAAACATATTACAAAGCTACAGTAATCAAAATAGTATAGTACTGGCATAAAGACAAACATATAGTCAAATGGAACAAAATAGAGAGCCCAGAAATAAACCTTTAAATATATGGTCAAATTATCTTTGACAAGGGTGCCAAGGCTACACAAGGCAAAAAGGATAGGCTCTTCAACAAATGGTGTTGGAAAAACTGGATATGTGCATGCAAAAGAATGAAGCTGGACTCTTACCTTACACTGTATACAAAAATTCACTCAAAATGGATGAAAGACTTAAATGTAAGACCTGAAAGTATAAAACTCCTAGAAGAAAATCTACGGGAAAAGCTTCATGACATTGGATTTGGCAATGTTTTTTTTGGCTATGACACCAAAAGCTCAGGCAACAAAAGCAGAAAATAGACGATTGGGACTACATCGAACTTTAAAACTTCTGCACAGCAAAGGAAACAATCAACAGAATGAAAAGGAAACCTATGGAATGGGAGCAAATACTTGCAAACCATATATCTGAAAAGGGGTAATATCCAGAGTACATAAAGAACTCTTCCAACTTAACAACAAAAAAGCAAATAATGGGATTTAAAATGGATAAAGAACTTGAGTAGACATTTTTCCAAAGAAAATATACAAATGGCAAATAAGCATATGAAAAGATGCCCCACGTCACTAATCCTCAGGGAAATGTTAATCAAAACCACAATGAAATATCACCTCATGCTTGTTAGGATGGCCACTATTTGAAAGAAGCACAACATAACAACTGTTGATGAGGATGTAGAGAAATGGGAACTGTTGTGTGATATTGGTAGGAATGTAAAATAGTGCCACCGCAATGGAAAACAGTATGGAGCTTCCTTAAAAAAATTAAAAATAGAATTACCATATGACCCAGCAATCTCACTTCTGGGTATATATCCAAAAGAATTGATTACAGGATCTCGAAGAACAATCATGTTCATTGCATCATTATTCACAATAGCCAAGAGGTGGAAGCAACATGCATGTCCATCAAGGGAACAATGGATAAAGAAAATGTGGTATCTACATACAATGGAGTATTATTCAGCCTTAAAAAAGAAGAAAATTCTGTCATTTGCTACAGCATGGATAAATCTTGAGGATATTATGCCAAGTGAAACACGCAAGGCACAAAAAGACAAACACTGCATAATTCCACTTACATGGGGTAAAGTAGTCAAACTCTTAGAAGCAGAAAATAGAATGGTGGTTGCCAGGGGCTGATGGAAGGCAGAAAAGGGGAGTTGTTCAATGAGTATAGTGTTTCAGTTTTGCAAGATGGAAAAGTTCTAGAGATCTGCTGCAAAACAAGGTACATATAATTACCACCACTGTACTTTACACGGAAAAATGATTAAGATGGTAAATTTTATGTTATGTGTTTTTTACCATAAAAACAAGAATCTAGTTAACCTCCTTTACTTTCAAAATGACCTAAATTAAAAAAAAAAAGTCTGCTAATTTGAGGAGACTGAAATTCAATGTAATTAGGCAGATCAATGAAACTGACTGAATTTGTTTCCAATAAAAATCTGGTTGTTCCCTTGGTCAAAATGTTGGCTTCAGCATAGAAAATCTGCACAATACACATTAGTTATGTCATTTTTATTTTCAGTTTTAAGGACAATGTCAATCTAAATATCTAATATTGATATCTATCGCACTTTAGAATTACATGTACACGTTGAGAAAGGAGCTTGATGAAGGCATATGTGATTAATTCCATGCAACAACAAAAAATATACCCTCAAGAGAGGCATAAGAATCTCAGATTGCTAGTGCCAATAGAAACCATAGTTAATAATCGAGTCAGGCTACCTCATTCCATGAGACATATGCAGACTCAAGACTAATGCCTTGCCCAAAATTGTATCACCACTCAGTGGCAGAAACAGGACTGACATTGTGATCTTCTGATTGAAATTCACTGATATTTCCACAATACTAAAGAATTGAGAAACATTATATTATGGTCTGATCAGTGTGATATTAGCCTTTACTATTCCATCAACACTTCCTGATGACAGTTTAGAACTGGATAAAAATGAATCATCTTTTTAAAGAAAGGAACAATTCTACAACTTGGATTAAATAGGCACTAATCTGCGTGAGCATTCATGAGCAATTCTACTCTATTATATTTGATGTCATATTTACTTTGATGTAAATTCAATAAATATTTTATAATTAAGAATCACTCCTCACATTGTGCTGTTAAAGAAATGAAGCTATGGAGGTATTACAATTACCTAGAAGTTATACACACCTTCAAAAATGGTAGCTGGCAATAAAAATACATTGCTGATTTCCATTCTTATCCTCTTGTATTCCCTTACCTCTGAAAATCACTGCTAGCAGATTAAATGGTTTGCAAATAGCCGTTCTCTTGCGGTAAAAATTAGCATAAATTCAATGTTAATTCATCAATTCTAGCTTTGAAGGACCAAAATGAGGGTGATAAAAGCAGATGCCTGGCATATGGCAACAGATGGGTCACCACATTTAAAAAGAGCTAATGGGAATAGGATGGTTCACTTTTCTCAATTATTATCACATAAGGTGAAAAGGATGGAAAAGGAAACAATCAAGGCAATGCAGACTTGATTGGGTCCTAATTTTTCAATAGTTTTTAAGTGTCCTATTAAAATATAGGACTTGTAGTTTGCTAGTATGTTTCATGTCATAGTTCTGTCCATAACCATGTAGAAAAGTCCGTAACAGAAAGAGTCAAGCAAAAATAGGTAGGAACCTACAATACCCACTAGCAAAACATGGCTGCTAGTGGCAAGAATTATTGGAGCAGATGGCACATGATGAATTCGTCAGGACGTGTCCACATACCCAGCTTCATCATAATACTAAGTTTTACTGTTTTTGCTCAGATGACGCCTTATCCTAACATTACACTGAAAATTTCATCTATGAAGCATTTACCATTTTATATTATAATTACACATGCTTTTTAAAAATAAACTAGAGTTAACAGTGATGCTTATGATAAAACTTTGACTCAATACCCATAAAACCACTACAGAAATACACTAACATGGGATGCTTGCCCAATGAACTAGTATCTAAATTACTGTTCATTTTTAAGGAACATTCCATTATCCATTTGGAGTTGGTTCCATAAATACAATTCATAAACTCAGATGATAAAACAGAAAACAAAGTATTTATGTTCACACGTTATGCTAAATAATAGCTGGATTTTAGATAAGATTTTTACCTTATAATTAGCAAAGATGACACCAAATCATGTTTTCCCTTGTGTGTGAATTTTCTAAATAAGGCTCTATTTGGGCTGATTTGAAATTTCTCTATTAAAGAAAGTATATAATTCCTACTCAAATAAAATCCTTAAAGAATATTCTGAAGTTAAAACAAAACTTAAAAGCTTACCCTAAATTATAATACAGAAAAAAGACAAAGTTACCACAATAAAAGCTCAAACTTTCATTCAAACTATCACTAGAATTTGAGCTTATTTTCTACTAATTAAAATCCTGGTGGATGCAGCTTAAAAAATATAATCCGTGTTGTACCTAGGCTCCTCTAAAAACAGTAAAAAAGCCTATTTTTCTTCCCCACTCTCTGTCTCTGTCTCCCCACTCAAGAATTACAGAAATGTAATTCTTGCAATCAATGAAAACTTGGCATTGGTGTCTCCTAACACTCTGTATTTGCTGCTTTTATCAATTAATCCGAGTGAGATTCCCACTGCCACTCTGCAATCACAGCAATAGCATCTTTCTAGGCTGGCTTCGCAATGATCAGAATTCACTGCTCAGGAGGTAGCAGAAGGAGCAGCTGGAGGTGGTGTACTGAATTCTGGGAAATACGCATAGTTCTCATGAGAAAAGCCCTGTGATGGTTGATGGCAGAAACAAGAAGGGTCCTGGTAGCAATGCATTTTAAAGGTAGGGGAGGTTTTTGTTGTTGATAGTGTATTTGCTGTTTTGATTTTTTTCTTACTGTTTTTGTCATCTCACACACAAATTTTTAACTCACCCAAGTTAACTTGCTTAGTGACAGCAAAGAATTCCAACAACATTAATAATAATAGCATAAACAATAATAGCCAGACTTTTTAAAGCACTAGTTCTGGGCACTATGACAAGTACTTTGTATATATATTTTTTCACCTAGTCTTCATAAAATCTCTAAATGGTAGATATTATTATCTTCAAATAGCAGCTCAGAGAGGATCTGTAACTTGCCAATGTCACACAACTAGAAAGTGATGGAGCCAGGATTCAGACCTAGATCTGTCTGGCTCTGAAACCCAGATGCTTACCTGCTTCCTTTCCCCTGTGCAAGAGCTCAGAAAACAGCATTCACACACCACTTTATAAAAACAAACTACTTGAATATTTAGTCTGACAAAAAGAAATCAAGAGTTGGAAAATCATGTTGCAAAAAGAATGACATTTATTCTCCCAGCCTAGGAATTATTAAGGAAATAACCTGAAATGTGACATCACAACAAAAATAAGAAACAAGTTAACTATCCAGTATTAGGAAAATGGACATAAAATGGACTATTTTTCAGGCAATACAAATTAGGTTTAGGAAAATCATATAGGAAGAGGTTTATGAAACAATGTCAAGCAAAAATATAGGCTCTACAAAAAGTAAGATATAAGGTACAACTTCAACAATGCAAAGGAAAAATTATAGAAGAAAAATACTTGAATAAGATAAGACAAAAATGTTATAAAAATGGACTATGGGTAATGTAATCATAGTTTTTTTTCCTTTATATTTTATGTACTTTAAAAAATATGTATCAGGAATGCATATTACATTTCAATCAGAAAAACCCTTAATTACAAAATAGGTCAAACAATCATAAACACAAAGAATTATTTAAATAGCTATTCATGGATAAATGTCGTTTGGATGATCGAAATATACTTAATTTTTTTGTTCAGAAAATGTCAACATACTAATAAAGGCAACTTAAATTTATTGAGGGCATATTGTGTAGTCATAAAATCTGTAATTACAGAATTTTATCTGATAGGAAGAAAACGAACATTTTTCAAATATTTATATCTTGTACAAGTATAATCTTTTCTCTTTCTTTGTTCCAAAAATATTTTTGTCAGTTTTTGTTTTATTGCATATTTTCATTCCTCAGTAATCAACAGTGTGCTTTCTTGTTTATGAGTGTTTCAAAAGTACAACATACTTTAAGGATCCCATAATATAAAACACATGTTTAGTTCTCAAGAAGAGAATTGTAAGAAAAAAATAAAGTATTAAAAAATATAACACAGCTTTCATTACATAACTTCCCTAAAATAACTACAATTGGTCCTAATGCCTATCAAATCATATTGAAACTTCTTAGCTTAGTATTCTCTATTAATTGGGATTATTTTACCTTTTCAATCTTATTTTCATTAATTTCAGCATAACCTTCCCATCTACCTCAGTCATTCTCATTACAGTTTCTTAGGCCATCAACACTTACACTTCCCCCAGATTTGCTCAAGCTATTACCTCTACCTACTGTTACCCTCCTTTCTTTGAAGGTCCCTTTCTAGATAGCTTTATTAATTTATTCCTCCAACACTGAGCTCTTACACTCTGCTAAATTCTAGAGATGAAACAACTGGTCATGGCTCTAGCTGTGAGAGAATTTATAGTCTAGTTAGGGACATAAAAAAGTAAAAAATAAAAAACGAAAGCAAAATACAATGTTATCAGTGGAAAGACTTAAAGGATAAGAAGTCAGAATTAACTGGAGGAGGTATGAAGGATAGGGGTGGGAGAGTAAGAAAGATCCAGGCAAAAAGAACAGCACATACAAATGTCAGGAGACAAAAGTACACACGGCATATCTGAAGAACGGAGGTGGGGCTGGAGTTGTATGCTAAGATGTAAATGACCAGTTCCTAGGCACAGTATTAAATGGTTATGATATAATTTGTTTCTTATAAAAATTACATTTTAGTACAGATCATGAACCTTTGGGATTAGACTGGAATTTTCAATACCATTGAAATTAAATATTGCTATTATTTTAGTTGTCTCCTCATTTCCCTACCTATCTGATTGATTTGCAAGTAACCTGAAATCCAGGTCTTCAATTTCATTTGTATTTCTTCTGGGGCTTATATAGGAGTGGGATATAGCAGATGCTTAAAAATGTGTGTTGTATTTACTTGATTCTTATTATAGCAACATTTCTAGAAGCAGAGATGGGGAACAATGTCCAGGGGGGATACTTACATAGTTAAATAATGTGCAACTGAGAGTTTCCATCTGTCTTTAAGGCCCAATAAGGAGTAAGGATTTGGAAATATGTATATTTACTATAGATATGCATCATCAGGGTTTAATTGGAACAACAAAAATTTGTGGCTGGGGCAAAATTAATTTCATATGTCAGATCAAGAGACGGCAAACAGATTCTTGTTAGATTCATTTCCAAGTGTGTGAATCAATCTGACATTCTTAGTATGTACTTAATTTATTTGTTCTCGGAAGAGTTAGCGTACTTGAGTAGCGCCAAATTCTATTGACAAAAAGGCACTGGGTTATTTTCACGTAGACGATAAGTTTTTCAAGTTATCTGATCCTATTGACACAAAATCAACTCAATGATGTATAAAAATAAAAAAGTAAAAGTGCATTTCTTCTTAAAGAATTTTGGGTGAAATCCAAATAGAATCCATTTATCTTAAGACTGAAAGCAAACAAAAATTAAATAACAGTTAATGTTTTGAAATCACTGAGCATTCCCAGTAATGATGTCTGGACTTTTGGAATTAAAGTGTAAATGGAAATGCATTTCCTCTGTTTATATTGGCCGCTCCATGGCACTCTGAACAACCAGTGTGGAAAGTGGGAAATCTGGCTTTGTCTTAATCTATTGTAAATCACTCAGTATCCATATCTCCATTTCCAGCTCAGCAATGTGAGCACTTGATAGTGCTCCTAGGAGACTTAATTAATGGTTAGTGGTTTTAACAGTGTTACAGGCTCTAACAATAATCATTTCAACCCACTTGCTTATTAATGCCAGTAAGGTAAGATGGTTGTGCTATGATTATTTAAGTCTCCAACATAGAAAGTAGCATCCATTTGTGAGTTCAGCCTTATTTATTTATTGACTGCTAATGGCCATATTCTGAACTTGTTTCATTTATTAATTAAATCAAAATGGGCAGTTCCATTTTGTGCTGGCACTGTTCTTCAAAGCATGTTGATTTTCCACGACTGTTGCTAAGTAAAGTCATGGTTCAACAAAAAGATTGCTTTGTATCATGACTGGAAGGAAGATTGTTTGAAGAAGCTTTTTCACTGTGTCTTTTTCACTTCCCTTTAAAGTTATAGTATACATCAATATAATACATGACAACCATTAAAATCTCAAAATTTCTGATCTTATGTGTGAATCCATATAAAATTTCAACTTCAACAGACTGGAAGTAGTCAATTGCTTCGCTGAATAAGTTTCTCATCTCCTATGAAATTAGTCTCTTTTAATCCCACTTGTAAATGTAAATTGTAACGTGGTTGGAAATGAGGGCAATTAAAAATTACTGCCATTGAGTAACCAAACAAGTCCACATAATGCTTAGCAGGACATACAGGATGTTCATCAGTCTAACTCTGCTCCAAAGATCATGGACAACAAATATTTATGCTGATAAAAATCAACTTGAATAAATGATAAACCATAGAAATCATGCCAATATGGATATCTAAGAAAATAGTTTCATTTTACATTAAGCATACCGGTGTGGAGAATACAGAGTTCATTTCCGTATGGTACCAGATTACCTGGAAGCAGGACACATGTTGGCAGACATAGCGGTAATTTATATAGTTTCCCAGGCTCCGGAATGATGGTGGTTGGGGGGAGGGACAGAGTGGTGGACAGAGGGGGTAAATTTCAAGATCCATTTCTAAGTCCTTAAATAAGTTTGGTCCCTATTAAAACAGCACGTAATCTGGGTTCATCATCAGAGTCCAATGTCTACCAAAATAACCCTTGTCATATTCTAGTTCATTTTTCCCCACTGACAAAAACACACTTATAGAGACCATAAATCTCTTCGTTATCCTGACTTTCTTCTCATGTATTTATTCTGGCATTTCCAAACTAATTTTTAAAGACCTCCAAATAAGGAATAGTTGGAATAAGTATTACATCACAAAACAAATACAAAAACAAATTTTAAAAATGAAGTAATAAACTCAAAGTTAAGAAGCAGAGTATAAAAGTTAAAATTCTATTTCATTTCATCAGGGTTGTCAGAGCCATAGTTCTTGGCAAACTGAACCTAGCCAGATTAAGAGAAAGACAAGTGAATATTTTTCTAGAGTTAATTCAACATATGGATTTTACTATTAAATAATATAATCCCCAAAAGGAGTTTGTGTGAATTTTAAAAACTAAATTTAATATAGCACATGGTGATAGTTATGGTATAGCTCGATTCATGACTTCCTTGGCCAACAAGTATAATATCATGCAGGAGCCTATTATTAATAGTTACATTTATTGGATAAATACTATATTCTAGCTAATACATGCTGCAAACATTGCACTGAAACATATGCTGCAAATGTTATACTCATTCTCTGATCAGCATAACCTCATAACCCCAGAACTGGGGAAAGAAGAAATCATATGTGAAAATGCTTTGCAAACTATGGTATACAGTGCAAAATAATGACTCACAGGAGAAATCTTTTCTTAGGCAAAAATTCTAAAAGACTGTCTCTTTTTCCTCACTTAACAAAACTGGCTCTCAGAATCCTTGCTCCCCAACAGCTTAAATACTAGAAGCCAATAGTGTCATTAGTGTATCCAACATTAAAAATATATTTACTCAATACCACCTATGGTCCAAAATCCTCCACTTACTATTTCATATAGATCACAAGCTCTGGCTGAAAGATGATTTTGTGAGAATAGAATTTCTGGCATTAAGTCCGTAGGAAGGTGAGAAATTGAAGGCATATTCTTCTAATTGCCTCTACTCTGCTTCAGGTAGACCCACTTGTATTATCTAACTGAATGCTGGCATCAGGTAGGCTTCTGATGGATGTAAGGTGGATGTAAGGTGGCCACTTGTGGTGCTCTGTTGAAAGATATTCTTAGGACAGGTCTGAAGTCACCAGGAAAATGTGATGTAAGTCATTAATTATGACTGCAATGTATGCAGAAGGAAGGAAGGACAACATTTATGCTCCATAACTGTTCGTAAGAAATGCTCACTAAAGTATTTAGAGATAAAGTAATATCATGTCTGCAACTTTTAAGTTGAAGAATGTTTAAGGAAAAGTGTGTGTGCAGGCGTGTGTGTGTATGTGTGTAGAGAAAGACAGAGAGAGAGAGAAAGAGAGGAGGGGGAGGGAAAGAGAATGAGAAGGTAAATGTAAAATGTTAACAAGTAGGAGAATCTAGGTGAGAGGTATACAGTGATTTTTGGTACTATTTTTGTAGTTGTATGTCAAGTCTAAAATTATTTTAAAACAAAGATTTTTTAAAATTCCTGCCACATACTTGGAACTCCTCCTATGAATGATACAAATAAAGATGGAGATTGAAAGCAGCAAAAGCCCATGTAGCGTAGCTTCTTGGAAGGTGGTAAGACTAATGCCTTTGGGAAAGTATTTTTAAATGTTCATGTAGGGACAAAAAGATTCAGAAGGAAACACATGCAGTTGCTGGTTTAGTACCAATACTAGACTATTTGGTAGCCATTTTTCATCTTTTGAATCTAGTTCCAAATTAAAAACAGAAAAATGGGTTGATTCCTTGAAACTCCTTCCAATTCTAAAATCTTATAATGAGACTCAAGAAACCTAGATTTTCTCATTCTGTCCATCCAGCTTACCCATCTGGACATGTGCCCAAGTCACATTGTACTCATAAGTTCCCAAGTCTATACCCAGGGCTGTGCCAAGGACAGTCAGAGAATTAACGCCCTAACCATTAATGCTAAGTACTCAATTACGTGGCCAAAATAAATGATCATTTATTTTCAACCAAAACCACATAGAGTGTACCATTTATCAATATGTATGCTATAAAAATACTAAAAATAATGTCTTTTTTTCTTTTAAATTCTTTCTTTGCACTCTGAAATTTCAAAACCTCATTCTGGAGTAGAAAAAGAGGACGGCAAAAAATAAAATGTGCCTTTTCTTTGTGCCCTTAGAGAAGAAAAGCAACTCTTTCATTTCTATGTTCTGCCAGTACCCCTAAGAACAATGGTCCCCAAGACTGACAATATCTAAAGACAGAGTAGATGCTGCAACGAGGAAGAAACTCTGCTGTATCACTTCAAAGCGGGCAGAAAAGTTCTTTTTTTCTTTCTTTCTGTTTTTTTTTTTAAGTCAAGTGTCACAGTAACAATACTACAAAGATGTTTTAGTCTTTCTTTAACCAGGAACCTAAGTTCCAGGTGACTGGACTTGGCTTGTGGGAGGAAGAGGAGGGATTGGGGTTCCGTGTTCCAGTACAAAAAGGGAATGTTGCTAATGTACTCCAAACACAAAAATTAGAAGCAGGACTAAGATATACTTTAATTTACACATTAAACAAATGCTGAGTCCCTAAATTATCGGCTGGGCATTACAGAAATACAGGCATTGCTTAGTCATAGCCTCTACCCTCAAGGTGATTATAGTGAGGGAGAAAAAGATAGTGAACAATATTATTAACCAAGTTGAAATATATAGCCTAAAATTTGGCACAACAGGAAAGTGACAAATGAAGTTATGTACATAGAACTTTGTCAGATTTTCACCCTGTGGAAATCTTTAGCCTCAGAGACTTACAAATATATTTTAAATAATAATGTGCTTTTACTGCAGAAAGATTTTCATCAGTGAACAATACTTAGTCTACCATTAAATCATTAAGTTATAGTGTGACTAAAATCATTGATCTAAGTGATTAAATTAAGTTCTATTTGGTGCCTCCTTGTGTATTATTTCTTTGCAATACAATTTTATCATCACCTTTTAAAATGGTAGAAGACTAGAGGATGGTTTCAGATTCTTGCCCATGAAATCCCAAAAAGGGCTTTGTCTGTAGTCAATTATTTTTTATCCTTTTCTGCATTCTGAGCAGTGATTAATTTTATCTCTAAAAACCTATATGAACATCTGTCCGAGTCCTAATATTTTCTTTTCTTTTTTTTTTTTTTGTAAGTAAGGTCAGCCCTGAGCTAACATCCATGCCAATCCTCCCTTTTTGCTGAGGAAGACTGGCCCTGGGCTAACATCTGTGCCCATCTTCCTCCACTTTATATGGGGCGCCGCCACAGCATGGCTGGAGAAGCGGTGAGTCGGTGCACGCCCAGGATCCGAACCCGGGCCGCCAGCAGTGGAGCACACGCACTTAACTGCTATGCCAGGGGCTGGCCCCTGAGTCCTAATATTTTCAACTCGTCTAATTTCTGGCAAGAAGCATAAGGCTCATGTAAAGAGACTGTGGAATGCTTTGTAAATATTTCTGAGAGTAGTCGTCAACTCCACGATCTTCTTGGGATAATAGACTTGTTCATAATTAGCATCAGCCACTATGACTAAAATCCTGAGGGGTCAGTTGGATTTTAATTCACCTTTCTCTACAAAGAGGACATTCCAGAGTTGAAGTGGCCAGTTCTTACTTGGGCACCAATCATTCCAGGTGTTGCTTCTGTGCAGGATGCTCAATGCCAAATTTAGCAACTCAGATGGAGTATGTGCAGGACAAGAAGTTATTTTACACATAGCCATGCCCCCTTCTTCTATGAAAGAGAAGAAAAGGAAGAAAGAGACAGATGAATAGTAGGAAAAATGCTAGTCTCATCTTTTCCTGTAAGTATCAAAGAGTTAAGCCATTAATCAAATGGGAAGGACAAAAAATGATGCTTAATGAGTGCTTACTATTTAGCAGGCAGAATCTCTGCTACTTTACATATATTAAAGTCATTATGTGCTTTAAGACACATAGCTGGTAAAAGGCAGGACTATGATTCCTTGAATTCAACTCTATTTTATTCTCAAGCCCATATTCTTTTATTTTTATTTTTTAAAATATCTATTTTTTTCTTATCAAAATACAATATATACTCAGTGCAGAGAAACTGGATAAAACAAAAGAGCTCAACAGAAAAACCAAAAAATAAAGTCACCCATAACCCCACCATCCAATGATACCACTGTTAACATTATAGGATATTTTATTCCAGCCTTTTGTTCTAAGCATGTACATATCCATAACCATTTTCTCTCTCGAATAAATAATTTCACAACACAATTTTAATAGCTACACAAATTTCTATCATATGTACATAAATAACCTACCTACCATTATTAGTCATTTAGACTATTCCAATTTTTTTCAAATCATACATAATACCAAAGGTAACACTTAACCTATATCTTTGTACAAATTCATTATTGTTTCCTTAGGATAAATTTCTATGTTTATCCTAAGTATTATTGGCAGCAGAATTGCCATGTCAGGGAGTATCTTGTTTTAATATAGTGTCAAGTTTACCTCTAAAGATGCCTTAAACATACACGTCCAGCAAGGGTACAGGAGAGTGCCCATTTTTCTCCATACTTGCCGATACACGGCATTGCCATTCTTTTCTCATTTTGCAGGAAAAGCGAGCAAGTCTTTTATTTTAGTCATATACATATAAACCTAGGAGAAACCCATTGAGCTTTCATTGTATGTTACACTTGATAGAACTTCCATCTTAAGTTATAAATCCATGGCTTGTAGGCACACACGCTGGAGCACATTTTTCCCCCAAGATGAATGATGATAGAGTTTATCTTTTGATGAACAACTGGAATTGCCAATTAACAAATATAGTGAACAGAGGTGTCTGAAAATGGAATGGTCTGCCGTGGGAGCCAGTGAAGTCTCCATCACTCAAGAAGTTCAAGCAAAGGATGGATGGTCAACCTACAAGGATACCAGTAGGAAATTGGTCTAGATGACTTCTAAAGTTTCTTCCCACCCTAGGGTTCTATGGCACTCGTTTCTGTTTCTAGAGATTATTGACTCTGTCTTTTTGCCTCATCAACTGTGATATTTTTTATACAGAGTGGCTCTCTCTGACTGCTGTCCTTTGCCAATAATCTATCCAAGGTGGCAGCACTGTAAGTTGTGCTTTGAAACGATATATAATTTGCTGAATCTAGAAAAATAGCTGCAACATGAGCTCCTAAGAGTCTCAATTTTAAAATTATACACACACACATATATCCACAAATACATTCACAAACATATGTCTATAATTATAGCTAAAGGTATATAAGAAACTATAGGTATGCTTGTAAATGTTCAGAAAATTTCTAGGAGGATACATAAAATATTCATAGTAGTTGTCTCTAGGGAGTGGAAATTGGGAAAAAGGATGTGGGGAATTTGCATTTTCCACTTTAGATCCTTTTATACTGTTTGCATGTTTTAGTAACAGCATGTATCATTTTAATAATAATAATTATAAAATGTTATGAAATTAAGAGAAGACGTGGAAACAAAGTTAACTTCACACCAATAAAAAGCCAATAGTAACCATGTATGATTAAATTCTCAGCAAATGAACTACAAGTAGTTCTCTGAGTTGAGCAGCTTTGAAAGTTGGACTTTATCGCCATGAGGAGGGACTTTCCTTCTCAATTTTGGTCTCAAGCTTTATTTTTTTGGCACCAAAACAACCATTCAGTGTAGACAAGTTTAGTTAAATGTCTTTGGCAAAAAAAGAAAATCAGAGAAACTCTTAGAATAACAGGCTGGGCTAGCAATCACTGAGTTACAGCACACGTATCTCACTGTTTGCAACGCTGATGTTAAAACCTTTTTATGAGTTTACTGAGGTGGGTGTTAATATAGCAACAATTTTACTCTGCTTACTAAATATATGAAAAGTTAAAGACTTAAATCTGGCTTACTTCAGGTGTCCTAATTTAAAATACAGAGACAAAAAAGAACACTTCACAATTTTAATTACAAATAGATAATCCTGATCATTTTTAGTTTACACAAAAATAAGACATATTATCCAGCAAATGTTTTTTAAAAATTAAAAATTATTTCACAAAAGTAATGTGATGCTGATAGTAGAGGAGGCATGCATGTGCCTGTGATGTGCCCCTAGAACTTAGAAATGAGGGAAATGATTATCCTCTGAAAATCTGAAATTGATTATAAGACATCAGAGATCAGGGGTGAAAACTCACTCCTAGAGACCATCCAGGATGACCAATTTCTGATTGATGGGATTAACATTTTGGAGAATAAAATGTGAGAGGATATAGGCTGAACTGCAGCGCACATGCTGGCCGACACAACTAAGACCGGTAAGGGAAATGGCTGTCCTGAAGCAGACAAATGAAGTGCTGGGTCCAGTAGTGCCAGGACACCATCAAACTCCTACCCTAATTCTCCACCCTAAGTCCTTGCTGCGCCAGTCTTCTAGCTTTCCATGACACGGGCCTTCAGAGTTACAGCTTATTGGTCAGTAATACATCATAGTTCTAGTTTTATACCTTCCTTTCTTTGAAGGATATTAATTATTTATGCAATTGAAGAATCAAAAGTTGTGATTATGTCTGATCTCTAGGAATAGAATCTGTTTTGTCAACATAAGCATTCCAAAGTCTGAACAAATCTAAGATGTTTTTGAGCCATGAGGACTAAGGGCACACTAAATTCTAGGGTGACCATTCTGCCTTCTCCATGTAACAGGGATCACCTTGTGCCATATTAGCCTTTTGGTCCAACTTTTATTTATAATAAAAATAATAAATTTTACTAATATTATTATTACCAGAAAAAAACTCAACAAGAAGGTTAGGTTAAAATGGTATATCATTGAAGAGAAGTACATTCCAATTTAGAGCCTTAGTTATTTCTTCAGTTGAAGGATGAAGTGTTCTGATTAAGCTAGATTTCTGTGGATGGAATTTCCTTTCTAAAAGAACTATGAAATATTTGGATAATCACTGATAAAAAGCGAAGTAATTGTCTCTTCTTTTTAATTAGTAACTAGTTGAGGTTCATATAAGAGAGGTGACAAAATAAGATAAAAATGGCCTCGATAAACATTTCCAGAGCTCTATCAGGTATCGGTCTACATTACCTAATACCCCACAGTGCCATCTCTTAAGTGGGCAAGGAGTGAGAATGAAATGACATAATACATGTGGATTGTTTGCAACACTAACTGGCATGTTGTAATCGTGCAATAAATGTCAGGTAACATAAAATATTATTATGTAAAATAAGGAAAATAAAATCCAAACACACCAAAATTATGTAAGTATATATGCACATATATATGCAGCAAAGACAGAAAAAGACCTGAGAGGATTCACACCAAACTGTCAGCAGCAGTTTCTTTTAGGGTAGAGAGTAATATGGGGGAGGTGCAGTATCGGGGGTAGGTGATGCGGTCACTTTTGTTTTTCTTTTTACGATATGTCTGTATTTCTGGAATTTTTATAATGAGAAAGCATATATTTAATTTTTAAAAGGTAACAATAATATTTTTAAAGGACTACCAAAAGATCCATTGGTAGATGTATGATGAAATTACCGTAAAAATGTTCATTCACAATAAATGGGCACACTTTATGGTGCTTAGAAAAAGTATGGTTTGGGAGTAATTTGGATCCAGCATATAGCCAGGCTCACAGCGGTTCTTGTTTGAATGAATGGCTGGGAAACCACTTAGGGTGACTTAGTCAAGTTACTTAACCCCTGTAAGTCATAGTTTCCTTACCTGTAAAATGAACACCATAATAGCTATATATAAACATCCTGTATAATATTTAGCCCCTTTTTAAATAGGCGAATTATTTAGGTTTTACTTTGAAGTCTAAGACTAAGATTTTTGAAATATATGTTTGAAAATATAACCTTTTTTTCCCTTGTAAATTCTATAAATACAGTTTACATCAATCACAGTTTGGATCAATGTGTTTCAAACACATTTAGGAAGTCATGGCAGGTGTCAAGATTCCCAGTTTCTAGTTCTTTCTAGTGAGTTATCTAAGGTCTGAGCTTTATCCTGAACAGAATCTCTCTGTGAACTAAAATGCCACCAATGGTAAGCTAGTAAAACCCTAAGTCATGAACACAATTGAGTTCCAGTGCTGAGCTGTGAGCCCTGAACCGGTCAGGGCAGGGAATTCCTCACTAGCAGCTCTTGTGGAGCAGGGAGAAGTATGTATGGAGATCTTGGTGATAGTAGCAAAAAAGAAAGGGTACCACTGCTGGAAACCAGGCAACTTTTGAATATGTTCATCCAAATCTTGAGTGTTCCAAAGACAGAAACTGTGTTTAAATTCTTGTTCTTCCCAGGGAGGGCTTATGGTAAATAAGCATCCAGTTTAACATGTCTGATGTTTTGAAATTCCGGAAGAAGAGCAGATATATACATTTAATCCTGGGTGTCAACATGAGCATTGAGGTACTCTCAAACACGAAAAGTAATAGCACAATCATGGTTTAAAGTTCAGATTGTGACCTCAACCTAGCTCATCCCCTTACTATCTCAATAGTCTGGAACATTAACAGTAAACCTGTATGCTTTATCTATAAAAGAGTTGTGAAAATTATGTTTAGTTAAGATTATTATAAGGTTTCAGTGGGATAATACATATAAAATGTTTAACACAGTGCCTTACACATAGAAAGGTCTCACTATAAGTAACCAGTCTCTGCTCCTCAAACTTCCTAGGCTACCAGAAATTAGGTTCTACAATTCTTTAATCTATGCTACTATACTCTGCTCGCACTGAAGTGAGGAAAGGCTACACATATTTCTTTTCTGCTTTTGTGTAGAAACATGGTCTTTATGGAAGATCTGATGACACGGGAGGTGCTATGACAGTCAGTCTGGTAGAGGAGGGGCCTATGCTTCCATCAGTCCCAAAGCCACATTGCCCACCTAGGGCTACTTGTGTAACATCGACAGAACAGCCATGTAACTGACATAATACCTATTACTACCATCATCCTGACTGTTTTTGAATGCCTATGTAATAGACGATTTTCTTACATTATTTCATTGAATTCTTACAATGTTTTAATAGAGATGCTTTTGTCCCATGTTAACAAGAAAGCTGAGTCCTAGAGTGGTTATATAACTTGCTCAGTGCCACATACCAGCGAGTGAAAGAGCCAACACTAGAATGAGTGCCACTGAGAGCTGGACAGGCCCTCCCTCCAGGGAAGGTGGGCCGAAAGTCCCTGCAGGAATAGGGTGCAGGCCCTGGCAGCCTGCTGAGCCCTGATGGTTTGTGCACTGACTTGCTTTAGACTTGACTGGAATCCCAGCTTGTCTCATTCCAAAGCCTGGGAAGGGTCCACCCAGCCAGAGGACTACCACCTGAGCAGTGAATGGACAACCTTCAAAGAAAAACCAGAAAAAGGAACAAATTCTCAGGGACCCTAGAGGCTGCAGCCATGAATCCCAGTTTCAGAAGTAGTATGTTACAAAAGTGAAGTCTTCACGTGTGAAAAAGTCTTTTAATTGTGACCTATCACTATAAAATGGAAGGAAAAATATATGTTTTTGTGCTATCACAGAAGTGAACAGAATCGGTTTAAAAATTCTCATAAAATTTATGGTCTCTGAAGATCAGGGCAGAATGGTTGTGCAACTTGAATGGAATGGAAGATCATTCTTTTTTGTCAGATTATATTCCTCACGTATGTACCAATCATTCAACATACATTCCAAGGGAGAGGGTGAGGCTCATCAGTTTATGGAAATGTCACTGTTTTCAAGTTATGTATAAATCCTCTAAATTCTGTCTATGTATTTCTAGCAAAGCTAACCTTACTACCTTTATCTGCACTGTACTGTCAATTTTGAGCCACTGTGTAAGGAAACATGTCTCAACAAGATTTGTTTATTAGATTAAGTAATTATAATGACATTCCATGTGCAAAATGACAGAAGAAGCCACTGTTAGGAATCAGATTTCTTCATCTCCTTGATGTCTTTATCCCTAATATTAAGCCCTTAATTTGCATAGCTATCAGCACTTTTAATTCTGTGTACAAGGCACATTTGCTGTGAGAAATCTCCTCAGCTTTATCATTTCATCTCAGTGTCTATGTCTGATCTCCGCTCTGGCATCACGCACTTGCTGACGTGCTGGTTTGTAATCTTTCTCTGGCCAAATTATATTCCCATTTTATCTTTTCAGCTATCTTGTGAACTCATCAAGGAAGTTGCCTTCTATTTTACAGCTTCTGAATTATATACCTAAGGTTTTCCTTAAATTTTTGTCTGACTTAAAAATATAACTAAATGATAGAATAGTAAAAATACTATTGAAACTATTTTGTTATGAAAAATAACTGATAGAACGAAAGATAGTAATCTCCAAGCCTACTCTGTAGCATGTCCAGAGCAATTGTGAAGTTAATTTAATGAAATTATCTTTTTTTGAAGGAATATGAAACAATTTTTCTTTTTATTACAAAATTAGAAAGCCATTTAACACAGGAGGAAAAACATGGAAAAAGATCAATAAGAGGAAGTATCAGTAAAAACCAAGTATAAATCTATCATTCTCAAAAATTTTGATGTTTTGATTTATCTTCTTCTAGTATCATTGATTTGTCTGTATGTATGTGTGTTGGTGTCTAGTCCTGGGTATCATCTAGAGAAAGTTGGTTTTTTTTTTTAATTTTTTGTTTATTGCAGTAACATTGGTTTATAACATTGTATAAATTTCAGGTGTACATCATTATACTTCTATTTCTGCATGGATTACATCATGTTCACCACCCAAATACTAATTACAACCCATCACCACACACATGTGCAGAATCATCCCTTTCGCCCTCCTCCCTCCCCCCTTCCCCTCTGGTAACCACCAATCCAATCTTTGTCTCTATGTGTTTGTTTATTGTTGTTGTTATCCACTGCTGGGTATTTATCCAAAGAACTTGAAAACACCAATGCATAAAGATACGTGCACCCCTGTGTCCACTGCAGTGTTATTCACAATAGCCAAGATTTGGAAGCAACCTAAGTGCCCATCAAGGGATGAATGGATAAAGAAGATGTGGTATATATACACAATGGAATACTACTCAGCCGTAAGAAACGATGAAATCCAGCCATTTGTGACAACATGGATGGACATTGAGGGTATTATGCAAAGTGAAATAAGTCAGAGGGAGAAGGTCAAATACCATATGATTTCCTTCATTAAGTAGTAGAGAATGTTATTAAAGCAAGAGTTGAGGAACGGGGTGGAGTATTTGAATGCTTTAATAGTAAGAAAAGATAAGTAACTAACTTGAGATTGTTTATACCTTACTATTACACAGCTGCTGTGCAAATAATTGCCAAAAATATGGAAATCAGGACACAACATTTTCAAACTAGTTTCCATAATGGCACTGCATTAACCATCCCAACTTAACACAGGATCGACTAAAATCCAGAATGTGGCATCAACAGGTAGTACACGTTTCATTCCAAACTATACTTTGATTTTCTGAACAGTGATTATCTAGGAAGGCAAACTTGGGAGGGTGCATTAGACCCCTTCTAATTCTAGGTTCCAATTCTTTAGTGATTGCCTTTATAATCTTATGCATTTCAAATTTCTTCCAGAGTAAACTGATGAAAATAATTTTTGCTCTCGAACTAGAGGTATGATATGGACATACTGAGATAGCACTAAAACCCTTTGAACATCTTGTAAAAGAAAAGTGCAATACAGAATTCATTACTAAGTGGTAACACACAGGTTTTCACAGAGATTTCATTTATTGGAAAAATATTTTGGATATTATGAGACATTCTAAAACTAGAATCATATTTGATAACTAATGCTTAAAGTCCCATTCTTAAGAAAATTTTGCAAAAGGAGTCTTTGCATAGACAGTAGGATGAAAACCTCAAACATAGGACAGGACCTCTGAAGACTGAGTTTTTAATGTAGGTGTTTTGTTGTATAATCCCAAGCTCTCGAGGGAGGCTTGGTACACAGTAGGCACTCAATAAATATTTGGTGATTATTGAATGAACCCATATCTGAAACAACCTTTGACGTGCATCCAGAGGGCTTCTTTTTGTTGGTCCCTTAGTACTCTAGGGGTGCCGAAATATCACAGATTTGTAAAAACTATACTGTATTTTGAAGAGAAGTTATTGGGATGCAGACTGGAATGGGGGGAAAAGCACATACATGGAGTCACATGATATGAGTTCAAGTTGTGATTCTGTTCACGAATTAGCTGTGTGACCTTGGCCTGCTTTCTCTACCATCTCTAAGCCATAATGATCTCATTGGTAAAATGTGGATGACTTCCTCTTTCCCAGTATGACCGTAGGCTCAAATGATGTGACAGATATTAAAACACTCAGTGAACTGAAAAGTAGTGAATAAATATTGGACAAACTTCGTACAAGAGATCTGACATCTATTTCCAATTGCATTATAAATTTCCTATGTGTATCTCTGCATTTTCTTATTGTATTGTCAAATTTCCTTATCTCTAAATTCAAAATAAACACAGCTTACACATTGGGAAAATTTGCTCCCTCCCCAAAACATCCTGATGGTTACCTTGAATTGGCCTATTGTACCAAATACATGCCTGCAAATTTTCTTTTCCAATATTTTCCTTTCCACATCCTTTATTATGTATGATGCTATTTATGTTGTTAATAAGGGTTTCAACATTAAGAAGTTTGGCCACAGAAACAGTTTCTCCCCCCTCTTCAACCTCTTTCAACTTGCTTCCTTTGCAACTGCATCTCACAGACCTCTAAGAACATTAATTGTAACATTTACAGGTAAGAGTTAAGGAAATTATTCATAAAAGCATAAAAGGAGATGAGAGAGACAATAATAAAATCATGTACATGTAAAGGACTTTAAGTGTTGAGACTACTACATCCCTGTAAGGCTGTGCTGAATTGTCAGTGTATACACACATCCATTCCAGTAGGAAAAGAAGGGAGGCTTAATTCCTGGAAGTCTCTAGAAAGGCCTGTGCATGGCTAAAGTGTTTCTTAGGAGGGAGTTCTGAGGGCGGGACCCAAGCCTGATAATTCCAGACCATCCAGAAGAAAAATATGTGAACAACTCAAAATAATAAGCATGACATGTGGGGTCATGCATAATCCAAGGAGGTTAACTCAGTGCTCATAGTAGAGGATGGAAAAGAACATAAAAATCACCAGTAAGACGTCATAGCCCAACTTCTCTGCCTGGGGATGCTAGGAGGAGACAGGAAGAGCTGCAGAACTGCATCTGTTTGGTGTTTATAACAAAACTGCCAAGCCTACATAAAAACAAATCTGTTGCTTTGCAATTATGCTGAAGCTGTTTTTTTTTTTTTTATAATTTTATTTATTTATTTCCGCCCCCCCAAAGCCCCAGTAGACAGCTGTATGCCATAGTTGCACATCCCTCCAGCTGCTGTATGTGGGACGCCGCCCCAGCATGGCGGGAGAAGCGGTCCGTCAGTGCGCGTCCGGGATCTGGACCGGGGCGGCCAGCAGCGGAGCGCGCACCCAACCGCTAAGCCACGGGGCCGGCCCATGAAGCTGCGGGTTTTAGCACCAACAAGACTTATGGAAAAAGGGAGAAAACTGTCTTATCGGCAAAGGAATATACCTGTTTTCAATCTTTTCCCTCTAAACTCCCAGAGCCAATGTTATCATTTGCTCAGTGGAGACCTTTATTAGGGTACAAAGTTGAACCCAAAACATCTGTTCTGGCATAAGTTCTCCTAGGTCCATAGATACTGATGCTTCACATAGAAAATATAACGAATGGTCAGTTTAGCAATCTGCCGCCGCTGTTGTTGCTGTTTCTGTTTGCTTTTTAAAAATGTACTTATTAGTATACCATAATCATTATACATGGCAAAATCTGGTTTGGGGAAACAGATTTTTATTAACTCTATGACATTTTCATTAAGAAAAATAGGTAAGTCTAGAAAGTGTCTCTAGTTGAAAATAACCAGATTGTTTTTATCCTACAGAGTTCTTCCACACACTTGGCTTTATATACTACAGATAATAAATGGCAAATGAGTGCAAGAGATTTGATAGCTCTAAACAGGCTTTGTGACTTTTTCATTTTGTATTCTCAGCACCCAGTTAGTTACCAGGTATAGTAAATGCTTGTTGAATAACTAATATGCATAACCTGTGTGTGTATGTGGGCATTTAGACAGTGAAAGGTGAATATCGTAATAGAATAATTTGCATTACACATGGTACATGAATATATACCCACACAAAAGCACCTATACATATATAGGTGTGTGAATATATGTATATATTCACTTTCAACATCTGGAACATTCCTAGTGGGAAGAAAATGGGTACATGAGACATAAAAACTTAAAGTCCTTAGGTAGACCAGCTTTAAAGATCTTGAGAGAGGTTTTTAGAGTGATATCCTGGAGCCTGTGCAGATAGTGTGGTGAAAATCCTGAACATAGGACATGATCCCTGAAGACTGGCTTTCTGCACAAATATGTTTGCCAAGATTACTTTATGCTGTGGAATTCTTTCCCTCCCGAGTGTTGCAACTGCAGAGAGAGAGGAGCTAGGGAAACACCTCTGGTTACTTCTTTTTAATGCAAAGCGCCAGTAGACAGGGTCATTTATGAAGAAAATCCTTCTCACTATCCTCCGGGTGACTGAGGCCCTCTGTTGCAACCTTCCTCCTCTCCAGACTGGTAGAAAATGTTGTTGCTGTGTGGTCATATTCTTCAAAGGATTTAAGAAGGAATCATTTCCTCCAACCAGTTAGTTCATTGCACAAATAAACTTCAGTCCACAGAGGCGAAGTGACTTGCCCTAGAGCTCACGACAAGTAAATAAGTGTCTCCGTCTAAGCACATCCGGAACAGCAAGTATTCTCAGACCCTGTTCTAGTCCCCTGTCCTATTCTTAGGCTAACGTTTGCAAACAGCACAGAAAACAATTGGACATTGAGGACTGAGGGGGAAGGGTAGGAAGTGGTCCTTAGCAAATCCCTGGGCCTAGGGATCACCTGCTCTCTTGGATCAAAACAGCGAAACAAGCTATTCAAAGGGACAGCAAGGGCGAGTGGGCCATTGTTTTCAGAACCAGCTGTGGAAAATCAGCTCAACAGTGGCCTTGGAACAGCTGCTGCGCCAAGGGGCGGGGACGGCAGTGGTGGAAGAGGAGTGAGCAAGGCAGGAGCGCCGCAGGGACCCCGCCGCGCCACCTCTCGGCAGACCAGGAAGTACTTTTGCAGTAAGAGCAGTGGGCTGAGCCACCTTTTGAACCCAAAGTGTGAACGGCGCACAGCAGGCCCCAGATGGGCGCAGTAACCGCAAACCCTCCGCGAGCTAGTGCCCGGGAGGCTCCAGACTGGCAGCTAAACGGTCGCGGGCCGCAGCACCCAGTCGGCGCTATCAGAAAGTACACAAGCTCTGCTGTCCTAGCAAACCGTGAACGAGCAAAGTCCAGGGTAAACAAGCCTCGCAGTGGCTGTCTCCAGACGCGCGCCCCCTGCGCGCTCCCCTGCCCCGCATTTCCCACGCGCCCAGCCCTCAGCTCTGCAGCCCCGGTCGCCCTCTCTCCCCAGTCCCATCTTCCGATCGCCCCATCTTTCGTTCTGGGCCCCCACTCCCACAGCTGGCGCACCACACTCACCATCTCTTGCCTGAGGAGGTGAAGCTTGGTTTCCAGCCTCTCCAGTGCGCTGGAGTGGCTACGTCGTGGGGAGCCAGAGGTTGGGGAGGACGAAGAGGAGGACGACAAGGAGGGAGGGAAGCTGCAGCTGCTGCTGCTACTACTGCAGCCGCCGCCACCGCCGCCGCTCCCCCCGCCGGTGTCCCTGTCCCTTTCCAGGGGAACCGGCTCCTCCCCACGGAGAGAGCGCACTAGGCTCTCGGGTACTTTGCGCCCCAGCTTCAGCTCGATGTCTCTGAGATCTGGCAGCGGGCTGTCTTCCATGACTTTCCAAGAATGAGAATAATGTCAGTAAAACGCGGCGGATGAGAGGCAGCAGCGGCCTCCAAGGCCGCCGCGAGATCAGCGGACCCCTCCCGGCGCCCGGGTCTCTATCCTCGGCGGAGCGAGTGCTCGGTCCGCTCCATAACCGTCTGCGTTGTATCAACCCTGAAATCCGCGCAGGACGCGGCGGGTCGCAGCCGCAGTTTCCTGAGCGCTGCGGCTCCTCCAACACTTACTAAGATTATAGAGATGGCTTCATCCTCTTCATTTTTGGCCACCCCACTGTAAAGTTGAGTTAATTGATATTGCAGAGAGGGGGAAAATGCAAGTACCGTAGAGCAAAAGAAAAGAGAGGGAAATGAAGTCTGTTTTAGCTTTATGGGGGAAAAAATTCACATTATAAAACTGTCCATTCACATCCCCGCACCATTCACTGACTGCCCATCTGGTACCACGCGACACAAAATAATGATGTGGCCACACTCCAGGGTCGTTTCATTTTCCAGCCATATGTCTCCAAGCTTTCGGAAAATCCTGGATTGTCAGAAATAATCTCTGGTCAGTGATAGAGGAGGTCAGTCTTGTGCATGGACGCATAAAAAACAAATAGCTTAGCAGGAGTTTAACGGCTTCCTTGATGCAGCAGAAATACCCTTCTTCCCATTTAGGCTGTTTGATCCAAGTCATTGTGTTCCTCCGAGGCTCCGAAACTTTAAACTCCGCTGGCAGGTGGACCAAACCAGGGCCAACCCTTGTACCGTATATCACAGGCAAGAAGAGCCACAGAAATTTTCCCAATCCCGCTGCTAGGCGCAGGTTCAGCGTCCTGCTTTAATTGGGAGTACCTAATACGGGTATTAGATTTTCAGTTTTCCCGGCTAAATTGCCTGGTCGCTACAACCTTGAAAACAAGTTAACAAAAATTAGAGGCAGAAGAATGACTTTAAACGTAGTATCGTTTTCCATCCCCCCATCTTCCTGTTCGGCAAAAAATCCAGCTTTAGAAGCCTTTCCTAATAATTTTATACTAATAGAAAGAATGACAGTATTTCACCCAAAATTCAATGAGAATGTATGACCAAAATTAATTTTTACCAAATGTTACAATAGGTCACTGCAAGAAGTGAAGAATTAAACAGCCGGAATAATTTATATGACTACTGAGATAGGGTGGATTTTAAAAGGGGGAAGTTGCTGAGATGCTTTTACTTTAACTATGAAGGAAAAAATATTGAGCATTACTAGTGAAAAAGTTGTCGTCTTTGATAATTTGTCTATATTTTTCAACTGTTTAGGTGAAACTCAAAGCATGCCATCTTTTGATGAGTTACTTCTACCAAGTAAGTTACTATGAGCTACGTGGATTATAGGTCTGATTCAGCATTGAGTTTGTGTTAATAATCGTCAAGTAGAGAATACTATTTTCAGTCCAGTAAACTCTAATTTTGGGATTCCATTGGAATACTTCAAAATATGGGCCCCTCTATGTTTGGGACAAATAAGTATTTGTGGTCTTGGTCCCTACTGGGCTCCCTTCCTGAGAGATCACTCAGGTTTTACACTTGTAAGCACGTAGGCAGATGCATCTCAGAGTCGGTGTTTAACATAGCCTCATCTAGGCCATCTACGGATAGGAAACATGGGCCTTTAGAATGAATATTTCATGTCAAGGAAAAATTGCTGAAGTTCTCTTGTCAACATGCCAGAAATTTGTATGTTATATTTCCCTCTTAAAAAGAAATGAAGAAAATAGTTGTAAATTAAGTGGCTCATTTTAAAGTTGGAACAACCATTTATGGAATCAAAGGAGAACAAGAGTAAATCTCAAGTCGCTGATCAAACGACAGGCTTTGTCCTAAATTTGGAAAACCACAAACTCATTGGATTTGCACTGTGACATGTAATCATGCAAGGCTTGCGTTTCAGTCAAGAACAGTTTTTTGTTATAAAACCCTTACAAAGTTCGGGATAGGCCTGGCTGAGAAGAGTAGCTTACAAATGTAATCTCTAGCTTGAACTTGGTCAATAAAAAAAAAGTGTATTGTCAAATTATCATCAATGTACTGTACACAAAAGGAACACTTTCTACTATCACAGACAGGAAAATTAGTATATGATACTGAACATAACACAAAAATAGAAAACTTTTTTTTTGTATTTTAAATGTCTACAGAGAAAACTCCTCTGAAGGTAAAAATATGACCTATATGTAAAGTAATACTTTGTGCCCCTGCAATATAAAACAAATATAAACTTTTAAAGAAAAGCTTAGTTATGTTAAGCCTTTTAAATATTCCCAGTTTAATGTTTTATGACATTTTAGTTTAAAATGGAGATATTTTGAATGCCAAAATACTAATTCCCAAAACATATTAGAATCACAGAACTCTTATTAGGACTGTAATAGATTGTGTTAGCCCTGTCATTGCTGCTTTATGTGGTCTAATCTGAGGACGTTTTTTACCCAAAATGTGTAAAAATAAGGGTCTTTTTACCTTTGGGTCTTGAGAATATATTTTGTTTGTTTTCAAGATTCTTCTATGATTTAAAACACAATATGTGAGAGGTTTAACCAAATGCTAATTGTTAGCCTTGTCTGCTAATTACACGTCTTGATTTGGCAAATTATTTGACAAGAACTTGTAGTACTGGGCCTAGGACGGAGGTTTGGGATGGGACTGAGGTCCTCAACAAGTAGAAGAGGATACATGGGCAGAACTGAGAAAAAAATAGAGAAAAACTCTTCAGAGCAACTTTTGTATACTTCGCTGAGCCCTCCCTCTTAGCAGCAAGCCCTTCCTGCTCCTTCCTTTCTTTCCACCTCCAACCACTTCCTGTTTCCTTAATTACTAGCGTCTGCCAGCAACAACCTAAACTCAGGGTGTTTCCCCAAGCCTAATATATTGAAAAGTAAAATTATACAAATAGTTACTAAGTTATTTGTGTTTGTGATATAATTTTTTAGATCCAGACTACTTTATAACATGCTTCGTTTTCTGACTGCCTTATGTATGAGCTAGATTTTCCTTTTCTTCCATTTACAATGCCTAAGGAATCTAAGAGTGAGTATTAAACTATGGAGAACTTGAAGACACTGAGTTTCTTCCCCAGTTGGATTGTGTTCACAAAGAAGGAAAGGGAGCTTCTTATTTATCATTAAAAAACTCCTAGAAGCTAATTAAATAGGAACATTGTTGGACTCAGATGACAGGTTTCAAAAGAATGCCTCAGTCGCAAAAACAGAGTGATGTGATGCAGGCCTCACACATTCCACACTTAGAACACTTCCTGGTAGCAGACACATACTTAAAGCAAAAGTAGACTCAGCAGGACTTTGTATGGTGTGAGTAATGCCACTCCTTAATCTGCTGCTGGCATTGTGGTTAAAAGAAAAACGGCCTTCCACCTTCTCTCTGGCACTGATTGAAAGTTTGCAGCATTCTCAACTCTCGCTGGCACAGAGTTCAAGGACTGGGGCAGAGTCTCTAACCTGAAACTCCACTCCCCAAAGTGTGGGATAATACCAAGCAGCTAACAGCCTCAGATTACCCATATGAATTTTAGGAAGTAACTACTTAATGGGAATCGGGTTCTTTGAATCTTTGTTTTAAATGAGTAGAGGTCCTGTTCCTATAAATATTTTTGTTCAGCTGATGATTGCCTTAACAGGGAAGATGTCATAGCAAAACTAAAGAATGTTGATCCTATCCATACACAGTGGAATTACATATCTGCTAAAGCTACAAAGGTTTAATCCTGCCTGTTTATAGAGGCATTTAATTCACCTATAATTTTGTAGCTGGGTTAGGTCTGTTTTACCAAGTGAAAGTATCTAGTCTATCTCCAGCTTGAGCAATTTATACATGTTATATACATACACACATATATATATAGCCATTTGTATCATTATATCTCTATGCCTATCTATCTATCTATCATAACTATCTGAAATGTCTCTCCCTAGGAGCACAGATCCTTTAAATAGTACTCTGATTGGAATCTAATTAATATTTATAATCAGAGCTGAAGACTTCCCTGAGAGATTTAGTAGACAATACTAAAAGTAGGTCACCAGCGTCTAAGTCTGCCTTATCCCGTCTTCACAATCCCTGTCAATCTCTCTGCCTTCATTATTTGTAATAGAGTCCTTTATTTGCTTTCTCTTGCTTTCCTAAGCTCTGAATTCCTACTGAAAGGTTCAGTGCAGGGCCTCGAAAAGAGATCTCTTCAGTGAAGCCAATCTTGGTCTATTCCTCTGTAGCCATCCCAGTTTGGCTTACGAACGGATTCATGGGTTATTTCAATGGTGTGCTGGTAAATGTTTACAACTAGCTCTCTGAAAATATAAACATAGCTGATTTGTAGCTTTTGACAATTTTCATGGTATAAATACTCCCACCATGGCTGATTTCAAGCTACCAACATGAGTTGGGAAAAGACAGGCAGTAACACAGCAGCATATAGCATTTCCACCACATAGACACATTAGACATAAATAACCTCAAGAGCACAGATAAAGTGTAAAATGTAGTCAAATAACTAGGAAGTGATGAGTTTTGATTTATTACCTTTGTTTTAGTATAACTTACCTAATTTAAAGCTTATACAATGTAATTTTTATAATAATGGCTGTGTTTAGCAATTGGCTTGGAAAATTTCTAAAAATTTAATAATTGACTCTGGCAAACTGGTATGGGCTGGCTCCAGTACACTTCTGTTTCCTAAAATATTGGAGGATGATCATTAATTATATAGTTAAAAAAGGAAATAAAAACTCAAAGCCAGAAAAAGCAGTACAGTTTTAAGTCGAAGGGTTAGGCAAAGTGATAATTGGGGAAATGAGTCCCAAAGTCAGCAGCAGGAAGATTAGGGAACTCATAAAACTGTGTGTGTTAGTTTCCTGGGGTTGCCATAACAAAGTATCACAAACTGAGTGGTTTACAACAACAGAAGTTTATTGTCTTACAGTTCTGGAGACTGAAAGTCCAAAATCAGGATGTTGACAGGGCCATGCTTCCTCTTAAGCCTTGAGGGAAAGATCCCTCCTTGCCTCTTCCAGCTTCTAGTAGCCCCAGGTATTTCTTGGCTTGTGGCAGCATACCTCCAATCTCTGCCTCCATTGTCTCTTGCATGTCTTCCTTCTGTGTCTTTGTCCAAATTTCTCTCTTCTTATAAGGACACCAGTCATAATGGATTAAGAGCCCACCGTAGTCCTGTATATCTTAACTTAGCAAATTAAAACTGCAACAACGCCATTCCCAGATAAGGCCACATTCTGAGGTATCACAGGGTTAGGATCTCAACGTATCTTTTTGGGGGACACAATTCAACCCATAACACTGTGGAATGATGTTCGGTCTTAGGTGTGCACTTCGGATATGAGACTGTGAATAATATAAGAGGATTGGAATCTTCTTTTTATTTGGTACTTTTTAATATTTGGCAGTGAGGTAGGGAGGCAGCTTTGTAGGCTTAAAGCCACAGGGAAGAAATAGAAAACAGAGTTTTGCTAATCAGAAAAAATTTATTAAAAATGAAAGGCTAGTTTACCCTTTATTTATAATCGCCTATGAGTTAGATAATAATAGCTGTTGGTGTTTTTTTTTTTAAATATGCTTTTATAGGCTAGAAAACTTTAATCACAGAAACATCCCTATCCTGCAATCCAGTGGCAAAGTCATGGTCATGATTCATGTAATCCACCTTTGATGTCTTTTACCAAATACCTTGATGATTTCTAAAATTGAATTTGAGGTGGGCTTGAAGAATGTATAGTATAAACATTAAAATAAACATAATAGGCCTAAAGAAATATCCTATTTCTATGTCCTAGATTAGAGGCAATCTTATGAAATTGATTTGAAAAAGATTTGACAGATTTTATTCGAAGTGTTGATTTTATACAACATGTAAGCTAAGCATGTTGAACTAGAAGCCCAGTGAAGGTAGAGAAAAGCAATGATGAACACGAACAGAGAGGATGGTGTTTAAGAAGCTTAGAGAGAACTGTGATTTTCTATAAGGGTTTTGATCCGTAGATGTGGCACATGCCATAGAATTCCCACCTGAGTATCATGGCTTCATGATCCATGCCCATTTCTGGCAATTTCTTAGGAATATCACAATTCCTGTCCATACTTTAGGCTTCTAGCTTCTCCTTAACTTCAGTGTTACAGAAAGAAAGGTAGAACTGCCTTTCAGAAGTCTTGGGAGGAAGAAAATGAGGAACAAAAGTTGTTATGCATTTTTTAATTTTAAAAAGATCACAAAAGAGTCTATGTAAAGACACACATCAATTAGTTAGCATTCTTTGGGAGTTAAAACTGAAGAACTCTCCATGTTAGAATTGCAGATCTTAGTGTTACAACTTAACAGCATTACTCTAGAGTTGAGAGTTAGCCTTCTTAAGCTATCAACTAGCCTTGCTGCATGGAGAGAGAGAGAGAGAGAGAGACAATGTGATTTTCTTTCAGAAGTAGGTATAATTCAATGAGAATACTTTTGTGACCATAATGAGACATATTGACTACATGTACCTTATATAAAAGATAAATACTGTAATTATGTCTTCAAAATATTAAGGCAGACAGTTACTGGTTATTATATCCTTTTGATGAATCAGCAAGAACCTTTTTTGAAATAGAAAAACACTTTTAAATCAGAGCAGCACAAATCACAATGACAAAATAAGATGGGGGAAATGGAAAAAATGCTGGCTACAAGAGGAGCTGTTATGTATTAAACATTGTTTTATGACAGACTCTTTATATGTTTTGTATCGTTTACTCTTTTACAACCCAGAGAAACAAATGATATTAACCCTGCTCTCATAAGATTAATTTGAATCTCCAAGAGGTGAAACCACTTGCTCTGTGTTCCACTGGCGTCAAGTAGGGAAGCTGGGATTTGCCCCAAGTTATGTTTTACTCCCACACTCATGTTGTTTCCATTATCTACAGATGAGCATTAGCCCTCTTTCAGAACTGTTAAGGGGTTCCACTGCTAAACATATATATATATATATATTTTTTTTTTGGTGAGGGAGATTGGCCCTGAGCTAACATCTATTGCCAATCCTCCTCTTTTTTTTGGTGAGGAAGATTGTCCCTGAGCTAACATCTGTGCCCATCTTCCTCCACTTTGTATATGGGACACCGCCACAGCATGGCTTGACGAGTGGCGTGTAGGTCCGCCCCCAGGGATCTGAACGCACAGACCCCGGGCCACCGAAGCAGAGCACACGAACCCAAACACCATGACACCGGGCTGGCCCCCAAATATATATTTTTAAGAAGCCAACATTGAGTTACTGTTTCTGATGCTTTTGGGGCATTCATATTCCAAGTGTGGTAGAGATAAAAAATAAAATATATTAAAAAAAAAAACCCAGAAGATAGGTGCATTCATGGAAGAATCATTTACAATAAATCATTTAAAGGACATTAGGATGTTCTAGAAGGCAGTTCCCATTCTCCACCTTTGAAATTTATCACTCTCTCCTCCAGCACAGGCCAGTATTTGAGATAGAATCTGGCACTTGGTAGAGCCCAGATCTGAACAGATTTCGGAATTAATGCTTTGGTTCACGAGGTGATGGCCCTGAAAGAAAGGATGGAGCTGGGGGAGCACAGCAATCATGAAACGGTGCCCTAGGAAAGCTTGTGCAATAATCAGGGCTGGGCAGAGGTGCTTATGACCTCTTGACCAGGGAAACTTCTCTCTGCCAGTTCTGTTTGGCCATCCCCAAGGGCATGGAAAATTCACAGGAGAAAATAAAAAGCCCAAGGCATCCTGCCGTTCCAGAAGATAAAAGACAGCTGAGAGGGCAGTTGCTCAACCTCTTCCCTCTTTTTGTGATATTCCTATACCCAATCCATGTGTTGTAGCTGATTTTACCATAGCTAATTCTCAATTCCATAATAACATTTGTCTTATCACCTTAGGCTATAGTTTGGTAGTTCAGACACTTAAATGTTTTAAGAACATTGCTAAATTCTGTTTCAATTTCATTGTGCTTTATCAGAAACACTTCATATTTGGATTGAGTTTGTGAGTCAGTGCTGGTTCTTAGGGGGTCAGGTGAAAAGGTGTGATCATAAATATCTGAGGAGTCAGCACAAGATATGGTCTCAAAAAGAGAGGGAGTGAGGGTAGAAAGAAAAGGGGTGGGGCAGAGAGAGAGCTAGAGCGAAAGCGCGCTTCTGACAGGTGAACACCTAAGTGTCATGCAGACAGGTATGGTCACTCTGGCAGCTGTGTAGAAATTTGGAGCAGAAACACTTCTCATTCTTATTCTCTCTCTCTCTCTCTCATTTTTGGTTTTGTGCTAGAGATGATTTAGGGGAATAGTGAGATTCTGGAAAAACAGATTTTGGTTACTCGTAAGCAGGTTGTTACAACTCCTTTGCAAGAAAAACAGAAAGTAAAGTATTTATTGATTAATTAACTTACCTCAAATTTCAGAACACCTGGGTTGTGACTGTATCTAGATGACTTAAATATACTGTTGGTGTACATGTAAATTAGTAACATTTTTAGAGGGCCAGTGATCAAGTTTTAAAATTAGGCATGTCATTAGACTAAGCAATTCATTTGCTAGGAATTTATCTCTAAAAAGGTAATCAGCAATATGTGGAGACGTTTATTTATAAATAAGTTCAATATAAAATCTCAAAGAAAAACAACTGGGCAAGCAAAAACTGCTATGTAAAAGTCTGGCAATAAGGAATTAGTTAAATAAATTATGTATAGCCATAGCTTGGACAACTCTGCAACCAATAAAAGGGAGGTGATAGAAGAATACTTAATGGCATGGGAAATATTGCCAATATGTTGTTAATTGAAAAAAATAAAAAATAAAAAAATGCAGGTGTCAGCAACATGTTTAAATATATACATATTTCTATATATATATGCATATACACATACACACATACGCACATATGCATAGAAGTATATAATAGTCACCGAAAGTCATATATAATATATATGCAGATTTATCAAATAATGAAGAAGCTATCCGTGTGTGGTGAGATTATGGGAAGTTTTAATTTAAACTTTGTGCTTTCCTACTTTTATTAACTTTCATTATAAAAAGAACTCTTTTTATAAAGAGTGCTGCTAAAATTTCTTTTTAGTGCTTTCCATTTTTTCTTAAATGTTTATGCATACTTTCTATAACAACTGGGTATTTTTTAACCCTAAAGAAATAAAGTGGAATATTTTTAAAGGGGAATCCTGAGTGTTTTAACAAGGAAAAATATCATTTACCCAATAACTGTAGATCTTAATTATAAGAAATTTTCTAAACTGCCTTTGTTAATACTAAATATTAAAACCCTAACTTGATATAGGGCCAATAATCTTATCGTGCTCTGGCTATCTCATGGCAGATTTGTGCTATACCTCTCTCATAGCGAAGGAGGCTGCCTACTCTGGCAGAGTATGTGGTTTTAGAATAACTCCTTTAAGTAGAGAGCAAAGGATAACTCTAGAAACTGGTCAGGATTATTGCCTGATACAACGTGGAATAAAATAGTCAAAAGCAAACTGCACATGACTTCTAAAATAATGAGTTCTCTATATTTTTAATAAATGATCTAGCAAAAATTATCTTCCCCACAACACTACCACCAAACATTTTTTTAATTTTACCTTTCAATGTCAAATATGTTAACTAGAAAAGAATTCAATTCATGAATGTTCAGGAACATTTTAGCCTGGCTTGTGTTATGCCACGTCGGGTAGCAAATAACTGAGTAGGGGGAATTGAGATACAAGATAATATTATGGGAAGAGGTCAAAGCCAAACTAGAGAGTCGGGACTTGGTTGGGAGCCCTGTGTCGGGAGAGGTGGATGAGTCCCTGGGTATGTGCATCTGGGTGTGTGGGGTGGGGAGAGGGTTGAGAGGTGATGTATCATCAAATATAACTGCAGCTACTACACAATTTTCTCTGTGGCCAACCCTGAATGTACATGTCTTACACATTAAAAGTTTTCAAAAATCTTTTGGTCACAAAACCTGTAAATCTCAGTCCGTATGAAGGATTTCTCAACTCACAAGAAAAGTGCATTAACTAACTCAATGAACTTGCATCTTTTATTAATATTCATTTCCTAAGCATAATGTGAGCATCTTAAATTGAATTATTTTTGGTTCTTGTGTGAGAACTGTAGTAATCTATAATAGATAGTTCGGACACAGAGTTTATTCATTTCTTCAACTTGCCATCAACTCCCAGACAGATTCCTCAGGCATTTGAGTCAGAGATTCATTAAAAGAATGGCTTAGTTGATATATAACCTGGCATTACATCATTCCGAATTGTGTATGAATAGGGATTATAAAAAAAAGATTTCCTAGTTTGCTGGAATGTAGCCTCTGTTTTATAGAACTTAAGTTTCCTGATGTAATATAATATCTTTGTTTTGTATTATAGTACCATTCCTAATTATATAAGTGCACTTTGTTTAAAATAGTGTATAAAGACCGAACCATATTTGACTGAGAAGGCTTGCAATGCACGTTATTTAAACAAGCATTTTTATATAGCTATAGAAATGTGAAAAAAGAAGACCCAGGAAAGAATTAGAAGAACTGATGTTTCACTCTATCTTTTAATCAATTCCTGTATGTCCAACACCAAGGCTTTTCCTCCCTTATCCTTCTGCTCTCCAACTAAGCTTTCTGATGAGTTTTCCATTAACATTTGTTTCCAGTTTCATTCAGAATTATATTTTATTTGTTCTGCTTTTATTTCAATGACAAAGGAACAATAGATGGCAATTTCAAACCATAAGTCCCTGTTTCCCTTTACCATTGTCTTTTTCAACTTTTTCCTGTCACTTTTCTCTCTCATTTTTATCGCATTTCTTCTTTATCTATCCTTGCTGCTGTCTCCTCTCCCTCTCTTCCATTTTCTCTCTCTCTTTATTTTTGTTCTTAAATTTAAGATTAGAAATTAGTGGTGTCCTTGTGCTGATTAAAGTAGATGTAACACTACTTCCTTTTAACAATGTTAGCTAGTGTTTATTGAGTACTTACTTTGTATTTTATCATATCTTCACAACTCTAGGAGGTAGGTCCCCTTATTGTGCCCGTGTCGCAATCTGTGCCTTAGCTAACTTCAGCAATTTTCCCATGTCCACACAGCTAGGAGCTGTGTTTTATCTCAAGGTAAACACTCTTCTGCCTGATTCCAGGGTCCATGCGCTTAATCATTGTTGAATGCTTTCTCCCCTTTTAATCAAAATCGGCTGTAATCAGGTCCCTTCCTTCTACTCGGTTTTACCTTTTTGTAGATCTGCTATAATTCAGAGACCCATATATCCTTGTCACCTAGCACCACTTTCTCCCTCTTCTATCTACTCAGAGTTCCTTGTTTTGTGTTTGCTGAAGCTTGGGTAGGGGGTGGGTTGTTCTTATTTTATAGTTAGGAAAATAGAGGTACTTGGTTGGCAGAAGAGAGCTCAGCCAATCCTAGGATTTGATTTTTCAAAAAATAAATCCTGTGTTCACTGCAATTTTGTTACCTTCTACTCCTTTGAAAATGGATATGGGAGAGTAACATTCCTCTGTAAGATCCTAGAAAGAGCAGATAACCCACCTCTATATGGATAAGGCAAAAATTTATACCTCTGCCTCTGATCTCTGATTTATAACTTATGTAGGATTTGGCAACAACCAAGAATTATAACGATCGCTATCTTATTTTATCCTCACAAGGTGGTAATTATAGCAGGAATTTATGTGCCTTTTTAATATTTTAGGAAACATAAATAACCAGAGATGTTAAGTGACTTGAAAATAATAATTCAACATCTTAAGTACTTTCTCCATGCTCTGCACAGAACGAGAGGCTTTGCTTATTTTGTCTCTAATATGAGGTTCTTTCTACTACCTCATGCTATGTAAACTCATTATGTCCAAAATCAAATCTGTCATTTTCCTTGAACCAGCTATTTTCTGTATGTCCTTATTTTAATTTATGGCACCACAATTTGTGAGCTCAACCTCTCTCACTATTTAGAAGTTTAGGAATATTCACTATGTTTCTATCTCTTGTACTCTTACGTTCAGTTAATTATCAGACCCCACTGATTTTTTTCAATAAGAAGATTTTCTATATTGGTGACCCTGCTAAAGTTCAGGTTCATCACCCCGTGATTACATTATCACAACTGGATCTAAACTGATTTTCCTTCTTTAAGGTTTCCTTTCTCATCTACCTTGCATGACGCTGTTTCTAAGTAGTTTTCTTAAAAATGCTTTTTGTCATCTTAAGAACCTATAATGGCTCCGTTGCCTGTAGCCCCAATTCTAAATTTATTCATTCTAACTTTTAGATTATGACCTCTACAGCATGAAAAATATCTTACCTATTCAGCATAATGTCCCGTGCCATCACAAAGTATATTTCTTGTTGCAGTTAGAATAACTTCTGCATAGTTTCACAGACACATACACACTCACACACTGTGATTTCAACCACTCTGCCTTTGTTGATAATGTCCTTCTTGTCTAGAATTCCCTTTTCTCATATTCAAATCCATTCTTCAATACCCAGGCTCATTCCTCCCTCCTTTCAATTCTCCTTCTCCTTCTACTTTCCTTCCTTTGTCAAACATTGCCATGTCTACCATGTGTCAGGCATCATACTAGGACAAAAACAAGGGGTAAACATGAAAAAGACATAATCCTTGTGCTTAAGGAACTCACAGTCAAGTGCATCCGGTGTGCCTGTAACATAACAACTTCATGCAAGTGTTACCCTTGTGGTTGCTCCATTCTGTGAATTCATACTTCACTAACAATTGTCATCATTTTTATGACAATCAGGAAGAAAATCAATAGTACATCCATTGTGCAAAACAAAGCATCTGACTTGGAAGATACAAGAAAGAATCATATGATTCCTGATCAAGAGACTTATGATCTAGTTGGGAAAGCAGGTTATATATTAACAATTTAAAAAATTAAAATATATATGATAATTGACAAAAATGTGGATAAATAAAAAGTAATCAAGGAAGGAAGCTATGAGCAAGAAAATTCAGAGAAGGCTTCACAGAGTAAATGGGGCTTTAGTTGGTTTGGAGAAAAAATGTGACTAACAATAGTGGCTAGATGGGGGCAAGATGTTTCATACTATTTGATTCTTTATTGTCTTCTAGTGCATTCTAATTCTTTTACGTCTGTGAATTCTGTTTCACCAACCTCCTGGTAGGCTTCTCCAGGATGGTGCATGTGTCACATGTTTGCTTTTATCTCCTAGAGCATCTGGAACTGACCTGGGCAATGAAGGATTGTCAGTTGATTGTGTATAAGCATTAAACAGTACAGCCAATAATATTGTGCATTTAAGTTTATCACCATCAACTTACTAATTCCTTTTACAACTCACCCAAATTGTACAATTTTGATTTTATAGTTGGGAAAACCAAAACATAAATGGATTAAATAATCTGTCAAGTATCTTTCTGTAATGTTAGAAGAATCCTTATTGTGACTTGGGATCAAAACAAGCACATCTTCCCATTTTCCATTAAGATTTTTTGGAGATGTCTGTGAGAGAAGATTATTATTTGCTTTTTAAATGCATCTATCAGCTTTCAAAAGTGTACACTGACTTTTTTTACCTTCTCATATATATACACAGACCTAGTTGAGGCTGACAATAATAGCGCTGTTCTTAGTTGTACTGTTTGCCCTCATTAAGTATTTCTTAGGCAAAGATGTTCCTGAAACATTATTTTCTGAACCATGCTCATGAATGCAGCAAAAAGCATAGGAAGGTCCAAATTGGAAGGAATTGAATTGGATTTCAAAGTAACTGTATGTTTTAATCTAGGTTCTCTTGTTTCAAATTGTGGTTTGCTACAAGTTGCTTAACCTCTCTGAATCCAATTTTTATCATTTATAAATAAAGCTAATAATACCTACCTCACAATATTGTTTGAAGGGTTAAATTGATCTTACCTAACAATTTTGTTTAAGAAAAGTGACCTCTTATTTCAGAAATCTTATTTCAGAAAAAAATCAGAGTTTTTTCTCCGTGAAAGGAAAGATAATAACACATAAAACCCACACTGTCCCCCTCTGAAATTAGGAATTCTGTGGTAATTAATTTAAGAAAGGGTGATCAGTCCAGTCTCACTACCGGTGTTTCCACGGCCTATAGGACCATGAGAACATCTTCTAGGTTCTCGCTGAGTGAAGTTTGTGAATTGGCTCAGCCCTGAGCGTGACTCATTTGCTGTGGCCTTATTTCTATATGCTTAGGAGTACACAGAATGAATGAAACTCCTTTAAATGGCCAAGGCACACATTTTGAGGCCCACAGAACTGCTAACATGATATAAGGAAGCAGAGAAAATACTTAAAATTAAAGACAGTTGCCAAAGGTTCCCAGAAACCATGGCATGAACTCTGTTGTCATAGTAATCCAGCCATTGTTTGTGTTTTGTTTGATTTCAGTCACACAAAACACCATTTACTGTGCTACGGGTTTCCATCTGTGTGTGTGTGTGTGTAAGAGAGAGAGAGATGACCATGCATCAAGTATTGTATTTCTGCCACTTGTGACACATTGCATCAGAGAGATTCTGTCTCATTTCACTGCCACAAGACAGGGAAGTTGAACAAAAGAAGATTAATCGTGAAGGGTTTCTACCATTATGTTTTGTTCACTCTTTGTTTTATTTTGAGTCATATAAAGAGTATTTGAGAGGTCAAATAGAGGATATGAAAAGAAAAAAAAGAGTAACTTGTGTTTAGGAAAATGGGTACATGAGTAGGATTTATTTTTTCTTTCTCTGTCAGTCATTGCTATAAATTCCTTCTCTTCATACTATCAGTAATTTCATGTAATATTCATTTCTTTATTAAAAAATACTTACTAGGTGCTAACCTATATAGGAATCGGTAGAAAGTTGGTGTCCAATATCTTAGCAAAGGAAAAGATTATTAATACCTGAAGAAGTACAAGATATGGAGACATATGTAAAATTATGTCCTGTGAGCCTCTACTCAGAAAAGAAGACTCGTGCAGAATTTGGGTCAGAGAATATCATCCTCTCTTTAGAGCTAGAATAGAGTATCCCAATAGATGTTTATTTAACCTGTAATGTAGCATAAATCTGAACTAGCTTGCAAAAGGTGTTGATAAAATCAAACACACTCTGAGTCTTGATTTCTGTACACATGGGCACACGTGATTTTTAAGACTGATTTTAATGACATTTCTGCCATGAGGCTGTTCCTTACATGATTACTGCTGCCTTTTGATTCCTTACTAGGTACCAGGCATTTTACATACCTTATCTCATTTAGTCTTCAAAAACTATTATCATCTCATTTAACAAATGAGGACGGCACATCCCAGGGAAATAAAGTAACTTGCTTAAGGTCACCTAGAATCCAGCCATTTCTATTTGACTCCAAAACCACCTCAAATATGATACCAACAGTTCCCCCAAATTCCTGCTCTACCAGCAGATCATTATGGGTTCAAAAGTAAGGCTGATTATATATATTTGCATATTTTTTTCTGCTTATGTGCATGTAGTGCCTTGGGCCACAATTTACTCTACTCTCTCTTACTTCACAGAATACAAAATAAAACAAAAACACAAAAGTTGTGTGTATGGGGGCTGGCCCGGTGGTGCAAGTAGTTAAGTGCACACGCTCCGCTGCTGTTGCCTGAGGTTCGCAGGTTCGGATCCCCAGCATGCACCGACGCACCGTTTGTTAAGCCATGCTGTGGCGGCGTCCCATATAAAGTAGAGGAAGAGGGGAACGGATGTCAGCCCAGGGCCAGTCTTCCTCAGCAAAAAAAAAGAGGAGGATTGGCATTAGATGTTATCTCAGGGCTGGTCCTCCTCACACACACACACAAAAAAGTTGTGTGTATGTATGTGTGTGTGTGGAGGGAGAAAGGGGAAAGAGAGTGTCAGAGACAGAAATTGTCCTCCAAATTATCCTCTGCTAATCCTTGCGAGAGAAATGAAGAAAAAGTAAAGAAGATAAGAAAAGTAGTGTTTTTAACCAAAGAAGTTTGGGATAAGTGCAGAGTTTAATGCCTAATTCTGTGGAGGGTAGTTGGGATTTATGACATGAATGAATCTACGATGCATTCCTCACAGGGGCAGGAAAAACAACTCAACAAACTGTTTCAGTTCCTGTTTCAATAAGGATCAACGTTTGTGTATTTTATGATAGAGATGATATGCTACAGTGGTTTTCATGAATTTGGGGATTTGTAAAAGCTGCAGAATATATCCCTCTGAACTGGCAAAGAGTCTACTAGAATTTTTCCCAAAATATGCTATGCAATATACTGGCTCACAACGTTAATGGGCGTTATGTGAAAAGAAGAGTTCAGTAGTCTAATCAATCTGAGGAAAGTTTTGCCAAAAAAAGTTAGATTTCTTTACTGCAGAGCCACTCTGAACCTTTTATGTGGTCAAACACGTTTTAAATCTCCAAGAGGGGATATCGTTTATAGCTTTTCCTAAACTTATATAGCCATGGATTCCCTTTTTCTCAGAAACCTTTGTGAGACTATTGTTCTACATAAAACACTTTGTGAACACTTTTCTACAGTTTAAGTAAAAATATATAACACTTATCTGTAATCAGTTATAATAGCTATTTGTGGGTGAAATGGATCTTTTCTTTGTACTTGTAAGACTATAAATATGACTGAAGAATAAGAAATGTTTTACAAATCATTGCAGATCATTATTATATTATCACCACACACAGCTGGTGAAGAATTTTTTTTTCTTTTGTTTTTTTTTTTTGCTGACGAAGATTCACCCTGAGCTAACATCTGTTGCTTAGGGTGATGTTTTTTTGCTTGAGGAAGATTTGCCCCCAGCTAACATCCGTGCCAGTCATCTTCTATTTTGCATGTGGGTTGCTGTCAGAGCATAGCCACTGATGAGTGGTGTAGGTCCACACCTGGGAACTGAACCAGGGCTGCCAAAGAGGAGCATGCCAAACTTAACCACTAGGCCACAGGGCTGGCCCCTTGTGAAGAGTTTTTATGGATTCAGTTTGAGTAGGTAAATGAGAGATGCATTTTAAGGAAATGTAATAAATTTCTGTCATTCATTTCTCCATCTGATTTTATAAGTATTTTGAAGCTTAGAATACTGTGGACAACAAAACGTACAAATTATCTTTCTCACACACTCATACAGACTCCTTACCCCAATCAAACAAGACAAAATAGTCTTCTCACTTTCAATTCGTTACATTAGCAGAAAGATTTTTATTTTATTTTAGGGGTGCCTCTGCCTCATACTAGCCCCTCTTTTCAGGCGTCAGCATGCCAGAGAATCCAGAATTAAGATAAAGGAGTAACCTGCCTCGACAAGTTAATTTAAATGCAAATGCTCCCTGAAGGGATATGACTTTAGCGGTTCAGTATGATTTCATTTAGCCTAATAATTTCCCATCTTATACAAGAGAGCAGGCCAGCCTAGGGGTTCTGGTCAGGTGCATAGCTTGAGCTAAGGGCTGAAAGAAAAAGGAACTTCAAGCAGAGGAGAGTGCAGCAGGCAACTAAAGACACATCTTCCACTTTGATTGAGGGCCAGTTCTGGCATTCAGATGGTGAGTTCTTCAGTTATAGAGTGCACAAAGAATAACGTAGTTCACTGCTTACGGAAAGGCAAGAGGCTATCCAGTTGGGTGTTGAAGCACTTTTCCTCTAATGAACTTGATTTGAGAAAGTGAGATTAAGGCATAGTCAGACAATAGTCACTATTGCCAGGAGATAGATAGATAATAGGTAGATAATAGTCATTGGGCCAGGAGATGAAAGTCTAGTCTATTCTATTGGACATTTCTATAGGAGAAAAGGAAAAGGAAGCTGATTAGGAAAACATTTGATAAATTCCTAAGAGGCAGTGAGGGTGGAATTGAATGGCAGACCATTAAGCACGGATATAAAAGTTTGGGTGACTTTATCTAACAGCCTCAGTAGGAATGAAGTTGAGTGAAGAACAAGGATGGTTAATTTGATTTTTTGCTAGTTTGGTAGGAGTAAATTTAAAAAACTGAGCAAAGAAGTTGGGAGTATTGGCAAAAGTGAGGTTGAAAGGTTGGGCTATAGGACCTGATTTGGAAAGAGAAGACTGAAAATAGGTAAAGTTCCAGAACCACAGAAGCAGAGATTTTCAGGCCTTCCAGAAGAGACAGTGAAAGCCTAGAAAAGTAACTTGTCAAAAGCCACGTGGACATTCGGAGCCAGGAAAATAAATAGTCTCTTTCTCTGTGCTCCTGCTTCCTGTCTATGTTGCCCCTGATAGAAGATTCTTAATACTGTGAATCACTGGTGACACGAAGTTGATGATTCTAAGGGAACACTCATTCAAAAAAGAAAGAAAGAAAGGTATATATGAACATTTATACAAAAATTAGCCTAAAATTTCAGCAGATTCATAACCTCTGAAGCTTATCAGTGACTCTTCTAGTCTTTCAAAGAACCAGGCCCCAGAGGCCTACTGAGTCATGGGAGTGTGCAGTAGAGCAGGGAAACTCAAACCTTGATTCTCCAGGCAGAAGAGCAGAAAGGAGGGCCTCAGAGCTGGAGAGTGTTGGAGAGAGTGGATGGAGGAGACAGCCTGAGAAAGTGATTCCATAAATGCACATGAGCTCTTGGGCTCACCCTTGAGCCACGGGTGGATCTGATGCTAAACAACACAGCAAATGCTTTGAGAACTGAACTACGGGTAGACTACAGTCCAGGTCCCAGACTGGCTACTGGGTGGTGGGCACACAGGAAACATACAAAAGCATGGCAAAGGCTTTGCATAGCGAACTGATATTGGAACCACAGTCCACAGAATGTGAGTCAAAATGTGTGGAGAATCTAACAAGCCTATTGAAACAACAGCAAAAACAACTATAAGAAATCAACATCCTCCATTGCATTTAAGCACATTACACACGTTAAAAGTAAAAGGATGAAGAAAGATGCAATTCAAACACCAACCAAAAGAAAGCTGGAGGGCATATATTCATATCAGACAAAATAGGCTTCAGAACAAGGAAAACTGCCAAGAATAAAGAAGGGTATTACATAATGATAAAAGGGTCAGTTCACCAAGACCTAATGATTCTAAGTGTGTGTGGTCTTAACAAAACTTTAAAATACATGAAGCAGGGGCCCGCCCGGCGGTGCAAGCTGTGAGGTGCGCGCGCTCCCCTGTGGCGGCCTGGGGTTTGTGGGTTTGGATCCCGGGCGCGCACCGACGCACCGCTTGGCAAGCCATGCTGTGGCGGCGTCCCATATAAAGTAAAGGAAGATGGGCATGGATGTTAGCCCAGAGCCAGTCTTCCTCAGCAAGGACAGGAGGATTGTCAGATGTTAGCTCAAAGCCGATCTTCCTCACACACACACAAAAAATACATGAAGCAAAAACTTACAGAACTGAAACAAGAAATAGACAAATCCACAATTCTAGCTGTGACGTCTTCAATACTTCTTTTTTACTAATTGATTAAACAAATTAACAGTAAGTCAGCAAGTATAAAGAAGAACTGAACCACACCATCAGCCAGTTGGATCTACTTGATATTCATAGGACGCTCCACCCAACAACAGTAGAATATACATTCTTTTTGAGTGTCTGTGATACATTCATCAAGATAGACCAAATCCTGTGTCATAAAACAAACCTTAACAGATGTAAAAGAATTGAATTCCTAAAAGGTATATTCTCTGACAAGGGTGTAATTAAACTAGAAATCAATAGCAGAAAGATATCTGGAAAATCCCCAAATGAAAAAATTCTTCCAAATAATCCATGAGTTCAAAGATGAAGCCTCAAGGGAAATTAGAAAATATTTTGATTTGAACTAAAACATAAATACAGTATTTGAAAATGTATGGAATGAAGATATATCAGTGCTCTGAAGGAAATTTATAGCATTCAATGCTTATATTAAAAAGGAAAAAAGTCTCAAATCAACAATTTAAGTTTCTACCTTAAGAAACTAGAAAAAGATGAGCTATATTAACCCAAAGAAAGAAGAAAGAATTAAATAATAAAGATAAAGTCAGAAATGATAGAAAACAGGACAAAAATAGAGAAAAAAATTCAATGAAATCAAAAGCTTTTTCTTAGAAAAGAAAAAAAGTTGATAAACTTCCAACTGGAATGACCAAGTAAAAAAAGAGAAAAGATAAAATTATCATTCTCAGTAATGAAAGAAGATATATCTTTATAGACATTAAAATACTAATAAGGAAATACTAAGAACAACTCTACAACTCTATGAATATACATTCAACAATGTAGATGAAGTGGATCGATTCCTTGAAAGCGACAAAAATACTAAAACTCACCAAAGAAGAAGCAGATAACATGAATAGACCTATGTCTGTTAGAGAAATTGAATTTGTAGTTTAAAATTTTCCAAAAAAGAGATTTCCAGTCCCAGATGATTTCAATGGTAAATTCTACCAAACTTTTGGAAAAAGAAATAGCACCAATTCTACCAGGAAATTATCTTCCAAAAAATTAAAGAAGAGAATAACTCCAAACTCATTTTATGAGGGCAGAATTACCTTGATGCTAAAAGACAGTACAAGAAAAGAAACCTAGAGACCAATTTCCCTCGTGAACATAACCACAAAAATCTTCAACAAAGTATTAGCAATTCAAATCTAGCCACATATAAAAAGAATAATATATAAAATCCAAGTGAGATTGATCCTGGGATGCAAGGCTAGTTTAACATTTGAAAAACAATTTATGTAATCCACCATACTAATAGACTAAAAAGACAAACCACATGTTTATAACTACTCATGTAGAAAGGGCATTTAACATGTATTCACGAAAAAAACTCTGAAGAAACTAGGAAAAGAAGGAAACTTCCTTAAGTTGATAAAGGGCATCTACAAAAAACCTTTAGCTAACATTATACTTAATGAGGACATGCCAAACTATCTATCCCTGAGATTTTGAACAAGATGGATGTCCACTCTCTCCATGCCTATTTAGCATTGTACCAGAAGTCTTAGCTAGTGCATTAGGGCGAGAAAAAAGTTAAAACATACATTCACATAGGAAAGGAAAATAGAAATTATCCCTATTTTCAGCTGACATGACAGTCTACATAAAAAAACCAAGGAATCCGCAATGAAGCTCTTGGAATCAATAAGTGAGTTTAACAACTTCTCAGTATACAATGTCAACATACAAAAATCAATCATATTTCCTTATACTACCAACGAATAATTAACAATGGCAATAAAAATACCTTTTATGGTATCTCCAAATGGAAAAATACTTAAGTATAAATCTAACAAAATGTGCAGGATCTGTATGCCAAAAACTACAAAACGCTGATTTTTAGAAAAGAAGGAAAAAAGAACACCTAAATGAATGGGGAGATATACAGGGTTCATGGATTGGAATACTTAACATAATCAAGATACCAATTCTTCCCAGACTGATTTATAGATTTAATGCAATACAAGTCAAAATACCAACATAACTTTTTGCACATTTAGATAAACTGATCCTAAAATTTGTATGGAAAGGCAAAAAGAACTAGACGGACCAAAAGTTACAAGATTTAAACTATCTCATGTTAAAATGCTATCAAGATAATGCAATATTAATCAAACTAATCAAAATAGTGTGATATTAGGAAAAGGATAGACATATAGATTAACGGAATAGAATAGAGTCCAAAAAAATGCTCAATTTATATTTGACAAAGGTGCAAAGGCAATTCGAAGGGAAAAGGATAGTCTTTTCAGTAAATGATATTGGAACAATTGGGCATCTATCTGCAAAAAAAAATGATCCATGACCTATGCCTCACACTATACAAAATTAACCCAAAACAGTTTATAGATTTGACTTTAAAATGTAGAACTTTTAGAAGAAAACATAGGAGAAAATCTTTTTGACCTTGAGTTAAACAAAGTTTTCTTAGGTATGTCACCAAAAGCATAAGCCATTGAAAAACATATTGGTAAATTGGACTTAAACAAACTTTGTTCTACAAAAGCCCTGTAAAGAGAATTAAAAGATAACTACAGACTGGGAAAAAAATGATTATAAATCACTTATTTGATGAAGGACTTATATTTTGGTCTTTTCAAAACTTAAAATAGTAAGAAAACAAACAACCCAATTTAAAAATGGGTCAACAATCTGGATAGACACTTGGCTAAAGAAGATATAAAATGGCAAATAAATGAAATGAAAAGATATTCAACCTCATTAGCCATTAGAGAAATGCAAAATAAAGAAATAAACCACTACACACCTATTAGAGTATTTTTCCCATAGCATTACCTACCCTAAGTCTTCAGCTAACTTATTTTAGTAAAGCAATAAGAACACTGCTGGCCTTAGTGATATGCTTGACTAATAAAATACACTGAAAGTGGTATTCTGGACCTCTGAGGCTACAACAGAAGAAGCCTTGCATCTTCTTTCTGGGCCTCTTGGAACACTTAATCTCGTAATGTTTGTTCTGGGGAAAGCCAGCTGCCATGTAAGTTGTAAGGCTACCTTGAGTCCACCATGTGTGGCTAGAGAGTGATGATGACCAGCCTCCAGAAGTTACAGCTATCCTAGCCCAGCCATTGGACACATGAGTGAAGGCATCATCTTGCATATTTCAGCCCAACAGACTCCCCATGGAAAAGAACCAAGACCCTACGCATATGTCCAAACTGAGCCATCCCAGTTATCTCTAGCTGTTCTAACCACCCAGCTAAAACCCCAGATCATGGAGCTCTTTTAGTCTATTACTTATTTGACAGATACAGAAATGGAGGTTCTTTTTAATTTTTTAAACAAACATTTACTGAGTAATAATTACATGCCAGGTACTGTGCTAAGTGTTTTGTATCATTAGCTCCATTAATACATATATCTCTATGAGGTAATTACTATTATCATTGCATTATTATAATTTCATAGATGAGGAAACTGAGATACAGATAGGATATATGTTTTCCCCAAGATTATTAATTTGGTGGATTGAATTACTTTTGCCAAACACTGTATTCTAAATTTCTTCCCTAATCGAAGATTATACATCCTGCTCTGATGAACTCAGGAGTGGCCATTAGTAATGTGGGTGACATTCCCAAGAAGAAGCTTCAAGAGTCAGTGACTCAATGACTGGCAATATTCCAAAACAGGCTTCTCTACCAGTGTGATTCCTAGAGTGACGGCAATGTGAAATAGGGTTGTGGCTGATCCGTGATGAGTCTTGTAATGTGAGTCAGACCATTGTGATTTTCAAGATCACTGTTACTGCAGCAAAACTCAGCCTATCCTCACTGATGCTTTCACACAGCTAGTAAATAGCAGAGTTGGGACTCCACCTACTTATTAGTATACTTTCTTTTCAGAATCTCAACTATCATGCTAGAAGAAATTTAATTTGGAAAACAGTAGGCTACATGTAATACACTTTTTTGAGAAGCTGTACCTCAAATGTCCTACTACACTCATTATTTCAATCTTCATATATTAGGAAACTTTCAAATACACACTAGGTGAAATTACAAATGTGGTTTTTCTTTCAAGGAAGTTGTTTTCTTCCATTCTATGATATGGGAAGATGATTCAAGTTTCCAAACCAATTGACCAGGCTGTAAGATCTTATAAATATCAATATACTTATGAGTAAGATGGAAGAGATTTGAAATTTAAACTACATCAGAAAATTCAAATTCTTTTATCCAGCAAATATACTATTGTTGTGTTTGTTGTTTTAACTTCTGGGGTGCAAAGAAAGATAGATCTGATTTATGCTTTCCAGAGGTTCATGTTAAGGAGGCTGTGTGTGGGGAGGAGAGAGAAATATAGGATGAATAATTAGAGAAATATGGATAAGTGATATAATACAGTTATGACCAACATGCCATGCAAGCATTTAGGAGGGAATATTTAACACTGATGAGGAGATGGAGAAAAGCTTCATCTGATATAAATAAAATTCTTTAGACATCAGGATAAGGGCATTATGGGCAAAGATAATAGCACATGCAGATCCCTGGAAGTGAGAAAAGCCTGGACTTTTCTGGGAATAATTATTTCAGAATTGTTGAGGGCGGGGTGTCTGTTAGGGAGTAGAGGATGAGCCACAAACCACAGCTAGTAAACAGCACTAAAGGAAGTGCCATATGAATCAAAGGCATCTCATCATTTTCCTGGATCTCTGAATCATCAGAGTGTATAGAGTTGTTTCCCAATTCTGTGTAATAAATAGCCTTTGTCTATGAGAGGGATATGATAACATGGTCCAGATTCAACTGGTCTATTGTGACTGGCTTTTGCTGGAGAGGATGAGGCTGATTTTATAGTATTATATAGCGTTATAGACACAAAGTAAAAACTGCTTGTTTTACATTTCTCTTATAAATAAATAAGCACATAAAATTTGCAAAAAAATACAAAGATATTTTAAGAAAGTACAGTTCAAGGTAAGCAATACATAGTGGGAAGCTAATTGCTTGCTTGAGAAAGGAGAATTTTTTCTAACAAATGGTATCAGATAACTGGGTATCTATATTAAAAACAAAAACAAAAACAAAACAAAACTTTGATCTTTGCCTTACTCCATACCCCCAAATAAATTCAAAATGGATCATATACTTATGATCCTATAGCTAAAACTATAGAGCTTTTGGAGGAAAACGTGGAGGAGTCTTTTTGGTTCAGTGGTAAAGAAAGTTTACTTGTGTCATAGAAGTAATAACCATAAAAGAAAAAATTATAAATTAGACTTCATTGAAATTTAAAACCTCTGATTATTAGCAGACATCATTAGGAAAATAAATAATCACAGGCTAGGAAAAATATTTGCAAGACATATATCTGACAAAAGACTGATATCAAAGATGTGTAAAGAACTCATACAACTCAATAATAAAAACACAAACAACTCAATGAAAAATAGGCAAAAGATTTGAACAGATATTTCAGAAAAAAAAGTTACAGGAATGGTAACAAACACAGGAAAAAATGGTCAACCTCATTAGTCGTCAGGGAAATTCAAACTAAAACCACAATGAAATACCATTATACACTCACTGAGATGTCTAGGATTTTACAAATGGGTAAACCAAATGTTAGTAAGAGTGTGGCGCAATTGGAACTCTTACCGATTGGAATGTAAAATGGTACAACTAATTTGGGAAAGATTCTGGAAGATACTTATAAATCTAAACATGCACCTACATTATGACTCTGCAATTCTAATCTTAGGTATTAACCCAAGAGAATAAAAATATATGTCCACAAAAAGACTTGTGTAAGAATGTTCATGGCAGTTTTATTCATAATAGCAAAAACTGGAACAGTTCAGGTATCCATCAATTGGAAAATGGATAAACAAACCATGGTATTTCCACACATTAGAATACTATTCATCAATAAAAAGGAATAAAATACTGATATACATAACAACATGGGTCAATTTGAAAAATATTATACCGAGTTAACAGACACAAAAGAGTACATACTGTATGAATTCATTTCTAGTAAGTTCTAGAATCGAAAAAAATCAGAACAGTGGTTGCCTCTGGGGAGGTGAAGTAGATTGAATGGGAAAGAATATGAGAAATATTTCTGGGATGACCTTAATATTCTGTTTTGATAGGAGTTTGGGTTACACAGATATATAGATTTGTGAAAATATGGTGAATGCACACTTAAGAATTGTGCATTACACATATAATTTTTTTCGTCAAAATATAAAAATAAATATTGATTTGATTTACTGATATGCATGCTGAAGTATGCATGGTGGAAAGTATACTTGCACAATTTACTTTGAAATGCATCGGAAATTAAGATGAATTAATGGATGGATAGAGGGATGGACAAATGGACAGATACACTATAAAGCACCTTTGCCAAAATATTACTGATAGAATCTAGGTGGTGGGTATACAGGTGTTCACTGTAATTTTTTTTCAATTGTGCTGTATGTTGAAAATTTTCATAATAAAAATGGAAAATGTTACTTCTTGCATTTTCCCAGGATATGCTAGGTTTAGAATAATAATTTAGTCTCGCATTTCTTAGGCAGACAACCCCAGAGCCATATCCACCCATTCATCCTTCCTTCCCTTAAAGCAGAAATGAAGTCACAGGGTGGGTGGATATTGTCATGACTAGTTAATAAACAGCCTCTTGCCACTTCCCGTTCCAGCATGCTGCCTCAGGGCTCAGGGTTGACAGTAACAAAAACATAAGTCCCCACTGAGAACATAGGTTACAAGTGGAAGGACAAGAATCAGACCAGTATGGACAATGAGGATTGAGGGTTCTGCTAACAAACCGTGGAAAGAGGGTTTTCACTAAAAGACTGACATGCCCGAGTTAATAGAAATCTTATAGATCTATTAGAATGCTTTTCACCAGGAAAAAGAAAAATTGCAGTCAGTTAAATTCTCCTTTAGCATCTTGTGTTTCCTACTCATTTTCTTATTTTCCAAGTAGTAAATTGCACAGACAATTTATTAGAAAATTGTCAAGTATAATTCATGTATTTCCCCCACTCTACTTATTCCCTCATTCACAGTCTTCCACATCTCAGAAGAATTAGCAACCATCCAGTAATACAAGCCAGAAAAGGAGAACTCATTTCTGGTTGCCCAGTTTCCCTTACCCCAAGCATTCAACCCATCATCAAGTCTTGTTAATTTCAAATGTTCGCCCAGTCTTCCATTTCTTTCTCTCTTTACTGTCTTCACCTTTATTCCAGACCATCAATCGTCTTTTGCTTGGACTACTGCATGCGTCTCTCTACTGGTCTTTTCATTTTCTCTCTCCCCATTCCAATCCATTGCCCATTATAGCAGCAGGAGTGATTTTTCTCAAAATGTAGGTGCGTTATGTCACTACCTTGCTTAAAATCTTTCATCGTTTTCCCCCTGTGCTTAGTCTTAATCCACACTCTCTATGATAAACTGTAGGAATCTGCCCTACAGCACTCCTCTAATCTCTCTCAAGTCATGCCATTCCGCTTGTATCATTGCAAGCACCGCAGTCTCTACCTTTCTGGACTTTCACAGGCCACATCCTCTCTCTGGAATACTCTTCCCCCAGCTCTGCGAGCCTAGTTCTTTCTGTTAAGTTTCAGCGTAAAATATGACCTCCTCAGAAAGACTTCTCTGACCATTATGTTTAAGTGGCTCCCCCACTTTTTGATATCTCCTTTAGATGAAAAAAATCTAGCTTCTGTTTAGGAATGTTCAAGTTTATCTTTTCATACTCTATTTTGGTAGTTCCCCAGATATTTTTGGAGTTATTTTTGGAGTTATTGCAAGGGATTCAAGAATCTGAATATAAACTAAAAATTGCTTTTACATTGAATCAGTCCTGTTTTATGTCCATAGATACTATTTTCCAAGAGTATGCTGCTATGATTAATAAAATAAAAATTTATTGAGTGTATTCCTGGATTTCTAGTTGAATTCTACATTGTTTTTTTAATCAATCTATAACAAAAATAAAAATATTATTACATGATATTCATAGTGTTTTCTTTAACAAAAGTGTTTCCCGTCCATAAAAGTTTTGAACCACTGCTCCATATTGTTGCAGATAAAAAAATAAAATTAATTCATTCTTATGATGTATTTTACTTTTTATTAAGTTAAATAAAATTTTCTATTCTTGGTACTAAAATCTTAGAAATTAAAGGAGTCCTTGAGATACTTCAGTTTAATTCTTTTATATTTTAGAAAAAGAAATGGTAGGTTAGAGATGTAAAGTATTTATCCAATCACATAAATAGTAGGAGAGTAGAATGAACAGACTGGTGTTTTGTCTTATAGTCCAGTGCTCTTTCCATCTCCCTCAGCTTCCTTTTGACACTGCCCTTTCAAAAATGAGGTCAGAGACCAGATTTCTGAGCCAAATGTCAAGAGTGGTCCAGTCCGTTTATTTTTTCTCATTCACTCCTGCCCTCTCCTTTAATTTATCAGGGCTATAATCTCACTGTATCAAGTGTTTATTTTTTTACTAGTAGTTAAAGAAATATTTAACCAGCTGCATATTAACGTGAAAATGACCACACAAAAAAATGGTTGCTAAGCAAAGGTGGTGTAACTCCCCACAAATAATCGAGTAATTGTGCTGAGAGCTATAAAACAAGCATAGAATCATGTATCACCACTAAAGCATCCTTTTTACTCACATATTTCTCATAGCCTCCTAGAGCAGCATAAAACTAGTTCCTTGATGCCAATGGCAACAAACTTAAAACTTGACTTGTAATAAAGCTTGGTTCCCAGATGTTCCTATTGGCTATACTGTTACACAACAGATTTAATAATCTAGTTGGACATTAAATGCTTTCATAGATTTCTGCTGCAGTCAAATTGAAGTCAATACTAAATAGGAGCACAAAAATTCTAAAACTCAGGTGGACCAGTATTCAATTTGCTGGATTTAAATCTTCTATGAAGATATGGCTTTCATTGAGTTAGAGAGTTTCTAAATCCACAGAAAGAAACATAAAACCGTCTTCATTTAAATTTATTTTCAGATCAAGTTAGTCTCCTAAGGACAATTCGACACCATATTTAGATAACTAGTCTACCTCAGGGCTGTAATATTATCATTATCCTTTTTTCTCTGCTGTTCTCGAATGAATGCTTATAAGACTCGGTAACCTTGCAAAAAGTAGATTCTTGGACACCACCCTCAGAGAGTGATTCAGTAGAGCTGGGTTGAGATCCAATACTTTATATTTTCAGCAAATATCCCCAAGTGATTCTGATGGAGGTGTCTGTGGACCACACTGGGAGGAACATTACAAGCTCAGCAATAAGGATCATGTGGCACATGGCCTTTCCTCGTCCACGCATGTGTGAGGCCAGTGTGGCCAGAGACAAGGCAGTGATCTGAGAGAAGTTGGGCTTGATTGAGGAAATTCTCTCTATGATAGCAAGAATTAAAGAAAGACCTATGTCAGTCCTGAAGTAAAAGGCTCTCCTCTTTCTTCACAGATTTTTGTGAGATGAACCATAAAGCTATAACCTGACAAGAAGATAACATTATCCCCAATTTGGTTCATGACATTTGTCATTCAGCCCATACCCAAACATGAGGAAGAGCCTACAATCTTTTTACAATGAAATAAATAGTTCAAGAGTACTTTTAAACATCCTTTTTAAAGAGTCTTTTTGAAGACTGAGGCTACATATGATATGATCTGATTCTATTGTGAAGAGATGGAAAAGCCCCATTAAGAAGATCTAAAAATGAGCAGCAGATGTTGCTGCTTAACTACATGGTTAAGATTCCTAAAGGATCTCTGAGGGAAAGAGAGGCTAGACTCATTTAAAAATGAGCTCGTTAATGGAGAGTCACGCACTTCATCCCATTAATAATAATAATAAAAATAATATAAAACCAATTCTAGAAAAACATTATCAGAATTATCAAATTGATTCACCCTAGGCACAAGTTTCCTTCAAAATCTACTCTAGCGCTATGGCTTAAGAGGAGCTCAACTGAAGAGGCCTTGTGTCTTTAGACTTAAAAGTTCCTATTAGCCTAAATTACTACACATTTTCTGCATTGGTACCACTGTGTAATGGCTGTAAGTAGGGTGATAGAGCCTCATTTTACTAACGCTACACAGAACTAGACTCTTATCGGGTAGTGGATTTTTGGCCTAACTTTGAGGCTGGGAAACAACTGTTTTGTAAAATAGCTCATATCCCTAAAGTCAGTGTCCTTATGGACAAAGGACAGCTCTCCCTTCTGTAATTTCTCAGTTAATCTCACAGACGCCACACTTTCTGCCCACATTGCTACTTGTGTTACACTGTGTATATTGGGTTGTGGTCATTCTCAAACTATGCTCGGATGCAATACTTGTGTTCCATGACCGAAATAAAATTCCACAATGGGAGTCTTTTCTTATACTCAGGGAAATAATATATTTAATTAATGTATAGATTTCTTTGAATTTTTCTGTCGTAAGCTTTTCGAAACCCTTAACATCTGCCGCCTCACATCAAGCATGAGGTTGTAAGTCATTTAGAATGAAACAATATGTTTGTTTATTTTAATCACATATAAATGTTCTATGGAGTATTGTTAAAATAGCTATCACTTCCAGGTGTTCTGCCACGCGCATGAGTGAACCACAGGTGTGCTGATTTAAGCTGTAATTATAAGGACGTGCCTGAATCATAAGACAACGCTTCTACATGAACGTGTCAAGGGGCTCACCTTCAAAATGAGGTCATTGCAGAGCCAATCACCTGGGAGGAATGGTTTATTCAGATGTAAAAACAGCTATGAGATGGAAAGCTCTAGTGGGAGTCCTAGGGGACTCTCCAATTCTTAGTCTTAACCTTGGAGGTTCCAAGATGTCTAAAAGGGAGCTCCTTGGGACTTGAGTGTCTAATTTTATTCCCTTAATGAAGAGGCTGGGAGGTTGGATCAGCTGCTGTGATCCTCAAGTTCCAGGGCTGCACAGATCTTGTCTCTACATTTGGAGCAGCAGACGTGCTTCCACCAAATCAGTTCAACCTCCTAACCAGACCACCTACTTAAAGGTTAACATAGATCCAGAGTGGACTCATACCCACATTAGGGAAAAAAAAATAGCAATTTGAATTATCTCCTTTTAGTTTAGCAGAATAAATATAGAAAGGAAAAATTAATATTTTTTCTGAAAGCAATCTGTTAATATTTCATCAAAATAACCAGATCATTTGTACCTAATTTCTGATCATTCGTTCTTATATCGACAGATTGAAAAATGTAATTCGCTCTGGTGCTTACAGTTTTTTGGAAACACAATTTATTAAAAAGTAAAATAGCAATAAATGAAATGGCATGGGGAAAGTTGTGATTAAATATTAAAAAATTGATGATTAAACATTAAAACATGCAAGTTTGGGAATAGAAGCAAAATATTGGGGAAATTAAACTTTAAATAATGTTAAATTTTCCTTCCTTGTTTCATTGTCTTTGATGCCTATAGGTATCATATGTAAAGCGTTTCAAATGACCTTTCGAGTGCAAGCAGATGGCATCGGGAAGGTGGAACAATGGAACAACTTTGTCCCATTGCCCATAGTGCTGCTATTGAGAGTGCATATGCTTTTGTGTGTAGCATTATATCCTGTTGTTCCTGTTCTCGGATGCCAAATGCTGCTGCTTTTCAAATTAAAATTGGTCCTCAATGACCACTTCAGGAAATCCCCCAAAAGTATTTTTGTAACTTCCTGTATCCTGAGTGTAATTTTACTTAGGATATCTTGAGAAAGGAAGAAGCTTTAGTACCTCTTATCCTATCCTGACTCAGATAGATTTGCTTCTTGTTCGGTTGAATAAAATGACCTCATGAAAGCATAACGATGTAAAGCTGTGATTAAATACAGAGCTAGTAATAGGTGTTCAGCCATTCCATTTTCACAGTAATTTTCAGCCTTTCATGTATACACACTTATGTCTATTTGTAAACCAACCAGATATGTCCATGTTCTTTTTAAGAAACTCAAAAGTGCTCAGAATAGATTAGCCAAGCAATGCTATTTTACTGTCAAAACTACTGCAGTGATACACATGCAGAATTCTTGCCCAAAGGTCTAGGCAAATGAACCTCATTATGATAAGCATGAGGCTATAAAATTTCCATTTGGCTTTTGCAGTAGTAAGGGAAGGGTCATGTAAACTCACTGTGTTCATGACGATGGCTGGATTATTCCTCCCTCAGGCTGCTTGTAACTATCTGAACATAAGAAGCATGGTAGGTGTTTGTCAGAGAGGGTCATACCCGCAGCCTTATTTAAGGTGAATTACGTATTTATGGGATCCCCGTTGAAGGACCAGCCATAGGCAGCCATGTTAGTACCATGAGACACAAGCTGTAGCCAATAGGAGTGGAGCTGTGGATCTGACCCAAGAAAAATCCAAAGGAACCTATGATATGCTGGGCCAATTATTTTCACCCTTTTAGGCTTCTGAATTGGAAAAAAATGAAATGAGTTAGCAGCTGGAGACAGGAATTAACACAGAAAGGATGGAAAGAGTGATTCCATGACGTAGAATCAATTACATGAGGGAGAGTGGAGAGCTGAATTATGAGGTAACACAAACTAAGAGTAAGTGGAAACTACGAGACAGAGAACTATAGGTAGCAGAGGAGAAAAAAAAAAACTCTTTGAGAAAAAGGAGAACAGGACAGAGAAAAAGCAGGGCATTTGACGTAAGAGAAATGCAGGGAAGCTGGCAATTTCTGAAGCTGCCCCCATTCTTGATGGCTTACCTGTTTCATTTCCATTCCTATTCGTATTAGTTTCCTGTGGCTGCTGTAACAAATCACCACAAACTTGGTGGCTTACTTTCTCACAGATAAGGAGGCCAGAAGTCAGAAATCTAGGTGTCAACAAGGCCATCCTCCCTCTGGAGGCTCTGGGGAGACTCCATTCCATGCCTCTTTCACCTTCTGGTGGCTTGTGGCTGCATGACTCCAATTTCTGCCTCCGTCTTCACACTGCCTTCTCCTCTGTGTGTGTCTAGTCTCCCGCTGCCTCTCTCTTATAGGGTCACTTGTCATGGCATTTAGAGCCCACTCGGGTCGTCCAAGGTAGTCTCCTCATCTCAAGACCCTTAGCTTAATACAGCTGCAAAAAACTTTTTTCCAAATAAGGTAACCTTCACATATTCCTGAAATTAGGATATAGACATATCTTTGGGAGCCATTATCAGTTTACCACACTACTCATGTAACTTTGCAACAAAGCTCATTTCTCTGAAGGAAGCCTGACTCTGTCACGGTGGTTCTTCAGGAAAAAAAAAAAGTGAAAGTTCAATGTTGCTCAGTACTTTGCAAGCTGCACCACCCTCCACCTCTCCCATTTGAAGATCACAGTCCAAGTGGAGGTATAATATGGGTGGGGAAAGAAAGAAGACCATGCCTCCTCCTGGCAAAACAGCCATGGAAGAGTTCAGAACTTATCCATGACAATTCCAATATAGTCCCCGAATGGTTATGTTCACAGATATGGCCACCAGAAAAGAAGGGGTCAGAATTCTCTTGCATTAAATGAATAAAATTGCTGCTGCTTTGCTATCAGTCATTTTTATAGCATTCACTAGATAGATATTGATTCATTATCTATGGTTTTCCAGTTTCCCTGCGAAGCCCTAGGCTGCAAACTCAGAAAACTGAGTCCCTTCTTTCAAGTAGCTCCTAGGCTGATGAGAAAGAAATGCATACAAACAATAGCAATGTAATTTGATTTCTGCTGTGCACACCGGGCAGTGAGAACACAGGGAGAGCAAAGCTTGAAGGCTTGGCAGTATGAAGGAAGAATTCACTGGGTAGGGGTCTTTGGGAGGCGTGAGGCAGTGGTTGGTAGAGAGCATTTAAGCAACACTGGAAAGATCCTCTGCCCGAGAACACCTGCTGCTGCAATCAGCACCTGATGCTTAAGTTGCACGGTTAGAGATTTTTTTCTTTTCTTTCTTTCTTTTTGGCTTTAAAGCCTATGTAACCTGGTAAATACCTCAAGGGAACACTTCTTGGGTTATTAGTTATTTACACTTTTATAGGAAGCACTTTATAAAGTCTTTACATGAGAGCAAGTTTTAAAAGGAACTCAGTAGAGAGTAAATGAGATTTCCAGAGTCAGAGTGTGAGTGCGTGCGTGTGTGTGTGTGTGTGTGTGTGTGTGTGTGTGTGTTGAGGGATCACTGGAAAGGGAGAAGAAAAAAAATTATTGTACACTGAGTATGTTCTTGGCACTCTGGTATTTTATATTATCTCAATTAATTACCTCACTAATCCTGTGAGATGTATGTTTTTATTTTATTAACCAGTTTTATTGGTGAAGAAAGTGAGACTCAAAAAGAGATTAACTTGTCCAAGGTCACGCAGACAATAAATGACAGACCTGATATTTTAACCTACTCTGTCAGAGCAGGATAGTTCGGTTTTGAGGAATAGACTGTGTGGGGTATAGAGGCATGAAAGAATATGGTAGTGTTTAGATAACACTAAATAATTCAGTATGCTTGAGTAAAAATATAAATGAGAAGTTACGGGGTATGAGGCTGAAAAGGCAGACAAAGGTTAGCTCTAAGTGACTCTTCACCAACTGAAATTATAGAGTTGGATCCAGTTTTCCTCAAGTTCCATGAATATTCAGTGGGAGCTTGCCCAAAACAGGTCAGTATGCAATCAGTTGGCAAATCTTATTGTTTCTTCTATTTCCTGTATATATCCTCTTGTAGTCTACTAACACCACCCCACTTGAAAATTTTATGACTCCTCCTCTGGACAATTACAACAGCTCTCTACCTATCTCTTTCCACCAGCATCAATTTCTTTCAGCTCTACCTCAACAATACTGCAGGTTTAGTGTTCTAAAGTATGTGCCACTCCCTTTTGCAAAAAAGCCATATATATAACTAATAAACTAATAACTTTATTTTCTAGAGCAGTTTTAAGTTTACCACAAAATTGAGTGTAAGGTACAGAGTTTCCATATGCCCCCTGTTACCACACATGAGCAACCTCTTCCATTATCAACCCACCAGAGTGGTACATTTGTTATAATTGTTGAACCTACTTTGACACAGCATTATCTAAAGTCCATAGTTTACATTAGGGTTCACTCTTGGTGTACTGTCTATGGATTTTGACAAATGCATAATGACATGTATCCACCATTGTAGCATCATATGAAGTATTTTCACTGCCCGAAAAATCCTCTGTGCTCTGCCTAGTCATCCCTTACCTCCCCACTAAATCCTGGCAACTATTACTCTCTTTACTGTCTCCATAGTTTTGCCTTTTCCAGAATGTCATATAGTTGGAATCATATAGTATGTAGCATTTTCAGATTGGCTTCTTTCACTTAGTAATATGCATTTAAATTCCCTCAATGTCTCTTCATGGCTTGATAGCTCATTTCTTTTTGGCACTAAATAATATTCCATTGTCTGTATGTACCACAGTTTATTTATCCACTCACCTACTGAAGGACATCTTGATGCTTGCTTCCAAAATTTGACATTTATGAATAAAGCTGATATAATGTCTGTGTGCAAGTTCGTTTGGGTAAATAACAAGGAGTGTGATTGCTAGATTGTTTGGTAGGAGTATGTTTAGTTTTGTAAGAAACTACCAAACTGTCTCCCACAGTGGCTGTACCATTTTGCATTTCCATCAGCAATAAATGTGAGTTACTGTTGCTCCACATCCTCGCCAGCATTTGGTGTTGTCAGTGTTTTGAATCTGGCCATTCTAATAGGTATGTAGTGGCTTCTCATTGTTGTTTTAATTTTCAGTTGCCTAATGACATATGATATTGAACATCTTTTCCTATGCTTATTTGCCATCTGTATATCTTCTTTGGTGAGGTGTCTGTTAAGGTCTTTTGCCCATTTTGTAATCAGGTTGTTTGTTTTCTTATTGTTGTTTTAAGAGTTCTTTCTATATTTTGGATAACAGTCCTTTATCAGACGTGTCTTTTGCAAATATTTTCTCCCAGTCTGTGGCTTGTCTTCTCATTCTCTCTCATTTATATTTAATTAATATTATTGTACATTTGTCCTTTAAGCCTTTTCAAAACTCTTTTAAGAAAAAAGTAGCATGTCAAATAAAAAATAGTTAAAGATATTTAAATTCATAATAAAGTTCAAATTTCTCATCTGACATTTAAGGATATCCATAGTTCAGCTCAACCTATGTTTCTAGTCTTATCAAGTATCAGCCACTTATAGTTCTGTGCCAGCCAGATAGACCCCCTCCTTCCCGGAACTCAGAACTACTGGAAGGAGTATATATTGGCACAGCAATTCTGGTTGACAATTTGGCATTGCATCAAAACCAAAAACCCTACGTTTAAAAAAAATCTTTACTGTAGCAATTCCTCTTCCCGGAATGAATCCTAAGGAAATAATTGTTGTAAACAACCTCATGGTGTCTCTACATTTCCTTTCCTAGGTGTTTGTTGTATTGTTATTTATTGTAGTGAACCTCATTGGTCGCTTACCTAATCTATTTTCCCCTCCCCCAAAATGTTTGATTTGCATTCAATTATGTGTCTCACCCCTATTGCTTCAGGGCTAATGTTTCCCTACTCCAGTCCTAAAGTTGAGCCTCATTCCTAGGTCTTAGAGTAAATCCACTTTCTATTTCCAGTGATTCATTCAGAAACACTGGCCTACGTTAACCTATTAATGGCTTTCTGCCGTCACAGGAAATGGTTCATAAATGGGTATATGAGACATACGAGTACATTTGCTGAGGGCACTAGAAGAGGTGGTTTCTGTTCTTCTGGATGTTGCTGTGTTTGGATGTGAGGCCCAGAACTGATGCTACCATTTTTTCGCCAACCAAAGAAGTAGACCTTTTGAGAAGAGCAGGGCTAAGAGAATCTCAGAGAAATAGAGCCTGAGCTGTGATTGAACCACAGCTGACCAGTGCCCTCCCTCTGGATTTTAACCAGTTATATGAGCTTTAATAACCCACTGAATGTTTTTTAAGCAGTTTACAAATTGGATCTTCCCTTTTGATTGAATCCATCAAAATTGATACTTTATAGAGGGAAAAACTACAAACATCCTAAATATCCACCAGTAGGGAACTGGTTAAGTAAATAATAACAAATACAATGGAATAGTAAGAAGTAATTAAAGGTGACCCTGTAGAAGAAGATATAACGACAGAGAATGAAATCTATAATATTTTTGTGCAAAAATGAATTTAAAAACAGTATATATATTGTAATCAATTTTGGTGTAAAATCTATATTTTCCTGAAAAATGATGTGAAGACCTGAAAGTTTAGTACAGTGCTTGCAATGTAGTAAATGTACAGTAAATATTAGCTATTACTTTTACTTAACAAATTGTTTTTGCTATATTTAGGTGATGGAATAACGATGACATTATTTTCTTATCTTGCCCCATCTGTATTTTCTAAATTGAACACATTTCATTTGTAGCAACAAGAAAAAACAACTCTTTCAAAATGGTTTAACTCTTAAGTACTGCTATATTGTCATCATCAATTTTTAAAAGGTCAATAGATCTCTATGATCACATCATAAGAATTCTGAAGATGTATTTCAAAAACCCCACAGTCAGCTTCCTAAACACCTTTACCAGCTGCCTTCCCATCTTCAAACCTTTGCCTTCATTTGAACTGCTTATTTTTCCCACCATCTTTTGAAAATTTTATTTCCTCTTTAAGACACAACTAAAATCCTGCCTTTTGCATGCAGCCTTTCTAGGTCGTGCCCCGCGGATGTGCTTTCTTGCTCTTTTGAAAATCGAACAGAACTTGCAAGCTGATTGTTTTGTTCTTTTGTTTTCTGTGTATGTGTGGTTTTTAAAAATTTGCCCAGTATTTAAAAAAATCTGTAGGTGATACTAATTAAATATTGGGAGAGTTCTGCATAGAAATATGGATTTTCTTTTGAAAAATAATAAGGCCTGACAACCTTGCACTTGCATGCGTTCACGACAACAATTAGCTTAGACTGGATGGCAGCTGCCCTTTTAAAGTGTGTGTTTCCTGAAGCCTTTCGTTTATTTATATTACCTCCTGACTCCTGCAGACACTCGACTCCCGCTGTAGCTTGGTGGGGCTTTCAGCACAGCAAGGTTATTTTGGTACTTGCTTATCCTACACTGTTTTGCGTGGCTGTTTTTCATATGTAGGTTTCTCATATGCTAAGTTTCTTGGGGCCAAGGCCCATGCCTTACACATATTAGTAAACTCATAGTGCCTTATGCACAGTAGGCATGTAATACATTACTTGTTGAATGCATTGACCCATGAACAAATAATTGAAACCTTTGCCACATCCTATAAATTCTTTACTTGAAAAAGGCTTTTTATAACTGCGTTGATTAGTCATCTAAAGAAAGCCCTTTAGAAAACCACATTTGTAAACAAATAAGAAAATTGCACCATGGATCATGATTACTGAACAGGCCCTGTGCCATTGTTGAATTTCAACAAAGTGGTTGGTTTTTAAAGGTGATATGTGAGATCTGGCCTAGCATTGCTCTAACAGACATTATTTGTTTATAAAAAATGATGAATTCACTTTTGTCCTTTTACTGGTAGAAATATGTTTTACCACCTGTCAAGACAGTGACAGAAACTCTGAAAACTTCACGATAGAGCCATCACTTTTGCAAAATGCTATTAGTTATGTCAAGCTGTGATGGTGAAATTTTGGAAAGAATCTTAACAGGGGTCAGTTTCAACTTCTATATTTAATTTTGTTGGAAGAAGGCAGTATAGTATCATTTTAGGTTCCCTTACAACATCTCTTATAATTGTTGCTCTGGGTGGGGTGGGGGTGGGGGGAAAGTGGGATAGCAAGTGAAATAATTTTGGGTTGTGGAGAAAAGTTCATAAAATAATTAACTTATATTTTCTGTGAACACTTGTCGCTGCCAGAAGATAGCTTAGAATTTGAACTACATTCTTCAAGTTTCTTACGTATATTAACTTAAACTTATTAACGTGTGTGGAATGACAAGGGATAAAAATCTAGATGTATGGATAAGGGCTGTAAAGTTGGAGTTGCTATTTTAACAAGGGCTCCTTATTTAGAGAGTTCCTTTTCGTTTAACTGTCCATACATAGCTTGGCAACCTTCTGGCAAAATGAAATGGGAGAGGCAGAGCATCCATTGCAGAACTGTGGCATTGATAAAGTTGGTCTTGGCTTGGTCTCATAGTCAGAACTTTGGATATATATAATTTGGAGATACAGATTTTCATCTGAATATAAGCTCTGCCACTTGATGTTACATGGCTTCTCTGAGCTTCATTTTATCTATAAAATGTGAATAAATATCTTAAAAATATGAACTTCACAACGTGGTTGAGAGTATTTAAAGTCATGGAATTAGTGTACCTCCAGAGCCTCCTCCCTCCCCCTCCAGGTTTTGGAAAGTTTATGGTTCTTCTATGCTTGCCTTTTCAACACCTGCTTAAGGGGGAAGGGATCTGATAAGATCACTCATATTTAGATGCAAATAACTGATAAGGCTTCCAGAGTCACCTGCCCTTCTCTGTGTTTATCAGGGGTCAAAGGTTTTAAGTCAAAAGAATGAATCTTTAACTGTGGAATTTTAGGAATTAACTACTTATTGAGAGAGAGATTCATTGCTCAGCTATTCACTTTCCCATGCATTTGTTTTCCACCATGGAAGTGGTAGGCAGTCTGCATGCTTAGACTAGCCAACAGCCCAGTGGGCGCTGGTGACAGATAAGGAATATTAAAAAAGGAAAAATTTCTAGGTAGTTATGATTTTATGTAGAAAAGATACCAGTTTTCTTCTATGTCTTTTATAGCTGCCTGATATTTAAGAAAGAAGTACCTAATCTCTACTTAGGAAGGGCAGAACTCCCAAATAGAACGTTATTGCTAACAATGACATTGTTATCAAACATTTTTTCACTCAACCAGGGGAAGCACCTTCATAGGATTTAAGGCAGCACCTGTAAGGTTGCATTTCCCATGTAACTATACAGATCAGGCAAAAGGGCTTTGCTTCCTTAAAAAGAAAGAGCACCTTCTTAGGAGAGAGAGGTCACAAAATCTACATTAAGTTCAGTTTTTGAACCCCACTGAAAGATCTAAACGTAATTTTTCTAACCCAACACACTGGTGGGATCAGCATTTTGAACTGAAATGTCAGGTTTGGACTATGGTTTGGGACTAATGGATAGAGCTTTGGGCAAATAATATGCCATACCCTAGACTTCTACCACTCTTGCTGCACTACTGTCATTAGACTAATAGCTAATTTTTATGTCAGTCCCCGCAACAATCAAATGAGGCCCGGATTGCTACAAGGTCCATTTCACAACTGAGAAAAATGAGATGACTTGTTACACATCAAAAAAGCGGTTGAAACAGATTCCAGCCCAGGCGGTCTGTTGAAACAAACAGCAGTTTGAATTCTTTCAACTTGTTTAATTAATTAAACAAGGAGGCCATTAGACTGAGTGGCTCTGATGCCATGGTGGCCTTCGTAAACACACCAAAATCCGCCTGTAAACGCCTCAAGGTTATGCAATCAAAACAGTGAGGACAACCAATCACACTCAGCCAGCGAGGCTTTAAGCTATAGGCCCAAATATTTTCCTTGCTTTGCCTCTGCACTTTCTCTGTATAAGTCTTTCCCCTGGCTCCTCTCTGCTGAGCGCTCCTACCATTTGCGGGTTGGTGGTTTGGCCTGCCCAATTCCAATAAACTTTTGCTCAGATACACTCTTAAAATTTTTAATATGCCTCAGTTTATCGTTTAACAAACTTTACGGCCAGATGACATTTATAAGTTTCCTGATCCATCTCACTTCCTCTAATAATAATCATCATCACAGTCTCAGTTTCCTTATTGTGCTGGGTACTTTAAATACATTATAGGTTGCGTAATGTTTAATCTTTTACATCAGAATGTAAAGGTAAGCATCATTATCCAGTTTTTATACTTGAGACGGTGCATCTCAGAGGGTTAAAATGGTACCCAGCAAGGGCTCTTTGCTTATAAGCCTCCCAATCTTTCCATCCTCCTGTCTCTAGTTGGGAATAACTTCAATCATCTCAAGAGTGGAAATTCACTGTCATCTCTACTCTGGAAAACTTTGGGTGATAACACTAGAAGCGAAAAGGACACTGGGTCCTTTTTGTTTAGGAACATTGTCTATAATAACTGCCCATAACTTAGTATTTTTTTCAACTCTGCTTTTGTAAAGGTCAAAAAAAACCCCCTAAAAACAAAAATCAAAACTGACTGACTGTATTTCGCATTAGTATAAATGGGTAGCAGTGAGAGGAGTTCCACTCTACACACGCACATACGCGGGCATGGGTGTATACAAATACTTGGAACACCATCCTTTCACTTCCTATTTTTGCGATTTGGCCTGTTTTGAAAATAAAATAGTGCCACCTGGTGGAGGTTAGAAGCTATGAAAGCAGTACCTTCAAGTTGACTCAGTTTTGTTCAATTTGATAAATAATCTACTTGCTTCTACCCTGAGCTAGGTAATCTGCAAGGTATCTGTTCACAAAAATAAGTAAGTAAGACATGGTTTCTGCCCTCAAAGAACATGCAGTGTCGCGAGGCTGCAGGCATGGAATCTGCCACGGATATATGCCTTAGGCAAATTGCTGTGCAGAGGAGGACTGTGCCTGGAGGAGGCGCTCACTCTCGCCTGGCTGTCCAGGGAGGCTGCCCGGAGGGCATGACTTGGGTCTGAGCAGGCTCCTGAGAAGTAGTCAGGCGCAGAAATGGCGGACCAGAGGGAACATCATGAACTAGCACAGAAGTAAGAAAAAGCATTCGTTTTTTAGAAAAGCAAGCAGTTTGTAGTCCTAGAACTTAAAATTTGGGAAGAGGAAGATGACCCTGCAAAGCTATCCCAGACTAGTCACAGAAGGCACTGGAGGCCGTGCTAAGGAGATTGCACTTTACTGACTGTTTTGGACGGGCAGGGGGGTAGTTGAGATTTAGTAGATCAGTCTGTTGGCCGGAGGATAGATTTGAGAGGGGGAAGGAGACTGTGGTGGCTCAAGCTTCAGGTCCTATCAATGAAGGAGAGGCAGTGACAGGGAAGCTACAGGAAGGCCGTGTGGTATTGAGCTCACATTCACTAAGAACCTCAAATACAGATTTTTGATCTCATCTCCAAATAAGACTGTGCATTCAGACTCAGATAAACACTGGCAGGTTTGAAAGAATACATTATCAAATCATTTTAAACTTGCGTTCCAATATTATCCATATTTCTTGTAATAGAGTCTGAATTTTTTATAAGTCCTATAATCGTCTCATGAATAGCAGAGTTTTACATGTATTGAGACTTATTCAACTTAAATAGTTAATATATATTTTATGTTTTATAACTGGTTTGGCCTTTTTTTTCTTTTACTTGTTATATTACTGAAAGTCTTACAAAATGGAAAATCTAAGGCCTTTCTTAAGTTCTGGAAAAAATCCAGCTAGGCAGTGGTAAAAGGATTAGAGAAAGAGAAGAGAATTGAAAAATATTTTGGAGGACACGTGAGGAGAGATGGTGTGGATTAATTATAAAGATGGGTAGCCAACGGGCAGATGATGGAGAGAAGAGGAATCAAAAATGACTCCCAGGTTCCTGCTTAAGGGACTCCTGGGTGGCGGCACTTATGACTGAGGCACAGGATAAGGAAGATGTGGCATTTTCCTGTAGGAAAAAGAGTTTCATTTTGGTTATATAGAATTTGAAGTTCTTGAGAGCAAGTCAAATGGATTTGTTTAGCCTGCAGTTAAATATGTGAAACTGAAGCTCATGGTGTTGGCTAAGCCTAAATAAAGAAATTTGGGAATTATTAGCATAAAGAGACTAACTGAAATTACAGGAATGGTAGAGATTACCTAAGGAGAGTTTGCAGTCTGCAAAAAGCAATGGACTGCGGGTGCCCCCTTGGGACTCTTCCTTAAGTCTAAGAGATATTTTTACAGGGGCAAGTGCGTTACCTTTCTCATGAAAGCTGTGACACATAAAGCCATCCTGATTACATGAAAGTTTAAAGAAAAGGAAAAACAAAACAAAACTAAGATTAAAAGGAAGAATTTGAAATTCTCTGCTAAATGGTTAAACTGAAATATTTATCACAGAAGTAGTTTGAATAGAAACGTTGCAGAAAATAAGGATTCCAGGTGGAGAGGAGATAAAATAATCGGAGAGCAGCAAATTTCATAGAAGATTTATGAGCATATAGCAGAATCCCTCAGTCAGTTTTACAGTCTTGATTCAGCAACTTCTATCATTGCCAGAAGAAAGGCTGAGGATAAACTTTCATGGCCGTTTAATGAAGAAAAATGAAGAATTTGGAACCGGCTTCATTTTTCTCTCTTGGTAATAACTGAGCCAATTTCTCAACATGGGCCCACAGAGAAAGTGTTTGTGGTAGGCTGAAAAATGGTACCCGAGGATATCCAGGCCCTAATCCCTGGAACCTGTGAGTGTTACTCTATATGGCAAAATGGATTTCCCAGTCATGATTAAGTTAAGTATCTTGAGATGGGGAGATTATCCTGGATTATCTGAGTGGACCCTAAATGCAATCACAAGTATCCTTCTAAGAGGGAGCAGAGGGAGATTTGACAAACAGAAGAGAAGATGGCTATGTGACAGAGCAAAATCAGAGAGAGAAGATGTAACCCTGCTGGCTTTGGAGATGGAAGAAGAGACCATGAGCCGAGGAATGAATCCTAGAAGCTGGAAAAGGCCAGGAAAAGTTTTCTCTAGAGCCTCCTCAGGGAGCACTATCCCACCCACACCTTGATTTTCGCCCATTAAGACTGATGCTGGACGTCTGGCCCCCAAAACTGTAGGAGAATAAATCTGTGACACATTACTACTAAATCTGTTAGTAGTAATGTGTTACAGAAGCAAGTAGGAAACTAAAACAATATTTTAAACTTATAAAATAATTGCTCTAGAGATTTCCCAAAATATTCTTAAAAAAAAAACATCCTTTACTTAAGCAAAGTTAGAAATATTTTTTATGTTTTGACAAAGTGCAAAATAAAGCTTCAAAAAAAAAGTTGGCATAGTTCTAATCTTGTTCTCTAGAGAACTTTAATAAATAAACTTTAACCTTCAACTCTGAGAGTGACATGATCTGTAGAAGTGGCCATAGAGCTATGGAAGCAAATTGAACATGTAGACTAAGATTTGGTGCCCAGGACAGGCTAATAATTTTTCAGCCATTCCAACTCATAAATGAATAAATATATTCATGTATTTAGTAGGCAGGGTCACTTCCATTATGGAGTTTAGTTTAGTTTCATTTTTTTTTTAAGTTTCTGTCTTCTTTGATCAGAGACGGACCACTTTACATTTTGCCATAAATGGAAAGAGTTGTCTGCGAGGTCATTAGAACCATATTTGTGAATTTTCCAGTGATGTTTTCCAGACGCTTATAGATTGGTAACCCAGGCCATCTAGCCTTCTCCGTAATTTTCTCACTCCTCAGATGACAGAGCAATGTTGGTGGTGTAAGACATCAAGTGCCTTGGGTCTTGGGGAGGAGATAGAGGTGGTGCTGGCTCTGTAGTGTGAGCTCTGGAGGGATGGCAAAGATCCTTTTATTTTATTGTTTCTTGATTGCTCTGTGTGATTATCTGCCTCATCCAGATCTACAGCCTTTTTTGGGGGATTACAAATCATACTCGTAGACAGGTAAACACATACGTACATACATGAACCCTTCATATAGTATAAGAATTAGACTGAAGACTTCATGGAAACTGTCAGGATTATTCACACTACTACAGTTTCTGATTAACAATCTTCTATGCCTCAGAAATATGTTCTCAGAAGTAAAGTCAAGGTTTTTGTTCAGAGAGAGAGAAAACATGTTCTAAAATGTTAACAACTAATGAAATAGATGAAGTGTATGTTGATATTCCTTGTTTTGCTTTTACAATTTTCCGAGGGTTTGATGTTTTTCAAAATAAAGTTTGGAGAAAAATTAAGAGGTAGGGTGTAATGAATTTCTAAAATACAATAAATCTATAGGCGTAGAAATGTCACTATTACTTCTCTGGTCTGATCATTGGGAGGCATCCGGATACTATATAGCCTATTGAGGAAACTTAATTTGGAGAAAAGAAAGAGAAAAATTCTCTATGGCTGAAGGAATGGGGAGTCCAGTATTTATTTAATAGAGCACATGTTGTGATACATGTCAACTACACATTCATTCAAATCTTTGTATGTTGTTGTATTACTTCTTAAATTTCTATATTAGTTTAATCAAACAAATCTACACCATTGGTGATAAAGATGTAATTCAGGACTTCATGCCAATGGGTGTGTTGAATTGAGTCCCATTGTTATAATGGATATCAATAGTTAAAATAGATAAATTTTATTGAGTTTTTGAAGCATTAATATCTCTATAAAGGAAAGGGTAAGTTATGATAGCCAACAATGAGTGCTAGAGCCTTACAATGCCAAAAAAGATAAGGAAAACAATATGTTTGCAGAAATGTATCATAGCCACATTTTGTTCTTTCTAGTACAAAATCCATTCTGTCATCTGCAGATGAACATTCGCAGTTGCAAATTTAGCTCAGTTTTCAAAAGAAAAATCTTTCAAATGTATAAATAGTATGGACTGGCAATAAACATATTTATTTTACTGTGCTCTTATTTTTTCATTAACGCTAAGGTTTATAAGTTCTGGGACTATACTGACACCTAGAGGAGATCATTTTTAAGCATCACATTTCCGGTAGTTTTCACTGTCTTTTGTAGATAAATTTCCCATGGTTGGGGCTTATTTAAAATGCTTTATTTTTTTTCCTTCTTTTCTAAGCAAACTTTGAATTTAGTTTCTATAGAAGTACCTCATAGTAAAAAGCATAGCATAATATAGAGAAAAGAGAAGGAAAAATTGAGAAACTTCATCCATTAATGGAATAAAAATTCATACCAAGATTAAACTGTATCCTTGTGATTTAGTAATGTGCTGTTGCAGATTCCATAGTTCCTTTGTGAAGTTGGTAATTTGAAGATAATTTTAAAAATTTGATGCAATTCATTTTATTTTTTAAAGTATGTGTTATGTGGTACATTTGGATGAATAAAGTTTGTATTGAAACAAAATTATAGGGCCGGGCTGGTGGCTTAGCGGTTAAGTGCGCACGCTCTGCTGCTGGCGGTCCCGGTTCGGATCCCGGGTTCGGATCCCGGGCGCGCACCAATGCACCGCTTCTCTGGCCGTGCTGAGGCTGTGTCCTACATACAGCAACTAGAAGGATGTGCAGCTGTGACATACAACAATCTACTGGGGCTTTGGGGGGAAAAATAAATAAATAAAATCTTCAAAAAAAAAGAAACAAAATTATAATATTATTCATATGTGCCTAACAGTTTGTGATTCATAATTCTATATCTACACATGCTTTAAGGATTTATTTACGAATTTTAAATCTAAATTGGGGAATCAGTTAAGAAAATGCATTTCTCCCTAATTTGGAAAAGTAGATATGCATAGTCTGATTCTTTATGAAATGTATGTTCTTTTAGAGTTTAAACAGAAATGTCACAGTCACTGGACAGGGCATATAAGCGTACTGAGAAGAGTTTTAGTCTTTCCACGGTAAAGGCACATAAATACAACAGGAGTACGGGAGAGATCTGTTTTGAGGTCGCCTTACAAAGCTGTGAAAGCACAAAAGAGGCAGACGGTGCAGCCACAAATGAGGCTTCTGAAAGGAAATGTTGCCAAACCCAGGAGGTCCCGTAGCTATTTGCATAAGAGCTAGCGAAGTTCCTCAGCCGATCTGGTCCTGCACCCCAGCCGCGGAAAAGCAGCTGAGGCACCAGATGACCATTTACATTGCCAGGGAGTGTGAAGCAGCGAACATCCCCCACATTACTCACTAAGTAATGAGGAGGGGCCTTAGATATGTTCCACAATTCAGATGGGCCTGCCACTTGGCCCCTGGGCTTCATTCTGTGTGATCCATACTCAGCAGAGATACTCAGGAGGCAATGCAAATGAATCAACAGACAGCACAGAGGTCCCAGCAGCAGCAGGCAAGGTACTGCCTATGCAACAGGGCGTGATGACAGATAATTAGCTGTGACATGCCCCTTGATGGCAGTGGGATGAGAGCGTTCAGTTGGAAACCAGTGTGCAACATGGCATCAGGAACCATGAGATTTAACTTTGGAGCATAAATTCTTTTTTGCCAAACCATTTTTTAAGGAGGTCTTTGGAGTTCTCATGATTCTAGGAACGAAAGTTAAAATTTACTAAGTACTTACTACATTCCAGGCATTGGGAGATGTACTTGCCATACAATGTGATTTTTAATGTTCTAAAAATCCCTATTTTTTAAGAACTACCCTTATTTTACAGAAAAGAAAACTGAGGCTTAGAGGAGTAATGCAACTTGCTCAATGACACATTACTAATAAATGGAAGACACATGAAGTCAACCTAGGGCTGTTTGGATACAAAGTTGATCCTATCACAAGCAGATGTTGACCTCTTTTTTTTTTTTTTTTTTTTTTTGTGAGGAGATCAGCCCTGAGCTAACATCCGCCAATTCTCCTCTTTTTTTTGCTGAGGAAGACGGCCCTGGGCTAACATCTGTGCCTATCTTCCTCCACTTTATATGGGACGCCGCCACAGCATGGCTTACCAAGCAGTGCGTCGGTGCGCGCCCGGGATCCGAACCAGCGAACCCCGGGCCGCCGCAGCGGAGCGCGCGCACTTAACCGCTTGTGCCACCGGGCCGGCCCCAACCTCTTTTTTTTTTTAAGGGAACTTGATAGAAGATGCCCTACCCCTTTTGTTCATAATTTTATTTATTTATTTATTTTTCCCCCCAAAGCCCCAGTAGATAGTTGTATGGCATAGCTGCACATCCTTCTAGTTGCTGTATGTGGGACGCCGCCTCAGCATGGTCGGAGAAGCGGTGGGTCCGTGCGCACCAGGGATCCAAAACCCGGCCGCCAGCAGCGGAGTGCGCGCACTTAACTGCTAAGCCACGTGGCCGGCCCTACCCCTTTTGTTCAACTCTTTGGGTTTACTTGGCTTTACTCAACCTGAGTTATAAGTTTTTGTTATATTTTTGGTATTTTTATGTCATACTATTTTTATTTCTTCTTCAAAGTGTTTATTTTCAAATTGGTTATTTTTAAAAAAAAAAATTACTCAAAGAACTCTATTGGAACAATTGGAGCAATTTATATGGACTGTATATTGGAAAATAGTATTGTATCCGTGTTAAATTTCCTGAATTTGACAGTTGCATTGTGGTTATGTAAGAGAATGCCATTCTTCTTAGGAGACACATGGAAATAGGGATAAAGGGTGATGATATCCGCTATCCTGCTCAGGAAAAATATAAATAATAATATGTACATAGGTATATATGGAAATAGAGAGAAAAAGCAAATCCGTAAAATATTGACAGTTGGTAAATTTAGGTGCAATGTATGTGGGAGTTCATTGTATTCCTACAACTATTTTATAAGTCAAATTTTTTCAAAGTAAGTTAAAAATGAATTGTTACTTTTTTAGCCTTCTATTAAGCCAGTTTTTCTTGGAAAGCTTTAGGTGTACATTTACAAAGTTAACCATGACTTTCATTATTAGTAGTCTCAGAGGCTGAATGGAGCTGATTCCCATAGCTGGCTAGCCCTTTCACCCTTGTCACAAATTATCATTGTCTTTGATACTGGCATAATCATCTATTGTTTGTGAAACCATTTGGTGATATGCCACTCACTCTTCATTTTGTGGCCCGGAAGGGCCTGATGATAAGTGATCATGATGGAGGAGGATAATGTACACAAGAGAGTTCTAGTCAATAAGAAGACGTTTTTGTCACTATTTTTTGGTTGGAATGGAATTTCAGCCATGTGGAGATTACTAATCTCACAGGGCATTTTTTCCACCAAAATGAAAAATTGCATTTCTTCTGCTTTCGAGTATCACATAAACATTTTCTTTAACCAGAAGAGGAAGAACAGATGTCTTCGCTGTTCATTTCAGCTGGAGGCATTTGATGTTCATAATCAACATTTTGAAATATGTTCAAAGCTGCCATCTTGTGGTAATATTCTATTCAATTCTTAGCAGGTATATTGATAAAAGTCTGGCTAAATCTGAAAACTAGAAGGAAAGAACATTTTAGGACATGTCAGAAGCCTGTATTTTGAAGCCTACATAAAAAAATACAAAAGTGTATCTCCATGTTAATTTACTTAATCTAATTGATTAATAACTGGTCTTACTCATTTTGCTAACAGTTTATATTTGAAAGCTATGACAGATTTTATTCATTGTCCTTTCTTTCTATCTTCCCCAAATGAAAAGTCTAAAATTTCCTACTTCATAGGGGAAAAATTAAGACTAAACTTCTGCTTAGTGATATAAATTTTGAAATAAATCATTCTTTACTGGGATTTCCAGAAGAGTCACTCTCTTCTTTAAAATTTCCATTCAAAATATCAAGGTTCATGCAGAATTACCAATATCCTCTGCCCCCATCCTCCTGACACACAAATCACACTTCCCATATACAATAATTTTCAGCTCTTTGAGTTGCTTCTTCTGATTTTGCCTTCTTATTTCTAAATAGTATATTTAAACTTCTATTTCTTATCTTTTAAAAAAATTTAGAGGTAGCATGTTTGACCATTCTGCTGTGACTAATGAGGACTTGGCTTTTATCATAGCCCTGTTCAATTAACTTTTTCAGCAATTTTCTCATCATCTAGGTTTCAGCTTAATTTTCACTTCTTCAGCTAATCTTCTTTAATCACTCATGTAAATTAGATACCCCCCACTAGATTTTTTTTAAGGGAAGTACACTGTTTCTTTCATTCTGCTATAATTATTAAGTATCTAGATTGTTTGCTTGTTTATTTGTTGTGGCAATACTCCAAGCTGCCACAATGCCAAATTCATTCTCTCTTATCCTTTACTATTAGAATTCTGATTTTATTCAGGATAGTAACCAACCAACCAACCAATAACAACAAAAAAATTCTCAATTTTCTATACTCCCTTGCCACGTGATAAGCTTCTAACGAGATAGAGGGAGAATTTTTGGAAGGATATCCATTTCTGAATAAAAAGAAAATTTCGGTGTGGGATGGATACAAGGAGTTATAGCAGCCATTTTGCAACCCTAAAAGTATATATAAAAGGATAAAAACCGCACACTAAAGTTGGTGGAGAAAAGTTAGAGCCTGAGTCTTTAAAGGCATCATTGGGTTGCCTTAGCTACCTTGGACTCTCTACCTTTCAAACTTCCTATTTTGTGAGAAAATAATGCATTCCTAATAGAGTCCATTGGTTTTTATTGTTGTATCCCATTAGATACCAAGGTGCACTATGAAACTTGTTTATCCTTGTAGCCTTAGATTAGGTTTTCTTTACCTCAGCACTATTGACATTTTGGGTTGGATAGTGTTTCAGTGTAGGGGCTGTTTTGTGCATAGTAGAATATTTAGCAGCATCCCTGGCCTCTACCCACTGGATGCTAGTAGCAACCTCTACCCCCAAATGTCCCCTGGGGGTAAATTGCCCTCCAATTGAGAACCACTGCCTTAGATGATGGGTTCAGTGCTCAAGATATAGTAGTCAACAGATATTGACTGTCTTAACAAAATTATTAATTAACTGGTTGTGAGGATTGAGAGAGACGGTAGAATTCAAGAGTGACTTCCAAGTTTCTCTTTTGGGCTAGTAATTGTATTATTGTATCACTTAAAAGATGAAGAGGCATGTTTCTATTTGTCAACATTCCCCTTAAACTGTGACCTTAAAGAAACGTTCCAGATGTGACTCAAACACCACAGATTTCTTTTTTATATTAATGAAGCACAATGCATTAGCATTCACATAGTATTTTTTCCCCTCTATCAATCACATAGCATTTTTCCCCTTTACTGGTCACTTTCCACTATTGGCTTATATTGAACTTGAAGTCCACTAAAATTATTATTATTTTATAAAGAATCCTGCTAGTTTCTGTCTTCCTCTACTCTTTAATTTTGCAGTTGTGCTTTTGAAGTGCCAGATTTTGCATTTTTTCTTTTAAATTTCATCTCTTTCATATCAGGCTCTGTTCTTGGTTTATTAACATATTTACAAAAAATTTTGTTTTCTATTTTATCTTAGCTCTCTCTGTCCAATTTGATATTCCATTGGTTGGTTGGTTAATAAAAATTTTCAGTAAGAAGTGGCAAAGGACAAAATACATAACATTATTGGATATTCATGGACTGGGTTCAGAGCAAATGTCTCATAACCAACTTCAAAGAGTTATTTTAACAGCCCAAATCTTCTTTTTCCCTTAATCCAATTTTAAAGATTACGTGGAGCTGTAAGTGAGCACTAGCTCTAAAATCTGTTCAGGAATGAAGACAGGATATAACTTCAGAGGGAAATAAAAGTAATAGCTTTTCATTTTTGATTGCATAAGAAGGTCCAATCAGGCATTTGTTTTTGTTTGTTTTTTTGCTGAGGAAGATTGGCCCTGTGCTAACATCCGTGCCCATCTTCCTCTACTTTGTATATGGGACGCCTGCCACAGCATGGCTTCATAAGTGATGGGAATGTCCGCGCCCAGGATCCGAACCTGTGAACCCTGGGCTGCCGAAGTGGAGTGAGCAAACTTGACCACTAGGCCACCAGGCCAGCCCGCCAATCAGGCATTTTTAATCACACTGTTTAGACCATAAAGCTTAGCTCAATTTGTAGCGTTGGCATGCAATGGGTGCTTATGCAATAGGAAAGAATGGGTTTAAGTGGTATGGAATGTGCTTTCCAGGGAGTGCATCGTGACTTTGTTTACTATACTTGAAAAATTTCCAAGATTACAAATGAGTATTATTTACAGTGAATAATATGACATATTATAGGAAGAGTAATGGTCACCTAGTCAAGATAACTCATCAGATCTTACAGAGCTGTAAAATAAGTAGAAAGAAGTCCTTGAATGAAAGAAAAATAAAGCAACACATTTAAAGAGAAAGTATCACAATTATATTGATAAGATAATGGGTGTAGTTTTCTCTTAGAGTTAGGATGTCTTAGAATTGATGTTTATGTTCTGGGACAGGACCTCCTCCTCTCTCCCATGAATTATTTGATATTAACTATTCTCTTAGCTTCCACTAGAACCATTCCAAATCATTCTTAATTAACATTATTTACATATATCACCACCACCATTATCTTTACAAAAAACACTTTATTTGTGACTCTCCCGTGTTCCCTCTTATCTGTGAAATGAATTCCAAATTTCTTAAGATTGTGTATAGGACACTGATTTTATTCTTAATTTATCTTTCTACTTCCCTCCATGAAAATCATGCTCTAACCACATTGACCTACTTTATATTTTTGATTGTTCCATGCTCTTTCGTACTTCTGTGACTTTGCTCATGCTGTCACTTCTGCATGGAATGCCCTTGTCTACTCTTATTTTTGGTAAATCCATTGACATTCCTTGAGGCCAAAGTCAGATGTGACCTTCTCAATTTTACATTCCTGACTTTCCTCTTCCCAAATCCACAATACCTTGAACTATGTCTGAAATCTAGTATGTGCTTAATAAATGTTTATTAAATGAGTAATTAGTAAATCTCCAAAAATACGAAGTGGGGGACTTAGTTTCATTGATGTTTATATCAAAATAAATCTTACATTATACAATAATTTATCTGAAAAGCTATGAGTATATAATATTTTAATAAATCAAAACATATTCCAAGAGAATTGAGTAATGCTCTTTGAAAGTTAAAAAAATACTATTTCTATATGCATTTTCTTTCACTAACACATTTTATCTGTTTATCTTGTGTACATAGCCTTAAGATTGCATAATGTAGGGAAACCCAGTAACCAATTGGTTGTATATAATTTTAATCTTGTTTCTGTTTATTGAGTTGGGAATATCAGACCATCCATATTCTATAGTGTATGATTGCTATTGTTATTATTTCCTTTCACCAATTAATTAAAATGTTTGTTCACTATGACTAGCCTATAGAATTTTTCACTGGGAATATTGTTTCAGTAGCACAAGATCAAAAAGAGAGAAAAATACTTTATGTTAGAAGATAGAAAGAAAAAAAAGATGACATTCTTGCAGAATTACATAGAAAAAGGTGACCAATGAAATAATATTTTAATATTTTATTTTGAAAATACATGAAAGGCTGATAAATGATAAGAGAATGGGATTCAAATTAAACACAATGAATTGAATGCTATTTGTAGAGCACTATGATGCATATTCTCCACCTTTGTGGACCTCTGAGATATTAGAAGAGGAACCGAGAGGTGAAATGTATGTATGGGTAGTTCCTTTCTCAGTGAATTGAGAGAGAGGAGAACACAATGGCAAACGTAGGCAGGATTAACTGTCTCTTTAACAAAGTGAAGCTTTTACCTCTCCAAAGTGTGACAAAGATTGTGATTTTGTTGTGGTCTTGAACCTTAGACTAAATAATGTATGCTGATGCCCAAAGGGGAAGGCCAATTTGAAGAGTTAACTGGGATCCCATTTATAACTCCACATAATATATTTTGACTAATAAATGTGGCTTCCTTTATGTCTGTTGGTCAATGTCAAGGAATGGAAATGTATTTACATTTTAACATTGTAGAAGTGCCTACTCAAGTATTTAAATCAGGGATTTACTATCAATCAGGATTTTTCTTTACACATAAACAAAGCACAGCAGATTATGTACATCGTCATACAGCTGACCTTTAAAACATGACAAAAATCTTCATGCTATCTGCTTAAACACCGTGGAGTTGGTGCAACCTACCATTTTAAATAGAGCTGAAAAATAGAACCCTTTGAAAAGATTGTAGCTCTTCTCAGTTCTGGAAAATAATATCTAAAGTTTTAATTTTAACATATGCATGCATAAGGAAGAAAGTAACAGAGTGAAAGAAAATATAGTTAGTAACTCAATCTATTATTTTTCAACCAAGTGGTTTTGTGATACTAACGCATAAGAGAATGGGTCATTTGTTCTTAGACCATAGACTGATCAGGATTCTGGAGTTTTTCATATTCTTCAGCATAGTGTTGATACTGATCAGTGAGCAGAGGCTGATTTGCTTCATCCATGTTGCTTCTGCCACGAATCAGACAAGAAGCGCCCACAAAAATGACTGCAACCAGTAATAAAGCAGAAACTACTGCTATGGTAACAATCTCAGAAATACTGAAATTCTGACCTATTAGAAAAATAAAATGAGAGCAAAAAATAAATAGTAAAATAGTTGCCACCCAAAACCAGATATCCTAAATTTAGGCACTGTTCCAGGTACTTGACAGAAATCCTCATATTTAATTTTTGTTGGCCACATTGTGTATTACAGCACCCGTCAGCATGAAGGGCACTTTCTAATTTCTCATAATGAGTGGAACCTACTGGGATAGTTATCATTATTTCCATTCTAAAGGTAAGGAAATGATGGCTCTGAGTTTGAGTCACTTGCCCAATGTCATTGGTTAGCAGGCAGTAGAGTTGGTTTTGGAGCCCAGGTCTTTTAGAATCCAAATCCTGTGCTCTTCCAATATACCCTACTGCCTTTGATGAAAAGCAGATTTAAAATTAAACAAGAAAGTTTTGAATTTCAAAATCTCAGAAAAAACAGCTCAGAGTATCTCATCCCACCTTTTTTTTTGAATAAATAAACGGAAGCAACATTGTGTAGTAGAAAAATTGGGGAACATCACACAGGCTTAATTAAGCTCAAAGCTCATTCTACCTATTTATTAGAAATGTGATCTTTTTTTGTGTGTGTGTGAGGAAGATCAACCCGGAGCTAACATCCATGCTAATCCTCCTCTTTTTGCTGGGGAAGACCCGCCCTGAGCTAACATCTATTGCCAATCTTCCTCCCTTTTTTTCCCCCCAAAGCCCCAGTAGATAGTTGTATGTCATAGCTGCACATCCTTTTAGTTGCTGTATGTGGGACGTGGCCTCAGCGTGGCCGGAGAAGCAGTGCGTCGGTGTGCGCCCAGGATCTGAACCCCGGGCACTGGTAGTGGAGCGCGCGCAGTTAACCGCTAAGCCATGGGCCTGCCCTAGAAATGTGATCTTTGATAATTACCCTCTCTAAGCCTCACCTTCCTTATTTGTAAAAATGAGGATTCTAATTCTCAACTCAGAGGATTGTAAGGATTAAATGAGATAGTGTGCTATATAGTTAGCTCAATACCAGGTCAGAGTGGGCTCTCAACAAATGTTAAATTCACTCTCTTTATCCCCAGATAAGAATCCAAATGAAAGCTTCTAAATCCAAGTGGAAAATGTAAGCCTCAGAAATACTGTGATTACTTTAAAGGTAACAAGTTTGCTTTTGGAAATTTTCACAGTAAAAATACATTTTCAATACTCACTTGGCCATTGAACTTCATAAGTATATCCCAGGTTGTCTGGAGCAGTGACAAACATTTCTATGTTGGTAATTGGAGGCCAGAATGGCACCATGTTGTATTGTCTATTATGTCCAATAGGGGCATTTTCCAGTGGAAATGTGGATATATCTAAAACATGTCAAAGACACCTTGTTAATAGACGTGATAGAGTTAGTATTACTACATTATTATATTCTGAAGGTGACCGGAAATATTCAAGGATAACATTAAAATAGTCTTTCATATTTTATATTGAATAAAGACATAGAAAAGTTTCACTACAGCAGAACAGGGAATTGCATAAAACCGAGTTCGAATGCTTTGAGCATAGCACTAACATATCATCTAATAGAAAAAGAAAACTTAAAAGCAAGGAAGTTTTAGCATTTTATCATCTATGATGATCATTAATTTTTTACTTTTAAATTACAGAAACTAATTTGAATAAAATTCATTAAACTTTTTTTAAAAGCTATAGAAAGATGAACCTGCAGTTTGCTGTAGCATCATCTATAATTTAGATTTGAGAGAAGGAGTATCTAATGGAGGTTTGTGCTTGACTATGAATATTTTTGTTTAGTATTTTTCCTGTTTACTTTTATTTTTTTTTATTTTATTTTTTGTGAGGAAGATCAGCCCTGTGTTAACATCTGCCAATCTCCCTCTTTTTTTTTTTTTTTTTTGCTGAGGAAGACTGGCCCTGAGCTAACATCCATGCCCATGTTCCTCCACTTTATATGGGATGCCGCCACAGCATGGCTTACCAAGCAGTGCGTCGGTGTGCTCCCAGGATCCGAACCGGGCAACCCTGGGCTGCCGCAGCAGACGCGTGCACTTAACCGCTTGTGCCACCGGGCTGGCCCCCCTGTTTACTTTTAGAGAAATAAATATTTATTTATTCCCCAGGTTTTACTTTGTTAGCCAAAAACACAGAATTTTGAATCAAGTTCCTAGAACCCTATTGCTTCCTGCCACCTCTCTTCTTTCTACTTAAATACAAGTCATAGGCATTTATATTAGTGAGTTTTCGTCATTAGGGCTAAAAAGAGTGATACGCTCTTTGTGGCAACAGATTGTTCTTTTTTGTTGTTATTGTTCTATATTTATGTCAGTGTCAGTAAACACCAAATGGAGCATCACAAAACCAGAGCTGGAAGTGAGGTTGGGCAGGACATTAGTGGGGATATATTTAGAAGAGTTGGAATATGTGAGAAGGCTAGCAAAGTATTATTTTTTTTGTTTGCAAGAAGTGTATTAGTTGGATAGTCACTGTGATCTTGTGAAGCACAGAAGAGTGTTGTAACACCTACTTTGATGAACAATTGATCATAGAAATGGCAGGCAGTGTTTACATTTTTGTAACTTTAAATTTAGTTACTTTAAAATATAGTGACTTTAAATTTACTATATATTAATGCTAAGTGAGTATTTATCTTTTAAAATCTGTTGAGCTCCTACTAGTGCCAGGCACTGGTCTAAGCATGGTGGTGATAGCATTGAACAAAACAGACAAAATTCCTGCTCTCAAGGAACTCACATTTTGGTGTATTATTGTTAATTATTTATTAAAATTAGATATTAAAGTTAATTACTTATTTTTTTAAACTTCCCATTTCACCTTTCTACTGAATCCTGACTTGATCAGCCTCAACCCAGCGTGAAAGAGAAAGTTATGTCTATTAAAATGAATGGAAGAATAATAGTAAAAATAACAATCACAATTGGATTGTCATGTACCCTCCCTATGTAAGACACTTCAGTAGCTCCTCCAGCTCGCTTAGAGCTAAATCCAACGTTCTTCAGGATCTGCCCCCTGTTATCTCTCTGACTTTATTATCTCCTTCTGTTCTCTCCCCACTCCCCCCAGGGGGCTCCTTTGTTCCTGTGTCTTGGGATGATCTTTCATATATTCACACAGTATTCCCTATCCCCTTTCCTGATTTTATTTGCCTACACAGACTTTCCCCCATCTAACATACTATATATTTATTTACATATGTTTATTGTCAATCCTACCAACAGGTACAAAATTTCCAGGAGGGAAAATATTGTTGTGTGTTTTGTGTGCTACTGTATTTCTGATAGCTAGAATACTGCCTAGGAAGTAGTAGATGCCTAAATAATATTTTTTCTAGCTTTATTGAGGCATAATTGGCAAATAAAAATTCTATATATTTAAAATGTACAACATGATAATTTACAAATGGCTAACAGGTATAGGAAAAGGTACTCAACATCACTAATCATTAGAAAATGCAGATCAAAACCACAATGAGATATCACCTCACACCTGTTAGGATGGCTATTATCAAAAAGACAAGAGATAACAAGTGTTGGTGAGGGTATGGAGAAAAGGAAACCCTTGTGCACTGCTGGTGAGAATTGCTACAGCCATTATGGAAAGCTGTATGGAGGATTACAAAGAACTACCATATGATCCAGCAATCCCTATGGATATACATCCAAAGGAAATAAAATCAGTATCTCAAAGAGATATCGGTACTCCCATTTTCACTGAAGCATTATTCACAATAGCCAAGATAAGGAATCAAATAATATTTGTGAAAGGATTTAAGTGTGTATGTGATCACTTCGTTTCTCTCAGGGCATAATACGTAAAGTCGTGATTGGTCTGAGAAATGTATAAACTGCTTCTTCTGAAAAAATGCACTGAACTTCCAGGCTACTATATTTAAAACTTAATTCACATGATTTTCAGTTGGAAAAAAAAGGGAATTGAATTAAATATGTACATAATACAAAATGTTAGTGATAGAAATTAACATTATATTAGAGTTTGGATTTCTACCTTGTACTATCTCTTATGTCTAATTAGAGGATTGTGTAATGGACATTGCACTGTGAATGACTGTAATTTCCTTCAGCTGTAAAATGTAATTCTTGTTCCATGCTGATCCTAATAATTCTATAATTCTATGATTTTTGAAGAGTCTCCTATTTCTATAAAAACCTTTTGATACATTTTGAAAAATAATTCCATCCTCCACTCCTAGACTTATTTTCAACAGACTTCTCCTACATGGATAATTTTAGAAATTCTTCCATTTTTTTTCCTTCCTAACATAGTTGTTCTATGACATTGTTTTCCAAGGAAGATTTGCAGGTACATAGAATATTTAAGAAAGTAGCTAATTGTTTGAGTTTAGCTTTCATGCCATTTATAGGTGTTTACATTGGCTTGTCCTATAAATTATGGCCAAGTTTTATCAGAAATATGCTGCAGGTTAGTTCTCCATTTGTCATTTATGGTATTTCTCCCTCCACTACTATCCAGGTAACTGAGAGGCCTTATGCCATATGTAGTACAAACCAAGCGAACAGAAGCAAAATAACTACGAAACAGGTGTTTTTCTGGTTCATCAATGGTCTTTAGATTAAGATCTGGAGAACTTTTAACAAATTATTATGAATGTGAAAAAATTATATTTTCAGTCAAGATATGTAAGGCAAAGGAATACATGTTTTCATAGTTGAAAGAAATCTGCAATTAAGAGACTTGCCAGATTATCCAAGATTCTCCATTTCCTTTGAAAAATGAATTCCATGGCATTGTGATGGCTGAATAACTACAGCTTGTACGTTGCTGTCTAGTTCCCAGAAGTGTATGTTTAACAAAAGTTTATTGTGTTCATTCCTAAACCTACTAATTCCAGTTTACTTGTTATTGTAATAAAAGTAATCTAGCTAAACATACATAAAGTGATAATTATGATTGTAAAAAGAAAGGGATGTCATTTTTATAATAAATAAATTGAATGCTTTGGAAAGATTTGTTAAAGATGAATGGCTGAAATATTGCTCTAGAATTAGGAGGGGACAATATGATTGTAAAGGGCTAGGGAAGCATTATGAAAATCTAGAATAATACTGAACTCAGATTGCATCTCAAGGGCTGTTAATTTCTTGTTTTGCTTTGAAGGAATGGACACTGTAAATTGCAGGTAATTCATTGTGGTTGTTTGTATGTATGTAAGTACACATGAAAAATGATGTCGAATTCTGATAAGTGAATTCACAGCAGATTGACAAGTGAATATTTATATGGAAGTTATTTGTTTCTTAAATGGTTTTCTGATAGAACAAACTATTTTGACCAACTCATCAATTAATGGCCCTAATCAGGTTGGATTAGAGGCTTCTACCATACATACACACACACAACACACACACACATACACATACACACAGGGGAATAAGAGACTGGCCGAATTGGATAGATAAATCAATAGATAGTCAATCTCCAATATTATGTTTATGTGCATGATGAAGTAAAGGCACAGAAGCCAAAATTTAGAACACTTTTAAAATATGAAAATTTATGATGTTTTAATCAGTAGAAGAACATTCATTAAAAAGTAAAGTGAGCCTCTCAGCTGAATAGAAGTGAAGAAAAAGTAGCCTTTTAAATAATATTTTAAAGAATGCTTTAAAATGAACTTAAAAGAGATTTTATACGGTGTGATATAAAAACCAACATTAACTTTTCAAGTTGAACAAAATTTCCATTTGTGAGAGGCCATAAAGTCATAAAAATCAAAACTGGATTATGAGTATAATTTTTTCCTTCTTTCTGGATATCAAAGAGGAGCTCTGTAAGGTTTTCCCATTCATACTAAAAAGCAGTGAGAATGTTCGTTGGAAGATACAAGGAAGAAAAATTTGGGAAACGTGGTGGTTATCTTTACATAGTAAAAACGAGAAGGGATCACCTGCTTAGTCCTAGCGAATGCTAGTAAATATCGTCTTATACTAACTCTTCTGAGAGACTTCTTGTCTGCATTTTCAAAGTGGTTTGGAATATTTGGAAATGGCTAGGCATTAGAGCTATTTTATCCTTATTTTGAAGTGTAGTTTGTGTGTGTCAAGTGCTTAGTCTACAGTGATAGCTCTGCCATCTGAACAGTCTCCTTTGCTGAGCCTGCAAAAAGCATATGAAAGTGTCTCACCAGCATGATATCTCCTCAGCCATTCATCAAAGACAGCATCAGTGAAAGTATGCAGGAGGACAAAAATAGGATCATTTGGAGATAAATGGGTTTGTCCCCCTGTTCCGTTCAAGAATAGATGAGCCAAATTGTGAAGGCTTCGAACAGCAGGGTCATACCTTCCTGTGGGATCACTGTAACCTAGATATAAAAATAAGGATGAGAATAGTAAAAACCCTCACAAATATCTTACTTTTCAAGTCAACAGCAGTGATTATTTTGGGAAACAATTTTTCCTAAGCTTGTCAGTCAATTTTCACCTTAATATAATAGCATTGCCCCTCTGCTCAGAGCTAGGTCAGCTTTAAGCTAGTGGCACGACATTCTAAATGTAGCTTTCAAGTTAAAAATAATGACCTGCAAAGGATATCAGTCAAAATATATAGAACACTCTCTTTCGACAAGGCGAACATTGGTCTACACGGAAATAAAGACAATGGAAATCTCCATCTTCTGCTAGAAACTGCTGACACAATTGGGAGAGCAACGCTCTGATTGTCCTGAACTTAAATTGCCAGATGTTACTTTAGTTTCCTACCTTATTCCTTTTGAATGACTGTCAGCATGTATATTTTTGGAAAGTTATTTTTGTGGAGAAGTTATAATTTATCAGAGCTTTCTTACTATCTCTGTACTGATTTTAAATATCTGGAAAGCCTGCTGTCAGAACATTTATAGAACTTTTGATAATGATCTCTCTTCCATACGTATTTCTAAATATATATTCTCCATATTATATATATTTCACATATGTATTCTCATATTACATATGATGTACATATTATATATATCTCATATATATTATATATAACATATTTCCCATATACATCCCCATATTATATACATCATGCATATATATTAGGGAGAAGATGAAGATAGATCACAAACAAAAATAGAGGGTCTATGACTCAGATGGAATTATAAGTGTGTCTGGTTGGCTTGAAGGACCAGAAGTGGGAGAGCAGGGAAAGGTTGTATATTACAAAATGAGATTAGAATTTAAAATACATTAACTCACTTGTATAATTACAGTCACTCATTTATATATTCATTTTTCATACATTTATTCCATTATTTTTTGATTAAAAAAATGTTTAAGGATTGCCTATAATGTACACGGCATGTGGCTGAGCATTAGTCTTTTCATACATTCTGTCAAGAAATCAGTATAATTCGTCTTTTGATTGGGCATCAATAAGACACATTCTGCACATTCTTATAGAAATCAGTACTTATAGCCTTAGTTTATGTATACCAGTTTAGTCAAAATATAGTGATTATTTGTTGAATCATCTCCACATCAATGATTCATATATAGTTATTAAAATTAACATAAAGATAGAACAGAATGGCGTATAATTTTGATGATGAAAGGGGAGAGAATTGAAAATAATGATCAGATTATTCACCAAGTATCTCAGATCATGGGGACAGAGATATGTCCTCCCATTTTTTTTTTCCAGAGAGGGGTCTAACATGTACAATGCTATATTTAAGATAAGTTTTGACAATACCAAGTTTATAATAAAGTTAAATGTGATTCTAGTCTTTTAAAACTTTAAAATATGTATCAAGTATGATTTAGAGGTACCAAAATTTATTGTATAAAGACACTGGACTTAGAAAACTTGGATTTGAATCTGTGCTCTGTTACTAACCAGCTGAATATCTTGGAAAATTCATTTCACTCACTTCTTTGGACCGCAGTTTCATCAGCTTTAAAATACTTTGAATTAAATAAGGAAGACCAAATTAAATATCACTAGATGCTAGCTTGAATTTTTATAGACCTTAAAAAAAGTTACAGGACAGTACAGACCTAAATAAAACATTTGCCCAAACCAGGCTTTATTGGTTGTCAATTAATTATTCAGAATTTTTTATTGTTATTCTTTTTTCTTAAGAAAACATTTTAATAAGCTCTCAAAGTCTTGAGCATTATTTGCCTGTACTAGAATTTGATATAGTTAAACACACAGCAGCCAACCACCTACCAGAAATTTGAATTTAAATACCTTTTAGGTATTTAAAAGATGGGGGAATAATTTCCCAGGGCTTCTCCTCTGATAATTAGAAAGAGTTTCATTCTGACACGTTTCTTTAAGAAAGCTTTTCTTGAGCACAGAATTGTGACTACATCATAAGAGGCAGCGCCATCCACATAAACTCATAGCATCAATATGGCATTTAAAGATTTTTCAAAGAGATCTGAATTTGAATACTACTTCAGTTTACTGTGATAACTAGGTCAATTCAAAGCATGGATTTTGTTGACTTGCCTTCCACTGTGTTTCGGAAACTGTTTGTAGAATTGGAATAAAAAGGAGGTGTGTCAAATAACGCAACTTCCAAGCACTGAGCGACATCCTGTGGTTCAGGAAGACGTTGCACCATTGGTCTAGCCACATTTCCAGCTGGGTTTCTCCTAATTGGCCCACCTTCAGTGCCTGGGAAAAAGATGGGGTGTGCAAACATTTACAGAATGTTTAGAGATCTTATCATTGCTCTTTAAAATTTTATACAGAGCATGAACACTGAAAGATATGTTCTTCTTGGTAGAAGAGAAAATTTAAAAATGCTTATTTAGTGGCATTAAAGTGAGAAAATCTAAGTTATCGTGTCCAACTTCTGTGAGTAGAGCAGATATGTGATACATAAAATCATCTGAAGAAAAAGGTGATCACAATAACAGACAGAGGCCCTGGTATTGCTAAATCAACATATGCTTCTTTCACAAGAATGTATTAAAATGAAAATTCCGTGGAAAATTGAATTTTGGCAAAATAATCTCCTTAACCTAAATTCCACACTGAAATCTGTATTTCACATATATATGGAATTTTGTACTTAAATGCTATCTGTTTCAAGCCTTCAGAGAAATAAAGAAAACCTCAAATCTCTTTGGGAAGTGGTCTATATTTCAATCAACACAGATTTTTCAGCCACTGATGTCAGAAATAATTAAAAATTTTTAAGGGCAGTAAGACAAACAGGTAAACAAACAGCTTTGATACTAGGGACAATAGGATAGATGCCTTAAGGGAGGAAGGGAGAGAGAGAGAGAAGGATATCAATCCTTCCTGGTTGAGTTGCTCCAGAAAGAGCCCTGAAGGACTGAGGAGAATTTCCATAGATGAAATAGGAGAAATTTTACAAGTCAAACATTTTAGGCAGAGAGGTAATAACCAGAAATGATAAGCTTTCTTCTACTTATAATGTAAGCCCCATCAGAGCAAGAACTCTATCTGTTCTTGCTCACCAGTACATCCCCCAGTCTTGGTACAGTACCTGGCATATAATAGATGCTACATAGTTGTTTGGTGTATGTTGTTATATGGGATAGATGGCGTTGGCTGTAAAAGAGGGCCTATTTGGGGAATTGCTTGCCTGGGGTATGTGGCCGTGTAAAGAGATTAGTGGACAGTGTGAAAGATGGGAAGCTAAACCAGAACTGTATTGTGAAGAAATTGAAAAGCAATATGAGAAGATTGCATTTAATTCATTAGAAAGTGGGGAGAAGCCTTAGGTAGGTGGGAGGAGAGGAGATTGGTTAGAAGCATTTTGCTTTAGCGTCTCTCAGTGGTGTCCAGAGAGGAATGTTTGTGAGTGTTTGCATCCTAGATGGGACATACAGAGTAATCCACTGGGATGGGAGAGATAATATTATATTATCTACTCATATTCACTTTACCTCATTCATCAAAATTCCTATGTTGTATGCTTTATAATTAACATAATGATTGGTACCCGATGGATTAGCATAGCTAACTTTATTTTTTATTTATTTATTTTTTTGGGGAGGAAGATTTGCCCTGAGCTAACATCTGTGCCAATTTTCCTCTATTTTGTATGTGGGTCACCACCACAGAATGGCTGACGAGTGGTGTAGGTCCACGCCCGGGATCCAAACCTCCGAACACCCGGCCACCGAAGCAGAGTGTGCGAACTTAACCACTACGCCATGGGGCCAACCCCTGCTAACTTTATTTTTATAATATAAAAATATTTTTATAATATAAAAATAAAGCATATTCCTATATTGAGACTGAAAAGTGCATGTGCATTTTTTAGGTGTACATTATCATCAAAACTTTCAGACAGTATGGGCTAAACTACCAATTCAAGCTGATGTTTTGGGGATTTCTGTCCAGGGAGCTTCAGTAAATCCCAAGAAAAAGTATTGATTATATGGGTTTCAAAAACACTACATCCTAATTTGCCCTCAGGAAGTTTCACAGCAGAGAATTTTGATAGTAAAGAAACTAGTTCAACTAGTTTCATTTTAACCTAGTGATTTTTAAATTTGTTTACACATGGACAACTTCTGTCATTGCACCTATAACATCCTGTGGCTTGGAACTCTGTAGAATTTCCATGCACGAATGAATGAAAAATCATATTAAAGTATTTGGCACCATATCAGACACATAATATGTGTTCAATAAAATGTTAGTTTCCTTTTTTCTTTCATTGGCCTAATAAATAAAATGCTTGATATTTATATCTCGAACTAAGGCAAGGGGTAATCTTGAAATCTGTTTCACCTAAAATATACATAACTTCAAATTTTCATGAAACTGTGTGTCTGAGTTATGAGTTGTGTTATATTAATTGACAGGAAAAAGTGTGATGAAAACAAAATCTCCTCTCTTTTCTTCTTCTGTCCTATGCTATAATTTAATTTACCCATTTCAATTGTGCTGTATTTTGGTATCCAATCATCAGGGTGATCCGAAATGTCTGGAAAACTCCCAGGCCAAAATGTAATAGCCTTGTCAGAAAGAGATAAACGTTTTGGTGTCTAAAGATATCTTGATCCTCAATTTCATTTCCCTGCCACAATGTGGGACCACTCATTCAGCATGCCAAACAAATAAACATTTATTCTAATTTTTAAACTTCTGTGGAAGAAAATTTCACACACTATCACCTCTCTTATTCCTATGCACAGCTAAGTAATCTTCTCATGGTTAAAAAATCTACCTAATTCCTTTGTTCCATTTAGAATATTCTCTTTTTGAGTTTACAAAATAATTTAATATTTGATGCTTAAAAAAGTATATGCAGAATAAATATATTATGAATAAAATAATAGACTAAATCCACCATAATTCTAGTTTTTATATGGAAGAACAAAAGTTCAAAATAGCCAGACATGCCTGAAGAAGAAAAATAAGATGGGATAGGGAAACTCTAATAATTAAGACCTTGTGTTAGTAGCACAGGGACAGATAATAATATGATCCAAGGAAGAGAATAGAAATCTCAGGAACAGAGACACATAAACCAGAAACTTGACCTATGGTAAGGATGGTGTTTAGATCACAGGAGAAAGGATGCTAGGACAACTGGTTAAGCATTCTCTTTTTGTGTTTACTCTGAGACAGCTGAAAAGCAGCCAGCTGCAGACATCTTCTGTGCAGTATCTTCCTTTTCTTAAACTCTCTGACTAGATCAACATAATAATAATATATTACAGTAATATAATAATAATTATATTAATAATTATTACTATTATAACAATCTTTTACTCCCAGGGCACTTTCACCTCTTTCTGCATATTTCAAATTTCCTAGGGAAACATTTTCTGTGAAATTCCAACACAAGGCACATGACTACTAGGCAGTGCTAAGTGTACTAAGAGGATTAATTTATACAACTAGACATTTCCAAAATAAGAAAGTGAGCAATGCAGTGACCAAATTGCTTGAGAGTAGCAATGAAAAATGTACAGGCACTTTCTTTTCCCCCGCAGCACCTTAGAGAATGCCTCGAAGATCCTAGTTGTTCAGTGACTATCTGCACATTGATTCTCTATAATAAAAGTTGATTTTAGTTTGCAGTTAGTAGAATGAAGGGCCTTTAGGCAGCACATTTAATCTCTTTATCTAATAGGGAACTCTGAATCCTAGGTGTCATTTGGAACTTACTGTTACAAAGAGTTCCTAGGGTATCATAATCTTCCAAAGATTCGCAGACCACTCGCCATTGAGAAAACACAGAGTTTGGGCTTATAAGACTGGAATCAAAGTTGCTTCTCGATCCCATCAAGTCGTCAGTGCAAATGTCACAGATGTTCTTCCCGGTCGCAAAATTCCAGTAAGGAAGGGAGAAAGAAGGATCCTGCAACATTTCCTAGATCACAGAAACTCTGTTAGCATTCTCTGCTTTTGGTTAAAATTCTCCTCCTTTGCTCGGTTTACTCCCTGGTAGTCTATTTCTATTAGTTCTCTTCAGCCACCTTGGAACCAGTTAGTGTATCAGTGGTGTCTGAGAGGCTGGGGGACTTAAATACCTGATTTAACAAAGCTTCTAATTTACTACAAGGAGTTACTTAGGCACTAGAGGGAATGAAATTCAACTCATTATATGGAAGTTTCTGCAAATGATTTTGGGGGAGGCGAAAGGTCTTCCTTTTCTTTTTTAGGCAGATAATTACATTTCTATTGATTATACCAAAAATTATCAATAATAACCTCTGCTCGTTGACAATTCCACCTCGTTTCATTTTCCTATCTCTAATCCAGGCAGCACTAACTCTTGGTCTGGAACAAGATCCAGCCTTGAAATTTGTCATGTAGAGCAGAGCTTTTTGTTTTTTAATTTAACTTGAAAGACTCTAGGCATTTAGATTCTGATTTGGCCACAGCCTACACCGGCTCTCTCACACTGATCTTTATCTGCCTGGTCACTAAAGGTGCTTTACTTAGAGACCTCTGCTTCAAAATCTAAACTATTAAGACTCAAGCTTCTGCCTGAAACTCACACAGACAGGGAATGCTAAAGGGAAGCAGAATATTTCTTTATTTCTAGTTTCCATCTAGAGCTGATCTCAACACTTTAAAAAATGCTGGACTCAAGATCACGTGCTTATTTTATTGGGTTCCTTAAAACATATATTTGTACTTGCTATTTCTCATTCCTTTTGGTCTTTTGGGAGTTATATTTAGAGTGTGGGATTTAAATGCAGGGGTCACCATTGTTTTATCTCACCTTGCAAGCAGTTAGTACATTTCTGCTTTTTTACTTTAAACCCTTTCTAGGAAGCATTTCCTGGTCCTCGGGGTGTTTTAGAGGGCCAAAACCTTTCCAAGGCATCTCCAGTTATTGATCTCCAGGGAGTTAGAGTCCTCGTTTAGAAGCTATTGTTCTGGTTCACAAAAATTAGTGACAGCTTCCAAGGGATCATTAAGAGTCAGTTTGTGGTTCAGTAACTGACATTTGAGAGCTGGAGCATATTCATGTGGCATTTCAATGATGCGTTACATTTAGATTGTAATTTGTTGGATCCCTTGTGCTGTTGGGTTTTTAAAATGTAAGTCATAGAGGCTGAAGTTTACACAGGCAAAATTGAAGCTTTTAGATACTTTCCAACTGCCCTTTCATTTTGGTGTGCCCGTGGGAAAATGACTTGAAGGCATGAAGATCTGGAGTGGATTACAAATGACAGATTTATGTACTCATAATCTACTAAATGTCTTACTTGTAATCAGAGCTATAAAATACAAAGTTCAGAGGATCAGATGAATTCACTTAATCACTTTCAAACTGCATATGGATAGACTACTTTCATACAAATATTTTATTCTGTATTTTAGTGTATTAATTCTCTCTCTTCTAACCATTTATTTTCTTGCAATAATGCTGGGCACAAGCATACTGCAAAGCAATAAATGAATCTAAACATCTCTTCTGCCTTCAGATATTTTTAGGTTAATTTTTAGATTTTAACTTAGGGAGAGGGATTCATTGCTGTTATTTCACATAGAAAACAGGTTTAATTTGTGGATTTCCTAGTTGAAATCTAATAGTTTAAAATTACAATACTTTTCTTAAGAAACAGCAATTGGTAAAAGGAACAATAATAAAGTATGTCAATGGATACTTTAACGTGCTTTGAGCTTATCTGATTAGACATAAGCAGGAAATAACTGTGTTTGGGTTGAGGTTCCCTTTACGCCAAAAAAGCCAATGCTTCTTAAATAAAAATGATGTCTGACTGATGTGATGTTTTTAATAAGTTCTTCTGAAAGCCTCAAATTGGTAGGGTGTATGGAAAAAAATAGTGTTCAGTGAAAAATATGACAATATAAATGGAGGGGAGCTTTTTTCATCATTTAAACCCTCTACCATATTAGAAAGAATCATCAACGGGAAGGATGAGGTATATATTTGGGACTTGGAAGACCGAGAAGTATATACACCTTGCTTCATCCAAACCAGGAGAAGGTTTTGGTTTACATTTGAGAAGGAAGACATAACAAATAAAATTCTTTTGTTGCGGACTATATGAGAGTCCTTTTTTCAATTACAGAGCTGTAGAATACGTCCAACACTTTAATTTACACCTAAGAATGTCTCATTTGGCTTCCTCATCATTGATCTTACTTTCTTTTCACGTCATAAAAGATGAAGATTAATTAATAAGTAAATAATTAGTACAGGGAGAAACTTAGAATGTTAAAGGCAGATTAATAACATGAAATTGCTTTGTCAGCACATGTTTTGATTGTTCGGAACACAGTGAATCAACATGACTTGCAGACAAGGTCCCCTGTCTGTGAAGGGTCTGAAAATGACAACGTTTCGTGCATACCTGCATGTCTCTCTCCAGCTGCAGTAGGTGGTACCTGTGCCACGTGAGAAAAGCTGGTCCTTCGTGAGAGAAATCCACTTCACCAAAGCTTTCCTGTCCCGCCCCAAGGAAAGTCTTTTTGACTGAGTAATAGTGTGTCCAAACAAAGTAATTATAGATGGAAATGTTCTCAAATTGTGGCGTGTTGCCATCTGGCCCCAATATTTCTTCTGATCTCCTGGTGGCAATGACAAACTGAGGGTGAGTTGTGTGCTTTGCCGTATCCAGGGCCCGGACAAAGTGGTTCTTTTCGTCTGTACTTAAGTCCAGAAGATTTCTCCTAACTTTGGGATACAAAATTCAAACAAGAAAACATCTGCCTTGTGGGGGTGGGTAGAGAATGAGCATAATCATCTTGTAACACCATGCCCCATTTACCCATTAAGGATACTTTGCATATATGCTCAAATCTTTCTATACTTAAAAAAAATACCCCTTACTAAAATCCCTTCTTCAGGCCTGCTTTCTCCCTCTTTTCCCCTCCCTTACTCTTTTTCTCTCTCCAACTTACTTTAGACTTCATATTAGCTTTCTTTAATCTTATTGTGGACTTTACGATCCTGTGATCCTGTTGGATTTACTTTTGCTAATTACTGGCATATGTCTTGGAATTTTCTACCTTTTTAATATCATAAATCTTTCGAAAACATGGTATGTGGTATATAACATAGTGGTTAAGACCAGAGACCTATTCTATGACTCTGTACACATTTCTCTGTCTCAGTTTTTCATCTGTGAAGTGTGTGTAAAAATAATATCAGCTTTGTAGAGTTGTAAAGATTAAAGAGTACACACATAAAAAGAAATTAGACCAGAGCCTGGCTCATAATAAAGACTCAATGAACGTTCTCTTCAACCCTTGGTCTCACGTTTGGCACATAGAAAACAATCAAGTATTGCTAGCTGTTGCTTTGTAAAGCTTTGTTATTTATTGCTATTTAGGCTGCAGGCCAGGCTCATCATCTAAAATGGCTGAACTTGATCATCACCCTGGGAAATGTCTTTATGAGTCAGCAAGGGTAGTGGAAGAAGCGCATGGATTAGAGCTAGACAGATCTCGGTGTGAATTCCAGGTTCTCCTGGTACCAGCAATGTGGATTTAACCTTTCTGAACCTCACTTATGATGATGAGCATAACTACCTTGAGAAGTTACTGAAAGGTCTAGTCATAAACACCTAGCACAGTTCCTAGCATATGGTGGTTGCTCAACAGATGTTTTGGAAGGAAATATTACTAGTCAGAAGACTTGAGCTGCAACCTCAACTCATTAAATTGAATACATTTCTTAGCCTCTCTAAGCCTCAGTTATCTCAACAGTGAAAAGTGAGAATAGAAATATATGATTTCCAGGTGCTCGTCCAGCTCACATGATGTAGGATTCTATTAAGCGCTTTGAGTCTCATGCATGACTGTGTGTCCATTCCTATCCTCACTTACCTGTAAAGACTCTCTGGTCACAGGCAGCTCCTCTCCATCCAGGACGGCAAGTCCCACAGTTGTGTCCTGAGAAATTGCCATTGCAGTGGCATGTCCTATTGAAGAACCGAGTGGGCCAGCCCTCCCGATCATCTCTGCCATCATGGGGGTAATGGTGGCTGTGGGGTCGGGAGTCTGCAGTCACTGCCTCACACCTGCCTCTGCCTGATGAGGAGCCACAGCGGTCAGTCCCAGGGCCAAACAGGGGGGCCAGATCTGGGCAACACACACCATTTTTCAAAGCCTCAACAGTGGCACACTCTCTTGGGAATTGACCCCAGGCCTGTTGACAAAAAAGCAAGGGCAAGAAGATGTATCCCAGGGAGAAGAGTTTATGAGCTTTCATTCTACTTGAAGTAAGAGTGCAGGACGAGGCTCTGGTTCACAGCCGTTTGTGTAGAGACGGGCACACAGATAAAAATCAACCTGAAAAGGAGAAAGCAAAACGGAATTATGCAAGTTTTTTTGTACTGTTATAAATGGCATAAGCTCTTTCCAACCCACCTTCAAAATGCTTTTCATATCTGTAACATGACATTTCCAGCAAATGATAGAAATAGTAATTTACCTTTAAAAATTTGACATGTATAATACCTACAAAATTAAATCCCCTGTCCTAGTCATTTCGTTTTCTTCATTTTTAATTTCTGTGTATAAAAAAAAATACTTATCCTGGATGTCATTTATCAAAAGCATTCATCAGCAGGTCACCACCATTAATTACACTTAACCATGGAGCTGAAGGAACTGGGAGCAGATTTTCAGGTGATTTGAAGTCCCCCATCCTAACGGAGTTTGGGCGGGAGTCCACCCACTCCCCATCGAGCTCCTCTCCAGTACCTTCAACTCCTGGGGGGATTCCCTGCTGAACCTCGCTCAGAGCTGAGTGTTTTATATGTGCTTCTCCCCTGATGTCAGAGCTGTTAATTGCATGTGGATTTCTGCCTGATAACTAATCCTAAATCTGCTCACCCAAACTGGGAGGGGCTGGTCCTCTTCTCCACCCTTTCCTAATCCCCTTTCACTTCAGTGCGTTTTTCTGCCTTGTAAGTATGTGCTTGTCTAGCACATGATTCCCTTCCCACTGATTGCCCTGTGATGTTTAAAATTTTAAGAAAAGGTCAGAGGCACTAATTTGGAATACAACATGTCAGAGAAACAAGTGAACTTTTGTTTTCATTGTCTAGATTTTATTTTTTCCCTTGGCAATATGTCTTTAGAGGATGAAATGACATTACTTATTTTTTCTGAGTGATATAGGCTAGTGCTTATACCTGATGGTAGTGTTTGATTGTGTTTGGTCTTGAAAACAGATGCTGCTATTCTTACAATTTCCAGAGAGAAAAATTGAGGTAGAAAAACATCAGGTACAACTATACCAAGTCACATGACATTGGCTACCATGGTGCCTGCTGGTGTTGACAGCAGGGTACTCCAGCTCCCTTACCTCTGTTGGGGTGGTGTCCATCTCTGTGGCAAAGCATCAGGTGGTCACTGCTACTTCTGTTGTTTAGAAGATGACCACTAAATGGCTTCTGCTTTCCTACTTTCCCTGCAAGCAGTCTTAAGCCAATGGCATTAATTTTAAATTTTTAAAAAGTCTTTCTAATTTCAATGGCTTCATATAGTCATTAACCAATATTTAAAGGCTTCATAGCCACTCAGGTCAAAGTTAATTGTGAAAAATAATGTATATAAGATGCTATTTAGCTAGTCTTTTTGGTTGTTTTGATTCTTTAGTCTGACATCTTGCTGGCTCAAAGTAGCATTTTTTTTGACAAGCACATTTTTCTCTCTTGAATAAAATTAGTAGCAATGTACCAGTGTTGGTTTCTTAGTTTTGACAAAGGTACTAAAATCACTCATGGTAACATTAAGGGAACTGTGGGAAGGGTATATGGAATTTCTGTGTTGTCTGTGTAACTTTTCTGTATATCCAAGATTATTCCAAAATAAAATGTTTGTTTTTAAAAAACTACTTTAAAAACTAGGTAATCTACTCATATATAGTCATGTGTGCAGATGTAAGTAAACTACAGTCTGTCACATATGTTGAAAGCAAAACAAAACAAAACAAAAATGAGGCTTTGCCCGTTACACCTCTTGTGTACAATCCCCACAGTCACCTCAGGACACCCTGAGTGCAGTGTGGTGCATAAATGGGTCATATGGACCATGTGAGGGCATCAGTGTCAAATCACATAACATTAATTAAATATAGAATAAATATAAAATGATGTGATATTTTCTTTCTGGACCCTAATGGATTTGTGCGCCCTCTAGCAGATTGCGGGAATCCCATCTTGAAGATCACTACTAAGGGTGATCTTATGCAGTCACATGGAATTCATCTGTGAGCTGGTGAATCCTGATGAATTCCAAGTTAATAACTCTAATAACAGTCTCTCTCCAGAGGGTCTGATTTACGTGTCTAACTGCCTACTCGCTAAGTCCACTGAGATGTCTAAGAGGTTCAGGAGACATTTATAAAACGTGTTCCTCAGTCTTTAGCGTCTCAGTAGATGGAATCACTCTTCATCTCATTGCTTAGGAAAAAAACCAACACACAGAAGTCATTGTCTCTTCCTCTTTGTTTCATGCAAATTGCATTCATCAGCTGGTCTAAGAGAGTCTAACTTGGAGCAATCATTATCTCTCACCTGGCCTGGGGCAATAACCTAATTTATCCCCTCACCTTCCATGCTTAACCACACAGGAGTTTGTTCTCCACACAAGATTTTATTCTCCATTCAGCAGCCTGAGAGCCTTTTAAAGCTGATGTGATTACCACTGCTGTCAACAAAACCCTTTAATGGTTTCTGAACACACCTAAATAAAGTTCATCTGCTTACAGAAGCCTAGTGGTCTGGCCCCTCCTGTCTCTGACAACCTCCTACCACCCTCCCGCTGTGCCCTGTTACTCCTCTCTTCAGTGGCAAGCTTATTCCTGCCTCCATGCCTCACACTTACTATTCCCTCTGCCATTTCCCCAGGTCTTTGTATGACTTGCTCTGTCACTTCATTCAAGTCTCTGTTCCAATGTTACCTCTTCAGAGAGGCCTTGCCTGACAACCCCACCTAAAATAGACCTCTCAATCCTGAACCCCATCATTCATTACTCCCTTTTTAAGATTTAGTCTTGGTAGTACTGAACAGTAGTGCCTGAAAGTTTTATTACTTATTCATTTTTCACTTATTTATCATTTATCATTAATCAGAAGGTAAGCTTTCGTCTTTCTTTTTCAATATTGACCTGAGAGATCTCCAGGGAGCCATATGGCCCTTTTTTTTTTTTTTTTTGGTGAGGATTCACTCTGAGCTAACATCTGTTGCCAGTCTTCCTCTATTTTGTGTGTGGGACTCTGCCACAGCATGGCTTGACGAGCAGTGTGTAGGTCTACACCTGGGATCCGAAGCCGCGAACTCCTGGCCACTGAAGCTGAGTGTGTGAACTTAACCCCTATACCACCAAGACAGAATATGGCCATTTTTTAAATTAACTAGCACTAGACATCTCATTTATTTACTCCCAGCCTAGTGATTAATCAGCACTCTCACTATATGGAATAGATACAAGCTACTTTCAATATTTTTATTAGCTATTGAGCGTCTATTATTTCCTAAATGTTATACTATCTCTTATTCTTTCAAAATATTATTTTCATCTCGGTTTCATAGATGAAGAAACAGGGGCTTATAGAAATTAAAAACTTTTAAAAAAATCATGTAATTTTTAAGTGGAAATTTCAAGTTGTGAAGTGAACTTAGTTTGGTTCCAAAATGTTTGTGCTTTGCAAGTCTTGTTCACATTCTAAAAAAGAAGGCTGGGGAATGGAAAGAGTGCTGTATTTCAAGTCATAAAATACAGCAGCTTTGCTTCATTGAACAAGTGCCTTCGTTTCTCTGAGTCTCAGTCCTTCATCTATAAAAATATATAGTGTAGGGGCAAATAAGTTCAGATATAATGAACCAGCAGAGTGCAGACAATCAATCAATACTAGTTTAATAAGTAAATGAATCAAAGGTAGAAATCTTAAAGTAGATGAATTTTACTGAAATTAATACTTCATTCATAACTAAGTAGACCGGAATGTATTTTACACAATGCCTTTGTTATTACTACATATCCAATCAACGTTACGAGTAGTCTTGTGAAACAAGAATTTCAAACATTGAAGAAAGAGGAAAAGCTGAAATGGCACTCTCCAGTCATTGTGAAAACTTGCAAGCAGACAACCAGTAGTGTATTCTACCCCATATACTGACATACTGACATCATTCCTCAGATTACTGGTGTTTTCTCGTTCAAGATGCTGATGCAAAGTGTAAAAATAAAAATGTACTTACATCTTTCCTCTTTGACTGAACATTGTGAAGTGGTTAAAATGCCATAATCCTGCATAGATCAGAAATGAATTTCAAAATATATGTGCAACAATCCCTGGCCCACTACAGAAATTATTTCTAAGATTTCTTTGATGGAAATTAAATTTTATACAGTAATTTTGCCTTATGATAGGACAATGGGCTAAGTCTGAAGCTTTGCCTACATGTATCTGTCTACAACATGAACCAAACGATGATACATTTAAAAAAAATGAATAATTACTTATTATTACCAGTTAATAATAGCAAGTGCTCAAAGACCCTTAAGTAAATGATTCTGCTAAATTATGTAAATTATCTCTTAGTATTAAAGCATTATTAAACCAAAGAAATAGTTTCAGAGACAATGGAAAATAAGCACAAGGAAGAGTGCTTGAGAGAGAATTAAGGATTCGGCTGTTCAGAAATACACACACACACACAAAAGAAATACACAACGTTGGCAGCAGAATAAGATTTATTAGTTTCCACCATTGGTTGTGTGTTCATTCACAGTTGATGTGAAGATCGTATCTGAGGAATAAGGACTGATCTAACCTTCTTATTTTTTCCTTTGAAGTCTTATGATTGTCATTTATAAAGGAAGTAATCAAAAATCTAAGTGATGAGGACCAGGAATTTAAGTTCAATTGAGGAGAAAAAGAGTTTCAGGAGCACCTTTATTTTTTCCAGAAAAATTGTTAATAAATATTAATATCTTTGGTGATCATTTGTGGCAAATGATACTGAATATATTCATTGTCCAATTGGATTACATGTTATTAAATTATGTGCATAGTTGTACTAAGCTTAGATTAATGGCAAGAATTCCAAAGGCATTACAGCAACTCAAAGTCGTCTGTTAGGCCAGTCATGTGTTTTTACCCCATGGAGAAGCTTAAATTCAGTGAAAGCAAAAGGGAAGAAAGTTAGGCCTGTGTTTATGTGTCACTAAGCAGAGATTCAGTCAAACATAACCTTTCTATTTTAGGGCAGAATATTTGAAGCTAAGGTCTCAGATAATGTGGTCTCTGATAAAATATGTCATTAATTTCTTAATTGAGATTTCAAAACTCAACACAATTTTGCAAATATTGGCATAGGGACAGTTAATAATTTTATTTCTGTTTAGTGAAATTCTTTCTTGCTAAGTTACTATTAAAGCATTTTTATTTTTTTTTTTGAGGAAGATCAGCCCTGAGCTATCATCCGATGCCAAGCCTCCTCTTTTTTGCTGAGGAACATTGGCCCCAGGCTAACATCTGTGCCTATTTTCCTCTGCTTTATATGGGACACTGCCACAGCATGGCTTGCCAAGCGGTGCATTGGTGCACGCCGGGATCTGAACCTGCGAACCCCGGGCCACTAAGGTGGAGCATGCACACTTAACAGCTGTGCCACAGGGCCGGCCCCTTAAAGTATTTCTTTTACTGATGGTTTGTACTCTTCTTGTTCTAGCAAATGATCTTGTAAGATTTCCTGCAGAAAAATTTCTAAATACGTGTGTGTTAGGCATCAAAGTCAAAATAATCAAAGATACTTGTGTTTGAAGTGTAATTAAGTAGTGCATTTATTGTATAGTTAAAATTATTGTGCTCATTTCCAAAAATTATATCTGCAATATAATATTGGAAAAACATAAAGTTTCTGTTATTTTGACATTTCTAAACCTATCTCTATGGTTATCATCATGGTCATCATCCCCTTACTTAGCATCTACTGTGTGTAAGGGGCTGAACCAGGGTTGGTGCTTTGAAAATGATGGGTAGTATAGCCATTATACTCCAAGTGCCTATAAATCACTTACATATACGATATGCGTGTATTTAAATATATATACATTATGAGCAGATTGGCTCACTTTTTATTTTTTTAACCATATTTTGAAATTATGTAAAAAAGAGCAAAATATCAAGCCTATATAATCTAGATCAATAATGTTGACACTGTTTCTGTTTTAACTTCTATTATAATATTCATAATATAAATATGAATGATATTTCATATACATATGAAATGTAAACAGTGATACATTTTACTAGCAAAAGAAATATTTAAGAAAGCATACAGTAAAAAGGATGTTAGTATATACAGAATGAATACTAAACCATTTTTTTATTAACTACTTCTAAAATCTAATGTATATAATTTTAATTTATATATATAATATACTATTTATATTAGTTACATAAATAGATATGTATTATATAATATATAATAGTTATATATATAATATATAATAGTTAAATAATTATATAGTTGTATATATAGAATATATAATAGTTATATCATATATTATATAAATATAATACGTATCATATAAATATAGAGATATGTAATATATAATATTTTATATATATACATATGTATAATTTGTGGATGTGACTGCTCTGGAACTTAGTCTCTGTGTATGTAAAATGGACATTGAGGCTTACTTCTGAGATACATTTTATCTAAGGACATGAGAGAGCCCTGTAACTTCTGTGGTACACCAATCTGGCATCATGAGTGAGGTGAATTTGGAGGTTGGGTGGCGACCTTTCTTTCTTCTCTTCCTTCAGCATGATACCTGTGCAAAAAGGAAGAATGCTTGACCATATTTTTTTTAACTCTAGTTACAGTGATAGACAAATCTCAGACACTTAGTAGCTTACCATAATTGTTAATTTCCTCCTCATGTGAAGTGTGAAATGGATATTCTTAATCAGAGTGGTTCTCCTTAAAGTAAAAGAAATTATGTTTCTTCCGTTTTGTGAATCTTCCATCTTCAACACATGGCTTCAAAGATCACCATGCATATTTGCATCACTAGAGTGAAAAGGGAAGGAGTATGGAGTGTTATTAAATGGAAGATTTTTTTAATAGGCCAGACCTGAAAGTAGCTTTCATCACTTCCTACAAAATTCCATCGGCTGGAAATTAGTCATTTGGCACCCCCCTACTACAAGGAAGGTTGGGAAACGTAATCTAGCTATATGCCAAGGAAAAAGAGGAAATAGGTTTGGTGATCAGCTAGTAGTCTCTCTTCCACTGACCAACCATTAGCTATTTTGAAGGCTCAAAATAGCCAGCATAATAATGATAAATATATATTTATTAATGTTGCAGATGGAGGATTCATCAATATTTTTGAGACGTAGATCTCATTAGTGATTCTATTGTCTCGCCTGATCCTTTTTCCTTTGAGCTATGTTCATGCCACTCATTAGAAGTGGTCTGACATAATTCCTAAATAAATGGATACATCTAATGGGTAAAATTCTTCACATACCAGTCAATATCTCAACCATAAAAGAAGAGTAGGAACTGGCCCTCTTCCTCAATGAAATTATATCTAGCTGGGGAGAGAGAATTATGATCCCCAAAATATGTTTGCTGAAATGCCTGATAATTACTACAAAGGAAATGAAAATTTGGTAAAGAGTAAGATCATTATGGATCGATGCATGATCAGGGTTATTTTCCAGGCTAGAGTTTGAAGAAAACGTAGTATTGATGGTTGGGGATTGTAGTGCTGCTGTGGTGCCAAGATAGCATTCTGTGCTTATATGGCTGTCCCTTAATTGGAATGGATGTCAAGTGTTTGTAACATCATTAAGGGCTTGGTAGCATACTACATTAATGATACCATGATAGCCGCCTCCATTGGGGAAGAAGCACAGGAGGAGGGAAGGACCTCAGTGACCCATAAGACAAATAGATGTCGACTGAAAAACACACTTGAAATTCAAACTCTGGCCTAGTCTATAAAATTTTGGGGAATCACATGGGGTAGAGAAACCAAGGACATTTCTAACTATGAGAAATCAGTTATTTTCTCATAGTAGCCCTCTACAAAACGGGAAGCTGAGAGATCCATGAGACTTCTCAGTGTTGGCCAAATCACATTTCTCCTTTAGGAGCTCTTCTGGTCCCTATTCAGGAATAATGCAGCAACAAGCATTAAAAGATTTACAGAAGGTTGTGGCTGTCCTATCGGGACTATTGACCAGACTGCTCCATTGATTTTCAGAAGTATCTTCACTAAATGTAACAAAATGAATCTACCAGAAATTAAATACTGCTAATCATAGGACTCTCGAGTTTTGGATTCAACTCTTCCTCCTTATGGCCTATTTGAAGGACAATTGGTAATTTTTCTTACTTGGCTTTTGTAAAAACTGCCCTCTCGACTAAAGGATATCAGATAATTCTGAGACCAGAAAAAACTATTAACTTTTGGTAATATCAGAGAAATGTTCAAATAGAGAGGGAGCTGATCAGGAGAACTTACTGATAAAGTGGAGATGTATATTCAGGAGCAGATGATGGCAGAAGCTCCGAGAGGGAAGTTCACTGCCTTTAGGAGCAAGTTGTTTACAGCCTGTCATCCAGAAGATAGCCCTCCAGGGACCTCTGTGACTCATCATTTTGGTTACAAAAGTAGCTTCATGTATAAAAGAGAACTAATTCAAAGCTTAAATAACTTAAATCTTTTTTTTCAGCCAAGTTATATTTAATTTTTTATATCTGAGAAATATAAAAATCTCATGTATAAGAATACTCACGTTAAATCCTTTCGAAAAATGTCTTTGAAAATGTATAACAGGTTGAAATTTTTTTAAAAAGTTATTCCTTCAAAATTAAACTTAAACCTCGAAATATGCGGACAGAGAAGTGAGGCTCAGGAAAGATTTATATAATCAGTGTCAAATTTACTATGAAATAGGATGAAATCCATATGGAGTATTGACTTGAGGAAGATCAAACTAGTTTATATTTATTTCATATGAGTTTTTTCATTATTAATATTATAACTTCCCTATTTTCAGGGTGGGAAAGTGAGACATTTATGAAGTTAAAATTAGGGGATCCAGAGACATCAATGAAAAGCATTATCAACACCGAGGGATTTGGGTGCGTGTATCATTACTGGTATTGTTTCTTACAGGTAGTTTTGATGTATTTAGAAGGATTATCACCCCTCCCTTTTCTCTCTTTCTCTACACATACACAGACACACACGCACGCACGCGCACACACACACACACACACACACACACACACACAGGCTTTCTTACCCTGAAACTTGTAAGGCCTGAGGGGACTTGGGTAAGCTAAATCAAATTTAGGTGAGACGACAGAACTTTTTTTCATTTTCTTTGTTTTAACCATAAGAAGTTTGAAGAGACAACTAACATTTAGTTAATCCTCACATTAAAGATATCTCCTTAGTTTTTAGATAACCTTCCAGAAGTCAGACAATGGTGGAGACCCCTGTGCCCTTTCTACTTCTTCCCCAGAACCAAAATTTACCCTCTCCTTCCTCCCTACTCCATCTGATAATCCACTTTGGAGACTGGACGTCAGAAGTTATACTGCGAGGGGAGAGGATGAAGAGGTTGGCAGCACTAAAGTGCTGGGGGAGGGACAGAGGGCAGCAGGGGAGGGTGTGGAGGGTCCTGTAAGGTGATCGTGGAGGACTATGTCAGGATGGTGAAGGTTCACGTATGGTGATGGTGCTCAGGCACAGGTTGTAGACTAGAGAAGGCACTCTCAATCGCTGGTGCCCCCCTGGACTCTGCATGGCTGAGAAATGTAACTTAAATTTAAATTAAGCAGCTGATTAAAATAAGTTCTGTCATTGAGTGAGTTTTATCAGTGAAGGCTTTCATTTGGGGGTGCTCTGCCACCGTACCCTTTCACATTAGTGTTACAGTAGAGGGTTACAGATGCTATCAGTAATATAAAAGAATTTCTGCACTTGATTGTTCTCCTGGAATGTTCAATATGAAGGGGGAGGGTAGGAATAGTAGTCCTCAGGCAGAAATGCACATCCACTGAGAAAAGTGGAGAAAAAAAGATGTTGGTTTCCTTATGAGTCACGTTGAGAAAGTGAGGCAGTTTGTAGTAGCTTGAGGGTACGCTGCCCATGGCTAATGTTGTCGTGCCTGTTTATTCACATCTATTGCTCTCAGTATCTAGAAATTCTTGAGATCTACAAAAAGCCTTTGTTAGTGTCAACAGTGACTTCTTACGTTTTTAAAAAATTTATAAAAGTTGCTAAATATGATTCTAAGAAAAGTGCTTATATAGACTCTATATTTTCCCTTTTGTTTATTAGGGAATGACCTATTAGCACTGCTTATTTTATATTCTGTATCTTCCAAGCCCTCATTAATTTCTATTTTTCATTTTTTTAATTTGCATTTTGCTTGTTTCATAACTTAACTCTTTGTCTAGGCTGCTGATAATAAACACGTGCCTAGCTCATCCATTCATTATCAACCCTTTTGTCTCTGTGGCCATCAGTAAGGGAAGGGAATTCACACTGGAGGAATACTTACAGAATTGGGGGCAAATTTGCAACATATCTTATGTTTAAGCCTCATACCACCTCTGTAAGGTAGATACCCTGACTCATAGAGGTTCATCAAACTAAAATGATTTGCTCAAGTTTCTGTACCAGTAAATAAGCAATCTGGGATTGAACGTGTTTCCTTAGTCCCATTTCCAGCAATATTTCCACAACATTACAGTTGTAGCTGTGTTATTATGTAGTTTGAAATAAACAGAATAACTGTAGCAGGTATGGGGATGGAGGGAGCAGAGAGGGAATTATAAAAAGCAGTCAACTGATGTCGAAGGGAGTGAGATATTGATTGATAGAAGACGTTGCATTTATAAGCTGTGTTAATAGACTATAACCTTTTAATATCAAACTCCTTGTCTAACCTTGGTGTAATATTCCAGGTGCTATTTGAATCTTCTTGTAGTCAGTGGTCATTATCAAATCTTTTCCTGTAATTTGAAATTAGCTCTACCGGTAAGTTATTTTCTTATGCAGAATTATAAGTAGGTCAGTAAACATAGAGCTCTATATTCTGTCTGAAGTGCTCAATGATTTTCCTCCAATGTGCATGAAAAGTTTAAACAAACAAAATAGGAACCTGATGAGAAAGAAAATTAAGTCCAGATTCTAATTAGTAAGAAAGACCAAATGGGAAGCAAATGAAACTTTTCTTTTGAATAGATGAAGCTTAGTAAACCAGTTACAAAATAATTTATGTTCTCTATTCATAGAAGATATATATTAAATATTTCCATCATTATTTTAATCCCTGAAAGAAAAAAAGACAAATCCTTAAAACATTAGGCACTGCCATCCTTGCAGTTTATTATTTTTGTAAAATATAATGTGGTACACTAAATACTTTCACCTGGCTAATAGATTAAGGAATTTAGCCTAAAATTGGCCAAAGCTATTAAGCTTTCTTTTTTTTACAGTTACAAATTTTCTGCATAAAAATTATTCTTTCAAAATAAAAATGGTATATACACACATCAACTGGAAACATAGCAAAAAGAAAGGCAATAAACAACCCCCTTTACAGTACCTCTATCCTCATCTTCTGAAGAGTAACTTCTAAGAAATTAATATAAAACTCCCATTGACTGATTATATATTGTAATTTTTCACAAGCATTCTTAGCTCTTAAAAGTGATCTATTCTTTTTTCAAGGATTTGTTTATTCTTCATTCTTCAAATATTATGCCTTCTCAATTTTTACCTTATTTTCTATGGTCATTTTTCTTTTTTTTAATAAAGTGCACAGTGACAGCCACAGAGTGGAACAAATTTTAGTAAGGAAGCAGATTTTAGTTCAACAAAGAAGAAAACTTTTAATAATGAGCCATGAGCTGCATGTCACTGGAGGCATTCAAGCAAAGGGTACATGAAGCGCTGGTGACATCCTGGAAGAGACTGTCATATTAGGAAGAAGTTTGGACTGCTGAGTGCTTCTCTAATTTGCAGATTCTATTATTGCTTCTAATATCATAAATATTGTGGTCAAGACTTGCAGTGCTCACCCACACTGGTTCTGGTCTTCTTCCAGGCATAGGGGGATTTCTTTTGCTGCCCCCTTCTAGCCAGGCAGGGCTATGTGATGAATTTTTGTCTGTGAATTGTGTGCAAAAGTGAAGTGTATCACTTCCAAGCTGAAGCGTTTAATTGCCGGCGTGTTTTTTTTTTTGTCTTTCTCGCTTGTACCTCCTGATTATGAAGGAGACCCCATGCTGACGTGGCAGCGCTACAAGACCCAGGCAGTCTGGACTACTGAGGGGTGACATGGAATCCAAAGTGATACTGCGTGCATGGGAAGTGAACTCTTCTTATGTTAGGAGGTCGAGATTTAGGCATTATTAGCACAATATATGCTTAACCTTATCTTGACTAATAACATTCCTTAAGTTTATTTCTGATCTGGCATACATGCCAGAAAACACAACAATGTCTCATGTAATTATCTCAAAAACCACACAAGATAGATATATTCACTCTAATTTTCCAGATAAGTGAGGCTCAGAGAGGTTAAATAACAAGTAAAAGGTGTTTGGTAGAAAAATTGGAATTTGAACTTAAGGAAGGGTTGCCAGATAAAATATAGGACTTCCATATAAATTTGAATTTCAGATAAACAACAATTTTTTTTAGTGTAAATATGTTTTGTGGGACATACTTATACTAAAAAAAAATTTGTTGTTTATTGATACTCAAATTATCTGGAATTATCTGATACTCAAATTTATCTGGAAATCCTATAATTTTATTTGCTACATCTGACAACCCTAGCTTAGAGTCTTCAAGGCACACATTGTGTCTATGATTCCGTAATCATAGTATATTCTATGTTCTGAAGAGCAATGTAATTTTTTTTAAATCAAAAGGTAAAATAGGTATTGCTTATTATCCTTCCGGATTATTCTCAAACAAAGAACGTGGATAATTTGATATGAATGAAACTGATATACTCATTGCTCCACAACTGAAGTGCAAAGAACCAGCTGCCACCACTTGGTCTAAGCCAGCATGTGACAACAGCAGTAGACAAACCACAGGGCCCCTTTCCCTGCCAGCATTCACCTCCGTATAGGACTTGCACTACTTTATCACATTCATTCTTATGGATGCTGCATTGTGTCCAATTGTTAAAAAAATTAACATAATCCTCCTATGTGTCCCAAATCTAAAGCCTTAAAAAAGAAATTCAAGTTTCCTTTTTGGTTCTCTGAATGGAGAAAGATTTAAGCTATCTATAAATTCCTCAGACTAATTGATTACCCAGCTCTCTGGAAGTTGGAAGAGACATCAGAATTAGGTCATGTTATTACTTCTTTGTTTCCTAATAGCAAAGTATTTGAAATATATAGTTAGAAAAACTCAGACAGCAATGCTTGTGATTCATCAGTGACTCGTTGCTGGATTTTTCATATGACTTTTAGAATAAGACCATGCTTTCAGGCAGAAATAGTTTACATTCCTTTCTCTTTTTTTTCAGCGTAACTCATATGATCCTGGAATAAACCCAACGTTTTGAGACTGAGATCCAGCCTTTGCGTGGATAAGCATCTCAAAGTCTGGCCAAATAATCATGCCTTTGTTGCGGAGAAGTAGTAGAAACAGCTTTCTCTGTCTTCCATTCTCATTTCAGCTACTATTTAATAACTCTGTCTACAGGCTTGGCACTGAGTAATGGAATGGCACACAAAAAAAATGAGATGTGCCCCTCTATCCTCAAATCATTAAAAAATGGCACACAATATTAATTGCTAAAATAGAGATAAATGACCAAAGAGATGGAAATATAGAGTATGGAGTGATTGATTTTGGTTATTGACTTAGGATCATGATATTATCCAACAAATTATTGATCGTCTATATGCCAGCCACTGTGAATACAAAGGCAATATGAATACGTACAACGAAAAAGTGGTCCTGGTCTCAGGGAGCTTGTATTCTAGATCAAAGAACCAGTGTAAACACACACACACACACACACGCACACACACACACACACAGAAAAGTAAAAAGTAAATCCCAAACCCTGACAGTTAAATGAACAAACAGATATACAAATTAAAAACATTGCAAGTTGTGATATGTGATACGAAGGAAAGAGACACAGGAATGGAAAAGAGGCTTACAGGGGAGAGTTGGGAAACCTATTTTATTTTTAATGAGGAGATCAGGGAGGTTTTTGTGAAGAGGTGGCATTTAATATAAAAAGTGTTATAATACTGCTTACACTGAATTTAAAATTATATCCTTCGTATATCATCTGTAACATAGGTAATAAATTTCTTTTTATTTTTCTACTTCCACTATAGAGAGAAGAAAAAATAGTTGAATTTGCTTGACCCAACTTCCCTAGCTCACAGAGCGGTATTTATGTGGTAACAACAGGGCTGATAGTCAGCTGCTACACGCCAGTAGAGTTGTTATAAGTTGCTAAAACATTGAAACACTTCGCCATCAATAGGCAAGCAGCTTCCCAGAGCCCAGTCCCATTAAAGCTCCTTTCTCAGGACCCCTTTGTACCTTCCATGATCCAACAATGGGGGTACAGCCAGGTGCCACAGGACTCTCCTTTTCATATCTGTGCAGCTGATCAGTGCATCTTTCTTACTGCTGTTAAATATCTTGGACATTACCCTTGGTTTCATCTAACCCTTACCAAAAGTAATTGATCTATGACGGGATATGTGGTTGACCCATTTATAGAAGGCCCCTGGAAGGTTCCAAGATGAGGAACATTCAGAAAGCCACAGATATTGGTTATATAACCAACATAGTCATATAATCAGAGACTGAAGGCAGAAATTGCAAATTTGCAATTAATTTCCTCTAGAGCTCATGAACGTCAGGATTTTATATTCACTACCTTACCTATTAATAGTTTTATCTCTACTCCTTGGTTTTAAAAACGGTCTGTATCCTTTTCACTTTCTTCATTAATTTGCCATAATATGTATTTTTACACGTTTTACATTTTTTCTTAACTAACTGACATTTATCAGAAAAATGAATTTGATATTAAGAAAATTCAGAAAGCAATATTTGTGATTTGTCAGTAACTTGCCGCCAGAATTTTCATATGATTTTTAGAATAAGACCATACTTGCAGACAAAAATATTTGTAAAAGATATGACATATTATTGAAATAGTAGTTTTTATTCATTCTTTATTTCTCTCTTCCCTCTCATTTGAGTCAGCCAGGCTTTGGGACTCTTTGCCTGAAGAGTAAGAAGAACCTGAAAAAGACTGTGTTTCAGAAGGTCAAAGCCAATTGGAAAGATTCTGTTTGGTTTACTGGCAAGAGAGGAAAGGGAGGGTGTCTTTAAGAAGCTGATGGAGAAGCTGTATTAGGTAAGGGAATGAAGTAGGATAGGGATGAGTGGGGACATATTGGGGGGATTGTGTGGGGAGCAATGGGGACCCTGGAAATTCTCCCTGGCAGAGAAACTAGGAGGTGGCCAGTCCTCACAGGGGTTAGTAGCATGGTGCACCTAGGAAGGTGGGACTTGAATCACAGGATCCTAACCAGAGTAACATTCCTATAGCCATGTGCGGCAATAAGAGGAGAGCCACTGGATTTTGAGTGGTCGCCCTGAGCTTGGAAAATGAGGATGCTAGCACTGACCAGGATACACTGAAAATTAGCATTCCTTCTTGCAATTTCTTGGCATCATTTAAAGTTTCAGATTCTCATAGCCCTGGATGGGAACAGATTCCCATCACTTGCTGGACTTTCTCATGTCTATGTGGAGAAGGGGCTGACTTAAGGAAAATAAAATAGTTTCTCTCACACCTGAGTTTGTGGACCAAGATCTTCAACGGGCATCCTAGGAAGCACCAAATTCTGAGGGATACACACATCTTGTTTGGCAAGCACTGTGTTAGGAAAAAAAGTGAATGCATGTGTCTTTAGGCCGAGCTTGCTCTTCTCACATTCCCTAGCCTCTTTCCTCAATGTCTCACACCTTCCTATCTGGCCTGAAATTCACTTTTCAACCCACTGTCTCCTGCTGACAAAAACATAATAATCTTTAGAATCTCAGACCTGATAGAGTTTTTAAAGACTAAACTTATGTCTTTGAAATTAATCCTTTTCAAAAATGTCTTCAAGTCATAATTTATTTAATTTTGCAATATATGTTTCATCTTTTTTCATGGGATTTGAATCAGCTTTTGAGAATACGTATGTATATAAAATACTCACATTTAAATAATAAATTGACAAGACCGGAGAGCAAAGAAAACAGAATAGAAGACCAAGATGTGAGAAACTAAGAATGCATATGCTCATATACGTATATCATAGATTTCTAAAGAATTGACAGCCTCATAGAGTGATTGATTGTTTTAAAGACAAGAAACAGGTCATGCTGCTCCCATTTAAGACCCTTAAATGACTTCCCCTGGCACATGGGACAAAGTTGTAATTACTTCTCAATACTATAGTTCTGGCACAATCTATTCCTGCCCGTCCTCTGACCTCCCTGGTTGCACACTAAGTCCAGCCACTTTTGCAGCCTCCTCCACCTGCTCTATTTTTCATCAAGAGTCCAGGTTCTTGCCTTCCTTGGGGCTTTTGTTGTTGCTGTTCCCTTTGTTTAGACACTTTGATCCCAGAGCTCTGGCATTTGTCCTGAATCTAAATGCCGGATAAGTTGTCCTTATCTAAATGCCAGATTCTCTCAATCATGTCAACTTATTTAATTTCTTTCCTAACATTCTCCCTACTGGAATTATTTTGCTCAGGTATTTCTTTACTTGTTTGTTTCATGTCTTTCTTTCTACCCTCCCTGCCCAGAAGAATGGCTGTTCTATGAGAGAAAGTTCCTTGCCTGTCATTTTCACCGTTGTGTTCCCAGTATCTATAACAGAACAGTTTCTGGAGTATAATGGACGTATATAATAAATAAACATTGAATAAATGAGTGAGTGAATTCTGAGTTTCCCAGCAGTAGAACAGAAAAGGAGAATATGATCAGTTACAGACATTTCATTGTCCAATAAAAAAAGTTCCCCTGATTAGGGATCAGAGTTTTTCAATCAATAATAATGATGAAATTTCTCTGATGGGACAAAAGCACTGTATTGTATGATGTCCTCAAAAATATTGTGAAGGCATTCTTTTTTTTTTTTTTTTTTGTGAGAAAGATCGTCCCTGAGCTAACATCTGCCAATCCTCCTCTTTTTGCTGAGGAAGACTGGTCCTGGGCTAACATCCATGCCCATCTTCCTCCACTTTATACGGGACACCGCCACAGCATGGCTTGCCAAGCGGTGCGTCAGTGTGTGCCCGGGATCCAAACCGGCGAACCCCAGGCTGCCGCAGTGGAGCACGTGCACTTAACAGCTTGCGCCACCGGGCCGGTCCCTTTCCTGATTTTTATATCCAATTCTGTATCACTTGTGAATTTGATTCACATGTCTACTATCTCTTTATTCAAAAATCTGACACAATTTTAATAGCTAAAGTTATACCCAGTATTTTACAGAGTTGTTCTTCCATGCGGACTTTGTGCGGCTAGTAATGACATTGAATAATCATTCAGCCCACTGAAAAGCCATTTAACATTAATTCAGCACTCATTATTTTAGCTTTTGCAGTGTAAAATCAAAATGACTATCAAAATGGCTTATTCAAAATCAACCACACTATGCCTATAACATTCTAGTAATCTTAAAATAATGATGTAGAGATTAAAATAAGAAATTGTTAAATGTTTCTGAAAACTGTACACATGAGAAATTTTATGACAATTTAATCAAATTAACTAAAAAATGATACAGATTATGATTGTAGCTTCTTTATTTAAAAAGCTACTTTATAGGATATAGTGCCCTCATTGATATCAGTACTTGATTAAAAACATCTCCATCAATGCAAAGGAAGAATAATAATCATTGTAATAATAGTTATTGAGCATCCACCATATGCTAGGTACTATAAAAGCATTTACAAACATATCTTTTTAAATTTTTCTACAATCCTATGAGGTAGGGTCTATTACTATCATTATTTTTCATATGAAGATACTCAGAGTTATTTAAATAAATAAATACATAAGCTATGAATAAATGCAGGTAATTGACCTTTAGGTAAGTAATGTGATCTGCAATGCCAACATTTTTTATCAACTACAATTTATAGTATGTTGCACGGGGATCAGATCTCAGAAATCATCAAATCCTGTGGAACCTATTTAATTGGAAGAAACTGAGACTCAAAAAGCATGAAAGAAACTAATCACATTGACCAAGTCAAATTGGAGAAATTCCAAAATAAGAAAATTAAAACCATTCTACTTTTTTAGAATAGAAGGAAATGCCAAGGGAATATGTACAAGAGGAAGTAACTGAATGAATTCCATAAATGCAGTTCTCATGGATGCCTTGATAAGTTGGCATTGTTCATTGAGCCAAGTGACGACAGTCATGTACGCACACATACGTACAAGTAACCCATGACCCGCGAGACAAAGAATGCAATATTGTGTTTCCCTCACAAGTTTGAAAGTCACCAGTTCAAACTTGGAAATTGTTGTGTTCTCATAAGTTCAATAGCACCATATTTCCTCTTTCCAAATTAAGTTTGTCATGCCACAGTCAAGCACCCAGTCACAGCCTATTCCGTGTGTAGATTTAAAGGCGTTGAAAAGAAAGTAGCACCTTGAAATTAGTGCAAAGAGTTGGAGAAACAGATTATTAGTTTTAAAGGCAATCTGCCAACTACTAAAGTGACACCTCACGTTCATATTAGTTCATTAATTATACATTCACAGCAATTAGCTTCTGGGGAATAATTAATGCCAAGGAACAACTATAAGATGTGCAAATCACATTAGTTACTTAAAAGGAATATGGTAAAATTATTAATTTTTAAACTGAAAAATAAACTCATCCCATCTAACTCCAGACTAGAAGTGTTAACACTATTGAGTACAGTGATTAAAACACACACACACATAAGAAACAACAAACAAATATCATGTTAGTATGGAAAGGCAGGTGTAAAATCTGTGCTGTGTGTTAACTATGTCTTCTTTGATGTCTGTTCGGGTCTATATTAAAGAGAAACCTTCTGACTCAATGTAATCAAAAATTTTTTTATAAATATGTGACTGTATTTGTGATTGTTGGTTTCCTGAGACTAAACTCTGTGCCATTAAAAATAGTATTTCACATATTTTTAAATAACAGCAATTCTTGGTTTTTGAGGCATGGAGGATGTCTTTAGAATCCAAATGTGTTCCTCGATATTTGGTAAGAGATTTGGGCGCCCTGATAAACCTTTATGATTATTAGAAACTTGTAAAAAAAGTTAGGATAATCCTAGTCCCGATTGTTTTCTATCTATCATAGGAACAGATTGTATAGATTTTCATTAATCCACCAAATATTTTCAGACATTTTCCCACTTTTGGTAAAACTTTCCATCTATAAATGGCAAAATGTACTTAAGTTCAGACAGTGATTCAAGATGAATGAAAACCACTAGCATTCTAAATTTCACTAGAAGATAGAAAAATGTTGAATTCTTTCAAATTTATTGCATAAAGCTGTGAAAATCCTAATCCTCAAACCTCATAAAGACAGCACGTGAAAACAAAACTACAGACCAATCTCCTGTAGGAATACAGGTATAAAAGTTCAACATAAAACTCCAGTAAATAAATTCCAGTAGCTTATTAAAATATAATACATTTTAATCAAGAAATTATCTAGATATGTAAATGGGAATTTGAGGAAAATGAATAATATATTCTATCAATAAGTAAAAGTAAGAAACATCATGGAGTTCTTAGTAAATGCTGAAAAGGCATTTCAGAAAATCTAATACCTGTTTCTGATAAAAATAAAACCTTGATGATAGAAGAATATTTCCTTAACATCATTAAAAATAAATATATAAGTCAACCTCTAACATTGCAGTTAAAAGGGAAACGCTTCAGTAATTGTTATTAAAATAAAGATGAGACCAGCATCGTTGCTATCACTGCTATTAGGAACATTGTTTTAGAAGTTCTACATAATGCAATGAGACCTGAAATAGAAAAAAAATATACCAACTGGAAATAAAGAGATGAGTTTATGATGCTGCTGCTATGCTGATAGTGACAACACAGAAGAAAATCAAGTTAGATATTTATCTTATACATTATATCAATAAGAAAAACAGATTAAATGGATTAAAGTAGTTAATATAAAATATAAATGTCTATAAAAAAGAGGTAAATAATTGACATAAAAAAGAAAGCACTTTTCCAGCACCAAGTCATTTTATTAAAAGGAAAATATAAGAATTACAGACTGAACCACACAAATTGCACTTACAAATCCATTAAAGAAACCATCCATTAGCTAACAGATAAATGTTTTGCACGTGCAGTTTAAATAATAGAAATACATATTACCAATGAATTTAAGATAATCTATGCAATCTTATAATCAATAAAGACAGTCTCACGTGTTGTTTTTGACTATTAAATTGGCAAAGATTTTAAAAACATTCTTTATAACTTTGTGTAATGCTTTCCACATTCATACACAAAATATGGGAATGTGTATATTTGTGAAATGATTCTTTAAAGGAATTCGCAGTGTGTATCAAAAATATTAAACTGCACATGCTTATGACTTATTTCAAGGACTCTGTCATTAGGTAATAACCAAGTATATGATGACATGTTTATATAAGACTTTCATTGCACTTCTTTATTCTAGTGATAAATCATAAATAGGTATTTAAAAATAGTGAATTAAAGGATTAATTATGGTAAAGTCACATGAGCTACTGCAAGATCCCAGAGAGCAAGAATTTCGTCTGCCTTGTTCCCTGCTGCATCATCTGCACCTAGAATGGTGTCCTGAGTGTAGTCTGCCCTGAGTAATGTTCTGCTGAATGAGTGAATTGGAATAATATGAAAACACTAATACTCATTCTTGTGAAGATTTATGGGGAGAATAATTAAAACATAAAGCTTTAAAAAGACATGATAAAAATTCTATATACAGTGAGATCTCAAGTTTTAAAATATTTTATTTACATTAAATAAAAGGTATCCAGGAAAAAATTAAATTATTAAAGTGATGGTTTTACAGTTTTTCTCACACTTCTCTCTGTTTTTAATTTTCCTGCAATATGCATGTATTATTATTAATATAAGGAAATGCAACTATCATTTGAAATTTTAGATTTATACTGAGCCAAACAAAATAAATACAACTCTGTTCAAAGGGAAATACTGTGACGGGACTGGTCTGTCTTGCTCACTTTTCTCTCTCAACATCTTAGCCAGCTGTCTGGCTCAGAGTACAGGCTCAGGATTCATTCACTGAAGGAATGAACCAGTTTTGATTCTGATGATTGTATTTCAGAATCAAGTTCTTTAGGACAGAATACCTTACAAATATCTTGTAATTACTTCACTATTTTGTTCAACTCAAAATAAATTAGAGATAACCTAATATTGATTTTATTTCCAATATTTTTTCAAATGTTACGTCAATTGAATTTTGTGGGATCTTGAATTATTCTTGAAATTTGACCTTGAAATATTTTTCAATTAACAAATAAGCTTCTCTACGATGAGTGGTTTTATTCCTTTCCTGAGCAGGAACTCCTTGGGTCTTCTACATTGCCTGCTATAACAATGTTTTTCTGTTGTAACAATTATCATCCTGTCTGTCAATCACTTTGACTTCTAAGTACGTATGTATCCATCCATCTACTTTCTGACTCTTCTACAGCTAGTGATCTCAATTACAGAAGGGACTACATGTTGTCTTTTTATTCCATATTTTAACACAGTTTCTAGCATACCATAGGCAATCCATGTTTGTTGTTTTCATCACCACACAACAATCAGTGGTTTTCTAATTTATCAACAAATTCTATCAGTAGCTGTGACATCTTTAATATAATATTAATCATTCCATAAATAATTTATAATATTCCACTAAGGAGGAAATAATGATGTATATGAAAGATGAACAAACAATACAGGAGTGAATAACTGTTAAACAGTGTGGAACAGACCACAAGTGCCATTGAAGATAGGAAGAAATGCTCATCAATGAGGCTGAGGTTCCTCAGGGCTGGCGTCAGAATGAAGGTAAATAGAATTGTAGATTGAAGTCTGCTTGCTGGGGCTCCAAATGTTCTTATAGCCTGGGATATTGATCTATTAAGGAAATCAAATATCTCATTCATTTTTGAAAATGAAATATTAATTAGAGTTCACAAATTTCCTTTTAGTGGGTAGATATTAAAGTGTTCATTGCATCACTAGTGTTGAATTTTAATCAGTATTTCAGAATGATATGTGAATTATCTGATGAAATGTTAATGGAACATTACTTTCTACCGTGTCCTCTAATATCATAGTTGATACAGAAGGTCTAGCCTCAATGACAAAAATTAGGAAAGTAAAATATGCCCTCTTGTAGGTCCCTACCACACATGGTAAATTATCTCCTCCAGGGAACCATGAACTGACCTCGTATTGTGTATACTATGTCTGGTATACCTCCTCGGGATCTCACAGTGCCTCACATTTCAAACATCTTTTTTTATACATCTGACTAAATGAGAAACTGATGGGAAACATTTTTTTCCTTTAGAAATGCATATTTAATTTTTTATTGATAATTTATGTTAATACAGAAAATTATTTTAGTTAACAGCATCATATTCTATAGTCAAGAACTGTGTCTTTTCAGTGTAAATACTTCAGGTACAATTAATGACTTGCAAGTAAACTTACTACAAATGATCAAACTTTGAAGTCTAGTAATGTTAAACGCATTTTAAATATTTAAAATATGTAAAACTGTGTGTATGAAATGTGAATGAACTCTTTTCTTTAGACTGCCAGTGATAGAGTTTATGGTAGACTTTTTTTTTTTGTCTCCTGTTATTTTGTAACGGGTCAGAGGTTATTTAGGCCTCATATGCATATTTCTGAAAGGGCAGCACGCATTGAAAAAATGTCACTGCATTAATGTGTGCCATTCTTGGTTTCCTTGGCCAAGCCCACTTGTCACAATTATTGCCAAAGCAATGCCATTGTGTGTCCTGTGATTCTCTGCCCATGCAATTTAGACCAACCCATTTTCATGTTCTTAAGGTAATTATGTCCCTCCAAATGTCAGCTAAATGACTTTGACATTCAAGATTCGTAACAGCTTTTGAACACCATGTTATCTGTGCTATTTGTAATTCATATTCATGCAAATCCCCAGCCCCAGACACTTACACCATCCCATCTGCTGAGAAGGTTCCTACTCCTTCTGCCTTTGAATTGTAGATGGCTAGAGACGCTATATACCTACTGAAAATGCTTTTAAGGTATTTTCTGTCTCCATAGATGCTACTACAGGTTGGATATTCTGACAATTCCAAGTGAGGAGACACCAATATATTTATGTCAGTGTGAAAATTCTTTTTAAAAAATTTAGCAATTAGTTGTCATCTTGTGGAAATATGTTACTAGTTTCTTTCTTTGGGCAGTAGCAATAACTTTCCCAGATTATTTTTTGGCTAAGTTTATCTTTGGTTTATTTGTAATATAAATAAAATATATACTTGTAAAAAAATCTCAATAGAAGGAAAATATGTGAAGATACATCAAAACAGAGGGACCACCTCTGCATTCTTTTATGACATAGATAAATTAAGTGTCTTTGACTGCAAGATACACACACACACACACACACGCACACACACAGAGTTACACACACATAGGACAACTTGCTCAATGTGAACTGGAGAGTAGTGAAATTATGTGGATAGTCTAGGTAAGTTATTGTGGTTGTCATAAGATTTCTCTGCTAGATATTTTTTAAAGTCTACTTAAAAAATTTTTTTAAAGAGTAGTCATTTTATAGTATTAAAAAGTGACCCAACAACACAGAATCGTGTTTGTAGATGGCTAAACCCTTGGGAATATTTCTTTATCCCAGAGCATAATTATAAGCCCCTCAACTCTTTTATCAGCCATATGAATTTATGTTTGATTAGCTGACCTCTCCAGTCATTCCAGAGGAAAATAATTCCCCACTATAAAATGAATATATTCCTGATGCTACTCACCCGAGAAATATACTTCATGGAGCTGCTTATTTGAACAGCAGTTTAATCACAAATCAATGCTGGTAATTTTGTGTCTGTCCCTGTGAATTACAACTTAAGGTTTATATTGGAATCATGCCATTTACTTCTGATGGGGAAATACAAGGGCTTTTCCTATTCCTGTTTCAACTACTTTTAATGCTAATTAGCTATCTCTTTTAGATGTAACCTTCCCTTGCCCCAGATCCATGCAAAGAAGATGTTGTTTATGCTACATAGCCTGGAAGTAATTATGATAGAAACAGATAGAATCTTAGGAATAGCTTGAGAGCATCGGTCTCTTACTCACAAATTCATTTAAAATGATTGAATTGTCTAACCGAATTAGACATCCATCACTCCTGAACTGCTTGGAAATTTTTTCTATTATATATTTTAGCTATTGTTGTTTAACCATGTTTATTTAAAAACAAGGTGAAAACTCAAATGTAATACCGTGGATATTATTGCATTGCAGTAATTAAAACAAATCACCCTGGCTCACCTTTAATGGAAGCTCAACATTGTTCAAGCTTTTGCTATTTGACCATTAACTCAGTAATTTTGTTATATCCTTTGAATCATACTTCATAAGAAATCCATGTTATTAAAAGGTAACACACACAACAGTGCATTTCACAGAGAGAATTTTGCTATAGAATGAAAGAAGCAGTTTGCTGTAAATCCTGCATGTTAAGCATAAAATTAGCTTGTATTCCTAGGAAAGGAAGGAAAATAGTACTTTTTAAAGCATGCTATTTCCTGGCACTGTACTAGATTATATGTTCATAATAAATGTTATAAAATTTATTCCTCACAACCACCTTTTATGTTTATTGTTGTATGTGCATTACATATCAGGCAATGGGTTAGATACTGAGGATACAACAATAAATAAGACCTTAGGATCTGGTGCTCTGGTCTCATGTAGTGAATAATCAAGAATTGAGAACATGCATGTAAACAAATATTAGCAATACAGGGTGAAAGTGCAGTCAGGACAGTCTGTGTAAGAAACGATCCCGGTTCAGAAGATGAATTGTTCTCTTCCGTTATCCCATCGTTTGGCTTTTTAGAAATTGAAGTATAATTTAAATATAGTAAAGTGCCTAAATCTTAAGTGTACAACTTGATACATTTTTCATATGTTTTCACCTATGTAACAACTGTCTAGAGACATGTATAGAATATTTCCAGCAGACCTTGAAGACTCCCATATGTTTCCTTCCAGTTAATATGCCTCTCCAGATAAAGACAACTCTGAACTCTTTCACTCAGCTTTTGTCTTTGAGATTCATTCATGTTATTTTACATACCAGAAGTTGTACTCTTTGTTATTTCTGTATAATAAATAGTTATATACATATACCACAATTTATTAGTCATTCAACTTTAAATGGCCATTTGTGTTGTTTCCAGTTTGGGGCTATTGCAAATATACTAGTATAGATGAACATTTTGTGCATTATATTTGGTGAATAAAAGTATGCATTTCTCTTGGGTATATACTTCAAAGTGCAATTGCTTGGTCATAGATTATGCATATACATTGTTAGTAGTTATTGCCAAACTGTTCTAGGAGATTGTACAAATTTAGACTCATACCAGCAATGTACGGGATTTATCATTTGCTATACACCTTCCATTTATTTAGGTCTTTAATTTTTCTCAGATATAATTATGATTATTAGTTTAATGGCCTTATATATCTTTCATTACTTTTATTCATAGATATTTTATATTTAATGATGGGATTTTAAATGGCATTTCAAAATTTCTTTTTTGTTTTTTTTGTCTCTAGTATATAGAAATGCAACTTACTTTTTATATGTTTTGACTTGGAATTCAGTCACCTTACTAAATTCCCTCATTCATTCTAATAGTGTTTTTCTGTAGAGTCTTTTCAAACTTTCTATGCAAACAATGAAGTCATCTGTGTATAAAGTCAGTTTTTTGTTCTTCTTTTCAATCTCTTTACCTTTTCTTGCCTTACTGCATTGATAAGGCCCTGCAACACAATGTTGAGAAGTGGTGACACTAGACGTCTTTGTCTTGTTCTTAAATGCAGGAGGAAGAGTTTAGCATTTCACTGATAATTATAATGTTATTTGTAGATTTTTTAGTAAATATTCTTAATCAGATTTTGGGAATTCTGTCCTATTTATTAATTTTCTGAAACTTTAAAAAAATATTTTACTGAGGTCATATTGGCTTATAACACCGTGTAAATTTCAGATGTATGTTATTATATTTCAGTTTCTATATAGACTGCATCGTGTTCACCACCAACAGTCTAGTTTTTATCTGTCACCATACATATGTGCCCCTTTTACCCTCCTCCTACCCCCTTTCCCTCTGGTAACCACTAATCTGTTCTCCTTATCTATGTATGTGTTTGTTTATCTTCCACACATGAGTGAAATCATACGGTATTTGTCTTTCTGTGTCTGACTTATTTCGCTTAGCATAATATCCTCAAGATCCATCCATGTTGTCGCAAATGGCACAATTTTGTCTTTTTTTTGTGTGTGAGGAAGATCGGCTCTGAGCTAACATCTGCCAATCCTCCTTTTTTTTTTTTTTTTGCTGAGGAAGACTGGTCCCGGGCTAACATCCATGCCCATCCTCCTCCACTTTATATGGGATGCCGCCACAGCATGGCCTGACAAGCAGTGCGTCAGTGTGTGCCCGGGATCCAAACCGGCGAACCCCGGGCTGCCGCAGCGGAGTGCGAGCACTCAACCGCTTGTGCCACCAGGCCAGCCCCCAATTTTGTCTTTTTTTATGGCTGAGTAGTATTCCATTGTACATATTTACCACATATTCTTTATCCATTTATCCACTGATGGGTACTTGGGTGGCTTTCACATCTTGGCTATTGTGGATAATGCTGTGATGAATATAGTGGTGCATAAATCCTTTTGAATTATTGATTTCATGTTCTTTCGCTAAATACCCAGTAGTGGAATAGCTGGATCATATGGTGTTTCTACTTTTAATTTTTTGAGAAATCTCCATACTGTTTTCATAGTGGCTGCACCAGTTTGCATTCCCACCAGCAGAGTATGAGAGTTCCCTTTTCTCCAAATCCTCTCCAACACTTGTTATTTCTTGTCTTGTTAATTATAGCCATTCTCAGGTGTAAGGTGGTATCTCATTGTAGTTTTGATTTGCATTTCTCTAGTAATTAGTGAAGTTCAACATCTTTTCATATGCCTATTGGCCATCTGTATATCTTCTTTGGACAAATGTCTGTTCATATCCTCTGCCCATTTTTTGATTGGCTTGTTCATTTTTGTTGTTGAGTTGTATGAGTTCTTTATATATTTTGGAAATTAACCAAATGTTGGATATATGATTTGCAAGTACTTTCTCCCAGTTGGTGGGTTATATTTTTGTTTTTTGTTGATGGTTTCTTTTGCCATACAGAAGCTCTTTAGTCTGATGTAGTTCCATTTGTTTATTTTTTCTTTTGTTTCCCTTGCCTGAGTAGACATGGTATTGGAAAAGATGTTGCTGGGACTGATGTCAAAGAGTGTACTGCCTATATTTTCTTCTAGGATTTTTATGGTTTCAGGTCTTACATTCAAGTCTTTAATCTGTTTTGAGTTAATTTTTGTGTATGGTGTGAGATAATGGTCTTTCATTCTTTTGCACATGGCGGTCCAGTTTTCCCAACACTGTTTATTGAAGAGATTTTCCTTTCTCCGTTGCATGTTCTTGGCTCCTTTGTCAAAGATTAGCTGTCTATAGATATGTGATTTTACTTCTGGGCTTTCAATTCTGATCCATTGATTTGTGTGTCTATTTTTCTGCCAGTACCATGCTGTTTTGATTACTATAGCTTTGTAGTATACTTTGAAGTCAGGGAATGTGATATCTCCAACTTTGTTCTTTTTTCTCAGGATTGCTTTGGCTTTTTGGGGTTGTTCGTTGTTCTGCTGAGACTTTTTTTAAGATCATAAATGGAGATTGAATCTTTTTGAATCTCTTAAGGTTATCATGTGGTTTTTCACCTTCATTCTGTTAATGTGGTGATTACATTCATTTATTTTCTAATGCTAAACCAACTTTGCATTTACAGGATAAACTCATTGTGTATTATACGTATTATGTATCACTGGATTTCTTCTGCTAATATTTTATTTAGGAATTTTTTTTTGCATCTAAGTTCATGAGAGACGTTTAGCTGTTATTTTCTTTTATTTTAATATTCCTAACAGGAGGTTGTATCAATATTATACTAGCCTCATAAAATGGGCTACAAAGTGTCCTCTCTCTTTCTGTTGTCTGGAGCAGTTTCTGGGATATGTTAATTAATTAAGATATATTAATTAAATGTTTGTTAAAGTTCACTGGTGAACCACCTTCAGCTTGGATTTTTCTTGTGGGAAGATTTTTAATTATAGATTGAGTTTCTTTAAAAGTTATAGTGTTATTTAGATTCTCTATCTCTTCTTTGTCACTTTTTTAAGTTGTGATTTTCATTTTCTTCAGTTCATCTAAATTCACATATTTTCTACTATCCTTGTGGTCCTAAGACATCCCCTGTTTGATTTCAGTCCCATGAAATTTGCTAAGGCCTGATTTATGATCCAGAATATGTTTGATTTCACTAAATTCCCATATACATTTGAAAAGAATTTATGTTCTGCACTTTTTAGGGGGAATGTCCAAAAAATGTCAATTAAGTAAAGTTGGCAATTAATGTTCAAATCTTCTATCACCTTTCTGACTTTTTTAAAGCTACTTTTCAAACTATAATAATTTAATTTCTTTTTCCCCTTCCCACATATTTTGCTCTTATTGTCTTATATTTAATTTCTATGCCTATTATAAAATTCAGTTTAGAATAGCATTTCATTGCATATGATATAAAATTCTAGGTAGTCAGTTATTTTCTTCCAGCACTTTACATAGGTAATTCCATTATGCTTTGGCTTCTACAGTTTCTGTGGAAAAGTCAGTTGTAGGTTTACTGTTCCATTTTGAAGGTACTATGTGCTTTCCTCTCTTTTCTTTTCTTTGGATGTTTTTAAGGCTTTTCTTTAGCTCTTTGTTTCTCAACAGTTTCATTACAATGTACATATATGTGTTTGTGTTTTGCTTAGGATTTAATTTACTGAGCTTCTTGAATCTCTGGGTCATCTTTCTTTAGTCTTGGAAATTTTCCAGCCATAATTTCTTCAAATATTGCTTTAGCCCCATTCCAACCTCACCTTGTTGATCTTCATTTACATTTATTCTAAGCATTTTGACTGTTCCACATACGTCTCATCATGTTTCATCATGGATATTGTCTATTTTCCAACAATTTAATCATGTTTTCCATTGTTTCATTCTGCTTTTAAACTCATCTAATGGATTCTTAATTTTAGATATTGTATTTTTCAATTCTAGAATGTCCATTAAAAAAACAGATTCTATTTATCTGTTGAAATTCTCCAGGTCTTCAATTATTTTGTTCATGTTAACTTCTGTTTTTAAAGCATATTGATCTTACCCAATGTATAGTCCTCATCTTCTAACTCTAATATTCAAGTCATCCCTGTGTCTACTTCTATTGTCTTACCTCTCAATTTTTATTTATGTTTTCTCATTTCTTAGTATCTAATAACTTTCAAAATTTTGTTCTAGATATTATGTATTAAATGAAAACTAGATATTATAGATGCCATTGTATTTCACCAGAGAAATGTCTCTCTCCTTTTATAGGCATATAAGATGAAGACTTGATCACCAAAATCCAATTGGAGATTGATCTGTTGCACAACTATGTTGATGTTTTAGTAAGACTCGGTGTACCTCTGTTTCATCTGGAGTCTGGTTGATTACCTGGAGGTTCTCTTTCTCCTTAGCCCTGAGATATTAGAGGAGATACACTTGTGTTCTTCAGATTTTCTCCGTGCAGCTCTCTAAACCCCTGTATTAGTCAAGGTTCTCCAGAGAAACAGATCCAATAGGATATAGATACAGCTATAGATATATAGATATCCAACTCTCAAGATATATATATATATATATAAAGAGATTTGTTATAAGATATTGGCTTATGTGATTATAGAGGCTGAGAAATCTCCCGATCTGCCCTCTGCAAGATGGAGACCCAGAAAGGCCTGTGGTGCAGTGTAAAGGCCTGATAGGCAGAGAACTGATGGTATAGACAAGGGCAGGAAATCAATGCCCCACCTCGAGCAGTCAGGCAGAGAGAGAATACAACATTCCTCCCCTCTTGCATTTTATTTGGACCCTCAAAGGATTGCATGATGACTACCCACATAAAGGAGGGCGACCTGCTTTATGCAGTCTACTGATTCAAATGCAAATCTCCTCTGGAAACACCTTCACTGACACACCCAGAAACAATGTTTAACCAACTCTCTGGGCATCCCTTGGGCCAGTCAGGTTGACACATAAAATTACCATCATAACCCCCTCTCCTCATAATTTAGAAATCTGTCAAATATCTTGAGAGCCTAGAAGTGTGCGTGAGGTGGGACCTCTCTTCCAGCAGATTTGTGCTTAGGAGAAGCACTATGAGACCACAGGGGCGTTCACTGTGGCTTCTCTCTCTTCCAGGAAGCCCCAGATTTCAGAAAATGTCTACAGGATGAAGCTGATTAGGCATTTGTGGCCCACCAATCACCCAGTTTCTTACATGGGGCCTGTTTGACTGCTAAAAGCTTAGCTGGTTTTCCTTTTCCTTAGAATCTCTCTGTGTAAACCAATCTCAATACATAGCCTGTGCCTAGACTTAGCAAATGCCTCTTGGGGAAAGATGGATGGGATTAACAGTTTAGCTTGGAAGGACCCTCTCTTCTCCAGAATGTTAGGTCAGCTATTCTTTTTAAAAATATGATTTTTGTAATTTATCTTGCTTTCTTCATTGATTGTCATGGGAACAATAGTTGATTGCAACCTACTATCTTTTCCCTGGAGGAAAAAGCTAGACTAATTTTTCTTAGGATAAATGATCCAGACCATCAGTTTGGGGTGGGATAGAGGGTTTGAGTACTATTCTGCCTCACTTTAGCTATTGTCTATAATTATCTGAAAAAAAAAATGCTAGAATCTATACAGAGATTGAGAAAAAAACTAAATAAGAAATAATTTACGCCTTAAAGGTAATTAGAGTCCAGAGGATGAGAGAAATATTGCTGCTAATCTCCTTTCAGGGTGGTGTGTACTATGATAAAACTAAGCACAGGTTGCTGTAAGAACATGGGATAAACTTAGGTCAGTCTTGGAGGATGGTAATGCTTAGAATGAAAACTAAGGTGAAGTAAAGGCAAAGAAGAGAGGGAATAACTTACGTGGAGAGAGAAGTATGAAAACAAATAATATGTGCTAGGGACCATGAGAAGTTTTATATCATTGGGGCATAAAGGGGGATCAACCTTCCCAATGAGCTGGTATACCAGAGAAATAAAAGCTTAACTTTTTATGAATTGGTTTTGTGGGTACCAAGAGGTCTGTGCACTGGGTATTCCAATTCAAAATCAGAGAGGTCAACCACCAATGCCATTTGACACATATGATGGATGGCACTATAATGGGCAGGGGCAGAGTTTATTTCTTATTTCTTCCTGCTACATTTGGAGCATTTAAAGCCTATCCTCTTCCCCAAAAAACAGCTAAACTCAGAGGAAGGCACATTAAAATTATAATTTTGTGAGGATTACTCCAAAATCTTCGAACTTCCTCCAAATCCTACCCCCCGGGAGCCGTTTTTACTTCTTCATCTTATGGGAATATATGTTTCTATAGGACTTAAAAGGAAAACTCAGGATGTGATATCTATAAACTATATACACATTCCAAAAATTTGGCATAATAAACTGTTTTGTTGTTTGCAAATTTCATTTTTATTTTAGTAATAAATCTAACACCATGCTTAACAATGAATGAAAATGAATTATTTAGTCAACACATATTTGTTAAACACTCACTATCAAAAAAGTGGTGCAAGTTAATAGATTTGGAATTATCCTTGTTTTCTTTCTCTCAGTCTTAGATGCAGTGCATCAACATATCTTGTAGATTTTCCCAAAAATGTTCTCAAATCCAGTTCCTTTTTATGACCTTTGCTGCTATCGTAGCCATACCATCATCACTTCTCTGTCAGGAGACAGAAATAGCTTGCTTACTGAAATGTTTGCCCATCTACAATCTACTCTGCAAATAATGGCCAGAATGATATTTTAAAAACCTAACTTTAATTAAGTGGTTCTCTAAAAATTCTCCAATAGCTTCTAATTTCATCTAGAATAAATCCAAATTTGTATATTGGCCTGCCAAGCTCTGCAAAATATTGTTCTTTGTTACCTCTCCAACCATTTTTTTCCCCCTAACCATTCTTCCCTTTAATGTTTCCATGTTGTTAATCCTTTGGCATCCTGGAATGCTCTTTTCCTGGATGTGTTCATGTCTCTCACATGTCATCCTTCAGAAAGAATATTGCTAAGTACTTTATCTAATAATCACTGTTTTTCACTCCTATTGGGAATTACTTTTCTCTAGAGCATGTAATATACTCTACCATTATATTATATAGCTACTTATTTATTTGTTTATTTGTATCTCCCACTAGTATGTGAGCAACTGCCTAGACACCTACAAAACCCATTAAGTAAAAATTGTGTGGGCAAGGGGTGTTTTTTCTTCTTTGCCAGAGTATTTTTATTGTCATAACAGTACTTGGAGTAGGAGTTGGCATAAAGTATACGTTCAATAAATTTTTTTGAATTAATGAATGGAAAAATAAAAAGAAGTAAAGGAGAAGAGAAAGAAAGAATGGAAGGGAAGAAATGAAGAATGAAAATTGAGAATGGAGAGCACAAAAATAAAGGATTTAGTCTCTGTAATAAACTGCGTAGGAACTATTGACATCATATGTTCATGTGCATACTATGTGTGCCTTTTCCATAAAATTATTTTGGATGTGTATATTTATTTCCCTCTCATCTCTCAATCACTTCATATTCCTTTAAGTGACATGGTAGATGTAGAGGAAGGGTAAAGAGAAGAGAACAAGCAATGAATGATGCAAGAAAAATTAGAAAGTATGTGAAGAGAATAGTCACTATTTTATTTTGAGTGAAACATAAATTTCATAAAAGGAAGTTGTAAAACCTAAGATAGTTGTCAAATGATGGACAGTGTTGAATACCAGGAAATGTATTTAGAACTTTACTGTTCAGGTTATGAAGGGGTCACCAAATATTTTCTTGAGAGAAAATAATTATCAGAGAATATTTCCATGTGATAGCTTTTCTATTGTGACATTTGGAAAACTTTAAGAAAATATCTAGGAAAACCAGATATTTCAACCCCAAATCAAGAAAGCAAACCAAACCAAAACCGAATTCATAGATACAGAGAACAGATACAGCAATTGCCAGAGGTGGAGGGCTGGGAGTGGGCTAAGTGGGTGAAAGTGGTCAAAAGGTACAAACTTTCAGTTATAAAATAAATAAGTCATGGGGATGTAACATATAGCATGGTGACTGTAGGTAATAAAATTGTATTGTATATTTGGAAGCTACTAAGAGAGTAGATCTTAGAAGTTCTCATCACAAGAAAAAAATGTATGTGGTGATGGATATTAACTAGACTTATCGTGGTGATCATTTGGCAATTATACATGTATTGAATCATTATGTTGTACACCTGAAACTAATATAATGTTACATGTCAATTATATCTCCAAAAAATCACATAATGTTACTGATAATTTTCTAGTGCCATATATGTAAGCAGATTGGTAGACACTGTAAAAAAGTAATATTTTTGTTGTTATTGTCCATTTGAAGTCTTTCTTTCATTGAGCCCAAATTGTTTTTATAAACATTAAGCCAATAAGAGGGAGAATCTGAGTCAAGATTTTTTAAATAGACTCTCAAGACTTGCTTGCTAAAATAAATCATGGATGAGTAGAATTTCATAAAATTTTGCATTATTTTTAAATTGAGTTACAAGTCATAGACAAGTGGGGGTTGTAATTTAATGTGATATCACGGAAATTGTCTCAGTACCCTCATTTTTAATATGGAATGATTACTATATACAATTTTAATGGAATTCTAGAATTAGGGAAGGAATATTATTTTATTATAGAAAACTCCCTATAATTTCCCAAAGTAATATTTGGGTGGATACTATAAGTATTATAGAAACAATCTGGGCTCCATATGTAATTGCAGATACATTATTTCAAGTTCTGCACATTCTCCCTAATCACAATCCCTTTTAGCAGCATGTGTCTTTTATAGTAATTTGTTTTTATAATTATTCTACCTATCTACATCTGCATATTCTATTACAAACACTCAAAGGCAGGGAACATGTCTTATTTATATTTTTAAACCCAACACCTAGAAAATATTGGACACAGTGAGTGTTTTTTGAATAAAGTTAAAATCTGACGTGTTTGGAATGGATTGTCACTCTTTGAAATCAGGCCTAAGGGTATACATATGTCAATAATCAATGGAATAGATTGATTTTTTGATAAATCAAAATTTTAATTCTGTTATCACTGCCACCGCTATCACCACTAAGATGATCAAATCAACAGCTCCTTTTCTTCTTTCTCTGACTCAATTATTGAGCTCTTTCAGCATTGAGCATTGTGTGAAGGTCTTTCTCTCATTTACTCCTCATACCAACCCTATGAAGTGGGAATTAGCATCATGCCTGTTTCCCAAATGAGGAGACAGAAGCTCAGAGAAGTTAAGAGCCTCGTCTAAGGTACATGGTTAAGAATGACGGAAGTGGGAAACAAAGGGTGTTGGTATCTGGGATTGAGAAATTTGTGAGCAGAATATTCAAGTATATACCCTTACTCTTGAGAAGCAAAAAAATACCGAACTTTTCAAAGTAGCTTTGTTTTTGTAGTAGTATGTGTGGACCCATCCTGATTGAGCAAATACTTAAATGTGTCAATATTGTTGGGAGACAGAGCTCTCATTGAGGAAAGAGGGAGATAAAGATATAAAACGGGAGGATACCAAGATGAACTATGTGAGGATGTATAGCACTTGAGGGATTGGGGTGGACTCTTGATTTCTAAAATGTGTCAGGTGTATGTCTACATATTTAGGTATCTGTATATTTGTATGTGCTTATATATTTATGGTTCTTGGTGAATGTATGGCTTTATAAACATACGTATGTTTCCTAACTCTGTCCACTGAAAAGGCCTAGAAACAAAGACACCTTGGGGTTTGATGAGCACAAATAGCACCCAGATCTTGGTTTCTAATACCACACTCAAATAAAAGGAATCAGGGCTCCTTGAGTGGATACTGAGTATAAAGCTGGGCAGAGAAGATAAGCCTGGCACATCTTGTTATGCTAGAAAGTAAGAAAGTACTAAAAAAAATGATGAGACCTGTCACATAGACACAGGAATCAGCTTAAAGGGGCTCCCTCCTGCTAAATCAAGGACAATTTGAGGATCAATAACAAAAGAGAGTAATGAAATATAAACTATTGGAAAAATTAGAATTCGTTAATTCATATCAATAATAAATAGATTAAAAATAAATGTGGGGGTGGGGGGATGGGTGAAATGGGTGAGGGGATTAAGAAGCACAAACTTGCAGTTATAGATAAGTCCTGAGGATGTAATGTACAGCATAGGGAATATAGTCAATAATGTTATAATAACTTTGTAGGGTGACAGATAGTTACTAGACTTATTGTGATGATCACTTCATCATGTATATAAATGTCGAATCACTATGTTGTACACCTGAAACTAATATAATATTGAATGTCAACTATATATCAATAAAAAAATGTGGGAGGGGCTGGCTACATTAGTTAAGTTCAGCGCGTTCTGCTTCAGCAGCCCAGGTTCGTGGGTTTGGATCCCAGGCATGGACCTATGCCATTCGTCAACCATGCTGTGACGGCAATCCACATACAAAATAGAGGAAGACTGGTGCAGGTGTCAGCTCAGGGCTTATCTTCCTCAAGCAAAAAAAGAGGAAGATTGGCAACAGATGTTAGCTCAGGAGGAGTCTTCCTCAGGAAAAACAAAATGTGGGAGAAGGGAGAATGGGAGATCTTATTTATAATAGAATGCCAAGTGCTGACTGTTCAATATGGGGGAAATGCTGGAGGTGGAAAATCCTCTTTTTGTGGCTATCACAGTAAAGACTGGTCAGGAAAGAATCATCAATAAAAGCTTACTATAAGACAGAAATTTTGATGAAGAGCAGGATATGTGTTTGATCTTAAAGAATCTCTCCCACAGATCCCTTATTAGTAGGAAGGGAAAAACTATATAATGGGGGAATAGGACAGCACCTTGAGTAGGTGCTTGATTAATTAATTAATCAAAATTAATTTCAGAAATAGGGACAGACTGACTTAATGCACTCTGAATGTGATACCTTGAGAAGGGTGCAACATCGCTTATATTGTATTCCAGCGGGGAATATATAACCTGAATCTAATCATGAGGAAACATCAGACAAACAAAAGGAGGAACATTCTATTTAAAAAGGAGATGGGGGTAGAGACTATTCAGCAAAAATTTCAATGTCATATAAGATAAAGAAAGACTGAGGAACTATTCCAATTAAAGGGAACTAAACAGATATGACCACTGATCCTAAACCTGATGCTGTTCTGGAGAAACACTGCTGTAAAGGAGAGTATTACGTTCAGTAAAAAAATTAGAATAGATCCTCAAGTAGTATTGGAGCAGAGCATGTAGTCCAGCCCAAAGGTGAAAGATGCATGTGAATCAGATCATTTATGATGAGAATTGATAGAAATTAATACTGTACATGAGCCTGTTTGACTTATCATCTCCTTGATACGATAGAAGAAGAGCAAATTATAAAGCAAATGGAGCCAAATGTTACCACAGGGTGCTGCAGGTAAAGAGCAGATGAGTGCTCTTTACATTATTCTTGGAATTTCTCTGTAAAGCTGAAATTATGTCTAAATTAAAGTTTGATTTATTTATTTATTGCTGAGGAAGATTCACCCTGAGCTAACATCTGTGCCAATCTTCCTCTCCTTTATATGTGCGTTGCTGCCACAGCATGGTTGAGAAGTGGAGTAGGTCTGCACCCGGGATCCGAACCCATGAACCCGGGCCTCCAAAGAGGAGCACGCGGAACTTTAACCGCTTGACCACTGGGCCGGGCCTTTGTTTGTTTATTTTTAATAAGAACACATGAGATTTAAAGTTGTAAGAACAGATCTTCTAGATCATCTATGGACTATCCTAGATTTGGCCATACACTTCAAAAACAAAAAACTGTATACTAGATAATTTTTAAAAGAAAACATATAATCATTTAAAACCAATACTATCAGTGATTGAGGGAACATGTTTGCTCTGCTCTGAATTTAAAATGTGACATCAATTACGGAAGGTGGGCAGTAACTTATTCTATGCTTACTCTCTAGTATAGTTCACACTTACTACCCTCCTTTCTAGGCTGTAAAATTTCAAACTCAGTCGGAGCAGCAAAGAAAATTCAATTGATTCAGATAGATGGCTTAGCATTTTTTTCAATGATTTTTTCTATCACGCTCCAGAGTGTGAATTCTTTTTGAGAAATTTATAATAATTCTGATTTTAAAATCTAAATCTCTTTTTATTTGTTTTGTTTTGTGAGGAAGATCAGCCCTGAGCTAACATCCATGCTAATCCTCCTCCTTTTTCATGAGGAAGACCAGGTCTAAGCTAACATCTATTGCCAATCCTCCTCCTTTTTTTCCCCAAAGCCCCCAGTAGATAGTTGTATGTCATAGTTGCACATCCTTCTAGTTGTTGTATGTGGGACGCGGCCACAGCATGGCTGGACAAGCAGTGCGTCGGTGCGCCCCCGGGATCCGAACCCAGGCGGCCAGTAGCGGAGCGCGCACACTTAACCGCTAAGCCACGGGGCCGGCCCCCTAAATCTCTTTTTAAATTAAATTAAGAAAGTAAGATGCATACTTTTGAAATGTGAAACACATGACCATCTCTAAAGAATTGCTGAGATAATGATAAGACCCAAATCAAGTCTGCTAACCCTTCACAGCTAAATGGGAATTTTTTTAATTGAGGGAAAAAATGTCGACTAACAAAACTAGAAACTAGACATATGTGATTGCAATAATTGAAACAAAATTAATTTTAGGTTCTAAATTATTTAGATAGCTGTCTATGCTGTCACATTTTTTGTCATGTCAAAATGAGTAGGGCAGTTTATTTAGATATGTATTCTTTTGTCTCTGTGGAAAAGAGTCTGTAATTTATCCAAGAAGGGTTATAGTCATATTAAGAATGAATTCTTGTATATGTGCCTTAAAAATTAAAGATAAATGGACTGAAAAATTTTAGGTTTCAAAAATTTTTAGTGAATTAAGGAAAAGGGAAAAAGCCTAGAATTGTATTGGAACAGAGCCTCTAGTCTAGCTCAAAGCCAGAAGAACTTGACTTTTATTTATGATGAAAATTAATACAATGTACAATTATCTTCCATATGTACACATGCTGATCTGACTCAGCAGCTCTTTGATATGGGCCTTGCTTTTTGCTTAAGCTCAGATCACTAACAAATATGGCAGGAAAAAAAAGGACCTGATTTTTTTTTTATAGCTACTGAAAGTCCATCACTAAGCTAGAAATATGATACTTCATGAATTTTGTGTGTGTGTGTGTGTGAGGAAGACTAGCCCTGAGCTAACATCTGTTGCCAATCCTCCTACTTTTGCTGAGGAAGATTGGCCCTGAGCTAATATCCATGCCTATCTTCCTCTACTTTATATAGGACATTGTCACAGCATCGCTTGATAAGCAGTGCATTGGTCTGCACCTGGGATCCAAACCTGCGAACCCCAGGCTGCTGAAGCGGAGCATGCGAACTTAACCACTACGCCACCAGGCCAGCTCTGTGAGTTTTCTTATTAGGTGAAATTTACAAGTGTTAAATATATCACTTATTGATATCACCTTGGAAATTAACACTCTTCATTAATTTTATATTACTAAAATTTTCCAGTTACCCTTGCTCTGAATTGGCTTTCATTACCTGGAAAAGAAGGCTAGCTGACAAAGCAGTAACAGTGCACTGTGGTGATGTCTTGAGATGACTATGACCTAAGAGGCCATCACAAGCCTCCTGTGACCCAGATGCAGAGTGAGCTGCATTTTTCTCTAAGTTATTTATTTACTTATCCTTGTTTCTAGTATATCTCTTAGATTAATTTTTTTTGTGTGAGAGGAAGATCAACCCTGAGCTAACATCCATGCTAATCCTCCTCTTTTTGCTGAGGAAGACTGGCTCTGAGCTAACATCTATTGCCAATCCTCCTCCATTTTTTTCCCCAAAGCCCCAATAGATAGTTGCATGTCATAGTTGCACATCCTTCTAGTTGCTGTATGTGGGATGTGGCCTCAGCATGGCCAGAGAAGTGGTGTGTCGGTGCGTGCCTGGGATCCGAACCCGGGCCACCAGTAGCAGAGTGTGCACACTTAACCGCTAAGCCACAGGGCTGGCCCTCTCTTAGATTAATTTTTCTTCATGTTAATACATTTTAAGATGTTTTTCAAAGGTGTTCTTTGTGTGCAAACAGCCTGGGGACTTAGATGAGTGAGAATGTCTTTATTTTATTTTAGTATTAAAATGCTACTTTAGCTAGACATAAAACTCTGAATTTGTTATTATTTTCCTTCAGTGCCTTGTATCCATTACACCATTTTCTTCTTGCAATTCATATCACTGTTGAGAAATCTGTTGAAAATTTGATTCTTCTACTTTTTCTCTCTCTAAAAGTATTTAGAAGTTTCTCTTTATTTTGAAATTCTTAAGATGTCAGTGTTTTCGTTTAGGTTTCATTCTTCTTATATATCCTACTTGGCAATTTACAAGTATTTTGACTTTTTCCTTCTTCTCAGATGTTACTTTTTCACTTTGCTTAATTCTGGGAATTTCTGAATTAATATCTTTTCAGATATTTCTTCCTCTTTCTTATTTTATTTTCCTCTTTGTGACTGCCTTTACACAGATTTGACACTTCTATATCTACCCACATATGTCTTAACTTGAAGCTATAATCTCTTCATCTCTTCCTGATATTTCCTGGGAAATTTCTCTATCTCACCTTCAATCTCATGACACATTCTTCTGCTGTGCTCATTCTGTTATCCAACACTTCTTTTCAATACTTTATAAAAATTAATATATTTCTATACCCTGTATTTCCAAGTGTCTTCTTTTAAATGCTTATTCATAAGTCCTATTACTGTTCTTAGTCTTTGAGAATATTCAGTGTCATTTTAATTCTTTTTTCATTGGAACTCAAATTGGGCTTTATTGTATATATGTTTTTCAGGATGATGACTATTTTCTTTTGTACTATTTGTGTTCTGCAGCTTTCAGAAGTCTTGCCATTTTCCCCTGAGAGCTCATATTTCTGTGGGTAACAGTTATGTAGTATTGTCCTCACAAAGGGCTACAGCCAATGTCCTAGCTTTGCCAGAACCTGGAGACTTAAAATTGGGAAAGAATTGAACTTCAAAGTGGAGTGCCTCTAGAGGTATAAATCTGAGATTGTCATTCTCCAGGTAGTTCCTTTCCAGTGGCTCTGGCCCTCAAATAAGGGCCATTTTTTAAGAGTTTACTGAGAGTGGGGTTTGTGTTTTGGAGTAGAGGTGGTGGAGGGAGCCCTTAAGGGTCATCAGAAATACCTGCACCTCTTATTTACTCACCACCCAGCAGGAATTAATATCACCTGAAGTTACTCTCCCATCTGCCACAAGAGCATGGCTACCGCAGATCTTTTCAGCCTTTTCTGTGCAAGGGCAGGTGATAATCCTCCCAGGGAAAATGTGCATAAAAGAAAAAAGTACAACTAAAAGTATTTTCCCCAGGCGAAGCTTCCCAGGCTTACCTGCCCCTCTTCCACTCTCAGTGAGCATCTCCCAAGAATGGGACCCAAATAAATTTTGCCTCCCTGGAAGAGTCTTACAGCTTACTAGCTTTTGCAATTTGTAAATTTTCATCACATTTTGAGGACTTCATTGGAATGAGCTTGGGGGTGGGGAGATTAGGGAGGAAGCCAGCAGCTCCTGTTAGTCTGCCATTTTATCCTCAGTAGCATTTCCATGTGTACACTTTTCGTTCTTGCTCTCGTGAACATGATAGCTCTGACCAAACATAGGGAAGCCGCAAAGCATACGTAATTTCTTCAACAGTCGTAGTCTCGGAGGGACTAGGAGCAACATTCAGTGAGATAAAAACTGTCATCATCCAGGAGCTACAGAAATAGGGTAGGGAATGTTTATTGCAATCTTTCAGATTCATAAAGTGGCAGCAATATCTATTAGTGTGATATCTTACATAGAAATATTAGCTATCTTTTAGACTCACTTCACATGCATTTTTTCATTTAATTCTCCCAACAATTCTAGGAGGAATTTAATATAGTATTGTCCCTATTTTACATCAAATAGACTGAGACTTAGAGTTTTAAGTTTTGTTAATAACCTCTAAGTGGAGGAATTTAGGGCTCTTCACTTTCATATTACTGTTGTAACCTATTTAATTTAATATGGCTGTTTTTATTATCTAGGTATCATAGGATTTCAGAGGTAGAGTGAATCTCAGTGGTCATTTAGTTTAACTCCCTTACATTCCAAAGGAAGAAACTGAGGCCTAGAGAAGTTGGGCAAATTGAACGTGTTAACAAGCTAGTTTATACCTTAGTAGAAAGGAAATAATTATCTCTAGTCTTGCAGTCAAGTGCTTCTGTGCTCTGTTCTCTACCTTAATTTTGTTATTCCCCCTAGAAGCTGTTATATTGCATGCTTCATGAAGAATGATCCTCCTTTTTATTATTAAAATAATTTATTAACATCTGTACTTTGTTTTTTTTCAATTTTATTACAGTACATTGAATTGGGCTAAGTATTGTCTTCTGAAAATAAAGTATGCAATTAAAACTTTGGATTAAATTTATCTAAAGATCAATATGATGAAATTATACATCTAATTTATTGAAGATAGAAAAGCATACTTTAGTATCTTAGAGAAAGAGGAAATAATAAAACTAATTTTCTTTGTTTTTTAAGGCCCTTTACACTGGTAAATTAGTTTACCAGTAAAGTAGATGAATTTGAAATGACATGAATTCTAATTATCTTAGAAATTCTATCATAAAATTCAAGGTATTTTAGTAGTCATTTCCATTTAAAATGAATATAAATTCATTCTTGTCTTTAATTACTTACAGCACCAAGACCACTGCATTCTTTTTAGGAACATACAGGCACATCCTATTGCCCAAATTCTATGGCACAGTTCTTAATTATCCAGGAGTTTCAAGTATTTTTTAAAAAATAACTCCACTCTTTGAATATCTTTTAATAGACTTTCTTAATTATATAGAAATGGAAAAGGAATAGTGGCCTACAAAGGTAAATTTTGTTCTTAATAATTTAATGATTTTTTTTACACTGTTTCTAATGATTTTTGAATTAGAGACAGAGGACAAGGCTGAAGTTTGAGCTCTGTTATAATTTCCTGCTGGTCTTGTTTGCCTCCTTATATCCTCCTTCTCCACCATGGTTTATGTCCTAAGACTCCACCAAAGGTCTCTTTTATCCTCTGGCTTCCAGTTGGGTTCAACCAATGCAAAGTGGGGTTAAGGTTTTTATTTCCCCTGCTCTTTTCCTGCTGGTCACAGTGGGTAAGGGACTTTGAATGTCAGATGGCTTTCTCCACACATCTTTTCTCTCTAGATCCTGATAATTCTTTGTCCCCCTGGGCCTTTAAGCCTAGAGGTAGTAAACACTTTCTACTTTGACCTGTACCTTCTTGATTTCCCTACACCTTGAACTCACCTTTATAAATACTCCCTTTATTCAACTCTCCTCGGTTACCTTGTTTGAGTGTGTCATCTGTTTCACGCCAGAACTCAGACTGATGCACTGAATTACCTTGAAAAATCAGATTTGATCTTTAAAGTTCAAATTCCTCTCTATACAATACACATAGTAATGCCCATCACTGAGCATTGTTGATATGGCTCATCTCTGCTCTCAAGATAAAGTTCTAACTTGACAACATCAGTTCAAGGTTTGTACTTAACATCTTCACTTTTATCTTTTGCCAAGTTCCCCTTTCATTAGGTATGCTCCTGCCATATTGAAATACTTTCAGCATCCCCATTCCCTCAATGCTCTATGCTTGATGCACTATGAGCAATTTACATCATCTGGAACCCTCTCTTCTTCTCCTTCTCTTCTCTATTCCCTTCAATAAAGTCTTCTGAGAATCACTTAGACTAGAAAGTCTATCCTGATTTGTCTCATTTCCAACCTAAATTGAACTGAATATTTAAAAATAAGTTTCCCCATTGTGCTTTATTACACACCTTCTAGCACTTACTTGATTGCCTGCCTACTTGTCAGTTTCTCATTCTAGACTGAAAACTCCCTCGGTCAGGGACTAAGTGTTGCTCACTAGATCTTTCAGTCTCTAGCACAATCCTGGTCCTACAATGAGCAGTAAATAAAAATTTATTGTATGGCTGTGTACACATGAAAACAGGTTTTCTCTGAGATTTTTTTTTTTGTATTTTCAGAATATTAATTTAAGTTACTATAAGACAAACAAATATATGACTAAAAACAATAAAAACAAGCAAACATGTCTTACCAATCTACTCTTCATCACCTTTAATTAACTTGACCTTTACATATCTTTCCAAAATATATCATTGAGGACCTGGATAAAAGGGAGCTCTCCGGCCACTGGAATTCTTGAGACTTGGGCCAATGAGGCAAATCATCCGAGGCTGTTTCAGGTTATACCTGGGCCCAGGCTGGCAGTCACTCAACAGAAGGGGTACACTATGGCATCAGAAATAAAACTTGGTCAGACTATGTCTCTACAGGTAGTGCTCTTCCGAGAACCAACCCCATCATTTATTAACTCTTTTGAATTTTAACAAGGCTTGAAACTAAGTTATCTAGACAATGGTCTCATTTCTTCCATTCCTATTTCCTGTGAGATTTGATACGTTTAGCATACTGTGTGAAATAATTTTCAAGAGGCCTAAAAATGTAATCTAACAATAGTTTCTTATCTGTTTGTTGCGTTCTTGTTTATGCTTGTATGAAATAGATTCAATAAGCAGTGATTTATCAGGCAATCTTGTTTCACATTCTGGGTGATGGAGAACAAGTCTGCTGTGCAGTGGGACTCACTCAACAAAGATTTTCATTTTTTCCTCCCAATATTAAAAAAAAAAACCTAGGAAATTCCATTTCCCTTGTTTGAAATGTGTTATTTTATAGAAGTCTACTATGCATCTATTTGGTAGATTGTGCTTAAAAATTTCTCATCATTTTAGTAGTGTTATTGGGTAATAAAAACAGTTTTTAAAGCTTGGACATTGGCTCTTTGATATGCCTTTCACATCATTTCACATCTTGATTTGAACTCGTTTTCATTTTTTCCCAGAGACAGCAGAAAAGCACATCAAATGCACAATAATGCTTGTGTTGTGATAGGAAGTCACTGAAGAATTTTTTTAGGTACTTCCAAATAAAGATAAGGTTTCTGGAAGCCGACAAGCATCAAATAACCAAACATGGCTGTCAGCTGAATTATACATCTTTATTTTCTTGTTATTATATTGTTGAATCTGATATTTGGCTTTGATGAGTTTTTCAATCAGATGTGACCTTTTCACCACTTGTGATGGAGAAAGGCACACAGCAAAATTACTAAACAAGGCTAGGATTTCAGAACCACTCATTGACATTTTAATTTTAATTTTATTTATTTAGAAGAATTTTCCTACAACCTAGCTAAATGAGAATGAAGGGATACTTTAACTATTGGTTAAACTATTGGGTGTATTATTTTTAAAGATGTTTTTTAAACTAATCATTTTTAGACAAGAGAATCCCAAAGTAAGTGAGGAAACCCCCCTCCCACCCACCTCCCTCTCCTCCCCACCTAGGTAATAGTGTTAACATGGGAGAAAATATCACAGGCACCGGCTAATCATTTAAATGGAAGACTGGTCTGTTTATAAGAACTGTGCTGCAAGATGGCGGGAGAGTGCTCTCAGTCTGAGCTGGAACCTCTATACCCCAGTTCCTTAACAGATAACAATTTCAGGCTGTTTTTCTAATTGCACCTAAGACACCCTCCAAGATGTGCCTGTGGTTAGCAGTGGAGGAGAGGGTGTGTGAGATTATGGCACTCACTAAAGGAGGAAAAAGTATACTCTAGACTTCTAAATTAGCAAAATCCCAAGAGGCTATTTGAAAGGGAATCAACAACAGGTATTTGAAAGAGGTCACAGTGTTTATCATAAAGATTTAGGGCCTCCAAAGGAAATACAATGTTTGTCTTGGGGAGTGACTCATTGAAGTTCTCTAAAGACACAGGGCTTGTCCCAAGGAGTATCCCACATTAGTGATTTCTTTGTTAGCTGAAACTTTTTCAAACTTTTATAATACAGGACATAAAGATTTGTTGATTATGAAGGTCTGATTTCCTCATCAACAGGCAAAATGTTCTTTTGGGGTATTTAAGGAAATATTAGACTTTACATTTACATGTATTTTAGATGAAACGAAAGTAGTTCAACATTACTAATACTTACTTTATGGATTAGCATTGCTCCTTTCCATTGGTCTGTAGTCCTATGGTCTATAGCATGGTTGAGTTTACTCAGCTCAAAAAATATGAAATAAAAGCTATTATAAGTAGTTTGTCAGAAAACTGATTGATATCAAGAAAGATGTTTATTTACTAGCCATATTCCAGCAAATTTCTTTGGATGGTTTGTGGCTAAAATTGAAAAATGTATATCTTAATTAAGTAAGAAGAGCCAATGATGACTTTTTTCTGTTTCAGTGTGCATAACTTTTTCCAGATATTACAGTTATCAAATCCTGTATCAAAATAAACTCCTCGTAGGGCTGGCCCCATGGCTTAGTGGTTAAGTGCGCACGCTCCGCTACTGGTGGCCTGGGTTCAGATCCTGGGCACGCACTGATGCACAGCTTCTCCGGCCATGCTGAGGCCGCATCCCCCATACAGCAACTAGAAGGATGTGCAACTATGACATACAACTATCTACTGAGGCTTTGGGGGGAAAAAAGGAGGAGGATTGGCAATAGATGTTAGCTCAGAGCCAGTCTTCCTCAGCAAAAAGAGGAAGATTAGCATGGATGTTAGCTCAGGGCTGATCTTCCTCACAAAAAAAAAAAAAAAAACTCCTCAGACTCAAATATTTAAATTTTTATATCACAAAGAGTTAAAGATTTTTGATTAAAAAAATAAAGACCCTACTTAATCAATCTTTTTGAAATGGTTAATACAATTAACAAATAAAGTAAGTATTATTCATTTCATCTTTTTATCAACTATTATGAATTTCTCACTTCTGTATAGGATTTATAAAGAATATATTAACAGATTGCTAAATATATGTCATGTGTAAGTAAATACATTTACATGTATTAGAAGTGCTTACTAAGAAAGTTTTTTTTCTGTTGAGGTACCTGATCAAAAAATGTTGGCAACTCCTAAAGCAAAAAGAGATTCCTTATCTCACAACCATTTTTCGATTAACCAAAATTAAATAAAAGTGTATTTTGAAGGTTTCTACTCATTTAAATATAAAATATCATCTGCTCCTAAATGGGAAAACTGAAAGAGAGTATTTAACAAATTATTTGAAAAAAATTTATAGGGGCCGGCCCGGTGGCATAGCGGTTAAGTGTGTGCACTCCGCTTCAGCGGCCTGGTGTTTGCAGGTTCGGATCCCAGGCGTGCGCTGACTCACCGCTTGTCAAGCCATGCTCTGGTGGCATCCCATATAAAGTAGAGGAAGATAGGCACAGATGTTAGGCCAGGGCCAATGTTCCTCAGCAAAAAGAGGAGGATTGGCATCAGATGCTAGCTCAGGGCTAACCTTCCTCACCAAAAAAAAAAAAAAGAAAAATATTTATAGCACACTAAATTGTATTTAGAGAAAAAAACAAAGGATATAAGGACTAAAACCAACTTTATTTTAACTATCTATTTTAAGTAAATTATCATGTGATTATTCAAGTACATTTTTAAAAACATTTCTGAACTAAATAGAATCATAAACACACACATACAAAATTTTTGTTGTCTCTCCTAATGGAACAAATATGTCCCTAAAGGGACTGGTTGAGGATATCATATAGAATTGTTGTCTTTTTTACAGATTTATGTAAACTCAAATAATGAAAAGAACTTTTCTTGAAAATAGAGGAAATTTTATTATATGATTATAATTATAGAGAGGGAGAGGGACTAGAATCTCTGTTTATGCTCTCTCAACATTCTTTACTAAGAATTATTCAAAGAGTTTCTCATTTGGAGAACATTTGCTTTCAAGAACATATTTGATCACATTTGATAATAAGAGTCATTTATATTTCCAAAGCAATATGCTTGCTACTATATAAGCCTATAGAAATATAATTATCACTAACGTTTATAATGAATATTATTAAATGTACCCTGTACATAATGCAAACTAAATCAACAGATTATATATGAGAGTTAAAAGGTTCATGAAATTTGCAATCCTATTGGCTGGATTTGTCTTTGTTAGACATCTAGGAGAAAAAGAGAGAGAGAAATTCTCCAAAGAGTGTTCAAGAGCCTGTATAGTATATGCAGGGCATAGGGGTGTGAAGTCCCCTTGGAAGGAGACCTAAGCACACAATGAAATTATATGAAATGATCTGAGGAAGCAATCAGCCTTCATGTGCCTTACTGCTTGTATTGTATGGTTAATAGAGTAGTGCCTGCTATTCATTGGAATTTATGATATTTTCAATATGTGCATGTATTGGGCTATGTTGGTCTAGCATGAAAAATTTCAGTGCAGTCCAACATTTGAGTGGTTTGAGTTCAATGATTGTTTATGGGAAGGAGATAGTCCAAAAATCCTAGGTTGAATTTGAACATATAAGAATCCCAATTTAGATGTATATGTATATATATATATGTATATATAAAAGGACTAAAGACATTTTAGAGGCCCCTGTAAGAGGTCCCCATTTCTGGTAACAAGAAAAGATACATTAAATACATGAAATTCTTATCACAGCGTAGTCAGATGGGGTTGTCGTGTTGCCTATATCTAAAATGAAAACCGAATCAATTTTTCCATGTCTTCTTGGGATAACTATGTGGCACTAGCAACAAGCAGGAATCTAGAATGGATTTGAGGAAATCATTTTTTATTGCAGTCACTATTTCCTTCATCAAAGATATTGCACAGAAATAGAACAAAGAATCCTAAAATTTATATGGAACAACAAAAGACCCTGAATAGCTACAGGAATTCTGAGAAAAAAGAACAAAGCTGAAAGTATCACACTCCCTGATTTCAAAATATACTACAAAGCTATAGTAACCAAAACAGCATGGTACTGGCACAAAAACAGACACACAGATCAATGGAATAGAATCGAAAGCCCAGAAATAAACCCACACATCTATGGACAGCTGATCTTCGACAAAGGAGCCAAGAACATACAATGGAGAAAAGAAAGTTCTCTTCAACAAATGGCTTTGGGAAAACTGGATAGTCACATTCAAAAAAATGAAAGTAGACCCTTACCTTATACCATACACAAAAATTAACTCCAAATGGATTAAAGACTTGAATGTAAGACCTGAAACTATGAAACTTCTAGAAGAAAACATAGGCAGTACGCTCTTTGACATCGGTCTTAGCAACATATTTTCAAGCACCATGTCTGACCGGGCAAGAGAAGCAATAGAAAAAATAAACAAATGGGACTACATCAAACTAAAAAGCTTCTGTACAGCAGAGGAAACCATCAACAAAACGAAAAGACAACCTAACAATTGGGAGAAGATATTTGCAAACCATACATCTGATAAGGGCTTAATCTCCAAAATATATAAAGAACTCATGCATCTCAACAACAAAAAAACTACCAACCCAATTAAAAAATGGGCAAAAGACCTGAAGAGACATTTCTCCAAAGAAGATACACAGATGGCCAACAGACACATGAAAAGATGTTCAAAATCATTAACTATCAGGGAAATGCAAATCAACACTACAATGAGATATCACCTCACGCCGGTCAGAATGGCTATAATTAACAAGACAGGAAACAACATGTGTTGGAGAGGATGTGGAGAGAAGGGAACTCTCATACACTGCTGGTGGGAGTGCAAACTGGTGCAGCCACTGTGGAAAACAGTATGGAGATTCCTCAAAAAATCAAAGATAGAACTACCATATGATCCAGCTACTCCACTGTTGGGTATTTATCCAAAGAACTTGAAAACACCAATGTGTAAAGAAACATGCACCCCTGTGTTCATTGCAGCATTATTCACAATAGCCAAGACTTGGAAGCAACCTAAGTGCCCATCAAGGGACGAATGGATAAAGAAGCTGTGGTATATATACACAATGGAATACTACTCAGCCATGAGAAACGATGAAACCCAGCCATTTGTGACAACATGGATGGACATTGAGGGTATTATGCAAAGTGAAATAAGTCAGAGGTAGAAGGTCAAATACCATATGATTTCCTTCATTAAGTAGTAGATAATAACAACAATAAACAAACACAGAGACAGAGATTGGATTGGTGGTTACCAGAGGGGAGGTAGGGAGGGAGTAGGGTGAAAGGGATAATTCGGTACATGTGTGTGGTGATGGGTTGTACTTAGTATTTGGGTGGTGAACATGATGTAATCTATGCAGAAATAGAAGTATAATGATGTACACCTGAAATTTATACAATGTTATAAACCAATGTTACTGCAATAAACAAAAAATTAAAAAAAAAAAAAAAGATATTGCAAACCTTCAAAGCTCCCTGACCACCAAAAGCACTCTACCTTTAGGACTAAGCAATGAGGGAAGAGAAATGAAGCTCTACCGTGTTTCCTGTTTTGATGGCTGTACCCCAATAAACGGGGATCTGTGTAAGATCTTGGCCCTTGACCCCCCAGATTAGGAAGGAAACAGCCTCAGAACACACATACCCACTCATGGGCACTCTGCAATCTAGGACAGAAGGCAAAGTCCCACTACTATGGTGTGGGAACCAAAAAAGTTTGTTATTTTTTAAAGCTAAATCTTTTGTCCTAGATTTTACCCAACAGTTTCTGAATCAAAGCAGGAACACGCACAATTTTGCTTGCCTTGAAAATGGGCAGCTGTTCAACGTGAAGAAAGTTGAAGTGAGACACCTTGCAGGTTGTTTGGAGACCGTGGGACCCCACATTTTCAGGCCTCATTAATCTTCACTTATGTTCTGTAATTCCAGGAGGCTCTGTAGGTCTGTTTAATTACTCAACATCACAGAGGAAGTTGCCAGTTTCTTTTCTTGGAGCTATTTTAGTCATTCTAAATAGTTAACCCTGATGCCCTTCACTGGGAGGAGATCATTGTATGAAAGATAGGAAAAAGGAAAAAATAGTAAAACTCTTACTTTTTTGACTGTTACAAAAAGAAAATGGCCTTCTCAGAAAAACAAGAAAGTGGTGATTTGTGGAGTTCAGTGAGTTGACCAGTTTACTCAGGCTTTAAGCTTTGCTCCTGAATGATCCCAAGAGTTTGTTCCAAAGAGAAAAATCTATTATGAATTGTCATGAATTATAAATATAATCAAACAGACTTCATTTTACCTTTGATAGTCAGAAAAAAATGATAAATACACTTAAAAATCTTTTAAAAATATGAATTTTCATTTTTGAATATTTAGTAAGTAGAGATAACAGTATTTTGGTTTATACTTCTAAGTATTTTCTAAGTTAAAATCTGCTTCTTCAGTAAGAAATTAATTTTGCTAGCCTTAAAGCAGGATACTGAGGTAATATCAAATTGTGATTTGTTCTGGCGAGGTGAGAGAAGACTGAAAAAGCTAGAATCAGAACCTATGTCCCACATAAACATTCAGTTTTCTAAGGCATGTATGAATTCCCTGGTCTCAAATACTAGAGCTTGTCTGATGTTAGTAGTCACTTCCTCGGTTCCTAGAGCTCTACCACTGCAACTTGTTTTTATTAATAATGTTTTATTATTTCACACACACACACACACAAATGAATACATGATGTTGGCATCTTGCCTTTGTTGCGCTTAACAAACTTCTCTTTGATATTGATGGAGGTACTGTGCAGGTTGTTAATTATGTCGTGTTACTTCAGCAAAATACTGAATTTAGAGAAATATCGCCTAAGTGCCAGAAGGTGGCAGCTTCAGACCACTTTGGATTAGCAAGTCAGCTTTGCTTTGCAGAGAGGCTCTTATTACATGTTCTTCTTACAACATTCATGCAAGGAACCATCCAAAGGATGGCTTTAAATGATTTATTTTCTAATACAATCTTGGTGAAAAATGACCTCTCAGAATAGAATTAATAAGTTTGGTCCCATTTGGTTTAAATCGAAATACAAGAGCTACTATTCAAAAAGCTGCAGATTTTTGAAACTAGTAGATTTATGAGATCCGACTTTTACAAACAGTAAAAAAATATATCTAAAAGTAAAAAATTCATAGCCATGCCCTTGAAATCTATAAAGATACTACAGCTGCTAGTTTAGAGCTTTGAACTTGGGTCTGAACTTAGATCTGAGCATAGAAGGTATAAATTTAGGACATATTTGGTTATGTCAGGTTCTGGAATTACTTAATAATGGTGCGTATACCCTGAGAATTTTAACTTATTTCCAAGTGCCTTTAGTAACGAAAAAGAGAGAGAGAAAAGTAGAGAGAGAGAGAGACTGAGAGACCAAGAGTGAGAGGCAGAGAAATTGAGGTGGAATCAAAGCTTTAGGAATTATCTTTCAGAACAACAGGCTGAGAAGTATCTTTTCAAAATAGTAACTTGGGGGTAAGTGGATTTGATATGTTGAGGTTATATCGTTCTAGTCCTCTTTAGGTCTTTCAAGAATTTTTTGGAATAAATTTTTTCAAATGATATCAGGAACTGAAAAATGAAAACAAGTAAACAATGATAGAAACTATGACAAATGCTCACTTCCTCATTTTATTACTGTACCTCCATTGTACCATCAAGGGGATTTTTCCTCTTTTTTTTTAAAATTAGATTTGATGGTTTGCTTTTACAAGCAAGCATGTCTGTGCACTAGAATATAAATTAACACATAAAAGGATGTCTTATCTTGGAACATTGCAGATAGCTTAGAACTAGAAACAAAAGAGATCCTGAGTGGTTGAAATAGATAACAAAATATCTGTGCATCACAATTTCATCAAATATTCCATATATCTTGCCTCCTAAGATTTATATATATTCTTCAGGGAAGGCCTGTTGACAATCAAATGATAGATATTGAAGAGGTCAAATATGCCCGACTGTATTTTGTGCTTGTGCCGTAATAACATGTACAAAAGTGGACGTAAACTAACCCTTTTTGAAAGCATTTGTCACATTACTATCAAATGGATTACCATCTAAAGTTATTAACTATGTTATTATATGGTAAACTGGTAAGAATTTGGAAAGCAAGGATGGAGAGGGAAAGGGGATTTGTTAGAAAAATAAAACAGGGAAATTAACTAATTTAGAAGGAGTCAATGCATGTTTTGTGGTTTCCACAGAATGTCTGTTGCACATAGTGTACCTGATGCTTTATTTGTAAGGTGTCACCAGCAGTGAAATAATGCATAATCAACCACTCAAATATTTTCAAGATTTCAGCCAAAATATTGGTAACATGACATTTAAATAAGTTTGGAATCCTATCTAGATTTGAAATGTCAAAGATCAAGAAATCTAGAAAAACTCTATCAAATCATGACCTAAATTCCACTCAGTTGGCCTCATAGGACTTATCCTTTGGTGTTAGCAGAGAGAAAGAGATACACTTTTTTGGGGGGGGAACATGTGTTACAACACGTTCAAAATGAAAACCACTCTATCTTGAAGATTTCTTGGTTAAAGATAGTGACTAAAGATTCACTAAAGTCTGAGGGCAAGAAGCAAAGTTTTCTGATGGTGTTCACATAGGAAAGAAAAGGTATTAATTGCAAATGGAGGATGTTGGATCTGAAATCATCCACCTGTTCATTGTGTTATCATTACCACACAATAATGCCTGTTACCCTGGTCTGGATTGAAATGATTTGTCCTTTAGGGAGTTTGTTGACACACACTCTAATGACATAACAGACTGCCATAATATTTATTCTTCCCAAATTTTAATAATGAATACTTGCATTGTTCAGAGGGCATGGGCTAACACTAGAAACTGTAATTCTAGTAATTTATATTACTAGAAATTTCTATGAGAGAATAAACATTAACTCCCCCGCCCCCCCAAATTCTGCATGCCCTAATGTAAAACTCAGCTTTCCAAAGAGCACATTACTGTTTTCAATAAATACTCAAAAGAGCAATTCAAAATGATACAGTGTTGGAGGCACTCATAGTTCAGATTTTACTTCATTGCTTTGACAGTCATTTGACTCAGCTCTTTCTAAGGATTAAGATCATTTCCCATCTCTATTCTTGAAAATAATGGTGTACTCTCTTGGCAGTTTACCTGATGGGTTAGGAACTGCTTTTCAATCACAAAGTAATTTACGTCTTCCTTTTTTTTCCATTTAGTCAAGAGCATTCTATAAACATGTACTTAAATTTAGCCCTGTGTTGAATGCAAGTGTATTACAACAGCCCTAGACTAAAAGTATGCTTCTTTTTAGTGCCCAGTGGTATCGAGAAGAGAAGAGAAATAAATACAATGCTGCTAATGCCTGTTATTTTCTTTGGCTGGGAAAATGCTTCCCAGCATGCTGGAAATAAACTGCAGGCATCTTCCTTGTCTCAGAGTGACTACCCTATGGATGATAAATCTAAATTAAGTTGATTGTGTCTTCTAAAATTAAAATAGAAATGACAAATGGCTTGTTTTCGCACCTATATTTACTTCTTAATCAGCTTTTTCATTTTCTTAGGCAGACACTAATTATGAAGTTTCCAGTTGCATAAAATAAGAATATGTGTTATTGTTACCCTGATTCTCTCTCATTTATTTAGAGCTGAACAGATCCTGGACATTATGATCAACCACTATTTTATTCAACATTCTTTACTGAGCATTTATTATACACTAGATTTTGAGATCGACACTGGACATACAGTGGTGAACAGCGCACATGTGGTCTTCTGACCCTAAAGAGTGTATACCTTAGTGACGGATATAGGAAAGTAAATAGGTGCATCACAAGTGCCGGGGAAAAAAAGATGTGCTGGTTACAATGAGCACATGTGACAGAGAACACCAAAATGCATCTCTGGAGGGGATATGAGGGAACAATTCACAGGACACTTTATTCATTCAGTAAACGTTTACAAAACACCTACTATGTACAAGGTACTATGATTAGCACTGAGATAGTAAACAACAGACATAATTCCTGCTTTCATAGTTATTATTATCCATTAGGGAAGATATATAATAAATACATAGATGTGTAATGTTAGATAGGCATAAGGAAGAGTTAGCAGGATAACAGGAAACACGCTGGGGAAGGGAAACTCCCCTTCGTGAGTAGTTCGGGAAGGCCTCTCTGAGGAGGTGATTGTGAGCAGTGACCTGGATGAGAACAGGAAGCAAGCCATGTGGAGACCTGAGGAGAGATCCAAGGAAACAGTCAGTGTAAAGGCCCTGAAGTTAGAGTGCGCATGGCATTGTTCAAATTAGAATAAGAAGGCCAGCAAGGTTAGAGTGAGGAGGTGACTGGAAAATTAGGTTTGAGAATTTGCCAGGGGGCAGGATATGTAGGGTTTAGTAGGCAGTAAGTCTTTGGATTTTTTTTTTCTGATTGAGGTGGAAAATCTTTGGAGGATTTTGAGCAAGAAAGTGACGTGATCAGATTTATGTTTTAAAAGGTGGCTCTGATTGTCATACAAAGAATGAGATGCTGGATGGCAGGAGTGGGTGCTGGGATATTAGACAGGAGGTATTACAGTGTCTAGGCAATGATGAGGATTGGGACTAAAGTGGTAGTGCTGGAGGTTATGAGAAGTGGTCAGATTCAGGATTTATTTCAAAGATATTGTTGGCAGGAATTCTTAATGTGTTGGATATGGTGTTTGAATGAAAGAAAGAAAGCAACAAAGACATATAGGATTTTTGCCTGGGAAATGGAGTGGAATGTAGGTCCTTTTACTAACTGGGGAAGCAAGCTTTGACATGAGAGGGAATGGGGGATGGAGAGAAATAGCAAGAGTTTCATTTTGGAGCTACTAAGGTTGTAGGGTGGTGTTTTTAATTGACCCTGAAGGATGAGTTAGAGTTTGCCAGGACTGTGAGAAGAAATGAAGGAACTTTACCCAAAGTCACTCAGTCCAGATCTAGAATCTTAACTCAGGTTTAACTGACTCCAATGTCCATATTCTTTTCACATTGTTCTACTCCATCCTTACCAACCAGTCTAGGGATAATATTGATTTGCCTGGTGTCCTGTGGACAGCTTTAGAATTTCATAGGTTTAAAAGAAAGGATGGCAATAACACTAGTGCACAAAAACATGAATTGTAGCCAACTTTGCCTGGTGCTAAGGGAATATTCCCAGACTGAATTATAGAGAAGGCAAGCTCTGCCCCATCATCGCTCTACCACTCTGTAAGGCTTATAATAAACAATACTATTTTTATTACATTTAAAAGGTATATGTTCATGTATGTATATACATGTATGTATATACACACACATATATATACATATACACACATATTTATTTATCCAATTAATTAATTTCCCCTGCACTGATATGCATCTCGTTCATCCACTTCTATCCTGACAGCATTAATTAATTTTAATTAATTAATTAAAAAATTCTGGTCCATGGTGAATTTAGTCTAATCTTCTTGATATTTTCTGTTGTGGCATCTTTTGTCAAATTTAGAATCTACAGTGTCAAAGAAAGCCTTCAAGGTCAAATTTAAAAATATGTATCTATATAAACATTGCTACTCCTAGTCCTAGACTTTAATCCCGCATCACATATTAGAATTTTCAAATAATTTGAGAGCTATCATTTCTCATTAGTTCCTACAAGAGAGTTATTTATCTATTCTGGAAATGTCTACTCAATACTACTACTCAATATACTTGGGGAGAAACAATGATTAATAAGGTGCCCTCCCTGAGTTATAGGAACTTACAGTTCAGGAGGGATGCTACATGTAGGTGCACACACGCACCTATCTTGGGCTATTTGAACACTTATTCTCTCTTCTGTAATTGCACATACTAGACACCTGTCCTTACCTGATCTGGAATGCTTTTCTCCCCATCTACACGTCTTCCTCCTTCTTATAAGTTCAGCTTCTGGACTGCAGAGTTTGCTATAGACTTCTCTTACAGCAGTTACAATTTTACACTGTATTTGTTGATTTACTCATTTTCTCAATTTTCTACTAGATGGTGAGTACCTTGGGAGCAAAGATTTTTTTATTTAACCCCATATACCTAGGCCTTGCAATGTGCTTAGCACATAGTCCTTATCTAAAGAATATTAGTTGAACGAGCAAATGAATTCAACATTGGTATACGCTACTTGGGGAGGGAGGGAGATTTAATTTCAGTCATTAAATCTCCTTCATTCAAAGAAATTAGGAGAATGTGTTTAGCTACAGAGTTGAATAGTCACACAGTCAGCTAAATGATTATTTAATTATTGTATATTTAATACTGATTCTACATCTAACTTATAATTAAGAGTTGAGTTGGTTCAACATGTGAGGTTGATTTCTTTTTCAGAAATTACATGTTGGAAAAGAGGGAAAATAAAGTGCTCTATAGTTCTAAACATCTCTTCAAATGTGGATCAATTTAGGTCTTTCTCTATAAGTTTTAATTCTGATACACAGGCATGTAGTACTTGAATATAAACGGTAGGAAAAGGTATGGGCAAGATCAAAAGGAGTAAGTTTTCTAGGGAGATGTAGAGAATTGTTTTCTATTGGTAATCAGAAAACGTTAAGCTAAGTGGTCAGAAAATAAAGTCTAAAGTGTTTGATGGTTAGTGATGGGACTAAGGCAGGAGGAAGGTCCAGTAGAAACTCATTAATTAACGGATACATTTTCATGGAGAAGATATTAAACTGGCTATTAAAAGTTGGACCATTCCTCAGACAGAGATGGAGGGAAGAGTAGAAGTAAAAATTACCATGTGCAAAGGCCAAAAAAAGCCTGGGATGCTTGGATATTGGAGAGAAGTTTGGTGTAGTTTGGTTAGTTGGAAATGGAGTGATTTTGAGAAAAGGTTTCTTTAAAATAGACTGGTTTCTCAATGTTAAGGGCTTTCTATGACATGCTAAGGAATTTGTACTGAGTCATAGTCTGTAGGCAATACAGAGTTGATTGAGGTTTTTAACAGAATTGACATGATTAGCTTTGCAAAGATTATACTGTAACAATATAAAGAAATGCCTCAGTAGCTCCAAGGTATTCATTATTGATTTTCTAGCATGTGGAAGAATTCTTGACATCGTTTAGTTGCCCAATTAATCTTTGTGGAGTGAATGAATAAGCATAATTGGTCAATTGCCGGATAAAGGAAATTCTGGATGTAGGAGAATAGCTGGGACACTATTTCAGAAGTTCAGGCAAGAGAAGATGAATGAATTTGGAGAGATGGAGTCATATTTGGAAGGTAAATTTGACGTAGAATTCAGGGATGATTTAAATGGAGAAGGCAGAGGGGCAAAGGGGGAAGGAGTCTATGACAGCTCTGAAATTTCTGTATTCCGTAAGAGAATATAGGAAAAGGAGAAACAACGTGGGGAGAGAGAAAGATTATGAGTTTACTTTTAAAGAGTTTGAGTTTGTGGTACTTATAGGACATCAAAATTGTGAGGTTCAATAGAAAGGAAGCTCAGAAGAAATATAGTTTTGTTACTTGAGGAGGCGTTACCATAGTTGAGAGCTTAAGCCATATAGTGGTGGATGCCATTTCTCAGAGAGAGCGTGGATAGGGTCACCTGAAGGGACAGCCTTGGGAGACCACAGTTCCTCTGCCTGGGAATCCCTTTCCTACCTCACTCAACTGGTGAACTTCTCTTCACCAATTAAGACATAACTTAAACTTTATCTTCTCTGTGAAATATTCCTTTATTCCTCCATTCTCTCTCCTCCCCTTGCTCCTCCTCTATTTGATCACTGTCACTATTACTTATCCAGTGTTTTACTGCTGAGCACCTTACATCCTTAGCATATTCAGTCTTCACTGTGATGCAGAAAGGCAAGTGCTTCCGTTATTCCTTATAGTACATGAGAGAAAACTGAGGTGTAGATAGAGCTAGTAATTGAAAAAAGGCAAGAATGCATAGCTAGGAAATGGCAGAGATGAAATTTAAAGATAAGTGTCACCTCATCCAGAGACCATGCCCTTTCTTTTAGGTCAGTTGTTTCATTCTCTGGGATTCAAAGCTGTTTATTCATGCAACTGACACAGCACGTGGCATATCATATTATGAGTTATCTGCTCCCATATTTGTTCCCTTCATTAGAGTGGGAGTTCCTTATGAACTGGGACGTTCTGGTTATTTTTTGCGTTTTCTGGCAGTCAAAAATGTTTAATGAAAAAATGAATTTGTAAGTGAATATTTATGGTGTGAATTTGAGAAAAGTTGTCAGGGAAAGAGAATATCGAGAGGCAACTTGGGATAAGAGGAGAACAGGAAACAGAAATCAGAGAAACAAAGGAAGAAGAGTTTCAAGAAAGATCAACAGTATTGAAAGTCCTTCATAGTTGTAACCTAGCATTTTTTATCTTCTCTTTTGGTGTTTTTTCTATTAGTGGTGCCCTTTGTCTGTCCCTGTGACTTCTGTAATTTTTCAAGATCCATGGATCCTGATTTTTTTTTAAGTTGCAGAATACTTCAACTAAAGTCTAACATGGAAGATAATATACATGTAAAACATGAAAGTAGATTTCTCTGGTTGAAGTGTAGGACTCTGAGCTCTACTCACTTTCCCTTTCTCTCTCTATCTCAAAGCACGCCCGGAGAGTTTGAGAAAGCATGCTTCTAGATCTTTCCCTCCATTTACATTTGCTGCTCCTGCTTTGAACATACCTCATGTGTCAACTAGGCTGAGTGAATTATTGGTATTTTCCATTCCTTCCAAAGTCTCTATTTTTAAATATGCCCTTCCCTCACCTTGAAATATCTCAACTGCCTTATCCCTACTTCGTTTTTGCTTGGGTTACTTCTAGTCATCTTTCAAGACTCAATTTAAAGATTTTCTTCCCATACAGCAGTCACTCAGCACCCTAGTTTCTCTGTATCATTAGATTACCGCATATATTTAGAGAAGCCCTCACAAAGTGTGTGTAGTGTTTGCATGTGTGTGTGCGCGCATGCATGCATTTATGTGTATGTGTGTTATTGGTGGCTATTTAATTATCTACACCATGCCATTTCTCAAAATTATAAAATTATTAAGATAAGGAGTGCTATTTTTATTTTCTATAACCATAAAATATAGTACTTGCACAAAATAAGAATTCCATGTGTTTTTGATGGAAAGAATGAATAGTGTTATATTCTGTAATCTTCACATTTTCTCTATCAAAACCATTAATTTCAATATTTTGCTATAGTTTTCATCAAGAAAATCTAAGATCCATATTATGGTCCTCAGATTTCTTTTTTCCCCTTCCTCTTCCAATTCAATCTAATTGTCTTGTCAGGAATGTTAGAACTTATTGTGAGTCACAATAACTAATAGGAAGTGTGAGTGCTGATTTCTACAAAATTTACCTCAATATTGCATGACAAGAAGAGATAAATATTTAGAAAGTGAGAGAATGGTGGAACTTGCTTCCATGATCAAACTACTATTTTCCTACACAATTTTTTATTCCTTGTCAAAAAGTTGTGTTTGTTCATGTACACATCACTTAAATATAGTAAAGGAAAATGCTCAAATCTCCTTTATATTTCTGTATATCTCCAACAGGTGAAAGGCTAATTGTTTCTTTGAAATGGTGTCTTCCTGAGCATTGTTGAACTTATGTTATATTTAAGTGCAATTGGTTTATTATATGGGCTCAACTTCGTAGGGAAAAATCAGAAAACCTCCTTGGTTTCTTTTTTTCCTATCACTATCACCAGAAGCAGTGATCTTTCTTCCATTCTAATCGGTGGCATTTCAGGCACACAGCACATCTTGTCTGATTACTTCTCTCTCTCAGTCTAGTTCCAGAGCACCTGGGCCAACTCAGTCAAATTTCATCTCAGATCCAATTCACATCTCTTCGTCCTTCCTTCCTCAGATCAGGCCTCGTGTAAGATAGAGGGCCAGTGATGGGAAAAGAGATCTGGGTCTAATTTTGTTATTGTTGTTGTTGCTGATCTCTGTCATCTTCCTCATGAACCATTCCTGTATGGGTTCTAGCCTCTCCCTGGTCATGGTCAGAGTCAAGGGAAGAAGTGATTAGAGGAAGATGTATATGACTAGTGTTCTGGCAATTAGACCTTCTCTTCCCTCTTTGTAGCAGAACCAAAGTCCTGATTCCTGTGTGCCATTTATTAGGTTCTTAGACAAACCTTCTTTTACTTCCTTCCCTGCTGCGACATTCCATTTCCTGATGATAGTGTTGTGTTTTCTGGCTAATAGCTCTGATTTCTCCCTCAGCAGCTCCCCAGTGCAGGCAACTATAGGTTGCCTCACCCACCAGGTGGCTTTTCTTAGTGGGATACTTTCAATATCACCAGAGTCTGGATACTTAAGTTAAATGGAAAACTCACTTACCCGGTCTCTTCAAATACTGCTCCAACTCTTTCTCTATTCATCCTGCCATTGCGGGCTACTCTAGCCTGCCTCTTGCTTTGAGACTTCTCTAGTAGAGAGGAGCACATCAGCGTTGATCTCAATGCTGCACAAATTCCAGAGAACATATTTAAAGCTTTTTCCGAAAGATTCTTTCACTGTGTTCCTGTGACAACAAAGGACTGGCTGACAAATTTCTCTATGAATATCATGTTGAGGCATAAGATTCCAATCTGCCTTCTTTAGAACTCTGTATTCTATCTGTGGCTTACTTGGGGAGGTAAGAGGAAAAGCCAGACAGTCTTAAATGTTACCAATCCTGTCAAAGAAAATTCTCTCAATGAATCACTAGCCTTGTCTTATATCAAATAAAGGAAAGAGTCAGGTTGATGGAACAACTTGGCTATCCCTTGGTGAGTCTTTCAAGAATGTGTCTAGTGTTTCTCTTTAGAAGTTAAAGGTATCTGTTACTTGTTGCTCTTAGATTTGATGATCAGGTGAAATTCAAGACAATAGGGAAAGTTTTTGTTTCAAATCTTGCTGTATAGGTAATTATTTCCTCTATTTCTCTGAATTCCTCTGACCCACGGCACGGTTCCAGACACATGGATAGCGATGTAGAAATAGTAGAGGGCTCAGCAAGCCTACCTATTTTGAATAAATTAGCGCATTTCAATCAAAGTATAAATAGAAGAATATTTGGTGCAAATTTTCCTCTTATTTTAATTAAAAATTTCTATTGTAAGAATACAGAACTGTTGTTTGTGTAAGCAGTTAATCTACATAAGCCTTTTTTTAGCCATAGTAATTTGTATTCGTTGAAAAGCACATGTCCTCGGGATTATTAAGGACTACATAATGACAATCCAAGACCTTGATGCACCATTTCTTTCCTCCTTATTTGACTGAGGATTTAAAGATGGTTTTCCGCACATATTCATTTCTATATGACTATGTACAAGGTAAAAAAAAGGAGTCTTTTGTGAAATAAGATGAATGAACTTTATGCAGATAAAAATAAACTAATCAGAATCTATAATTCATTCATGTGAGCTCACACATCAGAATTCTACAAGATACTAAGTTGGGTCCTAAATAAATCAAGTTGCAGAAAGGAATTAAAATGATGGTTGAAAGAATTCCCTAGCACTATTACTGTATATATATATTATATATATATATATATATATGCAATATGAGATGTATCACTACCGTGAAAATGACAAGTGTAGTAAAGTGTGGATGAAAATTTTATGGGTTCCTAGATTTAAACAAATTATTTGTGAGATAATCTACATTGAATTTTTAAATCAACTTCATCCTTATTTAGAAATTCCAAAACTCTAATTCATGTCAATGAATTAGTAATAAATCTGCTATTTAGCAAGGTTATTCTGACAATTTCAGAAAGTAATTTTCATACAAATATAGCAACTGGGTCATTAACATAACTGAAATATGTACTTTTTCTTATTATTTAGGATGAATAAGATTTTTTTTCCTAAGCCTCCCTTTCTTTTTCTATTCTGTCATAATTGTGTTATTATCAAACAGCTGATCTGATTTGATTACATTAAGTATTAAAAACTGGATGGGTCACATTTAGGTAGTTTAATGCCTTCCTGAATAATTGAAATGCATTGTCTTAATCATTTGGTGAAAAAGTTGATTTTTCGTATTATACTGCAGTATACCGTAATATAGTGCACTATACTATACTCTAGTTTGTAGATTAATGGTATTTCAGAACAAGATGTAATAGGAGAGATCATCTACCAATACCACCAATAACTACAAAGCTACAGTTACAAAATATAGAGGGAAGTAGAGCTTATGAGAATGATGGAAAAACAGTACGAGGCCGTTAATTTAAAGATACCTGATAATTACTAAATATTATAAACGAATCTTACCACAGTTTGCTTGCTCATGTTAAATAGGCAAAACCTCCTTTTACTATAGTGATTTCTAGTCATAGAAGGTACATTGTAGGTACTTTTAAAGACAACATAAGGCATTCACTAATCATCTTAGATGATGTCAGGTAATGCATTAGAAATAAAAAATTAACATTTCTCCATTTTAGGTGAAATTCAAAAGTTCCACTGACATTTAAAAATCAAGATCATTTAAAATGGTTATTGAAAATGGATATAAACCAATTCTAAAATCATTGATGTTTAATTCTCTTTGTATTTGGCATCTTCTCTGCAGTCTCAATGTAATGTTTTAACACAAGTAGGAGTGTAGCATAAATGAGAAGAAAGGCAACAAAAATAAATGAGGATTGGATGATAAGAGAGTAGAAGAAACTTTGAAAAATAAATTGATGTCATTTAGGAAAGAGGGTGCTCTAACGAGACCGGGTCACTGAGATTTCTGTGCCTTCCAGGGTACAAACAACATACTGAAGGGAAAGAATTATTCATAGTCTGTGAATGCTGTAGGACAAGGAGCAATGTCCTAAAGCCTAGGGAAAGAAAAGTAATGGGATACAAGAAAAAATATATCTGAACATAAAAAGAAATGGACAGGAGAGAGTTTAAGGAATATAAAATATATTATACAATAAATGTTCAAGGGCAGAACATATACTACATTAGCCAGGATAATGTAGGGAGTGGATTTATTAAAAGTAAAAAGATTCAATGTTCTCCTTGTCTTCCTGACTTTATTTTCAATACAACAGTTTCTACAATGGTAACTGATTCTGTTTATGTATCTGTTAGATTTGATCAGAGAAGCAGAACTTTTGGAGAGATATAATGAGGGATTTATTATAGGGATTTGACTTGACACAACTGTGGGAGCTGGCTAAACAGTCTTCTTGAAGCTGTTGTGTTTGCATTTGCAAAAGGAAGAAGGTAGTGAAGTGGAAAAAACAAGGACAGACTGGGACCTGTGAGAGTGTGCAGAAAGCCATGAATACTGCCTGGAATCCATTACAGTTTCTCAACACCTCCATGTCTCCAATTTCAATGATGGGAGTAATCTGTAAAAAAAGCTAACATCCTTCTTCATTGCCCCACCTGTTGAAAAACCAGGAGGATCCAGAAGGAGTGCAATTTCTGTGGGCCTGGCTGCTGCTCACACCAAGGAAAACCACAAGGTGTGTGAGCTGCAACAACCTGTGCCCTGCTCCAAACTTTAGAGAAGGCAAAGCAAGACACTACTGATCTACTTCCACCTTCCAAATCTCACAAAAATTGTCTCTGTGGCCCACACTAGTCTGCAACTGTGCAGGGAACGCAATTCTGGGAAACATGGTTTCATCTCAGTTAAACTGATAAAATGAAAATTGACCACAATATATTTTGAACTTCCTCCCTTGAATTGTGAATGAGATACGATAAAGATAATCTAGTAGAGAAGAGCTGAAACTTTAGATATATCAGAATTACCTGCAGGTTTGTTAAAACACAGATTTCTAGGCTTTACCTCCAGAGTTTTCAATTGAGTAGGTGTATTAATTGGGTTTCTCCAGAGAAACAGACCAATATAATGTCTGTGTGTTTTCACCATTCCTTAAAATAAATCTCTCTCTATAAAGGTTCATGTGATTGTGGGGCTGGCAAGGCTGAAGTCTGCAGGACAGGCCAGCAAGCTGGAGACCCAAGGAATTGATGTTGCAGCTCGAGTCTGAAGGTAGTCTAGAGGCAATATTTCTTCTTCTTCAGGAGACCTCAGTCTTTTTCTCAAGGTATTCAACTGATTGGATGAGGTTCAGCCACGTTATGAAGGTTTTAATCAAAGTTTACTGATTTGAATGTTAGTCATATCTTTAAAAATACGTTTACAGCAACATCTGGACTGGTGTTTCACCAAATATCTTCGTATCGTGGCCTAGGCAAGTTGACACATAAAACCAACCATCAGAGTAGGTCTGAGGTAGGGCCTGAAAATGTGCATTTCTAACAAGTTGTCTTCCCCAAGTATGCAATGTAAATCCTTTTATCCATCTTGGCTGGACCTACTTAAATTTTGTGCCCTACCCTAGATTGATAACAGTTGTCAAGGAAATACCTTGCACTGATTGGCTTAAACCAACCAGGGTTACCTTAGGAAAGATGAAGACAATGGGAATCCTTACTGGATAACCAACTAATTTGCTACATAATACATATGGCATTAATTGCACTGCATTAATATAGAAAGGAGAATGTAACTTCCCATAAATTAAATATTGTGTCTACCTTACTAGAGCTGCTCTTCCTTAGGGTTCAGGTATTTGAAAAGCCAAATTAATAATCATAGGACTCTCAGCATATTGGGTATACTTTAAAACTGTAGTGAGAGATTTTTTAAAATGCCACATTTGTGGCCAGGAAGAATTCCTGTGGTCACTGGGCTCCACAAAATGAGGATCAGTTAGCATGGCTCTTTATTTCAGAATAATTTTTAATTATGACAGGTAATTAGAGATCTGCTTAAGGGAATTGCCCTGTTTTGTTGGGGCACAGTGGCTCTTCTATGCAGACTTTTTGAGTGTTGTAGTGGATTGGAGGAAAAAGCAATGGTTTTTATAATCTAAATCCTTCAAACATTTAAATCATTCCTCCCCAAAGCATACTTTAAATAATGAAATCAGGGGGGCGAACTCAAGATGGTGGCGTAGGCAGACTCGGAACTCACCTCCTCCCGTGGACACAGCCAATTTATAGCTACTTGTGGAAAAATTACCCCTGAGACAGAACTGAAAACTGGATAAGAGGAACTCCTGCAACAACGGACAATCCTCATTGAGGTGCAAGAGGCAGAGACTCCCTTCTGGAGAGGAAAAACGCCACCTTCACAAGCCGCCATCTTCACGGCCGCCGGGAGCAGCTCACGGGTCCGCAGCCTCCCTGGAGGAGTGGGGCCCTGAGCCGGGGAGCGCCCCCACTGTGGGCATTTTGTGGACCCAGCACAATCGAGAACAGCGGCATAATATCTGACTGTGCCTGCTACTAAAACATTGGGGAGCACCCCCAGAAAACCCGGTTCACAAAGAAACTAAAACCGGCTCTTAAAGAGCCTGCGCACAAACTCAGAAAGCATCCTAAAATCACCAGAAAGAAAGGTGCACAGTGCTGTGGTGAAAAGAGACTCACCTAATAGGCCCTGAGTGCATCTCGGTGAGGGGTGAGACCTCTCCAGGGACTGGGACATTGGCGGCGGCCATTGTTGTGGCCTGGTGTGGGCCTGCTGACACAGACTCCATTGGAGTTCTCCCTGAGGCCTGCTAGCCCAGGGTCTGCCCCACCCGCTAGAGCACCGATTTAATCCAGCTCAGCCAGGGCAGGCAGCCCACCCTAGAGACTGGCCCCACCCAACAACAAGCCCTCAGGCAACGTGTGGGCCTGCATAGATTGGTGACTGGATTCTCTGCAGCCTGGCAACTGAGCCGACTTTAGCGGGGCAGGGTGTGCACAAGGAGCGGGTGGAGAGTGTGGGGCTGTGGCGGAGTGTGTGGGGCTCCCGCTGTGGAGAGACTGGGTCCGCTTTGGGAGGTTGGGGCGCGCACACGGGGCAGGACCGTGTTGACCGTGTGTGTGGACCTGTGGGCGGCAGGGCTTGTCAGCTGCAGAAGACTTGTGTTTCAAAGACCCACATAGGGGGTTTGCCACACCTTCCAAAGCCTGAAACAATTGGGTGCTCCTGTGCCTGAGGCCAGCCCCACCCAGCTGCAATCCTCAGAGAGCTGATGAGACACCTAATAGGCTAGAGGCTTACAGCAATTGTAAGGCCCTGAGCCTAACAACCTGCCATGCTGGGGGCCTACTCACTTAAAAGAAATACTGAAACACAAATGTGGTATTAGAACTTGCAGCCAACTGTGCTGGGGCTCCCCACACCTGATAAAGAGACTGAAGGGCCCACAACAACTACAAGCATCTGAGCATTACAACAGCTGGCCAGGAGCATAACTCAGCCTCCCTTGGCGCCTATAAGGGGGGCTAATAGGCCACAATAGAAGGACACACGTAGCCCACATAGGGGTCACCCCTGGAACATTGAGAACTGAGGGAAGCACACTGGAAGCCTCCTAAGGCATCACTTACATAAGGTCACCTATCCAAGAGCAGGAGACGTAGCTGACCTACCTAATACATAGACACAAGCACAGGGAAAGAGGCAAAATGAGGAGACAAAAGAATACATTGCAAGTAAGGGAACAGGACAAAACCCCAGAAAAGGAACTAAGTGAAACAGAAATGAGCAAGCTACCCGACAGAGAGTTCAAACAAAGAGTGTTAAGGATGCTCACTGATCTGGGGAGAAGAATAGATGAACTCAGTGAGAATGTCAACAACGAAATGGAAGATATAAAAAAGAACCAATCAGAAATGAAGAATACAATAGTGGAAATGAAAAATTCATTAGAGGGACTCAAAAGCAGAGTAGAGGATACAGAAGAACGGATCTGTGAGCTGGACGAAAGACTAGAAGAAATTACCCAAGTTGAACAGGTAAAAGAGAAAAGAATTAAAAGGAGTGAGGACAGTCTAAGGGACCTCTGGGACAACATCAAGCGCACTAACATCCCTGGTATAGGTGTCCCGGAAGGAGTAGAGCGAGACAAGGGGCCAGAGAATCTATTTCAAGAAATAATAGATGAAAACTTCCCTAACCTAAGGAAGGAAGCAGACATCCAGGTACAGGAAGCACAGAGAGCCCCAAACAAGATAAACCCAAAGAGGCCCACACCAAGACACATCATAATCAAAATGTCCAGAATTAAAGATAAAGAGAGAATCCTAAAAGCTGCAAGAGAATGTCAAGTTACATACAAAGGAAACCCCATAAGGCTATCAGCTGACTTCTCAGCAGAAACCTTACAGGCTAGAAGAGAATGGCACGATATATTTAAAGTGCTAAAAGGAAAACACTTACAGACAACAATACTCTACCCAGCAAGTTTATCATTCAAAATGGAAGGAGAGATCAAAAATTTCCCAGACAAGCAAAAATTAAAGGAGTTTGTCACCAAGAAACCAGTGCTACAAGAAATGCTAAAGGGACTGATTTAAGAGGAAAAGAGAAAATCACAAATAGGAAAAATTATCTATTTCCATGATAAGAGGGCAATGGATACAAATGCACAAAAAAGAGGTTAGATATGATATCAAAAACATGAGGGAGGAGGGGAGTTAAAGAAAGAGTACAGCTTACAGACAGAGGTCAAACTAAAGTGACCATCAATTCTGTATAGAAGAAGAAAGGAACAGAGAAGGACTACTAAAACACTGAGAAAAAAAAAAAGTTAAAAAATGGCAGTAAGTACATACTTATCAATAGCTACTTTAAACGTCAATGGACTAAATGCTCCAATTAAAAGGCATAGGGTGGCTGACTGGATAAAAAAACAAGACCCATATATATGCTGCATACAAGAGACACACTTCAGACCTAAAGACACCCACAAACTGAAAGTGAAGGGATGGAAAAAGATACTCCATGCAAATGGCAATGAAAAGAAAGCTGGGGTAGCAATACTCATATCAGACAAAATAGACTTTAAACAAAAACTGTATAAAGAGACAAAGAAGGGCATTACATAATGATCAAGGGAACAATCCAACAATAGGATATAACACTTGTAAATATCTACGCACCCAATGTAGGTGCACCTAAATATATAAAGCAATTATTAACAGACATAAAAACAGAAATAGACAATAACACAATAATAGTAGGGGACTTTGACACTCCACTTACACCAGCAGATAGATCATCCAAACAGAAGATCAATAAGGAAACATTGGCCTTAAACGACACACTAGAACAGATGGACCTAGTGGGTATATACAGAGCATTCCATCCAAAAACCGAAGAATACATGTTCTTTTCAAATGCACATGGAACATTTTCCAGGATTGATCACACATTAGGCCACAAAACAAGTCTCCATAAATTTAAGAAGATTGAAATAATACCAAGCATCTTTTCTGACCACAACGGTATGAAACTAGAAATCAACTATAAGAAGAAAATCAGAAAAGCCACAAATACGTGGAGATTAAACAAAATGCTACTGAACAACGACTGGGTTAACGAAGAAATCAAAGAAGAAATCAAAAAGTACCTGGAGACAAATGAAAATGAAAATACGACATGCCAGAACTTATGGGATACAGCAAAAGCGGTTCTAAGAGGGAAGTTTATAGCAATACAGGCCTGTCTCAAGAAACAAGAAAAATCTCAAATAAACAATCTAACAATGCACCTAAAGGAACTGGAAAAAGAAGAACAAACAAAGCCCAAAATCAGTAGAAGAAGGGAAATCATAAAAATCAGAGCAGAAATAAATGAAAGAGAGACCAAAAAAACAATAGAAAAAATTAATAAAACCAAGAGCTGGTTCTTTGAAAAGATCAACAAAATTGACAAACCTTTAGCTAGACTCACCAAGAAAAAAAGAGAGAAGGCACAAATAAGTAAAATCAGAAATGAAAGAGGAGAGGTTACAACAGACACCTCAGAAATACAAAAGATTATAAGAGAATACTATGAAAAGCTATATGCCAACCAATTCGACAACCTGGAAGAAATGGATCAATTCTTAGAATCATACAACCTTCCAAAACTGGATCAAGAAGAAGCAGAGAATTTGAATAGACCAATCACCAGTAAGGAGATCGAAACAGTAATCACAAACCTCCCCAAAAATAAAAGTCCAGGACCAGACGGCTTCCCTGGTGAATTCTACCAAACATTCAAAGAAGACTTAATACCTATCCTTCTCAAACTCTTCCAAACAATTGAGGAGGGGGGAAGCTCCCTAACTCATTCTACGAAGCCGACATTACCCTGATACCAAAACCAGACAAGGACAACACAAAAAAAGAAAATTACAGGCCAATATCACTGATGAACATCGATGTGAAAATCCTCAACAAAATACTAGCAAATTGCATACAACAATACGTTAAAAAGATTATACACCATGATCAAGTGGGATTTATTCCAGGTATGCAAGAGTGGTTCAACTTCACAAATCAATCAACGTAATACACCACATTAATAAAATGAAGAATAAAAATCACATGATCATCTCAATAGATGCAGAGAAAGCATTTGACAAGATACAGCATCCATTTATGATAAAAACTCTGAATAAAATGGGTATAGAAGGAAAGTACCTCAACATAATAAATACCATATATGACAAACCCACAGCTAATATCATCCTCAATGGTGAAAAACTGAAAGCTATCCCTCTAAGAACAGGAAGCAGACAAGGATGCTCACTGTCACTACTCCTATTTAACATAGTACTGGAAGTCCTAGCTAGAGCAAGCAGGCAAGAGAAAGAAATAAAAGGGATCCAAATTGGAAAGGAAGAATTGAAACCGTCACTATTTGCAGATGACATAATTTTATATATAGAAAACCCTAAAGAATCCACCAGAAAACTTTTAGAAGTAATAAACGAATATGGTAGAGTGCAGGATACAAAATAACATACAAAAATCAGTTGCATTTCTATACACTAACAATGAAGTAACAGAAAGAGAAATTAAGAATACCATCCCATTTACAATTGCAACAAAAAGAATAAAATACCTAGGAATAAACTTAACCAAAGAGGTGAAAGATCTGTACACTGAAAACTATAAAACATTTCTGAAAGAAATTGAAGAAGACACAAAGAAATGGAAAGATATTCTGTGCTCTTGGATTGGAAGAATTAACATAGTTAAGATGTCCATACTTCCTAAAGCAATCTATAGATTCAGTGCAATCCCTATCAAAGTTCCAACATCATTTTTCACAGAAATAGAACAAAGAATCCTAAAATTTATATGGAACAACAAAAGACCCCGAATAGGTAAAGGAATCCTGAGAAAAAAGAACACAGCTGGAGGTATCACACTCCTTGATTTCAAAATATACTACAAAGCTATAGTAACCAAAACAGCATGGTACTGGCACAAAAACAGATACACAGATCAATGGAATAGAATCGAAAGCCCAGAAATAAACCCACACATCTATGGACAGCTAATCTTTGACAAAGGAGCCAAGAACATACAATGGCGAAAAGAATGTCTCTTCAACAAATGGTGTTGGGAAAACTGGATAGCCACACGCAAAAATATGAAAGTAGACCCTTACCTTACACCATACACAAAAATTAACTCCAACTGGATTAAAAACTTGAATGTAAGACCTGAAACTATGAAACTTCTAGAAGAAAACATAGGCAGTATGCTCTTCGACATTGGTCTTAGCAACATCTTTTCAAGCACCGTGTCTGACCGGGCAAGAGAAACAATAGAAAATAAACAAATGGGACTACATCAAACTAAAAAGCTTCTGTACAGCAAAGGAAACTATCAACAAAACGAAAAGACAACCTAACAATTGGGAGAAGATATTTGCAAACCATACATCTGATAAGGGCTTAATCTCCAAAATATATAAAGAACTCATGCATCTCAACAACAAAAAAACTACCAACTCAATTAAAAAAATGGGCAAAAGACCTGAACAGACATTTCTCCAAAGAAGATATACAGATGGCTAACAGACACATGAAAAGATGTTCAAAATCACTAACTATCAGGGAAATGCAAATCAAAACTACAATGAGATATCACCTCACGCCCGTCAGAATGGCTATAATTAACAAGACAGGAAACAACATGTGTTGGAGAGGATGTGGAGAGAAGGGAACTCTCATACACTGCTGGTGGGAGTGCAAACTGGTGCAGCCACTATGGAAAACAGTATGGAGATTCCTCAAAAAATCAAGGATAGAACTACCATATGATCCAGCTGTCCCACTGCTGGGTATTTATCCAAAGAACTTGAAAACACCAATGCGTAAAGATACATGCACCCCTGTGTTCATTGCAGCGTTATTCACAATAGCCAAGACTTGGAAGCAACCTAAGTGCCCATCAAGGGATGAATGGATAAAGAAGCTGTGGTATATATACACAATGGAATTCCACTCAGCCATAAGAAACGATGAAATCCAGCCATTTGTGACAACACGGATGGACATTGAGGGTATAATGCAAAGTGAAATAAGTCAGAGGGAGAAGGTCAAATACCATATGATTTCCTTCATTAAGTAGTAGATAATAACAACAATAAACAAACACATAGAGACAGAGATTGGATTGGTGGTTACTAGAGGAGAAGGGGGGAGGGAGGAGGGTGAAAGGGATAATTCGGTACATGTGTGTGGTAATGGGTTGTAATTAGGATTTGGGTGGTGAACATGATGTAATCTATGCAGAAATAGAAGTATAACGATGTACACCTGAAATTTTTACAATGTTATAAACCAATGTTACTGCAATAAACAAAAAATTAAAAAAAAAAAGAAAAAAAAAAAACGAAATCAAGCAGCAATTATTCAGTTGTCCAAAATGAACTACCTCAGTTATGCTTAATTATTTTTCTTTATATTGCAATATAGAAAACAATTCTTGTCAATACTTTAAACACTGGGTTTGCCTAATGCACCTCCCTGCTTGGTTCTCAGAGCAGCATTACAGAGTCCTCTGGCTCCTGGTCCCCCAAGGGGGCAGGTCCAGCAGCATTTCCTCATGGATCCTGGGGGTACACACAGGAATCAGTAACGAGGTGGTGGGACAAGTTTGAGTCATGTTTCATTCTCTCCATGGCTTATGGGCCATGCCTGCCTCCCGGGACTGGTGTGAAATATAGCTGTATTGTTGAATGTGAACACCGTCAAATCAATCTCCCCAAAATTACAGTTGCCTCTGATGCATACCAAGTGTATCGGTATCAGTGGGCTATTCGTTTGGTGTGGCTTCGCAAGCCTCTTCCTTGTCTCCTGGGAGATGTGCCCGAGATAGTACTGGTGGTAATCTGGTAGTCTGCTCAGGGTGATCTTCTTTCTGGTCCTGAGAAGTTCCAACTGAGAGTTTACCAATTTTCTTATATGCTCAATCACATGATCCTGATAGTCCAACACAAACAATTTACATGGTTTTAAAAACGGCATTTAATAATCCATTTAATAGTCAACAGGTTATTTCATCAAGGTCTATTATAATTTGTTTCTGTGCCAGCAGATCATTTCACTAGTTCATCCATAGCATGGTGTGTGGGCAGTCACACTGCATCTGTGTCACCACTACCAAACTGCAGGTGGGAGGATGAGTTCTTTACAAGGTACAAGCAGGTCTAAGCAAGGAGGTCTGAGAGCCTGCCTTTCTAGGCATCTGATAACAACAGAAGCTACCATCTGTTCAATGACTTGTAAGTCACAGACACCGTGCTAGACCCTTCACATGTTTCACTGAATTGTTAATTAATTTCACTTAATTGTTATAACCACACTGGAGGAGAAGTATAATGGGGTTATCTTAATTTTAGATGTTACATTTAGAAATGCAAAAATAAAGTAGCTACTTTATTTTCTTATAACTGATTTGCCCTTCTTTGTAAAACCACATATTACTAGAAAATGAGAATGTTTCAAGAGGAAAGTAAATTTATTCTCATTTGGGAAATTTATCTCAGTTTAACCAGGAGACAGTTGGGCAGAAGAGGGCTTGGGACCCACCCAAGAGGTTCTTGCACATTCACTTGGATTCTTGTTGCTCTGCTGATTCCCAATACTTCAATCGAGCTTGTCAACCCAGAGCTGTTATTTCTCGGCAGAGTCGTGGTCATCCTTGTGAATGGGAGCCTGCCTTTGTCTTGCTGGTGCTGTATGTACCTCAGATTGAAATTGACCTGAAATCCTCCGCTAAAGGTCCTCACACCCTCTTGAAGCCCTCTTACACATACCTCAGCAACTCTCCATGGATATTTTCACTGGACAACAATATCAGCTACAGTTGAGTACCTGTATTCTTCTCTAGGGACATGTAAACCACTGGAGAGCTTCAACACTCTATAGGAACCAGGTTAAACCAAGTTTAACCTTGGCAAGTTAAACTTGTGCTGCACCGCTGGTTTTACTTTGCTGCAGCTGCCCTATCTTCTTGTATGTGTGCAGATGTTCTGTGAGATGGTTTCTTTCCAGAAATTCTGATATTATATTGGCCCCAAGCTCCATCTCTACTGACTTGAACCTCAACCTATTCAACTTATCTCCCTGCTCTGAGCATTCTGTTCATATAAGATTAGAGCACATGTATCTATTGACTCCCTCCCCTCTCTATCACCTTCTTCTGCCTTCTGGTGGAACTTTATCACAAAGTAGCACTGAACTCAATCCCCCTCCCTTTGATTCTTTGGGGCTCTATGGCAGACTGTTATAAGAGTGGCTCCCAATGAATTGACCTCCCTATGTCCATGACTCTGCAAATGACTTTGCTGCTCCTGCCGACAAGAGGAGTCAATTCATAAATTTTAATATCACTTTTTAAGTGATGAAGATGAAAAGGCTAGAGAGGTTAAGTATTTATGCAGAGCAATGTAGCTACTAAACAGTGGATTGGAGCTTCAGCAGGAAAAACTCCAAGGGAAAGGTGGACAGAGAGATTTCTTTGAAAAATTAATAATTGTAGAATGTCTAAATGTTCCAATGTTTCTCCTTTTGATTTATAGCATTTTTCCACCTACATATATTCCATATTCAGTTGATGAAATGATTAATTTTCAAACCCAAGAATCTTGATTAAAGCATTAATCACCATGTAGCAAATTAAACCTTAAGATAAAAAAAAGTGTGTTAGTTTGTGTTGTCTATTTTCCAACCGATTGCTGCCTCTGCATGAAGAAAACAACACCTTAGGTGTGAAATATTAGCACAAAATATCACAGCATCTTGGTAAAATGTTATTTTCTACCCAAACACTTCTACCCAAAGTGTTTCAGCTAACAGTTCTACTATTTAAAAAGCTCTCATTTTCCTCAGTGGTTAATGTTCTTTATACTTTAGTTTTAGTCTTTTAAAAAAATCAGGCTTTCTCTGTAGAACTCTGCTGGGTAACATAAATCTGAATATTGTTAATGCTTAGAATTGTCAAACAGAAACAACAAATCTTTGGGACAGAAATGCCTCCATGCTAGAGATATTATTTGGTTTTGGAAATTTTGCCTTTGAAATGACAGTTTAAATCTCTGCCTGATTAAAGAAAATTGATATACCTGAAGCATAGAAAAATGCTATAAAGTGGAAGTAGAGACTTTTATTAAATTAAATTTAATGTGAGCATTGGTAAATCCTATTCACATATTAAAGATGAAGTCAATTTGATGTTTTGAATTCTCTTGTTAATATGTAAATTCATATTTATTAGAAAAAAATTTCTTTTAGTTTAAAATAAAGGGAAAATGGATGTCCTCCAAAGAGATGAATTAATTAAATTATTTTATAAAATTGAAATAATGATCTTTTTACCTCATTTTGTTTATATGCTCATATGTTTCAGCTGGAGAGAAACTGTGACAGTAAAATTTGACGACAGTGTTATCTTTTCCTAAATGTAATTATTTGTTATATAAGCTATAGATGTTTTATAACTATTTTTTCGGAAGAGTAAAATAGAATTTAAAGGAAAGATGCAGACCTCAGAGTTTGAAAAGATGAGTTTTACTTCAATAAAGAATTCATCATAAAGTAATTCTTTCACTTTTATTTGAAAAGGATTTACAAATTGACCTGACATTTTCTTTATAATAAGATTGATCCTTTGAACTTAACACTTCTTGTTTGAAGGAACTCATTGCATTTTTAAAGCACTAAATAAAGAATTTAAGTACCCCAGGTGGGAGAATAGATGTAATTGCTCTTATTTCATAGATTTGGAACAGATTGAATGAAATATCTCTACAGGTTTATGGAAACAACGTACTTCACAGATCTACTGTTTTACTCTGTTCCTTAATACTGGTGTCTGCTCAGTCTCCAAAATGATATCTTACCGTAACCTCTTAAAAGATTTGTGCAGGATGTGGCAGAGTTGGATTATACTGTTGGAGTAATGGGAGTAGAGAGTAAGGTAGAATTACAGAGAGGGTCTTGTGAGTGCGGAGCTGAATTAACTGTTGGGCTGGCCCCTAAAGAGGGGGAGCAGCTGTCCAAATTATTGTCTAAAGACTTGTGTCAGATCAACTTTGTTTTTCTATGCAATTTTGAATTGGCCAATGGGATGCGCATTAGGTATCTTCAAGTAGCAGTGATACGTGATGTCAGCTGAGCAGCAGCATTACACAGAGTGGCTAGACCTAAAGGGGACAGCCCTCAGGAAGATGTATCTGGTATGAGCAATGCAGATGTCAGACATCTGAGATTTGAGCAAGGATTTAGTTCTAGAAAGAAACTGTAGCTCTAGGCAGAAACTGAGGAGGAAGACCCCAATTATTTCACTTAACACTATCAGATAGATTCGTAAGCCCTACACTGTGAGGATAGGAATATATGTTCTGTCTTGATCAGGATGGTTTTAGATACTGAGTGAAGTTGAGCTTGCAGGTTGAAGATAACAATGTCTGTCATTAAGGTGGGCCTGGGAAAGAAGGGGATAGTATCATCTGTGGCTTCTGGGGTTGAGGTGTTGGAAAGTTGAGGGGTTTAAGAAGAAAGAATTTGCTTCCCTTAAGTTCATTCTCTGCAACTGTATTTTTCTTAGGAGAGACACACTGGCACTCACAATATGACTCTTTTTTATGGTATTGCTGCCTTGAAGATAGAAACTCACTATGCTTCTGAAGAGGGGCTCATTCTAAAATTTAGCCCTCTAATTTTTTTTTCGTAAAGCTCCATATGCTAGACACTGATGGATCATTTGACAGACAATCCTGGGTAATTTTTGTAATTAAATTTTATCTTTGTTGAATACAGGTTACATCTATATAAACTTGAACCTTAATTAACTTTTATGAATTGAATTATGTTGACACATTGACTCACTGCATAATTTCAGGGAAGCTTTGACTTCCTTTTTTGATTGTCCTCAGATTCTGGTGGCCCCTAAACACTTTTGGTAGTATTGACTCATAAACAATTACACTGGGGTGCTCTCTACCTACCTGAAGGCATTTTTGTATTTTTTTAATTATGCATTTTGAATTTGTGACTAGAAGACTCAAATCATTATCTTTTTCTGAAATCATATTTTCAATATTTACTGTTTTTAAAACAAAGCATCAGTATACCATTTAAAGAAAGATCTATCTTTTATTATAAAGTTGGGATCATATTGAGTATGCAACTTCAAATAGTATTTTCTCCAGATAACATACACAGTTGATGCTTATTATTCCTAGATTCCATATTTGCAAATTTGATTACAAGTTAAAATTTATTTGTAACCCCAAGGTCAATACTGGTGGTGCTTTCGTGGTAGTTCACGGACATGCTCAGAGAAGTGAAAAATCTGTCACCCAACACACGTCTTCACAGCTGAGGAGAAGAAGATGATGTTCTGCCTTCTTATTTCAGCTCTAGTACTGTAAACAGTTGTCATTTTTGCCCTTTATTTAGTGCTATGTTTTTTTCATTTTTGTGCTTTTTGTTGATGAGTTTGCTATTTAAAATGGCCCCCAAGTGTAGTGCTGAAGTGCTGTCTGGTGTTCCTAAGCACAAGAAGACTGTGATGTGCCTGATGGAGAAAATGTGTGTTAATAAACTTTGTTCAAGCCTGAGTTATAGTGCTATTGGTTATAAGTCCAATGTTAACGAAACAACAATATATCATAGATAAATAAGATGTCTTTAAACAGAAACACACATAAAACAAGGATATATATTTATTGTCTTATAAAAATGTTATGACTGGAGGCTCTCAAGGACCTAACCCTGCATTTCCCCTAGGAACAATGGTTCAGCATTCACCAATTCATTGTTCATGGTGAATATTCTCTCGCTACTGTTCTCTGAGAGCATATATGTTGAAACCCCAGCTATTCTCAGATTATTTCTCTTTATCCAGTAAGATATCATAAAGTCTTACATGTCTTGCCACAGTCAAGCTACTAACCTTGGTATCTAACTCCATGATTCCCTGATGCCTCGACATTAAGTGATGTGGCTCTATCTAAGATAGTCACCCATCATTTTCTTGGCTTTTTCTGCCACCACCTACACTTTTCCTTGTTGCACCATGGAGAAAAGATAGTCAAAATCTCCAGGCCCCATGAACTACCTCATAAGAATCTGACAATTTATAATTCCAGTTCTGGGTTGGGATTAATGAAGTAGGTCCATTTGCTTGGATATCTCTGTTTTGGGGGTAGAACCTGACTTGATTTTCGAAGAGCTGTGTCAGCTACCTATGGCCAGCTCCCCGGCAACAAAACAAGAGTTTAACTTTTTTGGGAAGGCCCACGGATTGTCACCTTCTACATGGACTATTTGGATTTTTCTTAAGTAAAACACACTCTTAAATCAATAGGGAAACATTGTCAGTGTTCTTTAGTTACTACTCGCTGCTACTAAAAACCACTAGAAATACAAAAATCTCTTGAAGCTGAGATCAGTATGCTAGCGGGACATTGGAAGTGGATGGTTTCAAGTTTAATGAGGCATTGGCTTTTATGGAGTTCTGACTGTCTGCTAGGCCTTGGACTAATATCTTCATAGAGATCATCTTATTTAATTCTCATAGCAATCTGATGAGGTAGATGGTATCATGAATTGAATTTTTTCAGTTCAAGAAACCGAGTCTTACGGAAGCACAGGAGCTTGTCTAGGGCCACGGAGCTCAGCAGTCAGGATTTGAATGCAGATAGGATAGGAGCTAGCCTTTTTCACTACAGCGCTCTTGTACTGTACTGCTTCACTAATGCTGATCCTTCCCGAATGCATTGAGCCCCAAATTTCTTGCACAGTTATTAAAAATATAAGGCCATATTAACATTAGCCTGAATAATAACATCTTGACAGATAGGCAATTCTAAAAGCACATTTTAAAGAAGTAAATGCTTCCCAGGGAGGTCAGTGCCTTGCTCACTAATCCTTCATTTTCCCTTATCAACCAGCACCAAGCGATTAACTTGAAGTCAAAAGTCCTTCCTTGAAGCTTGTCCTCAATCTCTGGGCTGGCTCAGTTTCAAAGCTACCCAGGGCTGCTTATCTCTAACAGATGGCTATCTTCCCTCTGACTCAGCTGCACTGGGTTTGTTCACCCTATTTAGGCTATTTGAAACCAATGAAAAGGATGGCTGTTTTTTTCTTTTCAAGTGCTGAGAGACCCTGAATATAGTCTCCAGCTTCCTCAGGAGAGAAAAGAGAGAGAAATAGCTATCAAGGACATCTTGCTACAGAGGACGTTAAATACCTATCCAAAAAAACTGTTCCACCAATCTGAAAAAACTGTTCATTTCACCCTCATTTGTCTGCACTATCCGAACAGATATTTCAAAATGGAGAAAGGAACAGTCAAAATTTATATAGAATATTTGTTTCCATCTCTATCTGCCTATGGCTGTGCCTTCAATTTATAAATGACCTCAGCGTTTCCAGACTTATTTTCTTAAAGGATTCATCCTTCTTACCTGGGCCAGTAAATTTTGGACAAAATGAAATGGAAAATTAATTTTAGTATGGCACTCCTGAAAAAAATTTGGTTTTGTTATGCATTGAAACAATTCTTAGAACTGATAAGGATGGTCATGGCTGTCGTGATTTTCCCTGATTCTGCAGGAAAATATCTTTTCAGGGCTAGAGAGAATGACAATGAGAGAACCAGTGAAGAACTGTCATCATCATAATAGCAGCCATGTATTAAACCCCTCTCTGTGCCAGGTACAGAGTTGTGACTTGTGTAGATCATCTCAGGGACAGCCTTGAGGCAGGGCTGGATTGAGGCTATGTGGAGCCTCAAGCTTCTACAGTTTTTGAGAAATCTCTTTAAGAACAAGAATACAAAATTATGTATAGAAGTAAATATTTATTCAAAATGAGAGACCACAATAAGTTAGAGATTTTTAAAAGGTCACAAATACACAAACATCACAAAATCCACAAAAATAGCATTTTAAAAAATTAACTGTTTGACACATAGTTTTTCCTATGCTTCTTGATGAAAGACTGATCTCTTTTTCATATGAGATGGTGGACTTTTATCCGTAGAAAAAATGGGAATATGCCTAGTATAAGATTTTAAATAGTGCTTTCCACTTTGACATAATAACATGTTTATAAATAGACTGAGAACTTGTTAGAGAAGGGAGATGACTGTGCTGTTGATTCCCAGCACCTGAGATAGTGACTGACATATAAAATGTACCAGGGGCCGGCCCAGTGGCATAGTGGTTAAGTGCACGTGATCCACATCAGTGGCCCAGGATTTGCAGGTTTGGATCCCGGATGCGCACTGCTTGTCAAGCCATGCTGTGACGGGGTCCCATATAAAGTAGAGGAAGATGGGCACAGATGTTAGCCAGGGCTGATCTTCCTCACCAAAAAAGAAAAATAAATAAATACATAAAAAGAAAATAAAATGCACTGATCACGTGTTTTTTGAATAAAGGAATAATTAAACTATGGAGAAGGGTTAAGTTAAAGGTGATATAGTTCAGCTGGGAAATTAACTACTACTTAGAGGTTGTTAAGAAACATTCCATGGGCCTTCCTCTTGTCCAAGGAGTATGGAGTGCACAGGAATTATTAATGAAGTCTCCTTCATACTCAGCCCATTCCCTCCTAACCAATCAATATTTTGCGGTTAAGCCAGCCTCTGACCCGGATGTGCTATGTGGCTCTGTATTACTATTTTATAGATGAAAATAAGTCATGTGTACAAGCTTTCTGGTCTTTAACAAGGTGATATGACAGAGAAAGTGATGCAAAGTGCTCTATTCTCATGACACTCACTGCTATCTAACCACCCAAATAATCTTCCTTGGCATCAGCTCAATGGTCTTTTCAAATTACCATTTACATATGTTTTCACTGAACCGTTACAGAATCCATTTCAGCAATGTATAAAATTAAGGAAAATAAAAAGAAAACACATTTTATAAGATAAAGGGTTTCTCTTTTTCCTTTTAAATAAAATCAGCTGGGAAGAGGCAGAGAACTTTTATGATTCAGTAATGGCCAAGATATGATACTCTCTAGCTCACAAATCAAAGCCACAAGCTGCAAAAGCTTCAATTTTGAAGAGAACAGCTCAGGGCCAGGCAAAATGTCATCCTTTTTATAGGTTCAACAAAATTCTTCTGTTTTTCATCTTGCAACAGGGGCATTAGATCAGCTCCTCAAGTCCCTGGGATGTCTGGAATACTGACTTGTGTGCACTTTCTAAAACATGGGGTCAAGTGCGAATAAATGCTACAGAAAAAGAGGAAATAGCAGTAGAAAGAGATCTGAAATGCCTGAGTAAAATCTTGACTAAAGGTATGTCACGTAGAGTTCTTTGGTGTCACATAAATGCCCCCTAGGGCTTATCAACATGTGCACTTGCACTAATGAGAGTGGCTAGCTTAGAAGACAGTGGGGTCTGCAGACAACGTCATGTTCCAGTCTGTTCCTAGTCTCATTTAAAATTTGGTACTAAAGGAAAAAACTGGCTCTGAAGGTTTGATATTCAGAACACAATGTTTCAAAGAAAGAGCAGGCTTCGAACTCAACCTAAACTTCTTATCCACCTGTTTTTTCTGACTTTCATGATGACACTTGAGCTGATATCCCATAAATATGCATTTAAAGAGTTTCCTTTTATTAGTTAATGGATTTTAAGATTATAATATTCCCGTTTCAATTAATTTTTTCCGCTATAAGCTTTATTTTCAGATTTTAAAATTTTAAATGTGAAAATATTTCACATTTTAAAAAATAGAACTAAGCAGAATTAGATACTGCTTTGGAAAGGAATGGCATAATATTTGACCCTTAGGTATCCACGAAGCAGATACAGCTTAATTCACAGTTGGTTACCTATTTATTCATTTAACAAATATTGGTTGAATACCCATTTCCCACTTTATATATATTATGGTACCAGTAAGGAACCAAATTAATAAATCAAGATCCATACTTCATACATAGAATGGAATGGCTCAAGTTTAAAAATTTAAAATCATATTCCTGTGCCTATGTGAACATTGATAGATCAAAGCTGCTAAAGAATAAAAGCTAAGACATTACAGGTATGCAATTATTTGATAAGTATTAATTAACAACCATGTATGCCTCCTACACTGTGATAGGTACTCTAATGGATACAAGTTTGCAAAAGACATACATTTTGCTGTTACAGATAATAAATTCAAGAAAGCACAATAATGTCATAGACAGAAATAACCATGACCATAGACTCAAATTATTGTTACTGTGGGGCTGGCCTGGGGGCATAGTGGTTAAGTTAGCATGCTCCACTTTGGCTGCCCAGGGTTCATGGGTTTGGATCCTGGGTGTGGACCTACACACTGCTCATCAAGCCATGCATGGTGGCATCCCACATACAAAATAGAGGAAAGATTGGCACAGATGTTAGCTCAGGGACAATCTTACTCACCAGAAAAAAAAAAATTATTGCTATTGCATAGTGAATTAGTGAATTGCATATAGAAGAGGAAGTGTCTCTTCTGTCTGGATGATCAGGAAAGTCTTGTGCAAGAGATGACATTTAGGCTGGGCACTGCAGGATTGATAAGCTTTGGAGATGGCAATGGAGAGAGGACATTCTGCTCATCATGAGCAAAGATAGAGTGGGAAAAGCTCAGAGCAGCTGTAGGGGCAGTGAGAAGACCAGATAGCCTGAAACATGGGGTTTATGTCAATGGCTGGTAGGAGACAAGGCTGGAAAAGTAGGTTGTCATGAGGTCATCAAAAACCTTGAATGCCAGGCTAAGGAACCTAGAATTTATTCTATGAGCATTGACGACTTCATAGAAACCTTTCAGATCAAAGGAATTATATGAATAAAGTGACATTTTAGAAAAACTGATTTGGTTATTACAATATTCCAGGCATGAGGTGTGCAGCAACTGAGCTAAGTGATGGTGGAAATTAAGCCTAGAAGGGGCAGAAGCAAGAACTTTGAGAAGTTTCCAGAAGACTTGATAATTTCCCAGGTGTCAAAATGTACTACAAGATCTTGAGTTGGGGATTGGGAGGATGATGAACATCTTTTTAGGGTCTGCAAGATACTAGCCATCTGTTCTCCTGACCAAGAGTATATTGAAGTTTTCCTCCATTGCTTTTATTGATACACTTTGGAGATGGGCCAGACCTACACTCTCTTTTAGCTATAACATTATTAAGATATATATTATGACACTGAGATAGGCATTATTAGGAATGTTTCATATTTAATATTCAAAGATTCCTAGTGAAGTAATAGTTTTTCTTTTTTGTTTTTAAATTTAAGGAAGTTAAGCTCAGAAAGAGAGAAAAAAATTCCCCAAGTCCCTTGGGGGACTTGTTTTTGGAAGGGATTTAGACTCAGGTCTTTGCCCCTAACCCTTTCTCTCCTCCACCCCTACTCCAAGTTGAGTATATTTCATGCTTACATGATACTGCTTTTGCTTTTATTGCAATATAGCCCCTCTAGAATTCCAGAAGCGTGGGTTAGGGCTCAGCATCATACTGTGTAGTGCTTGGATCATTTGTCTGTCAGTTAAATCATATACCACCTGTGTTACTCCTAAAGTTGTTATTTCACTGAAACTTAGAGCTTTGCACATATTAGCTTATCAAAAAGATTTGTTGAATGAAATCTGTTCACGAATTAGAGCAGAAACACCATAAAAAACAAGAGCATCAACTTCACTTTCCCTCAGTTTAGAAAGGGACACGGTAGGGGGAGGTATAGTTCTTATCCATGTTGTTTTGGATTGGGTTCCATAGAAGTGGAACCTGAGGGGATATGTAAGTGATTTTTTTTTTTCACTATATTAGTTTCAGGTGTACAACATAATGATTTGATATATGTATATATTACAAAATGATCACCACAATAAGTCTAGTTAACATCCATCACCACAAATAGTTATATGTTTTTTTTTCTTGTGATGAGAACTTTTAAGATTTACTCTCTCAGCAACTTTCAAATATACAATACAGCATTATTAACTATAGTTACTGTGCTGTACATTACATCCCTGGACTTATTTTATAACTGGAGGTTTTTATGTTTTGATCACTTTTACCCATTTTGCAACTCCCCACCCCTCACCTCTGGCAAACACCAATCTGTTCCCTGTATCTATCAGTTTTGTTTTTTTGTTCATTTTTAGATTTCACCTATCAGTGAGAACAATCGTATTTGTCTTTCTCTGTTTCACTTATTTCATTTAGCATAATGCCCTCAAGGTCTGTCCATGTTGTTGCAAATGGAAGGATTTACTTCTTTTTTATGGCTGAATAATATTCCACTTTATATATATATACTGCTTTTTCTTTATCCATTCATCTGTTGGTGGACACTAAGGTTGTTTCCATGTCTTGGCTATTCTAAATAATGCTGCAGTGAACATGGAGGTGCAGATGTTTTTTGAATTAGTGTCTTCATTTCCTTCAGCTACCCACCCAGAAGTAGAATTGCAGGATCATATGATAGTTCAGTGTTTAATTTTTTGAGGAAACTTCATACTGTTTTCCACAGTGGCTGCCCCAGTTTACGTTCCCACCAACAGTGCACGTCCTCTCTAACACTTGTTATTTCTTGTCTTTTTGATAATAGCCAATCTAACAGGTGTGAGGTGATATCTCACGTGGTTTTTATTTGTGTTTCCCCAATGATTAGTGATGTTGAGCACCTTTTCATGTACCTGTTGGCCATCTGTATGTCTTTGGAAAAATGTCTACTCAAATCTTCTGCCCATTTTTTAATTGGATTGTTTGTTTTTTTGCTATTCAGTTCTATAAGTTCTTTATATGTTTTGGATATTAACCCCTTATCAGATGTATGATTTGCAAATATTTTTTCCCATTCAGTATGTTGCCTTTTTGTTTTGTTGCTGGTTTCCTTTGCTCTGCAGACACTTTTTACTTTGATGTAGTCCGCTTGTTTATTTTTGCTTTTCATGTCAAATCCAAAAAAAATCATCACCAAGACTGATGTCAAGGAGCTTACTGCCTATGTTTTCTTCTAGTAGTTTTAGAATTCAAGTGTTTAATCCATTTTGAGTTGATTTTTGTGTATGGTGTATGATAGTGGTCCAGTTTCGTTGTTTTGCATATGGCTGTCCAGTTTTCCTAACACCATTTATTGAAGAAACTGTCCTTTCGCCACTGTACATTCTTGGCTGCTTTGTTGTAAATTAATTGACCATATATACATGGGTTTGTTTCTGGGCTCTCTGTTCTGTTCCATTAATCTATATGTCTGTTTTTATGCCAATACCATATTGTTTTTATTACTGTAACATTGTAATATAGTTTGAAATTAGGAAGTGTGATGCCTCCAGCTTTGTTCTTTTTCCTTAAGATTGCTTTGGATATTTGGGATTTCTTGTGGTTCCATACATATTTTAGGATTGTTTGTTCTATTTCAGTGAAAAATGCCATTGGAATTTTGATAGAGATTGCATTGAATCTGTAGATTGCTTTAGGTAGTATGGACATTTTAACAATATTAATTCTTCCAATCCATGAGGATGGAATATATTTCCATTTATTTGTGTCTTCTTCCACTTCTTTCATCAATATTTTGTAGGTTTTGGTGTACCAGTCTTTTCCCTCCTTGGTTAAATTTATTTCCAGACATTTTATTCTTCTTGGTACAATTGTAAATGGGATTGTTCTCTTAATTTCTCTTTCTGATAGTTTGTTGGTAGTGTATAGAAATGCAACTGATTTTTGTACATTGATTTTGTATCCTGCAACTTTATTGAATTTGTTTATTAGTTTTAACAGGTTTTTGCTGGAGTCTTTAGAGTTTTCTATATATAATATTACATCATCTGCAAGTAGAAACAGTTTTACTTCTTTCTGATTTGGATGCCTTTTATTTGTTTTTCTTGCCTAATTGCTGTGGCTAGGACTTTCAATACTATGTTGAATAAAAGTGGCAGGGATAGGTATCGTTGTCTTGTGCCTGATCTTAGAGGAAAAGCTTTCAGCTTTTCACTGTTGGATATGACGTTAGCTGTAGGCGTATCATATATGGCCATTATTATGTTGAGGTACGTTCCCTCTATACTTACTTTGTTGAGAGTTTTATCACAAATCAATGTTGTATTTTGTCAAATTCTTTTTCTGTATCTATTGAGATGATCGTATGATTTTTATTCTTCATTTTGTTAATGTGGTGTATCACATTGATTGATTTGTAGATGTTGAACCATCTTGGCATCCCCAGAATAAATCCCACTTGATCATGGTGTATGATCCTTTTAATGTATTGTCGAATTTGGTTTGCTTATATTTTCTTGAAGATTTTTGTCTGTGTTTAGGGATATTGGTCTGTAAATTTCTTTTCTTGTAGTGTCCTTGTGTGGTTTTGGTATCAGGGTAATGCTGGCCTTGTGAAACGAGTTTGGAATTGTTCCCTCCTCTTCTATTGCTTGAAGGAGTTTGAGAAGGATTGGTATTAATTCTTAACTAAATGTTTGGTAGAACTCACAAATGAAGCCATCTGGTCCAGAAGTTTTGTTTGCTGGGAGATGTAAGTGATTTATTAAATGAATGCTCTGAGTGGAAACCTACAGTGGAGTGGAGGGAGCTCAGAAAAAAAAAGGGAAGTGGTTGATCCTGATGAGAGCTCTTGGGTGTAGATTATACCTCAAAGTTTATTCCACCTTGAAGTGGAGGTACCCCCACACTAGTAGCTACTGGCTACAGGCCAGTAAGGGTGTGGGATGGCATCCAGTATAATCTATACCCTCCTGAGGTAGGAAGACATCTCCAGTCTCCCAAGAACAACTTACTGGAGAAGGTTGAAGATGTGGTCATACCAAACCAGTAAAAGAGGTCCTATGAGACGTGGGCAGGGCACAACATTGTCTGCCTCATGTAAAACATGGAAATAAAGACACATTCAGGGTTAATTTACCCATATGCAAAACAAATTCCTGTTTTGTTTGGAGGAGCTGGGCATCCTCATAGTGATGCCCAGCTGCAGGAATAGTAAATAATTTCCTACTTTGAAGCTGAGTCCAGTTGCTTGGAGTCCAGATGTCCTGGAGTCTGTGTTAAGATGTCTGTTGAGGCCACATCTGTTTAAAAACACAACATGTCCAATATCAAACATTGATCCCAAACGCATCCCCCAAGTTGATATCTCCCACGGTCTTCGTCAGTTTAGTAAATGGCAATGCCAACCTTTAAGTTACCCAGGTAAAAAGTTGAAAATCATCATTGATTCCTCACTTTGTCTCAAATCCCACATTCTATTAGTGAATTCTATTTGCTCTACTTGCAAATATGTCCAGATTCTAGTCTCTTTTCACCTTAGTCAAAGACGTCATCTGTCATTTGGATTATTGAATAACCTCCTAATCAGTGTCCCTGCTTCTGCTCCTGTCTGCTACAATCTATTCTCAAGCAGTAGCCAGAGAGATCTTTATATGATGTAATCAGATCATGTGACTCTTCTTTAGAACCCTCTGATTGCTCTTCTGACTCAATCAAAGAAAAACCCAAAGTCTTACCAAGACTCACAAGGCCTTAAAAGATGGGGACCTTACACCTCTGTCTTCTAGGTATCTCTTCTCTTCTTCAGCTCACTGAACCCACTCCAACTACACAGCCCCCTTGCTATTCTTCACACACATGAAGCATGTGCCCACCTTAGGCCCTTTGCATTTTTGTTCCCTCTTCCCAGAATACTATTTTTTTTTTCAGCTACCTATTACCTGTGTCCTTCAGGTCTCTGATCAGAAATAATCTCTCAGTGACATAAAATACAACTGCACCCCCAAGCACTCCTTATAGTCTTAAAATGCTTTAAGTTTCTCTATAGCACTTATCACCATTTGACATATTACATGTTAATTTATTTTCTATCTTACCATCAAAAAATATAAGCTATACAAAGCCTTAGATTTTATTTTGCTCACTACTGAATATACAAAACCTAGAACAGTTTGTCACATAGTAAATGCTCAATAAATATTTTCTGTCTGAAGTAATGAACGATGCAGTTAACACAAGCTTTGTGGGAAGATTACGGTAAGTGATTAGTGATTCCTGCCACGGCATCTTAAGGAGAATTAAAGGCCAAGTTTTTGTTTTGTTTTGTTTGTTTGTTTTTTACATCCCTGAAAAATTGTGTATTTGGGATAGGAGCACCTGATTAAATTTAGACCCAACATTGGTTGTAGAAATTTATATCTATACCAGTGCATATTTATGCACAAATAAAGGATAAATGAAAGCTTCATAAATGTTTACAATTAGAGATGCACTAAGATATAGTCAAGTAAGATGCAAAAAGGAAAATGAAGAGTAAAATATTCTATCCAATTCACTTATTTTTAACTCAGCAATGTGAGAAGAAACATTGATGTCCATAGGGCAGCCATGGAGATTTGATTGAATGTCATGATTCAATCCCTTTAGGAGGTAAGGCTTAGAGATTCAAGGCAGGGTCTTTGGAGTCAGAGAGATTTTTGTCTCTGCCACTTACAAACTATGTGACTGTGGACAAGTCACTTACTTTCTCTGAGCTTGAATTTCTTCAATATAAATAGCAGATAATTTGCAGGGTCATTGTAAAAATTAGACGAGATAATTCACTTAAAGCACTTAGCACTGTGCCTAGAATATAGTGATGCTCAATAAATGTAAATATATTGGTTTGGCATACATATTCATAGAGACATTTTCTACCCTCAATGAGAGAGAATGGAGAGAATAAAAAGAAAGATGAAAGGTATAAGAGGAGATCTGCTGAAGAATTTTGTGAGTAGAGCAATTTGGCAAGCTGTTTTTTTAATACCTATAAATAATGGAAAATTCCTTGGATCTTACTTGTGCTTTAATTTTTAGATTGTGATCAAATACATTAATAGCCAGATACAGATTAATTTTCTACACTTGAAAGGTCGTATATAATTCTGTTTCTCTGTCGGCATCAGGACAGCTTCTTCATTTTTATTGACTTCCAGGTGATGTCTAACTTTTAAACATTATTTCTCAGTCTACCTATGCCGATTCAACCTTCAAAAGGAAAATAAAATGCATATTGTAATTGAATAAATTGAATAAAAACAGTCTCATCATTGAATATTTTAAAACAGTTGGTCCATGTCATTATAAAAACTGAAATTTTACAAGTTAATCTGGTAAAAAATGTTTGGAAGCCAAATATTCCTGGTGAAGTGCCTTGGTCATTTGGATTAAAATCAATTTATTTCATATAATAATCTCGGTAGATGTTGAATACAAATAAAAGTGAGACAGTCATTCAGATCAGCTAGGATACATTAGTACACTGTGTATTGTGCTAGACTCTAGAAACACAAAAACGAATAAAACATGGTACTTTGTCCCCACTGCTGAGCTAATATACTGGTGAGGGAAACAGATTAAAAGATTGTTTCAATAAAATATGTCAAGAGATAAGATAGATGTGCAATCAGTGTGCTATCCAATCAGAGACTATTTAGGAGTGTGGGGCAAGCATAGATGATAGCTAAACTGGAATTTGAATAATGAGTTGAAGTTGGCCGGAAGAATAAAGGTAGAAGAGGCACAGACAAGGGGTTAGGATGTACAAAGACACTGAAGCATTGAACAGTAAGGATGCGAGAGATTACAAGACTTCAGTATTATTTAAATGAACCACTCCAGGCAGGGTTTGGTAGGTATGGAGGATTAAAGATGGCCACAAAATCTTAGACTCTTCTCCTATTGAGAGGTGGAGTCTGTGTCCCCTCCCCTTCAATTCGGCCATCTCTGTCTCTCTGTGATTACTTGGCTAGAATGTGGCGGAAGTGACACTGTACCAGTTGATGGACCAGGTCTTAAAAGATCGGTAGCACCACTTCCTGAATCTTGGAATACTTGTGGTGGAGGAAGTCAACCACCATGTAAGAAGCCTAATTACTCTACTGGAAAAAAAATATGGAGAGGTCTTGAGACTACCTGGAAAGACTGAGCCTAACCTTCCAGCGATATCCAATAAGGCCCCATACACATAGGTAAAACCATCCTGGACCCTCCAGACCCGACTAGCCACTGATTGAATAACACCAAGTGACCCCAGTCAATGTCAGAGTCACTTTAATGCCTCCTAACAGCATTCCTGACTCCATAAAATCATGAGATATAATATAATGGATGTTGTTGCAAGCCATTTAGTGTTGGGGTGGTTTGTTACAAAGCAATTGACAACTAGACCAGTGGAATATGAAGCTGAAGAGCTGTGCAGGCGTAAAATGATAGAGGGCCTGGGATGCTAGTTTAAGGATTTTGGATACTTCATCTTAACGTTTCCAATTCTAAAGTAATAAAATCCCCCCTCCCCCACTACACACATGCAAGGTTCCTAAATTTATCATTTGACAAACAAGGCCATTTAAAAAATCACCACCATATTTCATCAACATAATTTCAGAAAAGAAAGGGTGATTTAACTCCAAGAAATTTAGAAGGACAGAATTGCAAAGTAATGGCAATAGCCAAGTTTATAGCACTTACTATGTGTCAGACATTGCTTTAAGTGTTTTGCATACATTAAATCACTTTATCTTTATAACAGTCCAGTGAGGTAAGTAGTGGTGTTCGCTCAATTTTACAAATGAGGAAACTGAGTCATAGAGAAGTTGCAAAACTTGGCAAGGCAACGTGACTAACAAGTGGCAAGAGCAGGGATTCAAGCCCAGGCATTCTGGATCCGGACTCTGTGGGTGTGGCAGCTGCATTCTCTTGCCTCTTGTGGGTAACAGCTGTTTCTTCAGGAAAGCTTTTTCTGACCTTTCAGTCTAGGTTGGGCCACAATATTAAATTAGTTGTGCTATGATCTCCTTCATAGCTCTTAGGCGGGGTGTGTGTATGTGTAAACGTAGGGCGTGATGAGCAGGGTCTGTCTTCTTCAATAGACTGTGAGCTCTCTGAGGGAGAGGCGGAGGCCCTCCCTTTTGTTCATGATTGTTTCCCTAGTGCTTATCCTAGTGACCATCACACAGGTACTCAACAAATACTTGCAGAATCACTAGATGAATGTGCTAATAACAGAATGGTTCCTTAAATTAAATAAGCTGAGTTGTACGAAAAACTGCATTGTCCCTATTATTAGCATGTTGTCATGGATATATGCAAACTTGAGAACAACTGTTTGTTCTCAAAACAGGTTAAAAAACAGAAAAGAAAAGTTCAAATCGGGAAAAAATTCAAGTGAATTCTTTCCAATGGCGACCATGGGTCAGACCAGAAACCAACGAAGGGGAGATGTTGAGGAAAGACTGGGCAACACGAGCAAGCTGTCAAGAGCAGATCAATAAAGACTGAGATGTTTTGCTTAAGAACACGGAAAGAAAGGAGTCATGACACCAGGCCAACATCTTCAAGTCTAGCGATAAACAGTGGCAAGGAAAAAATGACAGTTCAGTGTTTAGGAAATAGTTGAAGAGAGAAATCAGAAGCAAGACATTTAAAGGCATACAGTATAAAGTACTGTGAGGAATCAAGGTAGGCCTCAGCGAGGAGCTAACATTTAAGCTGAGACACAAAGGACAACTCTGGAGATAGTTGGATGAGGGTGGAAGGGTGAGTATCCTAGCAGAGGGACCAGCATTGCCAAGTCTCCGGTATGAGAAAAAGAGTGGCTCATTCAGGGCAGCAAGATGGCGGCTATGGAGTTGACAGTAAGCGTTGAGAGTTGAGGCTGGCGAGGTAGGGAGTGGCCAGAGTGCTGCTGACAGTGTAGTAAATGTTAGGATGTTGCTGTTTCTCCTAAAGTCACTGTGAAGCAATTGATGGGTTTTAAATAGTGGAATGACATGATCTGGTTGTTTGCTTTGTGGCTGCAGATTTGAGAGCAGGTATGATTTTATTGCGTGTATGTTATCATTAGGGTCTTTGCTTAGCAACAGAGATGCAAAGAAGCAAAAGATAATATCTTTAAATTTATAGATCTCACAATCTGACCAGGGTACCTGAACCTGTACCAAAAGCAAAAACAAACAAACAAATGAACAAACAAAACAAACAAACAAAACAAAACCAAAAAAAACCTTATAAGACCTTTTGTCTTGTCCTGAGTGTGTGATGAGGGATACAGGAACACAGGATAGGGAGAGTGGTTTAAGGCTGGAAACAGGGCCTGGCGATGGAAGACAGAGAGGCAGATGGAGATAGTGGAGGGAATGGGAAAAGCCTTACAGTTGGAGCAGAATTGAACTTGAAAGTCCAAGATGAGAAATGTGTGCTCCTTATATTATGCAAAGAGAAGGCAGCTACTCTGTGATCTTAGAGAGACTCCATGCTCCACAGGAACAAAATACTTAAAGGTGGATCTTCAGGATGTGAAGGGACAGCTACTTTCTTGTATGGACTCATTGTTCTTATAACTCCATGAACTTTTCCTCTGTACAAAGGAGATGGAGATTTGCTACTTTATGATTAAGTGCTCTGCCTCCGGCTCCTTGGCATTGTGTGTTAAGCTCGGGTCTTCACATTTGAAGAACAGAATTTAGGCCAGAAGAAATAGATCTTGTCCTAGCTTTTCCATTAGATGAATAACTAAGTGACCTTGGATAAACATAACTTCTTTGTGCCTCACTTTTCTACTTAGTTTGATGACGTGGGTGGAACAGATGAGTCTGAGGGTTCCTTCCATCTCTGAAAGCAACTTCTCTACATTTCTCCTGGTCAATCTGGGACAAGAGAGGTTAAACTTTATTGTAGATCACTATTCATTCACGACAATCATTCTTATAATAGCCTTCTTTCATTGAACCCCAACTACATAGCAGACTTTATTTTCATTTCTTCATTTAATTTTCATTCTCTTATTCCTTCACTTAATCCCACAACATCAGTTATTTTATAGTCAAGGAAACTGAGGTTAAGTGAGGTTAAGACCTCACCCAAGGTCACACAACTCGTACATGATGGAGCCAAGATTTTAAACTGATTCTCTTTGACTCCATAGCCTTTCATCTTTGCAAGTGCCACTGGCATCATTGGCTTAAACTTTTTTTTTGAACATTGCAATATAACTCAAGTCAAAATAGTTAGATTTTTGGCAGAGCAGCCAGTAGGATATGAATCTGGTATGACTCTGATTCAGGAGAAAGCCTTACTCAGCTACACACATAGAGTGAATAATGGCATCAAAAATGTTCAGCATAAATCTCCCCCAGACCTAAGGCCTGGATTAGTATGCTAATGTGTAAGCTGTTGCAATATTTCACAGCGAGGAATAAATGGCTAAACATAAAAACGTGTATTCAAATGTGGATGGATGTGCCTACAGAGGCACCAAAGGCACTGCTAAAATTATCCACACTTCTTTATCCATGGATGGAAGCCCTTTAGAATCAGCAATGAGGTGGGACCTTCTTGTTGCTAAGCCTAAGGCAATGAGGCTCTGAGGCTGAATGAAATAGAATCAGAGTGCTGTAAAAAGCCTAGAAGAGCTGACATCACTGCAGGAATGGCAGTGGCATTGCAGTTACCAGGCATCTGATGGCTCAGCACCTCAGTGAATCAGCACCGTGTGAACCCCAATGTCAAAGCCAGCCTAGAGGAAGCATCAGAAAAGTAGCATTCAAATGCTTTCATGTTTAGCCCTCAGTTAATAATGGAGAAAATGCCAACAAATCACTTTGGAAAAAAGATGCATAAGCAATCTTCTCACAGAGGGCTGTGGATAGCTTGAGAGTCTCAGATTCTGTGTAGAGATGGGCAAGGGTGGGTTTGACAGAAGAGAGGTGTATTAGATCACATTTGACTTGTCCCTACCCCCAAAATTTTTGGAGGTGGGCAAACAACAAGAAAATAAATACAAACAAACAAAAGAGATAATCCCAATAGGAATCAAGAGTCCTTGGAACTCTGCTTGTATTATTATTTTTAAAATTTAAATTTAAACAATTTAATTTTATCTTGTTGGCACATGGAGCTATGGTAGTCTTGATTAAGCCTATGTCTTACTACTTAGAATAATGTTTTTAATGTATAAAATGACATATATAGGATTTCAAAGGTTACCAATTATTTGCCTTACGGTTATCAAAACATTTTAAGAAGTTTATGACATAGTAAAGAACATAATTCTTCAGTGTCACAATAATTAACAAGATTATGGCAGTGATTCTAATATTTACTATAATTTCAAAATCATGATGAAAGTAAATGATACTTGATGCCTCTGCAACAACTGCAATGTGATATGAAAATATATGCGATTTCTATTGATGACAAGTCATAGGTGCGGCTAATATTAGTATGGCTTGTTGCCTACGTTTATAATAAAAGAAATGCTAAATTTCACTTTGCGCTTAATAAGATGTCAATTTTTCCCATTTGAATTCTCGGTCTTCCTGAATCTAGAGTCCATGAACCCCAAGTTAAGAATTTCTGTACTATTCGCAGATTACAAAACAGATAACGAAGTTACCTTTGGGTAAGTAATAGTAGAGACTGCTACTGCAGATGATAGGTTTATTTATGAGATTGAAGATCATGGTTCCAACATGCCTTTTTTGTTTTTTGTTCTCGAGTAACAAAGTACAGTATCTAGAATTGGTATTCTTCACAGGTGAGAGTTTTGGGTGAATCCTGAAATTCACCTAGCCAGTGAGATATCCTAATCTAGAGCAGTTGATTGTATGAAAAGATTAATAGTCACTTAACATTGTACTAAGTCAAATACTTTTTCTCCAAGAAGTGTGCCCAATACAGATGTTCTCCATGCTTTGCAACCCTCCCTCCCTCCCATACTTATTTCTCAGGCAGTGATTCTCTACAGTGCCCCTTGCTCCTCGTCACACTCACAATTACACAGCCGTCATTTCTATACATCTTCTAGGACTTTCTCTGGTCTCTTGCACCTCCCATTCCTTCTCTCCAGGATGGGTTCCATGCACTTTTCATATCGATTTCCACAATACCTTGTGTATGTACATGTCATTGTACTGACTACATCGCTTTGTAATTATTAGGTTGCATGTTTGTTTCCAATTTTAGACTGTGAGCTGCTTACAACCAGGGTCAATGTTAAAAAAACTTCTGAGCCCAAATCTTAGCACAATGCTTAGCACAAGATTTCTCAATAAATGTTTATAAAATAAATGAGCAAAATTATGCTAAGCTTTAGGGGTACAAAGATGTATAAAACACAGCACACTCCCTCAAGAGGCTTAGGTATTTGCTGAGAATTGAACTGTGTCTGTGTGTGTGTGTGTGTGTGTGTGTGTATATGCACACACAAGACTAAGAACAATAAGAGCAACAGGTAGGGCCGGCCCGGTGGCTTAGCGGTTAAGTGTGCGCACTCCACTACTGGAGGCCCGGGTTCGGATCCCGGGCACTCACCGACGTACCGCTTCTCCGGCCATGCTGAGGCCGCATCCCACATACAGCAACTAGAAGGATGTGCAACTATGACATACAACTATCTACTGGGGCTTTGGGGGAAAAAAAGGAGGAGGATTGGCAATAGATGTTAGTGCAGAGCAGGTCTTCCTCAGCAAAAAGAGGAGGATTAGCATGGATGTTAGCTCAGGGTTGATCTTCCTCACACACACAAAAAAGACCAATGGGTAGAAGGGCCCAGGTGCCAAATGCTAAATAAATAAAATAATAAAATAAATGAAATCTCTATTTGAACAAGAGTTCAGAGAGAGAAGATATTAACTGAATTGGGGCTGTATCATAAAGCATCCTGCAGGAGGTGAAAACTGGGTTGAAATTAGGAACGTGGAAAGAGTTAAACAGTGGGAAAGGAATGGGAATGGACCCATTATAGTTCTTCACTGGGTTTTTCTTCTCCATTTTGAAGACCTCTAGTTTTTTTTAACTTTTTCATATACGGCATGATTTTTACAGCCTGTTGTTTCCCAGTGATTTTCTTCTATGCTCTCTCTTTTCTGCTATATTTTTGTAAAGATGGGTGTCAGAAAGAGGATGCAATAATTTAGATATGCTCTGACCAGGATAAAATCATTCCCTTATCCCTTAATTTGAACATTGTATTTATTGTATTATCATCTATAACTGTATTCGATTCCTTGGTAATTATGGCACATTACTGGGTTAATAAGCAGAAGGTTGCCTACAACTCCAGGATATTTTTCACATGACCGGTTGTAAAGAATTTTTTCCATTTTTGTTAATTTGCTTATTAAATGATTTATCTATTTATTAATTTATTCCACATAATCTTATTAGAATAATACTATGTACCAGACATTATTCAATAGGTTTTATTTTATTATTATTTTTTTTTTGTGAGGAAGATCAACCCTGAGCGAACATCCACACCAATCCTCCTCGTTTTGCTGAGAAAGACTGGCCCTGGGCTAACAACTGTGCCCATCTTCCTCCCCTTTATATGGGACGCCGCCACATCATGGCCTCACAAGCGGTGCGTCAGTGTGCGCCCGGGATCCGAACCCAGGTCGCCAGCAGCTGAGCGTGCGCACTTAACCGCTACCCCACGGGACACCCTCAGTAGATTTTTAAAACCCAAGTATATGACTTTTTTCACACACTTTTATTGGGAAAATTTTAAAATGTAATGAAAAATTGAAAGGATCATACAATGAATAACCACATTCACACAACCTAGATTCTACAATTATTTGCCTGAATTTACTTTATTACATATCTATCTTTCTATCTATCCCTTTACTCATCCATCAAATCTTCTTACTTTATGATGTATTTTGAATAAAATGACAGACATAAATAACGCATAAACACCCATAAACACCTCAGTATGTGTACCACGGATTAGAGTTCAATACGTTTGTTTGATCGAACTACGCTATGAGAGATCTATGCCAAACCTTCATAATGCAGTTTCCTATGACAAACAAGATAGTGTCTAATTTAAACTATACTATTGACCCTTTCCAAGTCAGGCAAATAAAGTAATGAGAAAATTACTGTGGCGTTTATTTGTATTTAGATTTTCTAAAAATAAGAGATACTAATATATTTTTTCCTTGCATTTTAGTGACATATTTGAAATGATAAATGCTGCTAATTGACTTTAAGAGATAGCTTTATAATCCGATGCAAATCAGCCCAAACTTCTATCAAGATTTAGAACATCATCATCCCCTAGAAAGCTTCCTCATGCCCCTTTCACAGGAATTTTAATTTTTCCCAGATAAGTTTGAATTTGCTTATCATGTACCATTATTTTAGCCTATGTATATAATTTTGAATCTTGATTTTGTAATTTTCGTACTGTGTATATCATCCAGATTAATGCTATTCAGTTATGTTTTTTATGAGCACAAGAGAAGCTGTTGATTAAAGAAGTAGAAATAGTCAAAGTTAATAAGTTTAGGATATATGACTAGAAATTTTCCTTCGATTGGCACTGAATCATTAGTTATTACTCAACGCTGCTATCCTTTGCAATAGCCAAGTAGATAGCACAGGAGACCTCTCGAGAGATTACATTTATTTAATGGAACAATTAATTACCAAAGTACTCTGATACTATGGCTATTCTTTAGGCATTTTAGTGTATATCTGAATGCTTGGATTCAAACACTTTTCATGTGTCCTAATTATTGATAACTTTGTATATTTTGTAGAATCATAAAATATCAGACTTGGAAAGAAACTAACACATTATCTGGCCCATTGCTCTAGCAGAAGTTTCAAATATTAATTTCAAACATCAGAATAAGTGATCTCATTATTCCTTCCTGCACTTCTCCAGAATAAGACTTGAGCTCTTTATAAAGAAGCTCATTTCAGTGAATCAGAATGGTGGATACTGTATTATGCAGTTTTATCCTCACTATCACATGTCACATAGAGCTGAAGTGCATACAGGGTAAAAACTAGATATTATTATTTATGCCTAAGAAGTAGGTGCTGAAATTTGAATAAGAAAACATTCTTTTTCTTTTTTCCTTTTACAGTGTTTTTATTTATCCATGCAGATATGCAATTATCATAATTTAAAGCACTTGTTTTGTAATTAATTAGACTATAAGAAAAAACTGTACAGAAAGTTTGTACCATAAAATTACATCCCTAAGTGATGAGGGTCCTCAGTACCAGAAAGAGAAAGCAACTCAAAAGGGTCACTGCCCAGCAACCTCTCAGAACTCAGGGGAGCAGAACACCATCAGCTATTTGTGAAAATGAAGAGATTCTGTAAAAATATCTTTCAAATACTCCCTACTACAAAAAGGAATGCCTATTAAAACGCCACAGTTTATTCTGTACAAAACATCCCTTCTACCCCCTCAAAAGCTTTTTCTTTTTTCTTTAAGATAAAGAAAAGGCCATATCCCTAAGATACACTCTGTGAAAACTATTTCAGTACAAGATCCAATGTTTTCCTGTCTTTATTTACTGTCCTTACTGAAGTTACCTGCATGTTTCAGAGCAATTTTCTAAACTTCACTGTTGACTAGCCTGTTCCAAAGTAGAATTCTTCAGCAATACACAATGCAAAAGACACACGCTAAAACAGTCCTCACAGACATACTCTGAAATAGGTGCCTTTGAAATATAAATGTAACAACTTTGCAGACCATTATTTTTCCCTAATGACTAAACTCTAAGTAAAATTTTAAAATGGAAGTTTTTAAACCAATGATGTGTGCGGCCCATTCTCATGACACAGTCACTTAAACTTCTCATTCAGTATGGGAAAATTTTATTTCTTCCCTTTGTCTTGCAGAATAATTTAGGTTCCCATCTTGGGCACAATTCACCAAATAGAGTAAGACCACAGATAAAAGTGACAAAGAAACACAGGCAATGAAGAAAACTTCTAAAAACAAATATCCCCGAGTATCCAATATCATGCCAGCAATGATGGAAACGATCGCCAACCCAAGGTTCTGAATGGACTGCATGAAGCCATATGCAGTTCCCAGTTGATGCTCAGGAACTACAAATGCCACCATTGGCCACAATGCACAGGCAAGTAATGAATAAGAGAGTCCCAGGAGACACATAGCAATCCAAGGGTTCCAGAGCGTAAAGGCCAGCATCATGTGGGATGCAAGGGTGGCTGCCACTGCACACAGGACCCAAATAATGTTCTTTCCTGTTTTATCCACCAGGAGCCCAAATACTGGGGACATGGGAGCTGATATGACATACACAACACTGTTAATCACACTTGCTGCCTCAGAAGAAAATCCAAATTTCTCTATAAAGAAAACTTTCCCAAGTCCAATGAAAGGGAACATGGCAACGTAATAGCAGACGCAGATGATAAATATGAGCCACAGGGGTAAGGAGAAGTCCTTCACATCAGTTAACTTAATAACTTCACCTGTTTTTCCTTTTTCTTTATCAAGGATTCTTTCTGCTCTCTGATCCAAGTAAGCAAGGACCAAGGCACAAATTAGTGAAAGAATACATGTTATACCCCCAATTAGAAGTGTGACCCCCAGGGTTGTGTGACCAGCAGAACCCAACAAAGCTTCAACCTTAGAGTACAGCCATCCCATGAGGTTCATGTTCACTGTACTCCCAATTCTAGCCATGCTAAGTTGGAGTCCAAACACCAAGTTTAATTCTTTGCCTTTAAACCAACTCACAGCATATGTATTCTGGGCAACTGCTAAGGACTCCCCACCAATCCCAAACACAAACCTTCCAAATTCCATCAGCCAAAAAGCATTAAATATTCCACCCAGAGCAAAAACCACCTGTCCAATGCAAACAAAGCATCTAAAAATAATGGTGCCCCATCGTATTCCAAATACTCGGTCTATCAGAAAGCCACCAAAGAAACACACCACCACATTGGGCCAAGAATACCAGGCATACAGCAGCATGAATTTCGTGGTATTCACCTGCATATCCCCTTTAATCTGAGTCTGAAGGGCAGCAGGATTATCATAGCAAAAATAGCTGCCGAAGCCTAGGAAGCACATCAGTAACAGCACCAGAAGCAGGTGCGCCAGGCGGCTGGGGTCGCAGAGGGCCGACAGCGCGCCGGGCGCCCCTCCGCCCGCCTAGTCGGGGCCGCCCGCCAGCAGCGCCCGCGCTTCCTCCTCCTCCTTGCCCCTGGGGCCTGCGGGACACCGACAAGCGAGGGCCACGGCAACGCCGGGAGGAAGCCAGAAAATATTCTTAAAAGGAAGACTATCTATACTCATTGCATGACCTAATGGCTTCTTAGAAGCGTGCTGTTGCAGGTTAGTGCCATTATCGGTGCAAAATATTGCATTTTTTTAATAGCAAACAGTTACGGAAAATGTTCCCGAAGATTTTATGTTTTGTGCCTTTTAAATCTGCTTAGACTTCCTTAATTATTAAGAGAGACTCTAGATTTACTCCAATTTAAGAGGAAACTTTTATCATATTCAACCCTGGTTTAGCAGTTAGTACAATAAGTTATCTTGGCCATTTAAAAATGAACATGTCTGCAAGTAAGAAAATTGCGTTGGGTTATATAGCTATTCCTTAAGGTCAATTAGTAGTATTTAGTCATTTTAAACATGCCACTAAAATTCAAGGAAAAATACACTGGTACCTCTCATTTTTACAAAATCTGAATACAAATAAATGTTCCAGTAATTTTTTTCCTTGCTTTGTTTGCCTGACTTGAATAGGGTCACTAGTATAATTGAAATTAGACACCATTTTGTTTAGCATAGGAAACTGCATTATGAAAGTTTGGCATAGATCTCTTATAAAGTAGTTCAAACAAGAGATTTACCGTTTAAATCCCACCCAGTAATTTTTAATGCAAATAAATAAAGGCTTATTGCATTTAAACAGTAAATACTACTTAAAATAATGAAACTCACTGCCACTCCATTGTTCAGTTTTGTGGATAAAGTTATGGCACTAGCGTGGAAAGGTATCACTTGAATGGACTGAAACAAACCTACGACGGGGTTAGATCACAGTTGAAATTCAATATGTTCAATTTGTTGTAGCCTGCAGCCCAACAGCTTGATCTTTTGTCACTATGTGCACTAAGAGAGTTCATATATCTCTCGTGTACTTATGTCAGGAAAATCTCCACAGCCTACTTATCATACTTGCAAAACGCTTAAGAAAACAAGGCAAATTCCCCCAAAGTAATTCAGCTTTTGGTAAGGGTTTTATTATTGCCATCAATTATAATGTTGTCAAACCTGACAAATTGAAGTTCCTAAATAACTGGCTGCTAACTGGGTCTCTTAAAACAAGGAGGATAATGCACTTGCTGAATTTTTCTATACAGCTTTGAGAATCATTTACATAGTGGATAAGTAGGTAAAATGTAACATAAGACTATATATAAGGTAGATTTGTTTTAAAGCTTGAATAATCTAACAAAGGATAGCAGAAATGTTTTAAGATAAAACATTACACTGATAATACAATTAAACCAATCTAATAGGAAGCATTCAATCACTTATTTTGATAAAGGCTAATTAAAATGTCATTCTTTGCTATTTTCCTGTTACCCATGTTGTCCGTGCTATTGTGTTGACGGGATAGTGTCACTGATGATTAAAATTGTTGCAAAGGGTCATAGCAATGTGGGAGTCTGCGTATAGAAATGCCGAGGTATCTTTTCTAGTACATTCTAGGCTTTAAATGTTTCAGACCTATGTGTGACTTCAGATATTATTCTATTCTTAATCTTTTGAGGAGTAGCAAAATATTATTTCTCTTTGTCTGGGATGATGTAACATCTTGTACATTTTGTTTACCACAGCACTTCTTACAGAGACATAGCATTATACGCATACTTCTTTTGTCTATGAAAAACAGCAGAACAGAGCTAATGCTTTATTCATCACTGTATTCTCACACTATGCTAACACAGTGTTAGGACTGCAGTAAGTCCTCAATGAAGTAGAATGAATGAATAAATGAATGAATGAAAGTGTGGAGTATGTAATATAATCTGTGGTAAAGAACATTAATGCTCCCAATTTTTCCACCCTTCCTTGTACTTATTCTCAGGGGTGTGCTGGTAAATGTTTAACAACTGACTCTCAGAAACAAACAAACCAACTCTTTGATTTTTATAGCATTTGCTGATTTTCATGGTGCAACTACTCCCACCGTGGCCAATTTCAGGCTACCAATATGATATCACTGAATGCAGAGCTGAGAAGGGGTCAGCTTTCATAAGCCAGCACAAGCTGGCCCCAGCACACCACTATCCCTCTTTTCCGCAATGCGTCTTCATATTTCCTCCTACTAGAAGCAGAGGTTACTTCCCCACCACGTTGAGGCTGGGTTTCATCATGTGACTTGCTTTAGTAAATGGAATGATAGTGGGCAAGCAAGCGCTTGAAATGTGGTTGTGTACTTGCATTTGCTGTGTTATGCTTCTTCCATCACCACCAGAAAAACATGGTACTGGTATAATGAGAAGAAGAGACAATGGGGCAAACATATGCAGAACTCATCACTTAGAACCAAGCCCAAATAGCCTTAGCCAAATACAGCCTAAGTCAGCCAAACTTCGAGCAGTCTACAGATGTGAGAGTGAGAAATCAATGTGTACTGTGTTAACTTATTGAGATTTCTGTGGTTGTTTGTTACACAGCAAAAACTGACTGATACGTAGTGCAATGAGGTTGAAGTTGAAGTAAGACAATCTAATACAGTATTATAATAACAGTCAAAGACTCAAGGCTCCATTTCTTATTCCACCAGCATTTGTGTATTTTTTAAAAAATCAATTAGTAGTATGGATTATTGATCTACTTTGTGTTTCTCTTTCTGAAAATAAGGACCATAACCTCTTCCTACTTAATAGTGATATTGCAAGCTACTCTATTATAAAATATTAGTGTTGCTGTTGCCATAGTCATTTAGAAATTTGGGGAGAATAAAGTCAATTATATCTTTTAAAACTTTTCATTCATTTATTTTTACAATTCATCCACATGTAGGTGAATGCTTACTGTGCCCATGGGTACAAACAATTCATTTTTCCTTGAGGAATACATTTTCTCAACCATTTAACTTCCTCTATCCTGTACTTTCATTCTAATAATCTATTGAAACTTCTATCAGTGGTCATTAGTTATTACTAATTGGCATTTTTAAGGACTCTTTCTCAGTTGTCAGTCTCCATGGACTTTCTTTGTAGTTAGCAGTTAACAATTGCACTCTTTCTTCTCGAAAATCTTCAGGTGTGGCTTCCGTGGAACTTCTCTAGCTTTTCATTTTTGGCCTCCTTTCCTGGTTCTAATTTCCCTCATTGTAAGAAGCAACCAAAGTTCAGTCCTCATCTCTCTCTGCACTTCTCTCCAGTACTCAGGACTTTCAGTACTCAGATACTTTATCCACTACTACTGCTTAAACTATATTTTCCATTCCTGTGCCTCTCAAGTCCACATCTCTATCCCTAACCTCTCCAGGGCTATAACTCCCAGAGAATGCTGAATATTTCCACCTAGCTCCCTATATAGCTATTGCTTCAAACTGAAGATATCTTAAATTGAATTTATCCCCTTCCTATTAAAAGCAACTTCTTCCTTTTTTGTATTTTTATCAGTGGCTCAATCATTCCCCAATTAAGACAAACTCTAAATCTTGAGATAATATTTTATTTTTTTCCCAGTGTCTCCAGTTCCATCAACATTTAGCTATACAGTGCTCTTGAATTTTTCTAGTAGGTATTAATGCTTTTCACTAATATTTACAGTTCATCTCAAGGAAGGTAGGTTTCTACTTCTCTAGCCTTTTGTAGCTGGACATGGCTTCGTAACTTCTTTGGCCAATGTCGCATGAGCAGAAAGGTCATGTGTTACATGTGTATAATACCTAGAGGTGCAGCTTCCCACTAAGGACTGAAGCAACCAGCGTGGATGGAGAGCTAGGTGTTACAAATGGTGGAGCAGAAAAAAATGAATAGATCCAGATAAGAACCAAGATCCTTGATGACATCACCAGCTCCTCGTACACGCCCTGGATGGCCTGTTCCTGGATGTTTTGCTGAGTAAGACAAATTCACCCTTTACTTATTTAAGGCCTTAGTCGGGTTTTCTTTGTTGAGCACATTCCTAACAGATACATACATTAAGGCTCATCTTTTGAAATCTAGCCTGGGTGTGGGCTCAGAACAAAGGTGTTTTTTTGTCATACTTTAGTCTTTTTAGGCCCAAAGCAGGAAAATGCCTATTTCATTGCATATTAATTGTTACAGTCTCATTTGACCCCAAACAACCATTTACATATTCTTCTTCTTTTAATTTCTTGTTACATTGTGGTGGAATTAGAACACTTTTTTTTCTAAACGAGATCAGAGTGAGAAAAGATCATAGCGAGAAATGCTGTTCTAGGGAACATGCAAATATATTCTGAATACATTTCCTATTTCAGCTTTATAGACTAATTCTCTTCCTCTTAAAGTACCAGCTCTTGAAAGAGTCTCCAATTCCCCCCATCCCTAACCCTACCTCGAGGATAGTTTACCTTTCATCTGCCAAAAAGAATGTAAGATTATATTTTGCTAATGAAGAGCAAGTTGGCTGGAATTATACTGGTTTACTCCTTTGAGACAGCAAAACGAAAATAAAGGCAAGCTCTGCCCTGTTTAGGTAACAATGAAATTAGAGTTGAAATAATTATTCATGGAATGAAGAAATCACCTGCAAGGCAATTTGTCAAAGCAGAGTGTGACTTTGAGTTAGAGAAAATATTCGACTAACACGCATTACAGATGACAAGAGCTTAAGAGAAACATAGAGCAATTCGTTTTAGTTGCAGAAAGTGTCTTCATCTATTGCGCTCTAATGTCTTGTTGTGAATGTGGCTGATAAGGTTATCAGAAGTGCAAGACCAAAGTGTTGATTTTCTCTTAGGTCTACATTACCATTTGGCCATGCATTATATTTTAGGGCTCTGAAGGGAAATAAAATATAGCTATCATTAAAAACCTCTTTCTACATAATAAGCACAAGCTGAAGCGTTATCATCAGATATGGATTTGTAATTGGATAGATGTTTCAGAGGCTTCTGCTACCTCCTCAAGGTTATGAACAAATGATACATATGTAAAATGGATCAATGAATGTTTGCAGAAAGGCATTGCTTTCTAAAACATTTGAAATGTCAGCAAATACAAACATAAAGCATAAAATTCTTTTTACTAATTCTCTTCAGCAGTTCAATAATAAGAAGAAGGGCTTGAGTAAAACAAAGAACCAACCCTATACCATTTTCAAAGGCCTGATAATGTAAAGAGGATGCGATTTCTATAGCTTGAGTAATCATAGTAAAATGATTCAACTCAAATTGTTTGAGATGAATCTCAAAACAGTTCATCTTATCCTCTCAGAGAGGTTGTTATTTTCCAGTCTTACTACTGTCTGTTCTAAATGAGGACACAGAGAATCACATTTTGAGCCCTTGTCTTCATTTGTTCTCCGTTTTCCACAGGACGAAGGTAGCAGAGGTCTGACAGATGGGAAAGTCATGGATGCTGTCTGGTCTTGGAGACAATTCATGAGTTTCTCAAAGGAAAAAGAAGAAATGGATGTTTATAGGAAGATTTTAGAGGAATGATGTGATCCCAAACTGCTGGAGGTGATGCCAGCACCTGGCAGATTGAACTGATGGATTAAAGAAAAACAATTATAACACTCCACAGGGATGATAATGAAGGCAAGAACAAGGTTACTAATATTCTGATGAATGTGGGCTCACCTGATATGTAATGTCTGAATAGGGGGATGAAAAACAACAGATGTTAAATTTAAGAAAATTATGCTAATGACATTCAGGGCAGATAAGTCAATTGTTTTTTATTATAAAAATGTTTCTTTAGCGTTAAACCAAATAACATAGATTTAAAGTGGAAGAGAAATTTCTTTAAAAATATCCTGAATATAATCCAACCTAAACACAAATTCTGTACAGTTACTCTTACTGTAACTATAGTTTCCTCTCTTTTTAATTATCAATTTCTTACATTTCTCCTTGGGATAAAATTAAAGAGAAACTAGAATCTAGAATTGGGAAAAAAATAAAGTGAAGTGTTTCATACAATTGAGTAGGTGGTTTTGAAAATCACCTTTGGGCAAGACAAAAAAAAACTGAGATAAAAGTACATCTAGTTCTGGGCCGGCCCCCGTGGCTTAGTGGTTAAGTGCGCGTGCTCCTCTACTGGCGGCCTGGTTCGGATCCGGGTGCTCACCTACCCGCCGCTTCTCCGGCCACGCTGAGGCCACGTCCCACATACAGCAGTTAGAAGGATGTGCAACTATGACATACAACTATCTACTGGGGCTTTGGGGAAAAAAAGGAGGAGGATTGGCAGTGGATGTTGGCTTAGAGCCGGTCTTCCTCAGCAAAAAGAGGAGGATTAGCATGGATGTTAGCTCAGGGCTGATCTTCCTCACCAAAAAAAAAAAACCAAAAAACAGTGTAAAAGTACATCTAGTTCTTGAAACTGCATTCAGTGTGTGCCAGGGTTGGGAGGCATATGTAAGAAAGCTGGTGTAGGTGGATCAATGTTCTGATAGTAGAGTAGCTAAAGCTAAAGATTCAGGGTACCTGGTCTCAGATTGTGGCTCCACCACTTACTAGCCATCTGCCTTTGGACTATTTCCTTAACCTCTTGAAGCCTCAGTGTCCTCATCTGTCAAAATGAGGACACTAAACGTTGTTATTTACTGAAATTGATGAAAGAATTAAGTGAGATACTAGATGTAATACACTTAGCATGGTTTCTAACGAAAGCTTATGAAATGTTGCTATGGTGGTATGTTTGCTGTGATACAGTCACAATGGACAACACTCAGCCTGTATTTAAATATTTTATTTAGATATTATTCTTTCTATTTGGGAAATAGATACTTAGAGTAGTGTGAATTCTTCCCACACTTTAAATGCAAACTGTTCTGTTGTTGAAATAACGCTAATGATTAAAAATCTTTTTAAGCCCAGATGACACTCATCAACTCGTCCGTGGTCCGCTCTTTGGAACAACACAATACATTTTGTTTTTTCTCCACTTGCTACTGTTTCTTATTTTTGAAGAATGATCTCTACCCCTTAATTTTCCTACTTTTATCCACATTAAGCAAATTTCTTTAATCATTTCTTTAGATATATACTATCCAATAGAGTGATCACTAGCTACATGTGGCTATTGAGCATTTGAAATGTAGCTAGTTCCTTTTGAGATGTCCTGTAATATAACAAACACACCAGACTTCAGACTTATATGAAAACCAGAATGTAAAATTCTCAAAAACTTTTTAGTATTGATTACATGTTGAAAAATATTTTAGATATATTGGTTTAAATAAAATATATTATTAAAATCATTTCATCTGTTTCATTTTACTTTTTTAAATGTGGCTACTAGAAAATTTACAATTACATACGTGTTTCATATTTGTGGCTTGCTTATATTTCTATTGGACAGCACTGCTCTAGATAGAATAGTTGTGGAATTGAAGTGATTGAAAAAAGAGTTTACCAGAAAAAGAAAAGAAGAAGTTATGTGGATTAAAAAAAACAAAAAACAGAGCCGGCCTGGTGGCGTAGTGGTGGGTTCGCGCGCTCTGCTTGGGCGGCCTGGGTTCGCCGGTTCGGATCCCCGGGGCAGACATACGCACTGCTTATCAAGTCATGCTGTGGTGGCACCCCATATAGGGTAGAGGAAGATGGGCATGGATGTTAGCCCACGGCTGGTCTTCCTCAGCAAAAAGAGGGGCATTGGCAACGGAAGTTAGCTCAAGGCTGATCTTCCTCACAAAAAAACCCAAAAAACGAATAGCCTGCGTTTTTGAGACAAATACTATTTATTTGATATATATTTGTTATAATTTCTCACATATCACATACTCAAACTCATACATCCTTCAACATATATGTTCGTGAACTAATATGAAACACACATTAAACTAGGGTCGTGTGGTCCTAAGTGAAGCCTATTTTTTTGCTGCTCACCCTCCTGCCCACCTTCCCCATGGGGCAGTGAAACTGTCAGTCTGCTGTCACAAGTTGCTTAAAAGCTAGAAACTTAGAAAATTTATCCTTACCCCTGAAAATTCCTTTTGAAGATCAGTTGAAATTTCTTCAACTGAAAGTCTATTTTGCTATGCATCAAATTGTGGGTAAGTTATAGTAAGAGGAAAAATGACTACCTTTCATTAGTCTCTGAAGACAAACTGGATATTTCAAAGAAGAAAATATCTCAAAGCCTAGAGAGATTTAAACTAATTTTATTAGTTCTCTTCTAGACAGAACTCTACTGTATAGCCGAAAAGTATTTCACAGAAATTAAAGGGAGGAAGGCCACCGTTAGCACTGTTAAATGCATTTACTTTAATGTAGTTTTGTTCTGATTTCTTTAAGGCTATAAACTGCACATGACCAGTGTTTGGTAAATTATATTTCCAGTGTCGTTCCCTAAAGTGCAACAGAGTCTTGAGCTCAGCATCTATATTTACTTGATTTTATTGTAGGGCTATAAATTTCTTGTAGCTTAAACTTCCTAAATAAATATATGCTGTTTGTGCTTCTTGAAAGCTCAAATAGGCACAATTTTTATATTATTTTGAGCATTTTATCCTGAATATCTGAAATAAATTTGTTGGATTAACTTTTAATCAGTGAACATTTATTAACAGCCAATATTTATAAGCATTAACCTAGGAATTTCTTTTAAGAAATTATTTTTAAATGGAAAATGTGTCAGTCAAGATAGTAAATTCATCCCCGTTTAAGAGCTATTGGCTTAGGTTTTGCTATGGTCTGAAAAAGAAACCCCAAATCTCAAAGAACGAACACAGCAAAATTATATTTCTCCATTCTCAATCTATGTTTAATGTTAAGAACTCTCCGTTTATGATATTCATTCATTCAGGCATCTGTACTGTCTCTATGTGTTTCCACAAAAACTGAGGCAAGAAAATTGCAGAATTACTTGCTGGCCCTTACTTGCGGCTCTACCAAGAACTGGCCTTCTGCTGACATTTCCATGATCAAAACAAAATATCTGGGCATGCCTAATGTTAAAGAGGCAAGCAAGTTCCATTCTCCCATGAACCAGGAAGGGGGTGAAGTGAGATATTTGTAAATAGCCCTAATGACCACTCTAAGAAGTTAATGAAAGAGAATGAAGAAGTGAAATCTGAAGAGAGCATGAAAGAAAAACACTTGTTTGGAAAAGACAACTATGAGAGAGGAAGGGTAATTCTAGAAAGAAATAGTATGAGCAGTGATTGATGAATGACCATTTTATGGACATTGGCTTATGGCACTTTCTATAAAAAAGTGCTGTGGGTATGAGAGTTAACACAAAATTGTGGTTCCAAATGTGTTTGAATATCTATATATTTTTATATATAAAATTTTTGATATATCCCAAATTAACTACAATAAAAGTTAGAATTATTAAACGTTTACTAAGTGACAGTTGTGAGTGATGAGCTTTCCATGGGTTATCTATTTTAAATCTTCATAACCCTCTAACATTAACATTGTTGATATCCTATTTTTTTCATACGAGAGAACTGAAGACACGTAATTTCACGTAGTCAAACAACTTGTATGTGAAGCACTGGGTCTCAAACTCAGGTCTTGATTCCAAGATATATGCCCTAAACAATTACACTATGTAGTCCAATGTAAATTATTTTCAACTTTATATAGCATAAATTCTAAGAAACACATTTTTCTTCCTGTGTAGCATTTCTCATATCTACAACCATCTTACTATCAATGTTGTGTCATAGTTTAATTGGCTGCTTTTTTCTTTGTCCCTGTGGTACATGAAATAATGGTATGTTTTATAATCAGTGGCGTCTTAGATTCATTAAATCTTTTTAGGACAGTGTGATCCATTAACGAAGAGGCAAAGTCCTTGTCCATGCAGAAGCCATTAGCGTCTAATCTGAAACTTCACAGCAAGTCTTCCAGATTTTTTGTTAACTCAGACAGCTGTTAATCAATGCCTGAGATCAGAGGGTTCTGATCCCTTAGAGGAGGTACTCATTCTCCTGTTTATCAGATCTCTCTTCATTTATGATGCAGACCCTTCTAAGAGCAGCGACATCCCTCTCCCCCTCCACCCCACCACTCGTAGGGACATTAACAAGGGGGAAATACCCAAGAGGAGGGATGGAAAGGAAGAATAAATGGTTAATGGCCCAGATTTAAATGTCCTTAAAACTATATATTTGAAAAAAATTTTGGAAAAATGAGATTTGGAGCAGAGTATTATTTACTTTTTGCTTGGACAAATCAGCATCCTTTCTTTCTTCCTTTAGTAAATGTATTGGATTTTAGTTTTGGGTTAACCATTTCTCCCCTGCTGTAGCTTCAGTGTTTGTGCTTTGAGGAAAGCTGATTCCATTCCCACCTATGAGGGTAAGATATGATACCTAGACCTAGAAGATTAATGCATTCCAAATCCTGGCCACAGTGATTGGCAAAGCCATTCCAATTAGTCCATTCAGAGTTAACCATAGGTCTTTGCTTAGGAAACCAGAAAATACTGTAACAAAACAAGATGCAAAATTTAGAGATGCTGAAGTCTTCTTGGAGGCTGGCCTGCTGGCATAGCGGTTAAGTTCGCGCGGTTCATTCTGACGGCCCAGGGTTCGCAGGTTGGGATCCAGGCGCAGACCAATGCACCACTTATCAAGCCATGCTGTGGCGGGGTCCCATATAAAGTAGAGAAAGATGGGCATGGATGTTAGCCCAGGGCCAAGCTTCCTCAGCAAAAAGAGGAGGATTGGCAACACATGTTAGCTCAGAGCTAATCGTCCTCACGCACACACAAAAAAAGCCGCATCTGAAGCCATCTTGCTACTTCCCTGAGAAAAGAGACATCCAAAAGGTCACAAAGGCAAGAGAGAGAGAGGAACCAAGTCCTGGAGAAATCAGTTGATCACCTATCATAAATCACAGCTGAAGCCAGCCTTTTTTCTGGGCTTTTCAGTTATGTGAATAAATTCTCTTTTATTATAAGCTGGTTTTGGTTGTGTTTTCTAACACTGGCAACTGAAGATGGCCTAACTGATACAACCAGTATTGGCTTTATTTGTAAAAATGGTTTCCAGAGTACAAGAAGAAACTATGCAGAGAAATATGCAATTGGTCTGCAAAAGAGAACAAAACAACTCCAAACCACTAAAAGTGTTGAGGACAAATGATGTTATGCATTTAAGATAAGGAAATTATCTTGGGTCAAAAATCTTTAGTACATTTTTTTTCTCAAAACCAATTTTCACATTTTCAAGATTTAGAAGAAAACTGTCACTTGTCAGTTCAGACCAGGAATGAAAAATAATTATGACTATGTGTCTATAGCCAAAAGTATAGAAGTGACTGGGTAATTACCTGGGCAATTCAGAATATAAAGATGGATTCATGGCTTTATATCATCTTATTTGTAAAGACAAACCTTAAAATAAGAGATAAATAAAAATAGCACTCATCTTTTCTTTGCCAGATGATTTTGATATCAAAGTAAAATGGATAAGAGTACTGTTGTATAATAATTACACACATTTCTTGGAAAGCCAATGGAAATGGGTCTGTGTATAGAGGGGAGGAAGGATGGAGGGAGAGGGAGAGAAAGGGAATCTCAATGTGGATGGTTTAACTGAATCAGAACTCTGGACAGTGTTCATAACAGAGTTGACACGGAAGATATGTTTTTCCTCCATTGGCAGTCTGTCTACCATTCTCTTCAGATCCCTTCAAACCATGAGAAGCCACATCCACATCTTCTCTCTATATTTGTTTGTCCATTTTGTATCAGGATTCAATGAGGTTTATGGTTTCCTTTACAATGTCAAAGTGTTTCTACCTGCTACCCAATTGCCTACTGATTTTTCACTCTATTCCGTCAATCATTCTCTTGCAGACATTATGATCTGTTGTAAAACTTGAATTTTAACACCCAGAATGATGGTTCTTTGTGGCAAGTATAACTTCTCATCTGTACAACTTTTATCAGCTATTAGAAATCAAAACTGTTGGCGAGTACAAAATAAATGGCAGAAAGTAAGGCCTCTGTGGTATAAAAACATTGCAGAACATGCTCACATCACAATTGTGTGAGGAACTGCTCATTGGCTGAGGATGTTTGGAAAATGGTGTATTAAAGCTCCTTGGCAGAAAATTTACAGCACAATCTGCCACACTAGCTTTGGCTCTCATTAGATGAGAGGGTATGCTAGTCCTCAAAACTTGAGGAAAGATATGATAGATGCACACACATATGCAAATATTTAGAAAACTCTTCAGAGACTGTATCATCGGAATGAATCAGAGCTGGGTAAGATATTATTAAATGTAATATGTATATATTTGAAAAACAAACAACCTAAGTTTAACTTTTCAAAAATACATATTAGTTAACCAAGATAGTTGGATCTCTTTCACTTTTCTAAAATGTCAAAAAGGTAATTTAGTTAGCCAAAATACTTATATCCTAGCTCTTTATTTTGGACCTACCTTTGATCATATTCCTGGGTAAAGGCTGATGTGTGTGATTTCAACATCTATAATTATACTAGTATGGATATACTTCTAAGGAGATTGTAG